>NC_077229.1:95402527-96123777 GCF_027887165.1 Monodelphis domestica | reverse complement strand
ACTTCCTTCTTCATCTGATTCCTCATTACTTATTTATTTATTCCTTGCAATTTGGCTACTGACCCTATAGTTCAACTATTCCTTTCAAGGTTACAAAGGATAGGGGAAATTAGGTAACATAGTGGATAGTGCATTAGGTTTGCAATTGGAGAACCTGGATTCAAATCTGGCCTCAGATACTTCTTACCTATGTGACCTTGGGCAAGTCACTTATTCCTGTTTGCCTGGCCCTTACCTGTCTGCCTAAATAAAGTTATTACTAAGACAAACAGTAAGGGTTTAAAAAAAGAAGAAAAAATGGTTACCAATGATATTTTAAATGTTCGATCTAAAACAAATAAATAATCCAATGGCCAGTTCTCAGTCTTCATTCTTCGTGACTTCTCTGGCCTGTGGGATGTGGATGACTGCCCCCTCTTTCAGGAAACTCTGTCTGCTCTAGAGTTTTCATGACATTGCCTTCTTTTGCTTCTCGCACTAGCTTTCTGACCTGACCAGCCCTCAGTTCCCTTCGCAGGATTATCAGTCATCTATAACATATCCTCTGATTGTGGGTGTTTACCCTTTGGGTCCTCCATACACATTGTTGTGGACATTGCTCAGTTCTCGTGCCTTCAGGTATCAATTCTATGCCCACAATTATAAAAGGATAGAGTGGGATACAGGAGGAAGAGTGTTGAACTTAGAGTGACAGGACTTGAGTTAGCCTTATCCTACTGTGACAGTTAACTACTTATTTTTGTCAATCAATCAACAAACATTTGTTAAGCTCATCAGGCATGTGCTAAGTGCTAGGGATCCACTGGAAGGCAAAAACTATGGCCCCTTCTCTCAAGGAGCTCAAAGTTGAAGGAGAAGAGAGAGCATGCTTAGTCATATGATTTGCAAACGCAAATACTAGTCCTGACTGATCAACTTCCTCTTAGATGTCTCCTAGGTTCTTTGAACTCAACAAATCTAAAACAAAACCTATGGACCTTCCTCTCTAAACCTGACCCTCCTCTGAACTTCCTTTTTTCTGTTGAGGACACTACCCTCCAAAGTACACAGGTTCATAACCTTAGAGTCATCCTAGACTTCTCACTCTCCCATATCCAGTCAGCCACTAAATTTTGTCATTTCTGTATCTATGACATTTCTTGCATCTATCCTTTTCCCTCCACTGATACAACAACCCCCTTGGTTGAGACCCTTATTATCTTTGGTTTAGACTCTTTCAATATCTTCCTACTTGGCAGAGTAACTAGGGTAGAGCAACAAGGACTTTTTTCTGGGGCACTAAAAAAGCAGGGGAAATTATTTTTTCCTTCCAGCCTTCCTTTCTCACACTATAGTCTCCAGACCTAATTCACCATCTACAAATCCCATAGTTGTATCATTCCTGTTTCATATTGCCTTCCCTTTGCTTTCTCCTAGATCTGAGGATCCTGGGCTTTAAGATATAGTATGGTCCTTCTGATAATCTTTCCTCTCTTCCAGAATAACTGCATCACAGTGTGCTGTCCTCTTTACTAGCACCCCCTTCCCACAAGTGTGAGTTCAGTCTAGCTGCAAGTGTTCCTGGTAATGTCTTATACACAGAGTCTGATATGCTATGGTACAATCGAATATAATGGACTTCTCTACTAGCAGCAATGCAAAGACTCGGGACAATTCTGAGGGACTCATGAGGAAGAACCCTATCCACATCCAGAGGAAGAACTGTGGGAGCAGAAAGACAGAAGAAAAATGACTGCTTGATCACATGGGTCAATGGGGATATGATTGGGGATGTAGACTCTAAGGGATCACCCTAGTGCAATCATCAATAATAGGGAAATAGGTCTTGATCAATGACACATGTAAAACCCAGTGGAATTGCTCTTTGGCTATGGTGGGGAGGGGAGGGAAAGAACATGAATCATGTAACCATGGAAAAGTATTCTAAATTAATTAAGTAAATAAAAATTTTCAATAAAAAAAGAGTTGTTGGTTATGGTCCTGCTAATTGGTCTCCTGTTTTCCAGACTCTTCCCTTTTCAATCCATCCATCCCCTACATAGCTAGCAGAATAATTTTCCCAAGTCCTGGATCTGACACTTCCCTGCTCAGTTCAAATCGGCGAAAATCTATTAAATGCCAGCTCTGCTGGTAGCCATTGCAGGAACAAAAGGAAACCCCATTGCTATCCTCCAAAAAGCTTCCATTCCATTCCAAGAATATCACTGCACCATCAACCAAACAACAAGCATTTATTAAGCTAGGAACTGTGCCAGCCAATAGGGACACAAAGACTAAAATGAGTTTATAAGTCAAGGACCTTGAGACCCAAAAGGGAAAGAATGTGCATCCAAAAGTCAATATGTAATCATTGGAAAAGGGAAGGAGCCCTAATTGGGGTGGAGATCAGGAAATTCAGTTTAGTTAAAAAGACATTAATTAAGGTCTGTTTTGGCGGAACAGACAGAAGAAACCAACAAGAAGGTTCAACGGCTGAGATGGCGATGCAGCAAGGCACTGTGGAGTGCTTAGGGCGTGTTGGAGCACAAAAGACAACACGGCCATCCAATGCAGCTGAGGAAGTCTCCAGGTGTAATGACTTTTCATGCCAATGGACCCAGGCTCCCAACGCCGAGAGAGTGGGACTGTCTCTGTGCATCGACTTTTCCACTTAAATCTTCACGTACAAGTGTCTTTGTGCACAAAAATGCACAAAGACAATCGTCATCCTCGGTTACTGAGAGACTACTACTACTACATGGCCTGGCACTATATTAGGTGCCAGAGAAACAGACAAAAATGAAACAGTACCTGCCACCAGGGAGCTTACATTCTACTTGGAAGTGTGCCTTTTTGAAAGTGCACCTCCCAACACTCAATAATAAAATTGTCCCATTCAGTCCCATAAAAACTGTGCTGAATTCTAGTACCTTATAAGCCATTATCAATGAAGTCAGTCTATGGAATGCAGAAAAGATTGGGTTAATCCCCAAATCAGAGCATTTTCAGGGAAGGACCCCTCTAGAGGTAGTACCTAAACTGAGACTTGTAGGAAGACAAGACCAGAAGAGGCCAAGATGAGAAAGGATTTGTATGGAATATCCACATGCCAAGGACAAGTCTTCCCTTGGTGACTGTAGGAACACTGGTCCCTGGGAATCTTAGTCCATGTCTTACTCTGATTCCAACTCTGAAGCTCCAGCCTTGGAGTGAGAAAAAAACCTGGTTCTTTCCCTGCAGCCGCATCCCTGGAGGAGAAGAAGGAATGAATATTTTCATGGAAAAAAGGAGAATAATGGCTTTTGTCCATGTGATGGAGAATTTGATGCCATCTCCCTTATTTCCTACTTTTGAAACACCTTGGCTCTATGACTGACTCTGGGAAAGTTACTAGGCCAAGTTCTCAGGTTACACTATAAATTGTAGAGCAGGTGGTGATAGAAGGCATTTTCCTCACTGGGGATCCCTTATAACAATGAAAACATAGGTCGAGTTCCCCCTCTATTTATTCTTCCTCCCTTATTCCCCAGGAGTCTGTTGCAAGCCAGCTCTCAAAGATCTCTGCAGAATCCCACTATGAATATGGCATATATAAATTAAGGAGGAAAAGTACCAATGGAAAAAATGGGTAACCCAATATCAACTTATGTTTCTGGTCTTTAAAAAATATAGTTCTGAATCTGCCTGCTCCTTGATGTGGAGGCTGATAGGATATACAACCTTTTCCCCAAGATGAAGCCCAGTGCCCAGCTGCCCTTCCATGGCTCAGATCAGAAAGCACAAATGTTCTTTCATGGTCCAGATCAGATCTGACAAAAAACAAAACCATAATGGTTATGGGGGTGGAGTGGAATAGCATTTCCCTATATCTCTAAAGTCATAGGTCAGAGGCTAGGGATTGGACCTATGACTTTAGAGATATAGGGAAATGCTAGGTCCATGGTGGCGAACCTATGGAACAGGTGCCAGAGGGGGCACTCAGAGCTCTCTCTGTGGGGACACACACCATCATCCTAGCACAGAATTCTCCAGAGTTCATTACTAGAAAGCCAGAGGGATGCAGGGTTAGACTACTCCTCTCCCCTTCTCCATGCATGCCTGAGGACATTTCTCACATTACTCACATCTCTAAGAAGTTTACCATCACTGTTCTAGGTGGTAAACCTCCCCCTATCAAGGCATGTCAACAACTTCTCAGCATTTTCTACCCTTAGAGACTTGCTTAGAGCACTGAGATGTTAACTGACTGTCTCAGGGTCACACCAACAGTATATGTTGACTTAAATAGGTCTTCTGACTTGAAGTCCACTTCTTATCTGCTTTGCTAAAGTGCCTCTGAGTAGGCAAATCTGAATAAGCTCAGTCTACCCAATAAATTACTCTAGTGCTTAGAAAAGGGGCTGTTATGGATTCACAAGATGCCCTTTTATGAGGGGCCACTAGGTGGCTCAGGAGCTAGAGCACCAAGCCTGAATTTGGGAGGACCTGGGTTCAAATTTGATTTCAGACTCTTCCTAACTGTGTGAATTGGGCAAGTCACAACTCCATTTGCATAGTCATTGCCCTTCTGTCTTAAGAGCTGTTACTAGGACAGAAAGTAAAGTGTGTGTGTTTTTTAATGATTATATGATTCTATAATATTATCCACCTGGGCATTCTCCCTATTAGGAATTACCCCCAAAAAGTGTCTTTAGGAGACACTCATTGTCTTTAAGTTAAAATGAAACCTCTCAGTCTAGTATTTGCAATCAGGCTCTCCTCTACCTCTCCATATCACTCTTTATGTTTAAATCATATACCCACTTTTACCTGATTTTGGTATAGGGTGTGAGATATTGATCTAAATTTAATTTTGCCATATTGTTTTCCAATTTTCCCAGTTTTTATCAAATAGTGAGTCTTTATCCCAAAAGCTGGGACTAGATTGCTGAGGTCATTTACCCCAAGTTTATTTCATTGATCCACCCTTCTATTTCTTAACCTGTACTAGATTCTACAGTTATTTGGAGTGGAATTTCTATGTCTACCTCTTACTGTTGGATTTTATTGGTAATATATAGAAGTGCTGATAATTTATGTGGGCTTATTTTACATCTTGCAACTTTGCCAAAGTCTTTCATTGTTTCAGTTAGTTTTTTGGTTGATTCTCTAAATGTACCATCATATACCAAGAGTGATAACATGGCCATTTGCATTAATAAAAATGACCAACACTTCACATTACAAGCCGATATGTAATCGATTGCATTATCTTTCTCAGAAGTCCAGAGCCTCTTCCTCATCCCAGAGATCCCTGGGTCCAGTGAAAGGAGGAAAAGTCCGGGCGTCAAAGCCTCAGAGCTTCAACCCCGCCGGACCCCTGCCTGCCTACAGGATTCATTTGCTCTTTAGGAATAGAGTCTCTCCCATGGGACGCAAAAAAAACCCTCCAAGGATCAACGCAGCCCACAGGACGCCCCTATAGCGGACCAATGGGAGTGACAGTTAAAGGTTACCTCTTTCATGGCCAATCAGAACGGACTTCTGCTCTCTGCCCAAGCGCCTTCACTGTGCTAGGCTTGTTTAAAGAGGCCTGCTCTGTTTGTGAGGGCTATTAGGCTTCATCAGAGAAAGGTTAGCTATTGCCCCTTTAAGAAGACACACTCCCGCCCCTCTCAGTGCAGAGCCGCTTACATTCGGACCAATAAAGGGGCAGAAATGTGCTCCTCCCCCTTCAGTACCACTGAATTTTTGTGGTCCAGATCTAGCTGACTCTCGGACTTCGTAACCTACGGGTGATTCCCACTTGGATTTGGGCCGGGGGGAGGGGGTCGTTCTCCCGGGCCGAGGGACTGGAGGAGTCTGGGTTTGTGGAAAGTCGTATCCTCTCGGCTTCCCCTACTAGGGTTGAAGCTGCCATCCTGACCTGGACTCCAGTGCCCCTTCCCACGTTCTAGTCTTTCCCTCGGGGAAATGGGTTCTCGCTAGGACAGAATCTCGGGACTGAAGGCAGGCAGGAGACCTGAACCTTGAGTTTCTCTTCCTCCTCTTTCAGGCAGCCTCCCTTCCACCCCATGGCGCTGAAGGGTGTATCCACGTGGCGGCTCCTGAGCCAAGTCCACAGCCCAATCCTGGCCTTGGTGAGAGGCCGAACCGCCCAGGCTGCGACCCGGGGTGAGTAGGGACAAGGGAAGAACGGGGAGTTAAAGCTGGAAGGAAGCATAAGAGCTCACTTAAACCATACCCAGGAGGGAAAGACATCTGCTCAGTTAGTAACAAGCATCGACCCTTTCTCCAGTTTCAGTGCCCCTTTCACAGACTCCCTGGTCTATTAAGATTTTCATCCCCCGGGACACTTTTGCCCTTATGCAAGAAGAGTCCAGGGGAACCTCTGGACTTGACCATCCAAGAAAGGCAGTCAAGACGTTATAAAGAACGCTGGATTTGGGTTCAGGGTTCCCAGATTCAAATTCTGATTATGCTGCTTACTAGCTATGTGATCTTGCACTTTATTTTACATTCTCTGGCCTGTTTCCTTCTCTGTAAAACAGTTAAGTTGGTTAGTTTCTAGAGAGCAGAAAGTACCGCACTTTTGTAGGTGTTATTCCCCAGTGTGATACTTAATACAAGTTAGTTTAGGAGGTTAAAAGAAACTTCCTTTGTTGAAACATGTAGTGATATCTTCCTGTGGAACTTTAGACTTGTACTTTGGTGTCTCTTGGAAATGGCTAGGTGTTTTTAGTGGACCTAAATATAAAAAGAATGGGGGCAGGGAAGTATTCATGAATTTTATAGGCCAGCATAAAAGAGTGGCTCCTCCCAAAACAGTCCATTAGAGTGATAGTCAACCAATTTATCATCCTGTGAATCCTGGCTTGCATGATGTTCCAAAGAGTGTGTCCAAAGTATGATACAGTCTAAGTCCTAGAAAAGACCAAAATCTTCTTACTTATCTAGCTGATTGAGGCAACTCCCCTGATTACCTCCCCCTCTCAATTTGATTTTTGGAATGAATTCTCCAAGTCAGAAGTTCCTAACCTGGTGTTGGATGGATAGATTTCAGGGAGCCTGTTAACTTGGATGGAAAACAAAATACATCTTTATTTTCACTAACCTTCAACTAAAACAAAATGTAGCATTTTCTGCAGCTATTTAAAAAACATTCTGAACAAAGGTCAGAAGTGTTAGCAGATTGCCAAAGAGGTCCATAACACAAAAAAGGTTAAAAACCCTGCTCAGAGTCAGGTTCTTTTAGTTTCCCCCTCTCTATCTCGTCTCCTGTCTCCCTTCTTTCCTCTCCCTTTCTCCCCTGCCCCTCTCTTTCACATTCTTCTATATGGATCTACATGTGCCACTCCTTAGCTCAAAAATGTTTGGTGCTGATTATAGTCCTGCCTTGCATTCCAGGCACTCCAGCATCTAGCACCTCCCTTACCTTTCTAGTTTGAGTTACAGTCCTCCAACCAAACTGGACCATGTTCTTTCCAAACACCGTGGCACTCTCCTGCACTGAGCCTTTTCCCAAACTATTCAAGATGCCTGGACCTCTTTCCTTACCGTTCTTAACTAGTTAAATTCCTAGTCATCCTTTAGCACCATCCTACCTTAGACATTACCTATATATCTTTGACTCTGGGCAAATGACTTATCCACTCTATATCTCAGGCTCTTCCTCTATAAAATCAGAGGACTGGACTCTGACTGATAAGGTCTCTTACAACTCTAAATCTATGATTCTATGAACCTTCAGGAAGCTTTCCCTAATCTTGGATCCCCATCTTTTCCTCAGTCAACGAGCACTTACTTATCTGTGGCTTGTGTAAAGATATTTTGTTATTGCTCAATCTTTTCAGTCATGTCCAACTCTTTGTGATCCCATTTTGGGTTTTCTTGACACAGATACTGGAGTGGATTATTGTCTTTTCCAGCTCATTTTACAAATGAGAAAATTGAGGCCAACAGGGTTAAATGACTTGCCTAGGGTCACACAGTTGGGAAGTATCTGAGGCCAAATTTGAACTCAAGTTTTGCTGTATCCACTGTACCATCTAGCTGACCAGAAGCACTTACCAAGGACCTACTAGGTGTCAGGCACAGTGCTAGATGCTGGTGATATAAAGACAAAAGCAATTAATTAGATGTCATTGAGGAGCTTATATTTTACTCAGGGAAACAACAGGTATACATATAGATATGCACACATACAAAGCAGATACAGCATAACCTTGGGACAGAAAACAGTAGCAGCTGGGTGAGGGGGAATCAGGAAAGGTCTCAGGCAGAAGGCAGCCCTTGAGCTGTATCTTGACAAAAACCAATGATGCCAAGAAACTGGGTTGAGGCTAAGCCCTGGGGATAGGCAGAGACATGGAGAAGGGAAGGAAAGCTGAATATTGTGTGTGAGGAGCAACAAGAAGGCTATCATGGTTGGACCATCCCGCATGGTGGAGAGTAATGAATTGTTCGGAAAGGGTGGAGAGGTAGGGCAGACCCAGGGTATGAAGAGCTTTCCATACCAGCTAATCAGGCAACATTTATTAAGCACCTACCTTGTGCCAGGTACTTTGCTAAGCACCGAGGATTCAGGCAGGCAAAAGACAGTCCTTGCCCCGAAGGGGCTCCCAATCCAGTGGAAGTTTCTATGTGATTCTAGAGATAATACGTAGCTTCTGGATTTGATGCATGCATAGCACACTTTCTCTACTTCTGTAACATGTCCCAGTGAGTGTTATACTTATCTGGATTTGTATCATCAACATTCCAGGGTTTACAGCTCAGTAGGAGCGAGGACTATGTCTTAGGTAAATACCGACTCACCACGCTTAAGCACAGATATTCACAATTTGTTGAATGAATGAAGGAATGTCTTCATGACCAAGATGCATAAAGACTGATATTCTGTCTTACCTTAACTCTGTGTCCCCAAGTCTAAGCACAATGCTTTAGAAGTCTTTGATGAGTAAATGTATGAACAAGCCAGAATATGATGTCTAGTGCCTTGCCTCATCTCTGGCCCACTAGTCGCAGAATCTGGTCAGATTTCAAACCCTAACCAAAGCCCTGTGAATGAGTGGGTTGGGAGAGGAAGAGGGATAATTTTTAGGTGAATAACAGGGGCTCCCATTTCTGTAAACCATTCAAGATTTGCAAAGTTCTCGCACAGTGAAAAACAACTCTGATAGAGAAGATCCACAGGGAATATTATCCGCATTTTATGGATGGGTAAACTGAGACTCAGAGAGGTAAAAATGGCTTGTCCTGGGTAGTGCTTTTAGGAAGTATTTCAATCAAGAAACAAAGCCAGCTTTTTCTTTATTCAGAGTAGGAGAACAGAGCTGGGAACGGGTTGAGCAATGAGCAGAACTTCATTCCTCTTACCCTAACATCCTCTTGTCTTTGCCCCTTCAAGCTTCCCGCCCTACATTCAATTGGCAGGACCCACTTCTTCTGGAAGCACAGCTGACCCCTGATGAGATCCTGACCCGAGATACTTTCCGAACCTACTGCCAGGAAAAGCTGATGCCCCGGATTCTCCTGGCTAATCGGAATGAAGGTATTGGTCTTGGGTGAGAGCAAGGCCTCAGAGGAGGGTGGCTTCCCTTTAGCCCCAAAGATTGTCTCTTCAGGAACAATCAAGAATGGAGGCCCTTTGGGGTTGGGAATAGCAGAGAGCCTGAAGGTCTTGTCTTTTTCCCATAAGCCTTGGAAGACAAGATTGTCTCCCTAGAGACAAGATTGGAATCTCTCCTTAGGACTAGGGAAGGAGGAGGGGCTGGAATTAGGCCTCAGGTTTGTCCAAACATTTATGGACTGTGTTTTCTTATTCTTGTAGTGTTTCACCGGGAGATTGTTTCAGAGATGGGGGAACTGGGTGTGCTAGGTCCGACCATTCAAGGTAGGTAGAAGACATTCCAACTTTCTTCCTGTTTCTTGTCTCTCCCTGTGAGCTTGCTGTCTTGAACAACAGAGGCTAGGACAAAGTTTGGGTCTCTAGTTTGTTCCCAGTACAAAAAAATAAGTATTTATTAAGAATTTACTGTGTGCCAGTGTCAGGTTGGAATGAGAATGTATAGAGACAGTCTTTGAAATAGTACAAAATTTACCAAAAAAGTCCAGAAAATATACCCGTAGGCAGCGTGCAGGGTCTAAGAGGAAAATCAGCAACAGCACTTTTTTTGCAAGGAAGAGAGTAGTAACTTTTATAGGTATCTAAAAGTAACTCATACATACATCAACTATTTCTGATCATTTATTTTTCAGAATTGTCATCCAGTTGTTTCTCCATTGGTAATTTTACCAGGACTTAGATACATTAACAACATTGGCAGAACAATCTATTTAGGTTTGATTCAAGTAGGGACATCTGTTCTTAGAAGGAGCTAAAGAATTTTAGGTGATCCATAGGTATAGGTATATGCTAATACTGTACTCTGTTACAGTTTAACCCTCATTTATTCCTTGTAAATTCCTCCTTTTGATATTATTTTATAGTATCACTTTCTTTTTTTTTAATCCTTATTTTCTAGGTCTTAGAATTGAGACTAAGTATTGATCTGAACCCAGATCTTCCTTACTCCCGCCCTGGCACCCTGACCATATAGTATCACTTTCTCAGAGAGTTCAAATCTTTTCAAAAGTCATATTGACTTGTGATTATACACATATTTGTATAACCAACATGTCCAGAGCAGCACCATTAATAACAAAACTAATAATATTACAAGGTTGAATCAGAAAATTTAGAAAATGTTTACTTTCAGAGAATATCCCTTAAAATATCCTGTACCATTCCCTAACTCCCAAATGCAATTCACATACTGGATAATATTAAGAGTTTGGGTGAACATGTGTGTGACATTAAATTAATGTCTATTTAAACACTGAGTTTCTTATTCTTTCATTTGGGGGTTAGCTATGTAGTTCATGAAATCATCTGCTTCTGGAAGCATTTTTCCTTGGAAATTCTATGTCAGAGGGATCTGTTCTAAACCATTATCCACAAATTGTTCATTTTGGTCCATTCAGTTATGTGTCTCTGAATCACATCTCAGGGTCTTTGATCAGGCTAACAATTTAACAGTACCTGGAACAGGGGCAGCTGAATGACTTAGAGGATAGAGAGTCAGGTTTGGAGTTGAGTTCAAATCTGGCCTTCCTACCTGTGTGACCCTGGGCAAGTCATTTAATCCCAGTTGCCTAGCCCTTACTGCTCTTCTGTCTTGGAACTAATACTTCATATCAATTCTAAGACAGAAGGTAAGGGTTTCGAAACAAACCAAAACAGTACTTGGAAAGAACCTTAGTTTTGGGACATATTTGTAGAGGTCTTTCTTTCACTAGTTCCATTTTTCAGATTCCAAGCTACCTTAATGCTGCATAAACCCACTAATGATAAAACTTGGTATGATTTAATGGGATCTTAAAAACTCAGTCACATTGGCTTTCCAGTAATTAGTTCATGTGATGAAAGCCAGTTTAAACCATATAGAATTAACCTTAAAAACATCAGAGCTATAGGAAGAACATTACATTTATCTACTTGTAACTCATCTGAAAGTTCAGGGAGTTTCAGTCTTCACCTCTCGTTTTTCCTTTTATCTTTACCTGGCCCCTGTATGTGGTATGAGTAAGTCTGAGGAAGGGTCTTAGAGGAAGAAGATCTGTGAGGACCTGTCTTTGTAAAATAATCCCATCTGTCTCTTGAGAGACAGAGATTGAGAGAGAGAGCCATAGAGAGATGGCAAGAACTTAACACGATTTAAAAAGTTTCTCGACAACTAATTAAATTAAATAGTTGTATCGGTAAAAGCGTCAATCCAACTTGAGATCCTATGGATAACAATAACTAAAACCTCTCCAAAGCCTGTGTTTTTAGGCATTTGGGTGGTAGACTTGTAGATATCTATAGATATTCAAATGGAAGTGAAAGAGATGTAATAGTTTTCTGTTAGCCCCAAGATAAAGTTTAAAATGGATAATTATAGGATCACCACTTTTCCTTGACCTTTTCCATTGTTTTTCACTGGCCCAACAGCCAAACTTCTAAGGCTGCTGGTACAATTACAGCTCTCATGAGACCTTTAAGTATATACTTTGATCCGGTGGAAGACACTTAAAAACTAGCCATATATATCTTAGTTCTCAAGTGGAAATGGTATAATATTGTGACTTTTCCTGAAGTAAAGTGTACTAATCCATTAAAAATGAAAACTTTTACATATTTATCACATCACAGCTTTACCCTATCATCATATCATTCAGTTAAGATATAATACTATGTAGACATAATCTTATACATGAATATATAACTATTAAACCAATGAACAAGGAAATGACAAGCCTGAGAACTGATTTGTCTTAGACATCTAGGCTTAGAAGTTAAAAATTACTGTCATAAATTCAGAACAACAAAATCAAAGCAATAAGTCCTGTATATTTGCATTCCATTTTAGGAGAGCAAAGATTCTCATTGATTGTAGCATTAAAATCCATTAAATTTTTTTTTTAATTTGCAGTTCTCTTGACATTTTCAAAGAAATTTATTCTGACAAGAGGAAGGACATGGTTTTACTAGTAGCTACTATTCCCTTGGATCTAAGCCTAATATCATAGACTGAATTATCTTAGGTATACGAGGACAAAATTCAATGAACTCTGATTTCAAGTGAAAGTCTTAGATACCTTTTAGAACAGTCAGTCCTATATTCAAGTTCCATATTATTCACAGGGCATAATAGCCAGTCTCAGAATCATCTAGGTGGGAAATATTCCTGTTTGGAAAAGAAATATCATAGGAGGGAAACTGCTTCAAGAGGTCTTGCCATTACCTTCATAAAGATTTTTTCTCAACCTTCCTAGTCATCCATGTGCACCAATAGTATTTTTCAGTTGGTGCTTCCTTTTGAGTTGTTCCTGGCATTTTCCTTTGAATGATGGGAGTATCAGTTTAACACTAGTTACATCTGTGATCAAAACTCAGAGCAAAGAGGCAGCTGGGTGGCTCAGTGAATTGAGAGCCAGGCCTAGAGACAGGAGGTTCTAGGAGGTCCTAGGTTCAAATCTGGCCTCAGACACTTCTCAGTTGTGTGACCCTGGGCAAGTCACTTGACCCCCATTGCCTAGCCCTTACCACTCTTCTGCCTTGGAGCTGATACACAGTATTGACTCCAAGATGGAAGGTAAGGTTTCACTTCACATATCAAGTTCCACTACTTACAATTTAGAGCAATGTATGATTGTTTTTTTTAAATAATATTTTATTTGATCATTTCCAAGCATTATTCATTAAAGACAAAGATCATTTTCTTTTCCTCCCCCCCAACCCCCATAGCCGACGCGTGATTCCACTGGGTGTCACATGTGTTCTTGACTCGAACCCATTTCCATGATTGTTGTTTTTTATGTGGCAATAAGTTAGTTAGCAATAAGTAGAAACATTTATTTTTGTACTTAGTAAGTACATACAAAATTTTTTCAAAAGCATTCATTCAACATCTTTCTTTTCTAGTTTAATAAACATATCCTGGTATAAAAATCAATCATTAGAAATTAGGAAAATAATCACATTCTAGATTTTTACATATATGGTGAATGCATGACAGTTCAATCAGAACCCAGAAAAACACTGAACTGGCTACTGTTGACCTGGAATTCATAAGGTATTGCATTTTAACGTCAAGGTTAAAAAAATCCTTTAAAATCTGTTGATATTCAATTTAAAGATATAACATCAATACATATTATTCTAGGTGTAATTTCATAATTTTCATAATTAATAGACAAATAATCATATAAATCACTTCTACACTAGAAGCAAACTTGTAAATTATCCATCACTTTGTGAGTAATTTGTATTGGAAGAGGGAATCTCAGTTTCTCAGTAAAAACATTTATTTTTTGCCAGTTTATGAATTCTAAATAAGGCATTCATTAATCATAACATTCTTTTAAAAATTCTTATCTTCCATTTTAGAACTGATATTAAGTATCAGTTCCAAGGCAGAAGACCAATAAGGAAAGGTAATTGGGGTTAAGTAACTTGCCCAGAGTCACACAACTAGAAAATGTTTGAGAGCAGATTTGAACTCAGCTCCTCCTAACTCCTGGCCTGGCTCTCTATCCAGTGAACCACCTAGTTTGCCTCTAGCCATAGCATTCTTATAGCTCCTTGCTAAGGCTGAAGATTCAGACTTGACAAATCCCCCCCAAAATTTATAGATGATAAGAATTTACAAAGGCTTTTGTATTTTTCCCCAAACACAAAGTAATTATTACTATTATTCATTTTAAAACAAAATATGCCCAACTAAATACTTGACAGTTTTACTTAAAACAGGCACAACATAAAACTAATAGCAAATCATGTGACATTCTAAATTACCTTACATAAAAAAATTTCACTCATCTAACAGTTTTGATCTTTAAAAAAATCACTAGTTAATTGGTGATTTTGCTTTTTGATCTAAACTCTTAAGTTGGAAAGAAGAGTTAATAGTAGGAGGTTCACCAGAGAAGGCTTAAAAACTGCAAAATCTGTTTGCTTTTTTCTTCCTCTGCTTTTGGATTTCATCGTAGATAGAACTTTTAAATTGGTTTTAGTTCTGTTTATTCACCTTCTTTCCTTACATTAAAACAATAAATCTATCATTCAAGAGAAGAGAGAAAGGGGTCTGCTATTTGTATGTGCCCTAGTACTGGGGAAATGCAACCCCAAACTTACTCAAATTTTTAATCCACAATTTGGAAATTCATGGTAAATAGATTTTCTTTCAGTTCACAAGTTTGCATTTCTCTAAATTTCACAAAGGGGAGAGAATCTCCTTCTTCCCCATCTTCTTTTTCTCCTTACATTCCCATCCTGACCAGTATTAGGAGAGATTATGTCTTTTGAAAAGTTTGAAACTTTCAGCAGAAAAAAAGTCCCTACTCTTATCCTATTGGTTCTTAAGATAATCAGACTTGTTCACAAATAGTTTGCCGACTTAGAGACAAAAGTGGATCTAATGGACTCAGACATGGACATAGCCATATCTTGGGGATGTTATGGGGAGGGTTAAAAGGAAGGATTAAACAAGCTATATGTATATAAAATAAAAGTTTATTTACCTAAAAGGAGAAAGAAAGGGACTACCTTACTTCTAACCCCACTGCAGATATTAAAACCCTAAACTTTCTAAAATTATCTTAACCTAACTAATTAAAAGAACAATTAAAGTTAGCAAAGGATTTGTAGGGGCAAAGACAACTGGGGCCCAAAGAGATCTCACAACCAAGAGGCCTTCTTTGATCCAGACAGCAGTCTCAGAATGAAGAGTCCTCACAGGATTCAGGAGGGGATGAGGATTAACACACACACACTGTCCACCAGTGTGGGGTAATCACTCACTCAACCACTCCTTCCAGCTGGTCCAATTTCCTGGCAGCTAAAGAAAACAGCTTCCCTCTCCTCCAGAGTCCACCAGCTTTCTCTCCAGCAACTGCCTGTGTCCAGTCCCAGTCCTGGGAGTTCTGAGTGGAATGTTGGTCTGCAGGGTCTCATGCTGTCAGCTTTCTCTGTTATGCCCTGCTCGAAATTCCTAACTACAGAGAACATGCATATAGGGGAACATGTCCTCAGGTTAAGGCCTGTAATTTCTCCCTTATCAGCCAGAGCCATAGTAAATGCCACAGGCATTTTGGCACCCTGAGGACAGTGAAGTGGGGTCCAATTAAATTGAGAAAAAAAGCTGTGGATTAGTGATATAGCTCTAATCTTGGCATCCCATCTTTTTCATGGCAAAGTAAATGGAAAGGCTTATTAATATTGAATCTTTCTAATGCTAGAGGAGATGCTTTGGCTCTCTTAAGGTTAAAAGGGCCTGTTCAGGTTTTCTTTACATTCTAAGGCATTAGAGAAATTATTATGCCGCATCAGAATTAAAGACTAATATGGCAGCTAGGTGGCTCAGTGGATTGAGAGTGAGGTTTAGAAGGGGGAGGTCCTGGGTTCAAATGTGGCCTCAGATACATCCTAGCTGTGTGATCCAGGGCAAGTAACTTAACCCCATTTGCCCAGCCTTTGCCTTTCTGTCTTGAAGTTGTTACTAAGACAGAAAATAAAAGTTAAAAAAATTTTTTAAACCTAACAATTTCAGGAAAGGTGGCAATCCACTGTCTCCAGTAGCCTTATCAAACTGAAAAAATTGTGCAGCAATTTTTTAGTATGTGCAGTCCTCCTTCTTAGAATTGGTCTCTTTGGAGGACAATACATCCTTTCCATTTTCAGAGAAGAAACATCCTATTTATTTCACCTCTAGCAGGCAATATTGTAGCTGGTCCAAGGATACTTCACATCCTTGTGTAGCTAAGAACTTAAGCAAAGCAAGAGTTTCAATCTTATTTTGTCCTTCAGTTTCAGAAGTTATCAATAAATCATTTTCATATTGAAAGGAAGACCCTTTTGGTAAAAAAAGCAACTTTAAATTTTCTTTCAAGATAGTAGGGGATTCATGAAACCCTTGAGAAATTCTTTAAGTAAAAGCAAACAAGAATTTAGATTCTTCAGTTAATAGAATGGAAAAGAAGCCAGAACATCCTTGATCCTTGAAAAAACTCATCCAGTCAGAGGTACAGAAGTTATAATGGTAACAGGATTAGGAACAACAGGAGTCATAGGAATAACATTTATTTATAGCTCTTAAATCTTGTACAAACTGGTTGACCTTTATTTATTATAACCTAATATCCTTCTTTTCTTACCAGTAGGGTAGGAGTATTACATGGGGGACTTTATTAATAACTCCTTATATTTTTCTAAGTCTTCTATTATTGGCAATATTCCTCCAATTTGAGCTTCAAACAAAGGATATTTCTTAACACATGGCCATGGCTTATCTTTATAGTCATAAATTGGCACTAGTTATAGTTGGCTTAATTCCTCTTATCAAGCCAGTATCATTATTATTATAGAATCGATTTCTTTAACTTGGGTTTTTTTTCCAACATGAAGTGCAACTGCCCCTTTCCCCTATCTCCCCCCTGAAACCAAAGGCATATAGTAGCCACAGCAGGTGCCTTTCCTCCCGAGAGTTCCCAAAAAGAAACTTAGTATTTATGGGGGCAGCTGGGTTGCTCAGTGGATTGAGAGCCAGGCCTAGAGACGGGAGATCCTGGATTCAAATCTGGCCTCACACACTTCCTAGCTGTGTGACCTTGGGTAAGTCACTTAACCCCCATTGCCTAGCCCTTACCATTCTTCTGCCTTGGAACCAATATACACAATACATCTAAGATGGAAGGTGAGGGTTTAAAAAAACAAACAAAAAAAGCAGTATATGCCTTTAGGCATTCTGCAAGAGACCATGAAATTTTTTGATCCAGGTATCAAAGTAGTAATCCAAAAGTAATTTGAGCATGATACAACTATTTCTTCAAAATTTATTTTTCAGAATTTTGATCTAATTGTTTCTTCATTGGAAAGTTTTTGTCAGGATTTATATACATCAATAATGTTGGGATATAATTGACAGAACAGTCAGTTTAGGTTTGGTTCAATTATATGCATATCTGTTCTTGGCAAAAGTGAAAGAACTTTAGTTGACTTCACCCTAAAATCATACCATGTTACAATTTAACCCTTATTTATTCTTAACACATGGCATCAGAGATCTCTTTGCCAACAGTTTGCTGTCCTTCATGCTGGACAATAATTATTGACAATGAAGTTAGCTGGGAGCACATATAAATTTCAACTTTTTTAAGAATTGTGGGGCTGGCCAAAGGGCTTTAAAAGAATGCATGTCCTTTGATCCAGCAATACCACTACTGGGTCTGTATCCCAAAGAGATAAAAAAAATGGGAAAGGACCTGTTTATACAAAAATATTTATAGTTGCACTTTTTGTGATGGCAAAAATTGGAAAATGAGGGGATGTCCTTCAATTGGGAAATGGATGAACAAATTGTGGTACGTGATGGTGATGGAATACTATTGTGCTCAAAGGAATGATGAGCAGGATGATTTCAGGGAGACTGGAAAGACCTGCATGAACTGACTCGGAGTGAAATAAGTAGAATCAGGATAGCATACACAGTAACTGAAACACTGTGGGATGATCAAGTGTGATAGACTTTGCTGTTAATAGCAATGAAATGATCCAGGACTATTCTGAAGGACTTATGAGAAAGAACGCTATCCACCTCTAGAGAAAGAACTGTGGGAGTAGAAACACAGAAGAAAAGCATATGATTATCACACGTTTATATGGACGTGTGATTTGGGGTTTTGGTTTTAAAAGATTATTACAAAATGAATAATATGGAAATAGGATTTGAGTGGTAATATATGTATAACCCAGATAGAATTGCTTGTTAACTCTGGGAGAGGGCAGGAAAGAAGGGAGGAAGACAAGAATCATGTAAAAATGGGAAAATGTTGGAAAAAAATAGAATTGTGGGGCTGGGGATTGGGTCTGAGCCATGGGCTATTCATCTCCATGGGCCAGCCCGAGGGTGATAGAATGATTTCTATCAGCTCAGTGATTGTTCTCCTCCAGAAGTTCCTGGGGATTATGGACCCAGCCTATCTGATGGACTGTGCTTGTTTTTCTAGGGTATGGCTGTGCTGGAACCTCAAATGTAGCCTATGGACTTCTGACTCGGGAACTAGAGCGTGTAGACAGTGGCTTCCGGTCAACCATGAGCGTCCAGTCCTCCTTGGTCATGTTCCCCATCTATGCCTATGGCTCTGAAGAGCAGCGGCAAAGGTTCCTGCCCCGACTGGGTGAGAGCAGTGCACTTGGAATAGAAGAGTCTTCATCCATCTTCCTGAGCCCACTGACCCTCCAAGGGCTCCTTAGTCTCTCCCTTATTGACTGACTCAGATGCCTTGATCTTTCTAGAACCTCCTAATCTATGTAGGACCCTGAACTTCCTTGGACCCTAGTGCTCCATTCCCAACTGACCAGCCATGGAACCCTAATCCCCCTCCTTTGCTATAGAAAAGAAAACTTAAGGGCTAAAAGGATAGCTATCTTCAAATATATGAAGTGCTATCACATGAAGGAGGGAGTAAATTTTTTTTTAGTTTTTCCAGAGAAGCATAACTGGGGTAAAGAGTAGAAGATGCAGAGAGGAAATTTCATACTTGATTTTGGGGAAAACTGTCTAACAATTAGAGCTGTCCAATGGATGCTCAGGGAGGTAGCTGGTCCCCCTAGAGGTCTCCAAGCAAAGGTTGGGTGACTCCCTATTGGGTAAATGATGTGTGGCACTCTTATTCGAGTTTAGGTGGGTCTAGATGGCCTCTGAGGTTTCTTCCAAGCTCAGTTTCTAATTTAACCCACTCTTCAAGGATCCCTGAGTCCTTTCTCAGCTGGCCTTCCCTGAGTCCTTTGAGCAAGAAGCAGCCTTTTCTAGTCTTTGAAGTCAAGAGATCTGGATTCTATTCCTGGCTGTGTGACTGGACAAGATAGTTAACTACTCAGGGTTTCGGTGTTACTATATACAAAATAAAGGAACTGAATTAGATAATGTCTAAATTCCCTCTCAGACCTACCAATTCTTTGTGGTCTACTTTTGTGAGTCCATTACTCTTCCTGTAATTCTTCTCTCCCCACCCCATTCCCTTCCCACTATCTGGTTTTAGATCCCAAACAAGTCTTTCTGAATCTGCTGACCCACTATGGACTCCTGAGCTCTGCCCTCATTAATATACCCCAAAATCGGATTCAGATTCCCAAACCTGCCAGCCCTTCAGTGATCCTCTTCCTGAGACCCCTAAGCATTTTCCCAACTAGTTAACCCATGACCCATAAATTTCCCCCCTTGACATCAATCCTGCTGATCGACATTCCCACCACCAGTCTCCCCAGGATTATTGAATTTCATTGGTGCCTGCTAGTTAGAACTTTGCAAGTTCCAAGAGCCGTGGAGATACCTGTGGAATGGGAATTATAGGGAGGTGATCTGGGGAAGGGGAGAAATTCCTTGGGGAAATAGGAGTTCTATGACAATGGGTTTGATTGACAGCAAAGGGGGAAATCCTGGGCTGCTTTGGATTGACGGAACCCAATCATGGAAGTGACCCAGGCAGTATGGAGACCAAGGCCCGATACAATGCAGCCAGCAAGACCTATACCCTGAATGGCTCCAAGACCTGGTGAGAGGGTGAAGGGGTGGGGAGGGGGCTCCCTCCTGGCTTTGATGCTTATTGACTGAATAACTTTGGACAAATTCCTCTCTAGAACTCAGGCTCAGTATCTATAGAATAAGAGGGTTGGACTACCAAGATAATGGTTTTAGGTCCCTACTGGCTTCAAATATTTTTTTTAAACCCTTACCTTCCATCTTGGAGTCAATACTGTGTATTGGCTCCAAGGCAGAAGAGTGGTAAGGGCTAGGCAATGGGGGTCAAGCGACTTGCCCAGGGTCACACAGCTGGGAAGTGTCTGAGGTCAGATTTGAACCCAGGACCTCCCATCTCTAGGTCTAGCTCTCAATCCACTGAGCTACCCAGCTGCCCCCTGGCTTCAAATATTTATCATCCTATGAAGGCTTGAAGAACAGGATGGATGGGTCTTTGGTGGTGGAGAACTTATTGGAGAAGGGGATCTCGTCAAAGCTATTCCCTATCCCTTCCCTTAGGATCACGAATTCACCTGTGGCTGACCTATTTGTGGTCTGGGCTGTGTGCGAGGATGGTAAAGTGCGGGGCTTCCTGTTAGAGAAGGGGATGCGTGGATTGTCAGCTCCCAAAATCGAGGGAAAGTTTGCACTTCGGTCCTCAATCACAGGAATGATCCTTATGGATGACGTGGAAGTACCCGAACAGAATTTGCTGCCTCATGCATCTGGCCTTTCTGTGAGTGACATCAGGGTCAGAAAAAGGACAGGAGAGGAGGAGGGAGGCTAGTAGGTAATAGGTATCCCCAGGCCCTGAGAATGGGCATGAGGATAATCAAGGTCTATGGAAGAGGGGAGATTTGAGGGGTTTGGCATGATATGGAAAAAAGGGCATTGGATTTAGGGAGGGGACATGAGTTCCAAACCTGACACTACTACTCACTCTTTGACTTTGACCAAGTCATTTAGCCTCCTTGAACCTCTGCTTATTTCTCAGTAAAATAAGATTAGGCTAGATGGTTTTTAAGATTCTTTCTAGCAATTCCCTAGATGAGGATGTTCCAGTGTCCTATGAAGACCCACCACCAAATCCTTGCCACAGAAAGGTTGCTCAGCCCCTTCTCTCTTTCCACAGGGCCCCTTTGGATGTCTGACTACAGCTCGATTTGGCATTGCTTGGGGGGCACTGGGTGCTGCAGAGTTCTGTATGCATACTGCTCGGCAGTACACCCTAGACAGGTAACTGGAGCTGGGACCTTTCTTCTCCATTCCTCCTCTTCCCTTCACCCTGGGTAGTACCCGAGATGGCCCCAAAGTATAAGTCTGATCAGGGCAAGTTTCCTGGAGGAGATGGGTTTGGCCTGATTGTAGAAGTGGAGGGGCTTTAGAAAGGCATGACAGAGTCTAGCCTAGGGTTGGAGGGGAGCACGCCCAACACTGGAGGGGTGGGAGTGAAGAAGAAGATGAGAGCCTTCCCCGTGGCGATCTTCACTGCAGTGGCTGTGATGGTTGGGCAGGCTTCCTAGGGTTCTCTGTCCTGATCTTGGGCTCCTCAGTTGGAATATTGCAGAAATGCATCATTTTGCCTCCAAGAAGTTTTCCATTGCTCCCTCAGTGCCTTCTTCCAGCCACCTCAAGGCCTGTGGTCTTTTTTGATATCTCTATTTGTTCTGCTTTTGCTTCTTCTTCTTGCCCTCATATATCCAGGAAGCAGTTTGGAGTCCCATTGGCTAAAAACCAGCTCATCCAGAAGAAACTGGCTGATATGCTCACAGAGATCACCCTGGGTCTACATGCATGCCTACAGCTTGGGCGCTTGAAGGACCAGGACAAGTATGGGGCTCGGACCAAGGCTGGGTGAAGGGCTGGCCAGGTAGAGGCTGGCTGCTTTGGGGCTAACTAGGTCCACCAAGCACAGTAGGTGAGGGACAAGAGCCGTTGGTTGTGAAAGCATCTATATACATTAAGCCGGCACGTTAGCACCATAGCCTAGCAACAGCCCTTCAACTACATGTTGCCCTCTCATAATGTACCTTCTTTCCTTCAGTGTGATTCAAGAAACAGTTTTTAAGCCTGTGCAAGGCACTGCAGGGTGGAAAGGCAAAAATGAAATAGTTACTGCCCCCAAGTCCTCTTCCTCCTTGGCAATACATAGTTACAGATTGGTAAATACAAAGCACCTCCGAAGTTATGCAAAGTACATTTATCCCTGAGGAGACCCAGGAAGGGTCACATACAAGAGGAAATACTTAAGCCGTGGGCCAGAAGCTAGGAGCTCTAAGAGGGTTGACGATCCGTTTTTAATTAGACTAATAGGCGAGCTTCTTAAAAATTCAGGGAGGAAGTAGGGACATGCTTTGTGGGTAAGTGATTTGCCTCAAGGTGACCAGCCCCTGTTGGGCAGTTTTTCATAAGAACTTGATGGCAAAATCTTTCTCCAAATGATCCTTTATGTAAACTTAAGTTTTCTTGAGTTTGCTTAGCATGAAGAACAGCCATACACAAACATGTCAGTTCCTAGGAATCACAGGCTTTCCATCCTTTTTTCTGGAGATGAGACATTTGCATTAGGTTTATTAAATTAGCATAAAATTATGGTAATATAGAAATACAATCTAAAGTGTATGTACACATTACATGCTCTAATAAATCTATATTTAAAACTCACATACCCCTTTGTGTACAGAGATCATAAAATAAGGACAGTATTGGGTAGGTTTATTTTTTTAATGAATTTTTAAAATGTATTGAGGAACTCACTAAGGCAAGTTTTACAATGCCAACTCCCTGTCATTCAGAACCAGAGTTTTGAGGCTCCCACACTTGTTGTGCATTGACTGGCCTGTGGCTGCCTCCTTGCAATATCTTGGGATGCAGAGAGCCCAATATCTCCATGCCAAAGAAGGTGGCAAAGTACAGGGCTCACAGTCAAGATGGGGACAGAGAACTGGTTCCAAGATTCAGTCTCTTGTTCTTAAGAGATTTTTTTGCCCTGCCCCAGGATGTCATCGAGTTCTTGACTCCAATGGGAAGGGCCAAGAAGGGACCTTAGAAATCACTGGGTCCAATCCCTTCCTTTCCTATATGAGGAATTCAGTTTACCAAGTATTCCCAGATTGTTGTCTATCTAAACCCTTGTTGTGTAAGGTTCCATGCTTAGCACTGATGCTGGTATCAGGCAGCAGTGGGCAGCAGTAGTGGTGCTATCTAGCCAAATCATTGTAATATGAAACAGGATCTGAACACAACCATAGGAGAGAGATACTGTGGGGATCCAGGGAAGGGGGAAATCACTTCTAACTAGGGATGGAGAAGAAGGTTTCCCCAAGGAGGCAGCTCCTGACATGGATAAAATTTTGACAGATAAAGGCAGGGACAGTTTGGATTTAATTTAGGAGGTTATAGGGAGCCATGGAAGGTGTCAGAGTTTCTCCTTCATCAGTCTAATCAGTGGGATTAACTGTGTGTGTGTGTGTTCTAGGGCCACCCCAGAAATGGTTTCATTGCTGAAGAGGAACAATTGTGGCAAAGCTCTTGATATTGCCAGACAGGCCCGTGACATGCTTGGTGGGAATGGGATTTCTGATGAGTATCATGTGATCCGGCACGTCATGAACTTGGAAGCTGTAAACACTTACGAAGGTGAGGACCCTGTTCGGAGGCAGACAGAAGGCCCGTGGCCTCCATGATTCTGAATAGGTCAGTGAATTGGCAAAGGAGAGAGACTTGGATTCCAGTTTTAGCTCTGCTTTTGACATTGGGCAAATTGATGACAAATGTTGACCCATAAAACCAGTGCATGTCCAAAATAGAATTGGTTGGTTATTTGTCCCTAAAAATCCCTTCCTCCAAACTTCGCTTATTCTGTTTGGTGTACCGCCATTCTAGTCACTCAGGTTTGCAAGTAAGGTGTTATCCTGTACTCTTCTCTCTCCATCAAACCCCACAACCAGTCTTTGCCATATCTTACCGATTCAACCTCCATGACATCCCTTGTATCCGACCCCTAGTTTAGGACCTCCATCACTCCTTGTCTAGACTATTTCATTACCCTCCTAATTAGTCTCTTTATTTCCAGCTGTCTCTCTCCATTCTGTCCACAGGCCTGCCAAACTGATATATAGTAAATCTCTGTTTTAACAGTATTAACTCTCCTATTCAAAAATTTCCAGTGGCTCCCTGTTGCTTCTAGGATAAATTATAGAATCCTAATCCTAGGTTTTAAAGTCCTCCACAATCTGGTTCCTGTCTGCCTTCCAAGGATACTTTCCTAATACTCTTCTTTATCCATGCTATCTATGTTCAGATCAAACTGGCCTTCTAGCTACTCTTTGCAGTCATTTTTTGAGAGTTTTAAAGTTTTAATTCTGAACTTTACAAACACCAAGAAAGATTTCCATATATAAAATAGGACAGAAAAAGGGAATGCTTTGTAAAATAAAGAATTCCTTTTATGTATAGCTTGCTTTAAAAAAAAAAAAACCCTAACCTTCCATCTTAGAATCAATACTGTGTATTGGTTCCAAGGTAGAAAAGTGGTAAGGGCTAGGTGACTTGCCCAGGGTCACACAACTGGGGAATGTCTGAGGTCAGATTCGAATCTAGGACCTCAATCCACTGAGCCACCCAGTTGTCCATGTATAGCTTGCTTTTTTAAAAGTATATGATAAATTTTATTAGTTTTCAAAGCTATGCTGCTTGTGTTTCCTTCTCAACTGCTTTCTATTCTCTTCGATGCATTTAAAAAAATTCTTCAATGGCCCTTTCTTTTCTTCTTTTTTTGGTAATGCTGTTGCTTGCTCCCCTTTCCCCTTCAAATACTCTTCCCAAATAAAGAAAAATACAATCCTTGTTGCAAACTAATATTGTCAAGAAAAACAAATCCACCTTGATTCCTCCATCAGAAGGTAGGTAGCATACTTCCTTTTGAGTCCTCAAGAGATTGGTCATTTAACTGGTGAGAGTTCTTAAGTCTTTTGAAATTGTTTTCTTTATTAATGTTATTGTTACTGCATAAATTATTCTGGTTTACGTATCTTGTTGTGCATCATATAAGTCTTCCCAGGCTTCTCTAAAATTGTCTCTTTCATTTTTTCTAATGTCACAAAAATATTTATTCTCTCAGATGTATATGCTGGGCAGCTAGGTGGTAAAGTCAATAAATCACTGGGTCTGTGGTCAGGAAGAACTGAGTTCAAATCCACTCTCAGATTATATGATCCTAAGCAAATCACTTAAACGGTTTCAATTTCTTTATTTGTAAAATAAAATGGAGAAGGAAATGGCATAAAACTCCAGTACCTTTGCCAAGAAAACCACAGAGGGGGTCACAGAGTTGGACACGACTAAAAGGCCTGAATAATAATAGCATATTTATATGCCATCATTTCTTCACTTATTCCTAATTGATATACCAGTTTTTTGCTTTGACATGAAGAGCTGCCATAAGTAAATACATGTCTTTTTCTTTGATATCTTTGATAGGCCTAGTGCTGTTATCATTGAAGCTTGTACATGACATTCCAGCTCCAGACTTCATAGGTGGTCCCTAATCTCTACCACCCTCTCTCATTTCTGCTCTTAGAATTGCTGGATTCATTCCCTCAAAGAATAGCTCAGGTGCTGCCTCCTTGAGGTCTTTCTTGATGCTGCTCCCCCAAGTCATTAATGCTCTCTCCCTCTTTAAATTACTTTGTAATATTTTGCATATACTTTGTGATTACACTTTTGCGTACACGTACACCATAAAATATAAGCTCTTGAAGGTCTAGCAAATATTTAGTTTTTAGTCTTCATATCCTGAGTGGCTATCACAAATGCTTCTCATGTAATAAGAATGAAATAAATGTTTGTTGGATTGAACAATGGGATGTTGGGATATGAGCAGAACATTTTAAAACAATTTCATAATTGTCCCCTGTGGTTCATTTTCCAAGGATTGTATCTTTGACCTGTTAACCCATAGGACCGTTTGTTTTTTTTTAAGATTTTTTTAAACATTGTTTTATTTGGTCATTTCCAAACACTATTCATTGGAAACAAAGATCATTTTCTTTTCCTCCCCCCGCCCTCCCCTCCCATAGCTGATGCATGATTCCACTGGGTATCACATGTGTTCTTGATTCGAACCCATTTCCATGTTGTTGGTATTTGCATTAGAGTGTTCATTTAGAGTCTCTCCTCAGTCATATCCCCTCAACCCCTGTAGTCAAGCAGTTGCTTTTCCTGGTGTTTTTACTCCCACAGTTTATCCTCTGCTTGTGGATAGTGTTTTTAGATCCCTGCAGATTGTTCAGGGACATTGCATTGACCCTAATGGAGAAGTCTATCACCTTCGATTGTACCACAGTCTATCAGTCTGTGTACAATGTTTTCCTGGTTCTGCTCCTCTCGCTCTGCATCACTTCCTGGAGGTTGTTCCAGTCCCCATGGAACTCCTCCACTTTATTATTCCTTTGAGCATAATAGTATTCCATCACCAACAAATACCACAATTTGTTCAGCCATTCCCCAATTGAAGGGCATCCCCTCATTTTCCAGTTTTTGGCCACCACAAAGAGTGCAGCTATGAATATTCTTGTACAAGTCTTTTTCCTTATTATCTCTTTGGGGTACAGACCCAGCAGTGCTATGGCTGGATCAAAGGACAGACAGTCATAGGGCCTTTTTTTGAAAATAAAATTCTAGAGCTAGAAGGGGCCTTAGAGATCTGGTTCCATCTTTTCATTTTGCAAAAAGAAGAAATGAATTCAAGGAGAAGTGAGTAGCCTAAAGTTACAATGATTCATTGGCATACTTGGGACTAGATCAAAATCGCCAGAATCCCAAGCAAAAGCTTGGGAAAAAGCTAACTAATTGAGGATAAGTGGGGCATAATATGTGTTTCCTGTTCCTCATTGTATTAGGAATAAGCCCCAACACTTTTGTGGTGGACACAATAGCTCTTTTGGCCTTGGGCTTGCTAGGGCAGGAAGGTATGATTATAGTCTGGATTCGTGTGCTGCCTGAGGCTAGTTCTCAAGATTAAGGGATTCATGTTGGGCATATGACACTAGATGTGATGTGCATTCAGTCCTGTCAGAAGCAGGGGTATTTACCCATTGTCGACTCTTCAAAAGTCAGGGGCTGGGGGCAGCTGGGTGGCTCAGTGGATTGAGAGTCAGGCCTAGAGACGGGAGGTTCTAGGGTCTCAGACACTTCCCAGCTGTGTGACCCTGGGCAAGTCACTTGACCCCCATTGCCTAGCCCTTACTGCTCTTTTGCCTTGGAACCAATACAGAGTATTGATTCCAAAATGGAAGGTAAGGGTTTAAAAAAAAAATCCAGGGGCTGTGTTTGGATGTTAGGAACCCCTCTGCTTTCCATTGGCCCCTATTTCCAAGTGGTCCCAAAGGCTCTTCCCTAAAGGCAGGCTGACTTCCAGTCTGATTGTGGCAGGAGGTATTGACTACAACAATTCTGATCACCATGTGAGTTGGAGCCTTTACATCAGATCGTCAGAGATGTCAATGACTAATAGAATAAAAAACTGGCAAAAGAAGACTCTTAATTTTATCTACTCTGAGGCCAGCTAAAACAATCTGCTTCTCTCAATTCTCTTTCTTCAGGTACTCATGACATCCATGCCCTGATCCTTGGGAGAGCTATCACGGGAATTCAGTCATTCACTAGTGGGAAATAAGCCTGTTTTATTTAAGAGCTGATGAACATCCTTCAGAAAAAGTAGTCATTTCATCTTGTGTGAAGTCTGCTTTTCTGGGAAAGTGGCTATTACTTTCCTTTCTGGAAGATGGAAATTGAAACTGAAGAAACGAATTTCTGTAATCTCAATGTGCCTTGCTCTAAAATCAACTCTTCTGTTAAAATGCTGAAAGAATGTGATTGTACACACTATGCCATGCCCTTTCAACTCACCAACTATGATTAATTTTATATAACTTGGGAAACAAGTGGTTTTTTAATTAGGGGGTAAGAGAAAGAAGAATGAACTTCAGAGCAACTTCTGTGAAGCTGCTGATTTGTAACTGAGTTAACTAAAGTCTCTCACCCAAACTTATAATGCTTCCTTGCTCTTATGCCTTCCGACCCCACTGATTGCTCACTCATTTCCAGGAGTATTATTCAGTGTCCTGGACTTGGGAGCAGATTGGAAACAAGTGAATTAATAAAGACCATGTGTTGCTGATCAAAACTGTGCCCATGCCTTTTAGTTCTGAGTAAGAAAAAAGAAAGGAGGATTGCTAGAAAAGTAAGATTTTTTTGTGGGGGGATCACTTTGTAAGACAGCTAAAAATACTAATTAGTACCCATATTTCTCCCAACATACCCTAGCTTTGGCATTTGTCCACTTGATAATTTGTGGTTTTTTAAAATAAGAATGTAAATTGCTGAAGTCCTTCAAGTCTGATTTGTTCCAGTGTTTAGAGGATTGAATGGCATAGAGATTCTAGGAAGAACAGGACATTGTGGTGACTGGCAAATATTCAAAATTTAACCCAAAAGATAGGGGAGTACAGGCAGAAATTTACCTGAGCTATCCCAAATTCCCCTCCCAACTACTTTAAAATAATAACTCAAAACAAATTTTGGAGCAGCAGAACCCACACAAGGACAGTATAAAATAATTTTTTAGCTGAAGACAACTTAGAAGGTTGGCAGGAAAAGTCTGTTTCGTTGGGGTGAGAGTGGGGCACAGTCCAGCACAGGCTGGATCCCAGCAACCCAGCAGCAAGTCTTGGGAGCAACTAAATAGTAATGGCTTTTGGAGTTTTCAGTTTACAGATAGTAAAGGAGTTGGACAGTTGGTCAGAAGGAGATTATATGGGATCTTTTGCTGGTATTGGGTACATTGCCCATTCATGGTTCTAGGTCACAGTCCCAGGGCAAGAAGGAGCACTAGCATACTGGAGCATGTGGCCTCAGGGAATCAGGGAACCTTTTCTTAGATCATACCAACTTGGAAGAATGGAAAGTTATGTACTCTCAAAACTAACTCTGAAAATAACAACACAAAAAACCTTAAAGCCTGGGAGAGAGTAGACTCCAACTTTAACATAAAGTTAAAAGTCAAGAAATAGGCTGGGAACATGAGCAAACGCCAGAAAAAAGGACCTGACCATATAGTTACTTTGGTGACACGGAAGATTAAAACCCAAACTCAGAAGACTACAAAAAGGTAGGTAAATAGCATAGTGGACAGAGTGCCAGGCTTGGAATCAAGAGGACTTGGATTCAAATTTGATGCAAGTCACAGGCCTAAATGCCCAGTCTTTACCACTCTTCTGCCTTCAAATTGAAACTTAGTATCTATTCTAAGACGAGTTTTTTTAAACTACAGTCAAAACATTTACACCCAAAGCCTTAAAGAAAAATGTGAATTAGTCTCAGACCTGGAAGATCTCAAAAAGGATTTTAAAAAATCAAATAAGAGAGATAAAGGAAAAATTGGGAAAAGAAATGAAAATGATGCTAGAAAATAAATTTTAAGAGAGTCAGCAGCTTGATAAAGGAGGCACAAAAATACTAAAAAAAAAAACACCCTAAAAAAATGGAATAGGCCAAATGGTGAACAAGGCCAAAAAAAAAATCCACTGAAGAAAAGAACTTCTTAAAAAGTGGAACTGGCCAAATGGAAAAGGAGGTACAAAAAGCTCAGTAACAAAAATAATTTCTTAAAAATTAGATTTGGGCAAATGAAAACTAATGACTCTAAGACATCAAAGAACAATAAAGTAAAATCAAAAGAATAAAAAAAATAGAAGAAAATGTGAAATAACTAATTGACAAAATAACTGACCTATAAAATAGTTTGGAGAGAGATAATTTAAGAAGAGTTGAACTGGGGCAGAGCCTAGATGTTGGAGAAGGAACAGGACCACTCCTGATCTTTCCCAAATTACACACCAAACAATTCTGATATAATGTCTCAATAAATTCTGGAGTGGCTGAACCCACAAAAAAAGATGAAACAATTATTCTATCCAAGACAACTTAAAAGGTCAACACAAAAGGTCTTTTGCTCTGGAGTGGGAGTAGAGCATAGACTGTTGTGTCAAATGAGGCCGCAACTAATCAAGCCAGCATAGGCCTTTGGAGCACCTGAATCAGCAGCAGCTGCTTTTGGAATTCTCATCCCATGGATGGGAATGGGATCAGATGACTAGTTAGAAGGAAATTATAGCTCTTTGCTGGCTCTGGATGCAGAATTCTAATGCATTACCCATACAGAGATCCAGGTCACAATTCCAGGGCAAAGAGAAAAACTAGAATACAAGTACTTGCTGCCACAGGGGAGCAAGATACTCTAGTCACAGTTTCAAGGTGGAAAAGTGTGTTTGTGGTCCCTCACAGACTAGAACATAAGCCAGGAAAGTATTAAACACACCTCTCCTTAGATTGTACCACTTTGGATGAACTGAAAACTTATAGATCCCTGGAGCTAATTCTGAAAGCAGCTGTACAAAGAATTGGAAGCTTGGGATTGTACCCCTTTGACCACAGGAACAGAGCCCATCTTTGTAATTTTTTAAGATAAAAATCAAGAAAAAGACTAGAAAATGAGCAAACAAAAGAAGAAACTCAAAGTTATTTTGACAACAGGGAAGAAAATGTGAAATATCTCATTGGAAAACAATGGACCTGGAAAATAATTTGAAGAGATATTATTGAAAATTTATTGGACTATCTTAAAGCCATAATTATCAAGGAAAACTTACCTTGATATCCTAAAACCAGGGTAAAAATAGAAACTGGAAGAATCCATTAATCACCTCCTGAAAGAGATCCCAAAATAAAAACTCCCAGGAATACTATGGCCAAATTCTAGAACTCCCGGGCCAAGGAGAAAATACTGCAAGCAGACAGAAAGAAACAATTCAAAGTTACAATTAGGATAATATAAGACTTAGCAGCTTCTACATGAAGGATCCAAGGTCCTAGAATGTGAAATTCCAGATGGCAAAAGGAGCTAGGAATGAATCCAAGAATTTCCTACCTAGCAAAACTTAGTATAATCCTTCTGGGGAGGGATGGGTATTCAATGAAATAGAAGACTTTCAAGCATTCCTGAAGACCAGAGCTGAATAGAAAATTTGGCTCTCAAATACAAAACTCAAGAGAAGCATACAATGATAAACAGGAAAAAGAAATCATAAAGGATTCAAGAAAGCTAAGTTGTTTATATCCCTACATGGGAAGATGATACTTGTAATGCCTACAAACTTTATCATTTTTATGACAATTAGGAGGAATATACATTAAACAGAGGACACAGGTATAAGTTGACTATGATGGATTAATATCTAAAAAAATAAAAACTAAGGAGTGAGGAATGCACTGAGAAGGGTTAAGGGAGAGGTAGAATTGGATAAATTGTCTCACACAAAAGAGGCATGAAAAACTTTTATAGTGGAGTAAAATATGGGGTGGGGGAGCAGAGAGGAGAATTTGAACCTTACTCTCATTGGAATTGGCTCAAAGAGGGAGGAACATACACACTCAGCTAGATATAAAAATCTATCTTATTCTACAGGAAAGTAAAAGAGGAAAGGGATAAGAAAAGGTAGGGGGCATGATAGAAGGGAGGGCAAATTGGGAAAGGTGGTGGTCAGGAGCAAAACAATTTTGAGAATAGACAGGGTGAAAGGAGAGAGAAGGAAAAACAGATGGAAAATAAGATGGAGGGTAATACATAGTAATCATAATGGTGAAAAAATTTTATTAGTTTCTCTAATAAAACTTCTCAAATACATTGAGAAATGAGTCAAATGTATAAGAATACAAGTTATGATAAATGGTCAAAGGATATATACAGGCAGTTTTCAGATGAAGTTTTCAAAACTATGTATAGTTAAGTGAAAAAGTGCTCTAAATCACTAAATTAGAGAAATGTATACTACACTGAAGTTCCACCTTTCACCTATCAAATTAGCTCTTATGACAAATGAAAAATGACAAAAGTTGAATATAACATGGAAAAACTGAGACACCAGTGCATTGTTGGGGGAGTTGTAAACTGATTCAACCATTCTGAGAACAATTGGAACTATGCCCAAAGGGCTATAAAATCGTACATACTCTATGACCCAGAAATATGTATTGTCTGTATCCCAAAGACATTTTTTTTTAAATGAAGACCTATAGAAACAAAAATATTTATAACAGGATTTTTTGTGGTGGCAAAAAAATTGAAAGTGAGGGAATGTTCATCAACTGGGGAATGGCTGGATAAGTTGTGGCATATGATTGTAATGGAACACTATTGTGCCATTAGAAATAATGAGCTGGAAGCTTTAAAAAAAAACCTGGAAAGACTTACATGAACTAATGAAGAGTAAAATGAGCAGAACCAGGAGAATAGCTCAAGGTCACACAACTAGGAAGTGTCTTGAGGCCAGATTTGAACCTAGGACCTCCCTAGACCTAGCTCTCAATCCACTGAGCCACCCACCTGCCCCCTGAAAGAGCTTTTATAGTGGAGGACAAGATAGGGAGGGGGTAGAAGATAACACTTGAACTTTATTCTCATTGGAACTGGCTCAATGAGGGAATAACATGCATATTCAGTTGGGAATAGAAATTTATCAAAGTATTGGGGAAGGGGATAAGACAAGGACAGAGCATAGATAGAAAGGAGAGTGGATTGGGGGGGTGATAGAAGCAAAACACTTTTGAGGAGAGACAGGGTAAAAGGAGAGAGAGAGAATAAAAGGGAAGAAAATATGATGGAGGAAAATACATAGTAATCATAACAAAAACAATTTATAGCAAGCTTCTCTGATAAAGACTTCATTTCTCAGATATAGAGTCAAATTTATAAGAATACAAGAATTTCCCCAGGTGATGAATAGTCAAAAGATATGAAAAGGTAGTTTTCAGAGAAAGAAATCAAAGCTATCTATACTCATGAAAAAATGCTGTAAATCACTGTTGATTAGAGAAATGCAGATGAAAACCACTTAGGTACTTTCTCATACTCATTAGGTTGACTAATATGATGGAAAAGGAAAATGACAAATGTGGGAGGGGATGTGGGAAAATTGGAACACTAAAGGTGGAGTTGTGAACTAATCTAACAATTCTGGAGCAATTTGGAACTATGCCCAAAGAACTATCAAAATGTGTATCTCCTTTGACCCAGCAATATCACTACTAAGTCTTTATCCAAAGACATTAAAAAAAAAAAGGAAAAGGATATATACATACAAAATATGCATAGCAACTCTTTTTGTGGTAGTAAAGAACTGGAAATTGAGGGGACTTCCCAACATCTATGGTATGGTGGAACAAGTTGTATATGATTGTGATGAAATACTATTGTGCCATAAGAAATGATGAACAGGATGCTTTCAGAAAAACCTGGAAAGACTCATATGAACTATGCAAAGTCAAGTGAACAGAACAGGACCAGGAGAACATTGTACATAGCAATAATATTGTAGAATGATCTACTGTGAATGACTTGGTTATTCTCTGTAAAGATTAAAATTTAGGGGAGATGGGGAGACTGAGGCAGGTAGAAATTAGTTTCTCTCTGCAAGAAGTATTTTATTTTTTAGAGGTTTATTAAAAGTTAAAGATTAAAGAATATACAAGTAAGAAACATGTGCCTAGGCCAGAGGCCTAGACAAAATAACCTCACATCACGCAAGAGACCACCTGCTCCAAAACGGAAGTCCAAAAAGAGCCAAGAGAGAGAGAGCGGCCTCAAAAGCCTTTGAATCAGCTTAAATACCTTCTCCATCTCGGCCCAGGTAAGATTACAAGGCATTCTGGGGAACTGGAGCAAAGGCTCGTGGGGATTGTAGTCCTGTATTCGAGTCTATTTTTTACATCTCAGGAATAGAAAGATTCAAGATGATTCCAAAGGACTTGTGATGAAAAATGCTATCCAACTCTGGAGAAAAAGAATGATGGAGTCTGAATGCGAATAGATGCATATTATTTTTTACTTTCTTTATTTGTGTGTTTTTATTAGTCTGTGCTTTCTTTCACAATGTGACTAATATGATTTGCATAACTGCACATGCATAGCCTTTATCAAATTACTTGTTTTCTTAATGAAGGGGGAGGGAAGGGAGGGAGGGACTTTGGAACTCAAAATTTTAAGAAATCAATGTTAAAAATTATCTTTATATATAATTGGAAAAAAGAACAAAAATACCTTTAAACCCTTATTTTCTTAGAATTGGCACACCAATTCTAAGGCAGAAGAGCAGCAAAGGCTAGACAAGTAGGGTTAAATCACTTGACCTGGGCCACACAGCTAAGAAGTGGCTGAGGCCAAATTTGAACCCAGGACCTTGTCTCTAGGCCTGACTCTTTATCTACTGAGTCACTTAGCTGTCCCAAAAAATTTTTTTAAAAAGAAAAAAGAAAGAAAGAAACCATTTACCCCAGAGTATCCTTGCATACAAGAATTTAACCTACCTTTTTATGTTAATTTTAACAACCATTTGATTTTGTACTTTCTGGTATAAGCTGTTTAAAGAGCAAATCATTTTCAAGTAGAACAGCACATGTGAAGAATGTTTATTATTGTAATGTGTGCAACATTTAATTTTATCTTAGCTTTGTTCTCATGCTCATTGACTTACAACTCTTTTCTCAGGTGGTCTTTTCCTGGGATACTATCATATTTCAGGCTGCACACACAAGTCTTTGTATACAGTTTCCACAGTGTGGCAGACTTGTTTGAGCTCAGTTTCTAAATTATTGATCTTCTCCATCTTTTCTGAGAACTCTTGCAGCTTCTCTTGAATGAGCTTGTTATGATGATCATAAATTTGATACATCCTTTCTTCCAACTTCTCAACCAAATCTGACACCTTTGAAGGCAAAAGATAAATATTCTTCAGGAATTAAACAGGAATAGAAATAAAGTGTTTATTCTAAACAGGCCCTTTCTGTGTTTTTCTGTAATGCTTTCCCCTTAGAGATGGTAAAAATGCTACTCTCTGCTCTTAGAATAATGAAGTAGGGAAAAAAAAAGCGATTTTTTTAATCTAAAATTTCAAAAAGGATCAGACCCTAAAACAAAGAATAAGCATTCTCTAAATGTTCAGACTTCCCTGGATTTCACTCACGTTCACAGTGATGCTTAGCCTGGAGAGTGTGGGCTACTGCAGCTAAAGCTCAAATAGTAAGAAGAAGAAATCTGGGACTAAATGTTACCACTAGTTCTTTTATGGAGAGGTAATAATTCTGGTTTTGGCCTAAGAGAAAGAACACCTTCTTCCTTAAAGAAAACTGTAGCAACTGGCCCTGCCTGACGAACTGTTGTGCTTTTACTGTAGTCCAAGCAGTTTCTCAAAAGTCTGACACTTCTGGCTAGTTATTACTTAAGGTTTTCTACCTTCATCTTGAGGCTGTCTCTGAAGTTGCTCATGAGCGTGTGGTCCTTCTGCCTGCTTTCATTGATGCTGTCAATCAGCTGCTGGGCCCTTTTTTGTAAAGTTTCGATGCTGGCATCCAGAGCTACAAAGAAACTTGATGTCTTCCCATCCAAGGTTTCTGTGTGGCTGTCTGCATTGGAGACTGACAGTGAAGGGCTAGAAAATCTATGCCTGGATGACAGAAGGGAAAGAGCAGAATGCATGTTTAAGGGGGGTTGCATGAAGCATATCTCAAGAAAGGGAAGCCAGCATGGTGTGGTGGAAAGAGCAGAAAGCCAGAATTTAGGAGATCTAGGTTTAAGTCTTCTGTGCTCCACTATATGACCTAGAGTGACTCAATTCACCTCATAAGACCTCTATTTCTTCATCTTATAGTTGAAGCAATTGGACCCTTCCAATTTTGTCATTATGTGACAATGACACTGGGCACAAATCTGGGGATGGGAAAGAATTAAATGAAACCTCTCAAGTTCTAGGGATTTTGCCCTATCCCCATCCTTCCCCTCTGGACCTTCTTTTCTTTCTTAGGCTTTGAAATGAAAGAAAATAAGATTTGTTCTTTCCCCTTGGGTTACCAATATAAATCCTTCTCAGGCTGCTTATAGCCAAAAACCACTCCTACATGAGGAGAGATATCTCATGATGGAATCATTCCTTTGACTCAAAGCAAATGGAAGATGATTGGATTAATCCAGCGAATTCAAATTTATACATAAAACAAAAGACCAAATCAGATGTTCCCAGAAATCATGTTTATTTGACTAGCCTCTCCCATGGGGATCTATTCTTTTATATTTAATTTTTCTTAATACTAAGGCAGCTGCATATTAATCAGGATGCTAATTAATCACAAGCCTCTCTATGCCTGCATTCGCCAATTAAGCTTAATAAAGAAAATGAATCCTCTCCTCCATTTCCTTAGTGGATTTTGTTGAGGTGGCATGGATAAAGTCCAGGGAAGAAAGCCCACATGCAAAGGGCTTTACATTGACATCCTTGTGTGTGTAAGGCTGTGAGCTGAGGCTCAATCAATCGCTGCTGCATTAATATATTCTAGTCTGTCCTCAGGATCTCCTTCAATCCCTAATGCTGTTGGAAGGATTAGGACATCCAGTTCCACAGCCTTGCCTGTGCTGGCATTCCGCCTGTGGTAACAGTGGCGGGAACAGGCCTCAGTAAACCAAGCCATCTGTTAAGGTAAAGTTGTGATTGGCTGGAGTGGAAGCCAGAGAAGCCTGCTGTGATTAGCTTTGTCGCTTTTCACAGAAATACAAGTAAACAATACACATGCCACTTACGAACACCACAGGCAGCAACCCTCAAGAGACGTGGCCAGTTAATCAAACATTCGAGGAGGAACAAGACAAAATCTTCAGCTCCAGGCATAATGATGTTCCTCTGAAACACTTCCAGAAGGGGGGTGGGGGATAGAGCCAAGGCATGAGAACATAGCTTTCCCCATAAAATAAATGTACTAACTACTTAATTATTCTGCTAAGCATTTGATAACTAGGTCTATCTACTCTTATATACTCTATTGGGGGTTGTAATGTCTAAAAAAACCTCATTGCCTTTTTAAAGGTGAACTGGGTTTAAACTCAAATTCAGAACATTTCAGAGGTAGAGGGGACATTAAAGATTATCAAGAGATGCAGTGTGGTATTCATGGAAAGAGTACTGGCCTAGAATCATATAACCTGAGATCAAGTCCTAGCTCTGTCACTAATTCCAGTGGCCTTCCACATATCATTTAACTTTGTCATAGGATTATAGCTCTATTGCTATAATGGCCCTTAGAAGTTGCCTGGGCCAACCCCTTCCCCCACCCCAAATTTTATAGATGAGGAAATTGAGGTTCATGAAAGGTAGGTGACTTGGCTAAGGTCCATGGGAGAACAGAAATTTGAACACAAGTCTTATGAGTCTAAATTCAGTGCTTTTTGCAATGGACCATGATAAATTTGAACCTAGCTCCTTATAAAAATACAGAGTGTCAAAAATGGACAGACTGTCCCAGAATTCTTTCCTTTGGTAAACCCAAAGGCATTCCAAATTGCTCTCTTTCTCCAGTTCTGTTCTGAATTTAGTAATGTTTAAAATAACAGAGTTGGAGCTGGTACAAAACCTGTTTCTTTCATATGCCCCTTTCTCTCTACTACAACCTACTCTAATTCTGGCCATCAGCACTTCTTGCCTTTATTAATTCTTCTTTTTGCTGTAGGCTCTCCCTTCTCTCAATCCATTCTTCACACTACAGCCTGAGTAATTTTCTTAGTACATTATTACAATGGTGTTGCTCCTCTATTAACAAACTTTCCTTGTACTCCTCATTTCCTACCAAATAAACTATAAAATCCAAATCCTGATATTCAAGGGCCTCCATAATCTGGCTCCAAGTCACTATTCCAGGTTTATCTCAAACAATTTCACTTCAGGAAGTCTACCTTCCAACCGAACCAACTAGTCTTCATTCCTTGTTCATGTATAGTCCTTTCCCATCTTACACCTTAAGCTGTACCTCATTTCTATTTGTTGAAATCCCTCTCTTTCTTCGAGGCCTAACTCAGCTCTTACATCCTTATGAATCCTTCCATTTCAGCTCCCTCAAAGTGGAAAGGATCTCTTTTCTCATAGATTCCCCTGAAGTATCCCTTTGCACTTAGCTCATTCTTCTTGATATCTTAATGTGCCTTTGTTCTTTTTATACTGTAAACTTCTTGAGAAAAGAGTAATTTTCTATCTTTGTATCATCACTTAACAAGGGATCATAGAACTAGAGCTAGAACTCAGAGGTCATCTAGTCCAACCTATTGATTTTACAGATAAGGAAACCCAGTTCCTAGCAGTGTCTGATACTGATAAGGTTCCCTAACCTAACATCACACAGACAGAAAGTGAGAGCACTAGGATTTGAATCTTATGATTTGAAATCCAGTACTCTTTCCATTGCTCCATGATGTCTCAAAACTTTTTTCCAAATTCAGTGACTTAAGAACATAAGTGGGACTAGAACACAGGCTTTCTGACTTCTATCTTAGAGCTCATTCTACCACTCCACTCATTACCTTCTCTTTTCCTTAAGTTCTTTTCTTTTTTTAATAATTTTTATTTTTCAAGTAATAAGTTTTAAAAAATTAATCTGTCCCTCCCACCTTAAAAAAAATTCTTAGTATAGATCTACAGAGTCCAGCAAAACAAATTCACATATTAGCTATGGGCAAAAATTCATGTTCTTATCTGCATTTTAAGTTAGTCATCTCTGTCAGGAAGTGAGTGCCATGTTTCATCTTTATTCATTTGGACTCGTTTGTCATGATGATGATCGGTATTTTAAAGTCTTTCAAACTTGTTTTTCTCTATAATGTTGCCATCATTTTAAATTTTAAAAAAGTTTTCTAATTAAGAACTTCATAGTTATTTTCGTAATTTTTCAGTTACTTTAACAATGACTCCTCATTTTGTAGTAGGTTATCACTCAATCCTCACACAATTCTTGCCCTTTATTTGGCCTGCTGCGGACATTTCTTGGGAACACATAACACTAAGCATGATTTAGTACTGGACTCTGCCCAGGGGCCTCCTTACAGAGGCTGGGGCCTGAGAAGGACCTGCATTACCACAGATCTCTGTGCAGAATTAAAGGAAGTCGCCAGAAACATCTTACCTTCCCTGTACATCATTGGGTGAGCTGCTTCTTTCCAATTCAGAGAAGATAGAAGGGCCTGCTTGATCCTGATTCTGATCCTGTTCCTTATTTTTGAGGTCCTGTTCAGACATGACAGTCTATAAAAATGCAAAACAGAAATCTCAATGAAGGAAAGATCTGAGAGTTATCATTTGGTATCTTTCTGCTAATATCTATTATTTACGTAATTAATATTTTCCTAGCATTAAGGGATACAGATGGTGCCCCTACCTTGCTCCCCTGATCAGACCATTCCAAGGAATAGGGGGAAAATATTTAATTACTGCTTTTTGGGGGATTTTCTGTCAGTTACTTGCTTTGCATGGTAGAGAGGAAGCAGGGCTAGTTTCAGTGTGTTTGGGGGAGGTGGGGAGGCCCAGTTCCTTTCTCACACCAGTCAGGAACAGATGTCCTAAATTTAAGATGGGGTCCAGAAACATTTCTGTTTGAACCCAACTTGTGAGTTGAAAGTTTTAAGTCTGGGGCTCTACTGAGGTTAGCTGTGTAGAAATGGGGTTGCTGTTTTCCCAGATTCCAGTTAGGAGGCTGTGATTATTGGTTTTGGGAGAGGGGCATTACAGCGCATCTTGGCTTTAGGGCAAAGTCAGGGCTTTTTTTACCAAATGTCCAAACTGAGTTTGGGAGTATTAGCTTTTGAAAGGAAGAGAATTCTAGATCCTCTGGCTCTAGGGTGGGAACTTTTGGCTTTGGAGGTGGGAGCTATAGGTCACCTGTCTCTGAGGCAGAGCTGAGGCTCTCTGGTTTTTTGTGAGGATAATAGTTTCTGGGCCCCTGGCTCTGGCTGAAGGTGTCAACTTTCTGAGGAATGAAAGTTCTGTACTGTAGATTTGGGGAAATAAAGATTTTTTGGACCCCAGGTTCTTGGGATGAAGCTTGTTAGCTTTTGGCAGAGAAAGAGTGTGTCTGAGGGTTTGGGGTCTCTTGGTTCTAGAATGGGGTGATCAGATTTCCAGGAAGATGAGGGTTCTTTGGGTCCAAGTTGGTCAATTTTTGGTGGGAAAGGATTTCTGTGCCTTAGGCTCTATGGCCTAAGGAACTAGCCAATGAAGATCAGTGTTTTGGGTCAGGTTATTATTGGTTTTTGATGGGGTGGAAGGTTAGACATGGATGAAGATTTCTAATCTTTAGAAGAAGTAATGAGGATTTTGAGCCCCATTTTTAGACTGGGACCATCATCTTTTGGGGGAATTGAGACTTTCATGTCCTTTGACTCTGGGATGGGGGCTGTTAGCTTTTAGAAAGATCAAAATTTCTGCTCCAGATAGCTAGATGGCTCAATGGATTGAGAGCCAGGTCTAGAGACAGAAGGTCCTAGGTTGAAATCTGGCTTTAGACACTTCCCAGGTGTGTGAGCCAGGGGAAGTCATTTAACCCTAATTGCCTAGCCCTTACCGATCTTCTGCCTTCGAACCAATAAAAATATTGATTTTAAGACAGAAAGTTATGGTTAAAAAAAAATGTAGGCTCCTCTAGGTCCAGGGTAAGATTATCAGATTGGGGGAGAAATAAGGCTTTCAATACCTAGTTCTTGGGCTGTTAGTTTCAGGAGGGGCCTTTTGTGAGGGTTGGAAATATATAGCTAGGTACAAGGTCCAGCATTTTGGGGCCCTGATTCTGGGACTGAAGCAACTATTTTGAGAAAAAAGGTTTCTGGGACCCCAATTCTAACGATGATGCTATCACTTTTATTTAAGAGAGAAGTCCTTCCCTGGCTTCCAGCTATTAACTTTTAATGGATAATAAATGGTTCATTGGAGATCCCCACCCCCATATCTAAAGCCTAGGTTGTCCACTTTTGGGGGTTCCTTCCCTTCCCACCTAGAGTTGAAGCTATCAGATTTCAAACCAATGAGGACTTCATGTCCTTCCTTATCTGTTTTGGGAGTTGAGGGTTTCAGGTCCTCCCTCCCCCTTTGCTAATAACAAGGGCTTCAGGGTCTCCCTTCAATTTTTGAGGATAAGAGTTTCAGGTCCTTCTACCCCCCTCCCAAGGCTAGCTGTCAGCTTTTGGTGGGATGAGGGTTTCGAGTCCTCTGGCCTGTGCTGCTTTCTTGTCACACACCCAAAGGCCTCCCTCCGTCAGTCAGGTCAGTCTGTCCGCCTGTCAATCCTTCAGCTAGGTCGGGCTCCTACCCCTAAAGGCTTCTTGGCTAATGGGCCACCCCGTGGGGTGGGTGGCGGGGGTCGCGCCCCAGGCCCCGGAGACGAAGCTGCAGGACTGGATTCCAGGCTGAGGGTTGAGCACGTAGAACTCTCGAGGCCGCCGCCTCGGGCCTTCCCGCCTTCCAGCGCAGCTAAATGCGCATGTGTCTCCATTCGCGCCGCCTTGCCGCATCTGCCTAGGTACCCCTCACTCCCCACTTCCTGTTTAGTGTGGCACGCGCCAAAGCTCCCCCATCCCCCACCTTTACTGCGGCGCGCGCCTCTTTGCTCCTCCGCGCCGCCGCACTCCACGGCACCCGCTCCCCCACCTGCCTCCCTTTCGGTGGCGCGCGTTTCTGCCCCTCCTCTCAACCTCCGGCGCCAAGACACCTCGCACACATCTCTAGTGTGGCTCCCTCCTCGGACCTCCGGAGTTACGTCCCGTGAGAGTAGAGCTGCCTTTCCTGAGTGTGATATCACCCACCTTGTGAATACTAGCGTGCAAAATGTTTTTCAAAAATATTTTTACCCCTATATTCCGGGCCTTTCCACTAGCCCCCCAAAAGGGCAACGAAGCCAGTGTCCTTGAGCAAGTCACTCCTCTGGACCTCAGTTTCCTCCTCTGTAAAAATGGGTGGGGGTTGGGGGTTGGGGAAATGGGGTGTAAATTAGGCGATCATCAGTACACTATAAGATGGAAGACATGACTGTTTCTGGTTTTCTCTTTGCATCCCTGGCACCTTGCAGCACATTAAACATAATTAGAGAGTTATAAAAGTTTTTGTTAAATTGGGAAGGGGACAGCTGAGAATTCTATAAAAAATGAATGAATTAATATTTGTAAAGTGCTTAGTTCAGTGCCTGACACGTGGTAGTCGCTTTATGATAGACCACTAGGTGGCGGCATAGTGCACAGAGCACTGGAGTCAGAAATCCAACTTCAAATTAATGATTTTCAGAGCTTTAATAGTTCTACCCTGTCCCTGGGCAAGTGTCCCCAACTGCAAATCTGGGGTAATAATACCCTCCTACCTCCAAAAGTTGTTGTGAGGATAGAATAAAATACCGTTTGTAAAGCTCCTGTCACACAGCAGGCACTTTATAGAGGCTAGCTTTTATTATGATCTCCTTATCAAGTCAGCAAGCTCTAAACACCTACTATGTGCAGCACATACACAAAGATCGATGAGATCTAGATCCTGCTTTCTAGGAATGTGCTTTACCCACCTTCCCACATTCACTCTCACACCAGATAAAAGGTCCTAAGAGAGCAGAAACTATTTCATTTATAAAATTATATCTCCAGAGTCTACATTGCTCTGGCACAATTAGTCCTTAACAAATATCAGATGACTGATAAGAGCTTCCAGAGGTGATGAGGTTCCGGACTGGAATGACCCTGCCTAGGAAGGCAGCCTCCACTCAGACTCATGGGTTGTAAAGAGATTAGCACTTGCTGCCACAAGGGAGCAAGGACCCTGGTCACAGTTTTAAAGGGTAAAAGGGTGATTGGCATTACTCAGTGTCTGGAGCACAAGCCTGGAGAGTATTAAACACATCTCTCCTTACTTAGATCATACCACCTTGGAAGAACTGAAATCAGAGACATCCTCAATATCAGCTCTGAAGGTAGCTACACAAAGAACCTGAAACTTAAAACAGTGCTCTCTTCACCACAATTACCCAATTTTAGCAGTTTTTTTAATGTCTTTTTTTAAAATTTTATTTAATTGATTAATTAAGAAAAATTTTCAGCAGCAGCTGGGTAGTTCAGTAGATTGAAAGTCAGGCCTAAAGACAGGAGGTTCTAGGTTCAAATTTGGCCTCAGACACTTCCTAGCTGTGTGACCCTAGGCAAGTCACTTAACCCCCCATTGCCTAGCCCTTACCACTCTTCTGCCTTGGATCCAATACACAGTATTGACTCCAAGACAGAAGGTAAGGGCTTAAAAAAAAAGAAAAGAAAGAAAAGAAAAATTTTCCATTGTTACATGATTCATGTTCTTTCCCTCCCCTCCTCCCACCCCCTTCCCATAGCCAATGCTCAATTCCACTGGGTTTTTCATGTTTTAACAGTTTTTTAAATGAAAGGGAAAGGAAAAAGGTAGGAAAATAGCAAATAATAAAGAAACTCAATATAGAAAGTTATTTTGGTGACAGGGAAAATTCCAACTAAGAAGAAGACAACCAAGTCAATACTGCTGCAGTCAAAGCCTCCAAGAAAATTACTTTCAAACTTGAAAAGAATTAAGGAATAGGAGATAGATGTTTGCAATGTTGCAGAGATAAAACAATAAAACTTGAACTGATATGCTGTTAGTGGAACTGGGAAGTGGTTCAACCATTCCAGATTTCAATTTGGAATAATATAAGAAGAATGATTAAACAGTGCAAAGTAAAGTCTTTGACCCTGCAGTAATATAACTAGATACTTATCACAAAGGATAAAAAAGTCCAATATATACCAAAGTGTTCACAGAAGCTCTCTTTGTGGTAGGAATGAATTAGAAAGAAAATGGATACCCATCAACTAGAGAATATTTTTCTTTTTAAAAAATTTATGGCATATGAAGGTAATGCATATTATTATACAGTAAAAATAATACATATAAAGAATCTGAGAATTTTTGGAAGACTTGTATGAACTGACAAAATAACAGAACCAAGAATGTATACAATGAATTGTTGTTCAGTCATGTCTAATTCTCTGCTTGGATGAGGGGAATGAGGGAAAGAGAAAAGCCAAAAATTATGCCAAGGTTTCAAGCCTACATGAGTACAAGAGTGATGTGCACAACCAAAATAAGGAAGTTAGAGGAAGGGGAAAGTTTGAGGGGGAAGATGTGTCTAGTTTTTCATACATTGAGTTTAAGGTCCTGGTTGTAAATCCAGAAGACAGCTTGCAACCATCACATTTCCTGAGCCAGGAAATCTAAGACTGGAGCCCTGGGAAGAGATTGGGGGTGGATAGACAGGTTTGAGAGTCATCTGCATAAAGGATCCATCCATCACCATTCAGTTCTCATTGTGGGCATCTGCATTTTGAAGACTGATGTAGAATATCTTTCTGAGCCTCTGGCAGTGTGTCCCTTAGGGGTTGGCATAGAGTTGGATGTTGGCTGCATTTGGGCAGCATGGCAGCCAGAGATAACGTCGAAGAGCCAAAGAGCAGGCAGATAGTGTAGCCTGTGGGTGTAACAGAGGTACTACTGCAGGTGGCAGGTTGCCAGGGCTACATGCTGGGGGGCCTGGTAGAACTTATCATTCCTTCTGAAAAGAAGGGAAACCAAACACTAGACAGGGAGACAGCTGAGCCAACATTCACTCCATGCAGGAGTGAATAAGGAGCTCTGTGCTACCTTAGGCTGGTGGGAAACTATCCACAATCTCAAAGGGTGGGTGCCTAGCTTGGAGAAGGGATTGTCTGGAAATCTAAAAAACAAAGGCACATTGAGAAGGCAGGAGCTATTCTTATATATATATATATATATATATATATATATATATATATTTCATTTTTTTCGAATTACTTGTAAAAATAACTTTTAACAATAATTTTAGACTTTGTGTTCCGAATTCTCCCTTCCTTGCCTCTCTCCTTATTGAGAAGATAATCAGTTTGGTATAGATTATACATATTCAATCATGCAAAACATACTTCCATATTAATCATGTTGTGAAAGAAAACATGGACCCCCCAAAAAAGTAGTATAGGCTTCAATATACATTCAGACTTCACAGTTCTTTTCTCCAGTGGTGGATAGCATTTTTCATCATAAATCCTTAGGAATTGTCTTAAATCTTTGTATTCCTGAGAAAAGCTAAGTCATTCATAGTTGATCATCCTACAATATTATTTCTGTGTACTGTACTCTCTTGGTTCTGTTCATTTCACTTTGCATCAGTTTACATAAGTCTTTCCAGGTTTTTCTGAAATAACCTGCTTATCATTTCTTATAGCACAATAGTATTCCATCACAATCATATACCACAACTTGTGTAGCCATTCCACAGTTGAGGGAAATTCCTCTCAATTTCTAATTCTTTACTACCACAAAAAGAACTGCTATAAATATTTTTATACATATAAATTCTTTTCCTTTTATCTCTTGGGGCACAGATCTAGTAGTAGTATTTCTGGGTCAAAGAGCATGAGTTTTTTTGATTTGCATTTTTCCAATTGATAATGATTTAAATTATTTTTTCATATGACTACAGATAGTTTTGATTTCTTATAAAAACTGCCTGTTCATATCTTTTGGCCATTTATAAATTGGGAAATCAATCTTATTCTTATAAATTTGACTCAGTTCTCTCTCTATATTTGAGAAATTAAGCTTTTATGAGAGAAACTTGCTGTAAAATTCCCTGTCTACATGGCTTTCTGCATTGGTTTTGGTTGGGCAAAACTTTTTAAATTTGATGTGATCAAAATTATTCATTTTGCATCTTGTGATTCTCTTTTTTGGTCATAAAATTTTCCCTTACCCATAGGACTGACAGGTAAACTATTCCATGTTCCCCAGCTTGATTTTAGTATCACCCTTTATGTCTAAATCATAAACCCACTTTGACCTTATTCTATTTGAGGTGAAATGTTGGTCTACACCAAATTTCTGCCAAATTGCTTTCTAGTTTTCCCAGAAGTTTTTGTCAAATAGTGAGTTCTTTTCCCCAAAGCCTGGATCTTTGGATTTATCAAACACTAAATTACTATGGTCACTGCCAACTGCTTATTGTATATAATCTATTCAGAAACAGAAATAATCTATTCCACCAATCCACCACTCCATCTCTTAGCCATTACCAGATTGTTTTGATGATTACCACCTTGTAATGCTGTTTAAGACCTGGTGCAGCTAGATGCCTTCCTTCACATATATTTTTTATCGATTCCCTTTATATTCTTGGCCCTTTGTTCTTGCAGATGAATTTTGATATTTTTTTAGCTCTAGAAAATAAATTTTAGTCATTTGGTATGGCATTGAATACATAAATTAGTTTAAGTAGAATCACCATTTTATTGTATTGATTGGTCTACCCATGAGCAACTAAAATTTTTCCATTTGTTCAGATCTAACTTTATTTGTATGAAAAGTATTTTGTAACTGTGTTCAAATGGTTTCTAGCTTTCTCTTGGCAGGTAGACTCCCAAGTATTTTGCATTTTCTATGGTTATTTTAAATGGAATTTCTCTTGCTGTTGGACTTTGTTGGTAGGAGCTATTCTTAAAATTCTAGAAACATTTCTCAGATTTATAGAGAACTAAGTCAAATGTATAAAAATACAAGCTATTCCCCCAATTGACAAATGGTCAAATGATATGAACAAGCAATTTTTAGATGAAGAAATCAAAGCTATCAATAATCATATGAAACAACATTCTAAATTTTGATTAGAGAAGCAAAAATTAAAACAATGCTGAGATACCACCTCACACCTATCACATTGGCCAATATGATAGTAAAGGAAATGATAAATGTTGGAGGGAATGTGGCAAAATTGGGACACACATTTTTAGTTCATTAAATTCTCCAAAGGTTGCATACAAGTTGTAACCAGTTTGATGGAGTCAATCTGTCATCATCTATGTGACAATTAACAAAGGCAAAAAGGAACAAAAGGCTGTTTAAGCAACATGTGACCTCGATGGATCTGGTGACAAACCCAGCATCCTTAAGGACCCACAGAAATGGGTTTGTCCAAGTTGTTTATGAACTTCTATAATGGTATTTTCTCCAGTTCAGTCACAGGGCAGTACAAATAAAGGCAATGTAACAGAACATACAGCTAATGGCCAAAACACAGTAGCTGAAAATGACATAGTGTAACAAAATATTATAGATTAGATTGATTTATGAACTTAAAAACAAAAATAAATCTTAAAACAAACCATTAGCAAATACAATAAGCATGACAAGATGTGAGCAATGAATTAAAGAGTCCTTTTCTCCAATTTCGATAACTGCATTACAGAGACTTCTTCACTAGTTAGAGGGGAACACACTGAAACAGTTAACATCAATAAGGCAATGGAGTCTGAAAGAGCTTTAAATTCACCTCCAGACTCATTAAGGTTCTTTCTCCTCCTGAGTATCATCATCCATCTAGATTCCTTTGGTCACACTTCTGGGGCTCCCCATACAGAGGCAGATTTCTGCACTGAGCATAGTGTGGACGAACCCTGTATTGGATGTGTTGCAGAGACTGGTTAGAATCTCGCTTCTACATCTTGAGATTATTCAAACTAATAGCAAGGACAAGTACACCCAGAAACAGCAGCAAGAAAAGACATCCTAAAACTGTGAGCTGCAGGAGCTTGGTAATGCACTACTCTTTCATAGAGTGGGCCATGCTTTTTATATAAGTCTTGAGATCCCCCCCCCAAAACTCTTCTCCAGCTTCTTCTCAAGGTCACTCAAGAGTTATTTTCTAGTTTTTCAACATGAGCTTTTAGTTCAACTAACAAATTATCATTTTATTTTTTTCTGAGGAAGAATAGGTAGAATGCCAGGTCTCCTATCAGTATAAGTACAGCTAGGAACAGTGCTATATAGTACCATTGTGAAATATTCTGTTGGATAATAAGCCATTTTAGATAGACAAGAAACAGCATCAGTATCATATTTAATTGTTAATTTTGTTTGCAGTTCTGCCTTCTGTCAGTAGATGGTACTGTTTAACATAAAGGATCAACAGCTGTAACAATTAACTGCTAGAAATTTGACTTAGGGATAGTTTCAATAAAAAAGTAGGGGAAATGATCAGAAGTTTAAAAGGATTAGTCAAATTCCTAGCTGGCTCACCAATTAAATGTAAGGATTAAATGAGTAGTTTTGACAAAATAAGAGAGCAGCTTTTAATAACTTAAGTTTTAATGAGAATATAGTAGAGCTGTAAATTAATATTATCCCTTTAAGCCAGAGAAAAGAAAACTTCTAGCAGCTTTTAACAATTAACAATTTAGTTTTATTAAAATAGAGATAGTAAAAGAATATAGTAAAATGAACACAGTAAAGAAGAGAAATATAGGCGTAGCTGCCTGCAGTCACAAATTAATATATTCATGGGTAGACACCTGATAAGGAGAATGGAAACTGTGGGAAAATGGGTAAAGAAGAGAGAGATAGATAGATAGAGTGACAAAGGAGTTAAAAAATGTGGGCTCCATTGTGCTTGCTCCTCTGATGGTATTGAGAGAGTGCTGCCCATGTTCCAAAACTTGTATTGAAGAATCCAGGAATGTGGAGTGGGAGGTAGCCAATAAACATGTGACATGGAATAGGATTTAACATTGACTCAACTGACAACCATCTGATCATTGAGGAGGAAGTTAATCAAACATGTGACTTGGTATGGAATGTGATATAACAAGGAATTATTTAGTACCCTGTGGCAACTAACGTCCTGCCCAGGAATTCTTTTCACCTTTGGACTGAAGATTTGGAAATAAAATAATCAAGAAATAGTATGATCATGAGTCTGGTACATGAGCACACGTTACAATATCAATACATCAATAATACTTTCAAGATGATAATACACCTGAGATGCTTCAATAGGAAAGAAGTAGAGAAAGAAATTTTCCTAGTACCCAACTAGATACCCTATAACTGCCGTTAGAGAAAGTCCAGCTGATCACACTTCAGCTCAACTCGCCAGGCAGAATATATATATAAAATCTCCCAACCAACAACTAACAATAACCAACCAACAACTAATCACCAACCCATACCACCACCAACAAACTCCCAGTGACCAACTACCAACCCACCTCCCAACCCAAAAAAGGTCAAAGAGCCAAACCCCTCTCAGTCTTCCTGCTGGCCTTTTATATCCCCTTCTTTTTTTTTTTTTAAACCCTTACCTTCTGTCTTGGAGTCAATACTGTGTATTGGCTCCAAGGCAGAAGAGTGGTAAGGGCTAGGCAATGGGGGTCAAGTGACTTGCCCAGGGTCACACAGCTAGGAAGTGTCTGAGGCCATATTTGAACCTAGGACCTCCCATCTCTAGGCCTGGCTCTCAATCCACTGAGCTACCCAGCTGCCCCCTTATATCCCCTTCTTATCTCACTTCCTGTCTCTCTGGTTTCTATTTCCTTTCACTGTGGGCTGGTATATCTTTACACAGCTCTATGGTAATAGGACCTCCAAGTCCCCAGTTAAATTAGAGAAAGGGATTAAGAATTCCCTTTTACACATTGTTGGTGGAGTTGTGAACTGATCCAACAATTCTGGAGAGCAAATTTGGAACTACGTGCAAAGGGCTATAAAACTATGCATACCCTTTGATCTTGTAACACCACTACTGGGTTTATATCCCAAGAAAATGATCAAAAAGGGGAAAAGACCTACTTGAGCCAAAATAGTTATAGCAGCTCTTTTTGTGGTGACAAAGAATTAGAAATTGAAGGATTATCCATCATATGGGGAATAGCTGAACAAATCGTGGTACATGTTGGGGTGGAATACTATTGTGTTATAAGAAATGATAAGCAAGATGATTTCAGAAAAGCTAGAAAGATCTGTAGGAACTGATGCAGAGTGAAATAAACAGAACCAGGAGAATACTGTACATAGTAATAGCAATATTGTACAATGATCAGTTGTGAAAACCAAGCTACTCTTAGCAATGCAATGAACTAGGGCAAGTCTGAAGGACTTATGCCCAGGAATGCTATCCACCTGCAGAGAAAGAACTATTAGTCAGACAGATGGGGATCAAAGCATACCATCTTTCACATCAGTGTATTTATGGTTTTATTTTGGGGTTTTGATTTTGTATGAGTGTGCTCTTATAACAATGATCAATATAGAAATATTTTTTGCATGATAATGAAAATAAAATAAAATAAAGCATTCTAGATACAATCCTATCTCCTAGATATGAGATAATAATTTTAAGGTGCTAAGCATAGTGCCTGGCACTAGAGTGTAAGTATTAGACAATTGTTAACTTTAAAAAAATCAGAGAATTTTGCAAATGGCTGAGATTATCTAGACCAGTCTACTATTTTTTTTTAAACCCTTACCTTCCGTCTGGGAGTCAATACTATGTATTGGCTCCAAGGCAGAAGAGTGGTAAGGGCTAGGCAATGGGGGTCAAGTGACTTGCCCAGGGTCACACAGATGGGAAGTGTCTGAGGCCAGATTTGAACCCAGGACCTCCCATCTCTAGGCCTGGCTCTCAATCCACTGGGCTACCCAGCTGCCCCCAAGTCTACTATTTTTGCAAATAGCAAGACCTACAAATGGAAGTTACTTGCTCAAGGACATTTGGAAAATAACTCACAGGGAATAGATTTGAACCATGGTCCTTTGACTCTAAATCCATTATTTTTTCTAGAGTACCTTTTACTACCTTGTGTTCTATTTTGAAGGTTTCAAGAAGGCAAGAAAGGGTAGGTTTCTTCCATGTTCCTATTTTGGAAAGCTTGTATATCCCTGTTGTAGCTACACTTCATTTAAGGAACTAGAATGGGCAGCATGTCTCAAATACTGATCTATCTACCTTCATACTCTTCTAGTGATGAGAATCTCAGAGGAAGAAACAAGAAGAGTCCATATTAATAACTGAGAAAGCGACACATCTGGAATACTCTCTCCTCCAAGTTTCCTTCTGATTTCCTTCAAGTCTCATGGGAAAAAAAAATCTCCTTTGTGCAAGAAGTCTTTCCTAATCCCCTATAAAGTTAATATCTTCCCACAGTTAATTACCCCCATTTATTATTATCTTTTAATCTTATTTGTACATAGTTGTTTGTACTCCTTGAGAGAAGGGTCTGTTTTTTTGCCTTTCATTGTTTCAATAGAACTTAGCACAGTGCCTGGCACATAGTAGGTTACTTAAAAAAAAACACCAAACCAGTGGGGAACTGGGTGACTCAGTGGATTGAGAGCCAGGCCTAGAGAAGAGAGGTCCAAGGTTCAAATAAGGCCTCATAGACTTCCTAGCTGTGTGACTTTGGGCAAGTCACTTAACCCCTATTGCCTAGCCCTTGCTGCTCTTCTACCTTGGAACCAATACACAGTCTTGATTCAAAGATGGAAGGTAAAGGTTAAAAAACAAACACCAAACTATTACCTTCTATCTTGAAATCAATGCTGAGAATTGGTTCCAAGCAAGCAGTAAGGGCTAGGCAATGGGGGTTAAGTAACTTGCCCAGGATCATACAGCAAAGAAGTATTTGAGGCTGGATTAGAACTTGGGTCTTACCGACTCCAAGCCCAGCACTCTGTTAGGGTTAAATTTTAGGGGTTGAAACTGAATATAATAATTATTGGTTGCCAAGGATTTTATCTATAAAATCCTAAATGAAACACTCAAGTCAGAATGGAGTTTTATGGTGATTTAATTACAGCAGGAGGAAGAAATTAAGAGAGAGAGAGGGAAAGGAGTTTAACTCAAAAACCACTCTGGCTCAGGCTGAGCCAAGCAGGAGTTTAAGGCTTGGAGAGCCAAGGCAGAGAAGTCAGTCCTTCTCACTCACCCACGTGACCGATTGAAGGAAAGCTGTCTGAGGGGCTCTTCCAAGCTCCAGTTCCAGGATCAAACTGGCGTCTAGCCCTCCACAGGAAGTCACGAGAACCCCAGAGGCAGTTCTCTACCTCACTTCCTGTACATGTGCCAATGGTAGCTCAAGCTTGGCTTAGGATAGCCCAGGGGTGCAGGTAGTTGTTTCTGATTTGACATTAGCTAGCACATGCCCATGTAGTGTGGGTGTGCACATTCCTGGGTGCTAGACCAAGCAAGATGGAGGAAATTTAAAATTCACAACTCTATTCGCTATCCAGCCACCTAGCTTCCTCTTATAGTAGGCACTTAATTTTTTTGTCTGTCTGCCTGCCTGCCTTCTGATACTCTTGTGGCTCCAGAAGGTTATAATTAGATTTGTTTAGTGGGGATATTAAACTATACAATGAAAAACTTATTTCTGGCAAATCTTAGAGAACCTCAGGCTATAATTACCAACAGTGAACAATGCCAAAAGGGAATTGCCTAACCAGTTACCCCATTCTGGGGAAAATAATCAAAGAAATGTCATAGAGCAATGGGCCCTCTTTCAGTCTCTGGGGTGTACATATGGCGGGATGTTCCTGCTAGAGACTGGCCTTCTGAGTTTCTTTAATCCAAATCTCTTAAGACGCCATTGTTGCTGTTCAGCCATGTTGGTCATTTCTGACTCTTTGTGATCCCATTTGGAGTTTTCTTGGCAAAGATGCTAGAGTGGTTTGTCATGCCCTTCTCCAGGGGATTTTTACAGATGAGGTGCCAAAGGGCAAAACTTCTCTGATTCCATATGAAGCACAATAAAGCATAGGGTCCATCTCAGTTTGTGCAATATTTATTACCCTTATGGACATTCTGTGCCTATGTGACCCAGGAGTACTCATGTACTCATTTTGTCACTTCCAATCCTACTCTATTACTGACTCTCCAGTCTTTGACTCCTCCATCTCCCCACCTACCTCTGTTGTCCTCTCAAGTTGGGGAGGGGGCCTCTACCTCTGAGACCCTCTTCCTAAGATTGGTGATTTCCTTTAGGCAGCCTCCATTTGAGGAAGTGTCCATGAGAGCCATGCTTCCTCCTAACCTGGTTTTGCTCCTGACTCTTTAGACTTTTACATAATGTTGGGTTCTTTTCCATTCTACTTTTGAGTGGTATCTTCCCCAATTTGAAGTAAGCTTCTTGTGGGTAGGGATTGCCTTTTCTTTTGTGTATATTTGTATTCCCAGTGCTTGACACAGAACCTGGCACACAGTAAGAGCTCAATAAGTGCTTTATCTCATCTAATTTCTTTTTTAAAATTAATTAATTTATTTAGAATATTTTTCCATGGTTTCCAGTCTAATTTCTAACAAGTCTTAGTTGTCCCATCTTTGAAATGGGGATATGATTGGGGATGTAGACTCTAAGCAATCACTCTAATGCAAATATCAATAATATGAAAATAGATCTTGATCAATGACACATGTAAAACCCAGTGGAATTGTGCATTGGCTATGGGAAGTGGGTGGGAGGAAGGAAGGGAAAGAACATGAACCAGGGGAAATATCATAAATTAATTAATTAAATAAAAATTTTCAATTAAAAAACAATAATACTGATCATACTAATCTCAAAGAGCTGTTATGGGAAAAGTGTTTTGGATTTTTTATTTGTTTTCTACTTCAAAAGGTTTCTCTTTTATTAAGACTTCTTAGCATGACACAGATCTTTGCTGCCATTCCATCATTTCAGTGGTGTCTCACTGACTTTCTTTGGGATTTTTTTGACAACACTAGAGTGGTTTGCTATTTCCTTCTCCAGTTTATTTTACAGGTGAGGAAACAAAGGCACACAGGGTTAAGTGACTTGCTTGAGGTCATACAATTTATGAGGCAGGATATGAACTCAGATCTTCCCGACTCCAGGCCAATGAGCCATCCACAACATCACCTAGCTGTCATTACACAGATCAGGACTCAATAAAGGATAATATGTTGAGAAATATGGTATTTCATGTAAAACCCAGTGGAATTACTTGATTGCCCTGGGAGAGGGGAGGAAGGAGGGGAGGGAAAGAACATGAATCATGTAACCATGTAAAAATATTCTTAATTAACTAATTAATTTTAAAAAAGAAAATGTAGTATTTTTGTCAAGAGCATCTTTGGGTGAAGCAATGTGAATACTGTATTTCTTATCCTGGCCTAATTTTGCTGGAGTAGAGATTTCCAAGATGCTTAAAGTTAGTCTAAGCCCCTGAATAACATAAGGACAAATTTCCTCCTTTCTAACTTAAGGTTTTCTAGAATGCAGAGCTACACTCACAAAATTGTTTAATTTATGTTGCCCATCAATGCTTTGGGGTTTACAGTCACCTACCCTCAGCCAGTCTATTGGTTCCTTTCCTTAATTTCTAGGCATCCACTTGGGGTTCACTGAAGTACATCACTCAACAACCAATGAGATTGCCTTGCATGAACGGCGAGGAGGTAGCAAAGTGGAGAGGAGCAAGTAGGGAGAGGATCCGGCCCCAGCTTCCAAAGAAGGACCCATTGGCCCTAGAACTGGCCCAGATAGTGCAGTGGTTGGGGACGGACTGTCTGCTTCAAAGGCCAACCAGGAAGAGTTTAAGAGTCCTACAAATGGGTGCCATTTGTGTGGACAACTGACCAACTCTGCAAAACCCATGTTGTCCAGCAGAGGGCATGTTTAAATGGAGAGTTTGTGATGAACATATCCATTATTTCCATCTAAATGGATATTTCCCATCTGTTTGCAAACAGTTTGTTCTATCGAGTTTTATGATCACTCTGAAATGAGATTAGTGGACGACAGCATCCTCCTTCTTTGTAGCTAGTACGAATGTTGCCGTCTGTCCAGACCTAGTCTAAGGGATCATAGAATCTAAATTAGTGGCAGGAGTCAAATTCATGAGAATTCTCAGAGGACTATAGTATTTTTGAGCTGCGAAAGACCTTCAAGATGATCTAATTTAAACTTCAGGGCATTTAGATGGCATAGAGGGGATGCTCTGGAGTCAGGAAGACTTCTCTTCCTGGGTTCAAATCTGGCCTCAGATATTAGCTGTGTGACCCTAGCCAAGCTATTTAATCCTGTTTGCCTGTTTCCTCATCTGTCAAATGAGCTAAGAAAGAAATGGAAAACCACGCTAGTATCTTTGCCAAGAAATTTTACAACCCGGTTAAGAAGAGTCAGACATGTATGAAAAACGACCGAATAACAACAAAATCTATACCTTCCATTTTAAAGATAAGGAAACAAAAGATGTAGGAGAAGGAGAGGGACTTTCCCAAGGATGCAGTGATACTCACCAGCAGAGCCAGAAGTTGAATTCATATTTGAGTTTTCCTGACTCCAAATCCAGTATTCTTGGTGTCACCTGCATACTACATTACCTTGGACCAGTCCCTGGACTAAAGGAATCTTATAGGTCATCTGGTCCACATTTTTTTTAAACCCTTACTTTCCATCTTGGAATCAATACTGTGTATTGGTTCCAAGGCAAAAGAATGGTAAGGGCTAGGCAGTGGGGGTTAAATGAGTTGCCCAGCTGCCTCCTGGCCCTCATTTTACAGATGAGGAAAGTAAGGTCCAGAAAGTGATGACTTGCTCAAGCTCACATAGGTGATAAGTTTGGAACTCAGGTTCTCTACTCCAAATCTAGTATTCTTTAAAGATATGCTAATGGGGGCAACTGGATGGCTCAGTGGATAGAGAACCAGGTCTAGAGATGGGAGATCCTGGGTTCAAATTTGACCTCAGATGCTTCCTAGCTGTGTGACCCTGGGCAAGTCACTTAACCCCCATTGCCTAACCCTTACTACTCTTTTTGCCTTAGAACCAATACACAATATTGAGTCTAAGATAAAAGGTAAGGGTTTTTTAAAAAGACAGATCCAACAACTTGTAGGAAGCCTTTCCCAGTCCTTCTAGCTCCTAGAATCTTCCCATGTAAATATTTTATCATCTATTCTGTGTACATACTGTATTGAATTGCATATTGTAAATAAATTACATTTATCTATGAATCTTCTATTAGAAAGTGAGCTCCTTGAGAGCAAGGACTATATTTTATTTTTCTTTGTATCCTCAGGGTTTAGTACATGACACATGATTGTTTAATCAATTAGTCTTGTTCAATTCTTCATGACCCCATTGGGGGTTTTCTTTCCATTTCCTTCACCAGATCATTTTTACAGAGGAAACTGAGGCCAACAGGGTTAAGCAAAAAAGTCACACAACTAGTAAGCATCTGAGGTCAGATTTGAACTCAGGTCCTCTGGACTCCAGAATAGTCCTCTGCCTGGCTACCTCGATATCACATAGTAAGTACTTAATAAATAAATGTTTGCTGACTGATTCCGGAGAAGGAGCTAGAAGGCTGCCCTGGGCTGCCTGTCTCCCACCTGTGCTTCTGACCTTTTTGTTCCTGAAAGCAACAAGTAGGACTTTTATTCCAACTTTCAAAGAGAGGGGGAGGTACTGTGGATTGGCAGAGGATTGCAGAAGCTGCCCAGGGAGAAGAATATGGCCTTGCCAATTCCCGGGGCCAATGAGTGGGCTGCTGGATAAATTCATGGAAATAGAATTCATTTAAAAAAAATTGAACAGGACTATTTTCATGTCAATGCCTGCATTTTCCTGGAACGTCTCCAAATCAAATCTGAGTCTTTGTCTGAAGGTGGCAACAGGGAAGATGAAGCGTGCTGAGCGAGCTCTCCTCCTTCATACATCTGGTTTCCTGCACTCCTGCCTGCGTACTTATTTCTCTGAACCGCTGTGGAAGGGTGGGGGGCCAGTCATCGGATCATGGGAGTCCTGAAGCTGAAAGGGAACTCAGATGAAGTCCAACCCACTCACTTTAAACTGGAAGAGTGGAAGCCAAGAGAACAGAAGGGGTAAATGGAGCACTCGCTCAAGACCCCAACCCTTTGTCATAGGAACACTGGCAGACCAAAGGGCATGGGGGCTTAATAGGCAATATGAGTGGATCCATTGAGCTTGGGGCTTGTGGTTCCTGTAGCTCAGAAAGAGATTTAACTAAGGTTTTGGGGCCATGAAAAAGTAGGATGGGAAGAAGGAGACTCACAAGTTCTAGGACCCACCATGTTTCTCCTAACAAGGCCATGAGAGGATGGGCATTTTCCCTCTGGATCCCCATCTAGTAGAAAACATGGGATGGACTCATTTCCCCAGAGATGGAAATCTCTTTGTGGAAGAAACATGGAGGCAGAAAGGCAAGAGCAAATATACATTTGAGTGAATGGAAGACAACTGGGTGGGACTTGAGTAAATTGGGCCCAACTAGAAGCTTCAATCAGTAAAAGCGAGTAAGCTCCAGCCCCCAGTTTAGCTCTTCTTCTTTTAGAAGACCCCTCTAGAAGCCAGCTTGTGGTGCAGCTCTCTGTGGTTGCCTCAGAGGGGTTTTCCTGTGCACCCCTTTTTGATTTCCTCTACTCTTTGACAACCTTTTGGGGCTAGGAGTTGGTCTTTAGACAGGGCGACTCTCCAGATTACCCAGAAAGTAAGCAGCACAACTTGAACCCTAACCCAGATAGTGAGGCTTCTTTTCCCAGCACTGTGATTGTCACTCCAGTTTCCAAGGAGCTTTTCTTACAGTGATGAGGCAGGTAGGTCATGAAAAGATTATTATGCCTAGTTTGTTATTATTATTTAAATGGTGCTTTAAAGCCCAAAGAGGATGTTATGAGGAGGACCTCATTTGATCCTTGCGCCAGCCCTGTGAGGCAAGTACTCCAGGTATTATGTTCCCCGCCTTACAGAGATTCAAAGAGGTCTGGAGTCACACAGTGAGAGATGGGGGGAAATCAGAAATGGAGTTCCAACCTTGGTCTTTCTGACGTCCAAGTAAGTCCAGGGCCAAAAACCAAGGCTCCTTGATGGGCCTTAGTTTTGCTCAAGGCCCCATGGGTAGCAAATAGCAGAGCTGGGATTCAAAGCTGGGGCAAAATTTAATTCAAAGATATTTTCTTTTCCCAATTACACATTGGGACAAAATTTAGAGTTGGAAGCAGTCTTAGGCTGGTCCAACCCTCTCTTTTTTCCTCTGATGGCAAGGCCAGCATGCTTCCCACTATACCATGCTGTCAGGCTTCTTAGAATGAACAGCAAGCCCCAGGCTTTGTAGGCAGAAAAGGAGACAGCTGAAAAAAAAAAAAAGAAGTTCAAGATCATTTGGTGCAAAGTCAGATGGGATGTGGTGGCTGCTTGGGGTTGGTTGGCCAAGTGCTGCCTGTGAGCTCCCTGGAAGTGTCAGCGGGGCGTCACTGTGTCATGGAAGTCTGAACATCGGGCAGGCGGAATATGCATTTCAGTGCTATGACAGCAGCTCCTTTCTCTCAGCTGTCGCCAGCAGCCCCTGTCTCCCTTCCCGCAGTCTCACCCCCTCAGCTGTGAGAACCTTCAGCTTTGGAATCTGCCATTTGGAGCAGACGCTGCCTGTGTTTCCCACACTGTCACATCTCCCCTGCCTTTTGGGATCTCATCGGAAATCAGTTCTGCCCACGTCTGGAGATGTCTCCCTCCCTCCCTTCCTTCCTCCCTCCCTCCCTCCCTCTCTCTCCCTCCTTCCCTCCCTCCTTCCTTCCCTCTCTCTCCCTCTCCCTCTCTCTCTTCCACACTTTCTCTCTCTCTCTCCCTCCTTCTTTCTCACACACATACTCTCTCTGTCCCCCTATCCCTCCTTCTCTCTGTCTCTCTCTCATTCCCCCTTTCTTTCTATCCCTCAATCTCTCTCTTCCCTTTTCTCCCTCATTCTCTTCCTCTTGTATCTCTCTTCCTCCCTCTCTCCCTCTTTCTCTCTTCCCTTTTCACACTCATTCTCTTCCTTCTCCCTCTCTCCCCTTCCTCCTCTCTCTTTCTCTTTTACTCACTCTCCCTCCCTTCTCTCTCTTTCTCCTCCCTTCCTTCTCTCTCCCACTCTCTCTCTCACTCTGTCTCTTTTCCACTCTCTCCCCCCAACTCCCTCTCCCTCACTCCCTCTCTCTGTCTCTTTCTCTATCTGTTTCTCTCTCTCACTCCTCCTTTCTCTCTGTCTCTCAATCTTTCTCTCTTCTCTTTTCTCCCTCATTCTCTTCCTCCTGTAGTTCTCTTCTTTCCTCTCTCTCTCCCTCTTTCTCTCTCCTTTCTCTCTTAATCTCTCTCTTCCCTTTTCTTCCTCATTCTCTTCTCTCTCTCCCCCTCATTCTCTCTGTCTTTCAATCTCTCTCTCCCCCTTTCCCCCTCCCCTTTCTCTCCCTTTCTTCTCTGTGCCTTTCTTTCTCATTTTCTCTCCTTTTCCCTCTCTTCTCTTTTCCTCCTCTAGGTATCCTTCTCTTCCCTGACCTCAGACACTTCATAGCTATGTGACCCTGGGCAAGTCACTTAACCCCAGTTGCCTAGTCCTTCCTGCTCTTCTGCCTTGGAATTGATTCTAAGACAGAAGGTAAGAGGTTGTTTTTTAATTGATCCAACTATTCTAGAGGGCAATTTAGAACTATGCCCAAAGGGCACTAAATGACTGTCTGCCCTTTGATCCAGCCAAAGCACTGCTGGGTTTGTACCCCAAAGAGATAATAAGGAAAAAAACTTGTACAAGAAAATTCATAGCTCCTCTCTTTGTGGTGGCCAAAAATTGGAAAATGAGGGGATGCCCTTCAATTGGGGAATGGCTGAACAAATTGTGGTATCTGTGGGTGATGGAATACTATTGTGCTCAAAGGAATAATAAAGTGGAGAAATTCCATGTGAACTGGAATGACCTCCAGGAAGTAATGCAGAGTGAGAGGAGCAGAACCAGGAGAACATTGTACACAGAGACTGATACACTGTGGTATAATCGAACGTAATGGACTTCTCTACTAGCACCAATGCAATGATCAAGGACAGTTTTGAGGGACTTATGAGGAAGAACACTATCCACATCCAGAGGAAGAACTGTGGGAGTAGAAACACAGAAGAAAAACAATTGCTTGACTACATGGGTCAATGGGATATGCCTGGGGAGGTAGACTCTAAATGGACATCCTAATGCAAACACCAACAACATGGAAATAGGTTCTGATCAAGGTCACATGTAATACCCAATGAAATTGTGCATTGGCTGTGGGAAGGGTGGGAGAAGGGGAGGGAAGGAAATAATATAATTCTTGTAACCAAGGAATAATGTTTTAAATTGACTAAATAAATAATTTTTTTAAAAAAGAGGTTGGGTTTTTTTGTTTGTTTGTTTTAAGAAAATCCCTGCTCTCAAGGAGCTCACAGTCAAATGAGAGAAACAATATGGAAACAACCAAGTACAAATAAGTTATAAACAGGATAAAGTTAGGATAATCTCAGAGGGAAGGTGCTAAAATAAAGGAGTACTAAGAAAGGCTTTTTGCAAATGCTGGAATACTTTACTCTAGGTCAACAACAAAGTGCAAGAGCTAGAGTGCTGGTCATGGAGTCAGGAAGAGCTAAGTTCAAATTCTGACTCAGATAATTACTAGTTATTTAACCCTGGATTAGTCACTGGACCTTAGTTTTCCTTAGTTTATTCATTTGTAAAATTAGGATAATCCACAGGACTGTTGTGAAAAATCAAATGAAAAAAACATATACAAAGCCTTAAAGCTTTGAATGGTGTTATTACTCTTCTAGGCAGCAGCTAGGTGGCACAGTGGATCCAGTGCTGGGCCTAGAGTTAGGCAGACCTGAGTTCAAATGCAGTTCAGACACCTAGCTGTGCGACCTGGACTATAGTCACTTAACCTCTACCTCAGTTTCTTCATCTATAAAATGGGAATAATAATAGTACTTACCTCCCAGCGTTGTTGTAAGGCTCAACAAGAATATTTGTAAACCTTAATTAAGCACTATATAAATACCTTTGTTGTTATTCAGTCATTTTTCAGTCATGTTTGATTCTTCCTGACCCTATTTGGGATTTCCTTGGCAAAGATACTGAAGTGTTTTACTGTTTCCTTCTCCAGCTCATTTTCAGATGAGAAAACTGAGGCAAATAGGGTTAAGTGACCAAATAGCTATTAAGTGTCTGAAGTCATATTTGAACTCAGATCTTCCTGACTCCAGGCCTGGCACTCTATCCACTGTGCCACCCAATTGCCTCCTATAAATGCTAAATATTATTATTAGGTCCCATAGCCATTCTATGTCTGAGTCAGTACTCAGATTCAGTCTTTCTGGATACAAGGCTGGTCTACACATTATGCATCATGTCGTCTGTTTCTCTGGGAATTTAAATAGGGACCTCTTGTGAAGACCCAAGACCTAGAAATATAGATTAAAAAAATAGAATTCTGTCTGAGGGTTTTATGCAGCTGGGAGTAGCCCTGCTCTGGGTCCCAGAGAGGTTGGCTCTTGGGGCAAAGGGGATCTCCTTCTGGATAACTGGCCTCATCTGGCAAAGGCTCTGAAAGAAACGGACAGATTCCACTTCAAAAGAAACTAGGAAACACTTTTTTCCACCAGAAATAGGCTTATGGATATGTGTTAAGGACTCCTGCTCTCTCAAAGAGCTGGAGAAAGTCTCGAGGCTTTAAACTCAAAGAGCCAGGCAAAGCCCATCCTTTGGATGAGTAAATCACGTGCCCTCCTAGTGAAGGATTCCAGCGTAAGCCAGAAACTGAAAACACAAGAAAACTCCTCAACTTTATTCTCAGTGGAACTGGACCTGGCAAATGACCAGCATCACCCGGCACCAACTGAGCAATGCTAAGTAGCACTTACATTAGACCAGCAGGGAATAAACCTCACTGGAGACTCTGTCTGGCAGTAATCAACAGCAAAGCCTACATGTCCAGTGGGACTTATGTACTCTACAAGACCAGCAAGAATCAGGCCCAACAAAGGTAATGTGCTGAGATTACAAAACAAAATCAGTTCATTGAGGGAATTTTCTTATCAATTTGACGAGTTTGCTGGATGGTAAACCTTTGTTTGGGGCTTTTGAATGTATCTCCCTTTGCAATTAGTTGGTACAGTGGATAGAGTGTTGGATACAAATCTGGCTTCAGACACTTCCTAGCTGTATGACCCTGGGTAAGTCACTTAACCCCCATTGCCTAGCCCTTGCTGCTCTTCTGCCTTGGAACCAATACACAATACTGATTCTAAGACAGAAGGTGATCCACTGATCCACCTAGTTGCTCCTAAGCGCATGGTTAAATTAAATGCTTATAACCCAAATCTATGGAATTCTTAGAGTTTTGTCTAGAATTTTTCCAGAGAAGATTCAGGGCAGCACAGAGAACCAAAGATAGAGTGATTATTTGGGGAGGGATGGCCCCTGAATTGGACTGATCCATGTAAACCCAGAAACTTGGACAATCCGGCATACAAATTCCATTTCTATTATTTTATATTCATTTATTAGCCATTGCCTGCCTCTGATAGGATATTAGCTTCTCAGGGACAAGGACTGGTTTTTGTTTTTCTTATTATTTTTAGCCCCAGAAAAGTCCCTTACAATTGTTGTTGTTGCTCAGTCTTGCCTAACTCCTCCTGACTCTCTTTGGGGTTTTCTTGGCAAAGATACTGGAATGGTTGGCCATTTCCTTCTCCAACTCATTTTACAGATCCTCATCTGTAAAGTGGGGTCAACAGGATTAAGTGACTTGCCCAGCTTCACATAGCAAGCAAAAGTCTGAATCTGGATTTGAACTCAGGTCTTCTGAACTCCAAGCCTGGCATGCTAACCACTGCAGCACCTAGTTGTCTTTACAATTAGAGAGTGTTTAATCAGTGTTTGTTGGATCGAATGTAAACACCCCAAGTGAAGTGTTTGCTAATCCATTGTGACAAGATTTAAGACTGCAAAAAGATTTAAGATTGCAATGGGACTGGTTACGTCTCTGGGCACAGTATGGTTGGTTGGTGTCTCTGAGGAATTTAGGAATTCTCTGCTAGAAGAACAAATGGGAAGGAGATTTATTTGCCCATTTTCCCAAGACTGGTCAGCAGGCCCCACCCTGCTTCCCCAGTGTAATCAAGAAGAATGTCAGGTTGTCTTTTGCCCCCTACCCCAAAGCACTGCATCACTGGGGAGTGGAAATGGGTCTCTCCAGAATGTCAGGGTATTTTCTGTAGAACAACCAGATTAATTTCCATTCCTAGGAGAGTCGAGACTTTAGGGTAAAGTTATGAGGATATATATGTATGTATATATATATAATAGATTTAATAGATATGATATATAACAACATATGTGAGAATAAATATAAAATGTGGAATGTTGTCAGAATTTGAGGGGGGGGCAGCTGGGTTGCTCAGTGAATTGAGAGATAGGCCTATTGATGGGAGGTCCTGGGTTCAAATTTGACCTCAGACCCTTCCTAGCTGTGTGACCCTGGGCAAGTCACTTGACCCCCATTGCCTACCCCTTACCACTCTTCTGCCTTGGAGCCAATACACAGTATTGACTCCAAGACGGAAGGTAAGGGTTTAAAAAAAAAGAATTTGAGGGGGAAGGCTGCCCCTCGAGCAGTAATATTGCTGTTATTAAGTATGTGAAAGCGGTAAGAGAGACGTTAAGTTTATTCTCCTTGGTCCAGACCAAGACCAATGGGGAGAAGTAACGGAAGCAAATTTTAGCTCAATGTAAGGACAAATGGATTATCATTAAAGTTGCCTTTGAAAGTTAGTGAGTTCTCTGTCACTGGAGTCTTCCAACAAAAGATGAATCAGAACTGTAACTAGCAATTACAGTGTGTAGGAAAAGGACCATAAAAAGCACCATCAAGGCAACTTTTCGAGACAAATTCAGCCAGGATGGGGAGGGCATGGAGAGGTGTTGGATAGAGAACTCATCCCTCAGGACAGAATATCTGGTGAAGAAAGATATATTGAGACACCATCCTGTTGACATGGAGACAGAGAAGCTAGTCTAGTCGAGAAAGGTCAGCTGAGCATAGCCCAAGTGAACCTAGTCTTTGTGGGCTGAATTTGGGCCCGGGGAAGGAGCTGGAACCCCTCCCCTGAGTAGTGATAAGAGGTTCTGCTTCTTATAGGCTTTGGAGGTACAATGCCAGGCAGGGAAGGCAGATGCCATTGCTAAACAGGTTCCGCTAGTTGCAGATCAATCATCTCAAGCAACTACCTCCACAGGACAGTTATGCCAGTCTATCTAAAGCAGCATGGCACTCCAAGGAGAGAAGAGGCACTAGGAACCAGGCAAATCAAAACACTGCACCAATTCCCTGCACCCTCATGGAGCTCTGAGACTAGAACCCTGAGCTCAAGAGCCCTGGGAGTAGCGGCACATTCCAGCCCAGACCCTCAAAGACATTGTCTAAGGAATTGACCCTTGGGAAGATGCAAACTGGCCTCTGTTGGTGCTGCAGCCCTATCCAATAAAAGGAAATGGGTTTTTTGTTTGTTTGTTTGTTTGTTTTAGAGAAACACTCTTTTAACGGGAAATACCAGGTACAGAATGCCATCCTCAGAAAGTCTCCCAGTTCTGGCCCAGGTAGCTAGAGCCACATTCAGTACATGGAATAGCCAGGGGAAGGAGGAAGAACTATTAAGAGTATCTTGCTGAGGAGAGACTCTAAATGAACACTATAATGCAAACTCCAACAACAGGGAAATGGGTTCGAGTCAAGAACACATGTGATAACCAGTGGAATCATGCGTCGGCTATGGGAGAGGGAAAGGTGGGGGGGGAGGAGAGGGGAGGAAAAGAAAACGATCTTTGTTTCCAGTGAATAATGTATGAAAACGACCAAATAAAATAATATTTAAAAAAAAAAAAGAGTATCTTGGAGGGGGGCAGATAGGTGTCTCAGTGGATAGAGAAACAGACCAGGAGAGGGGAAGACTTGGGTTCAAATCTGCCCTCAGACACTTCCTAGGTGTATGCTCCTGGGAAAGTCACTTAACTCCCATTGCCTAGCCCTTGCCACTCTTCTGTATCAGAACCAATGCATTATATAGACAGTAAGGATTTTTAAAAAGTGTCTTGGATCAGAAAGATCAAAGTAGTAGGATGTTAGAACCCGTGGCCCCAAAAGGACAGAGGATAGGAAAGGGCGAGGCAGGTTCTCTTCTGAGTCTTGGTTGCTTGACTCACAGGGTCAAGTCAACTTGGTCTTTGTGAGTTGGATTTGGGACCAGGGAAGGAACTGGAACCCCTCCTCTGAGGAGGCATGAGGTTCTGCTTCTTGCAGGTTTGGGAGGTACAATGCCAGGCAGGCAAGGCAGATGTCATTGCTAAGCAGGTTCCTCAAGTTGCAGAGGGAAGAGAGCCCATGATAGTGGAAAAAGGTCTGCTGAAAGGTTCGAATCTGACCTTAGATACTAGCTGTGTGACCCTGGGCAAGTCATTAACTCTATTTGCCTCTATTTCCTCATCTGTCAAATGAGCTGGAGAAAGAAATGGCAAACCACTCCAGAATCCTTGCCAAGAAAACCCCAAATGGAGTCATGTAGAGTTGAATACAACTAAAAATGGCAGAACACCTAGCACAGAGCTTTCCATGTAGTAAGTGCTTAACAAATGCCTTTTCTTCATTCAAAGCATTAACATAGCCCAGACTGGTTCGTTGTGGATCAAAAGAAAATCTGATTCATGGCAACAGTAATAGCCAGAAGTCATATAAATTCTGGTATCATTTTGTTTAGATAGAGTTATCAGAGGTCCCTTTGGGATTCAGTCTCTTCTCTGCAGCTGTAATTTTAGCTTCCCATCATGAAAGAATATAGAATTAAGGCTATAAAATATTGTGAAATAATATTGCAACAATGTCCTGATCTAAAATCCTTGGTCTCACTGAAAGTAAAAACTGAATCTGTCTTCCTAACATTTAAAAAAAAAAAAAAACACAGCTCACTCAATTTCAGGAAAGGATCTAAATTCCCTGAACTAGAATCATTAGAGTTCTCTTATTTATTTTGATCAAACTAAGAATGGAAACATCTTTGTTTAGCCCAATTAAGGGAAGCATCTCTTTCTTCTTCTTGGACTAGCCTGAAAAAGGAATACTTAGTAACTAAGGAGGGAGGAGGTGGATTCAGAAAGATATTTTTTCCTAAGGGTGCCCAGGATATAAACACTATCATGTTTCTATTTGGAAAATCAAAAACCCTAAACTTAAACTATGTGTCTTTCTTTTCCTTTCCTGTAGAAACTCATCTTTTGTATCAAAATTATTAGAAAATAGAAATGCATATTTCTTGGAGAGAGGAGCAAATTCTGACAGGTTGAGCTTTTGAACCCTGCTCCAAAAAATGTTGGTATATTAATCAATTGTCTCTATTGAAAAAAAAGATTATTTTATGAGCTAAAAGTGGTCTGTTAAGCATTGACATACCTAACTCCATTTTGTTCTGTAATTGTTTTGTTTCTTTCTTTGTTTTTTTTTTTATGTGGTGTCATAACTTCTACTTCAGAACAACTGAGTAGGGAGCTACAGAAAATCCTTGAGCCAAGGAATGACATGGTCAGACTTGTGCTTACCACTGAGTAAAGGGTGAATTGGAGAGGAAGAGACTAGAAGTAGATCTTTCAAGTTGGAATCAGTCCTTTGCACCTTGGTATGTGTGGATTCCAGACCCATTCCAGGGAAATGGTTCAAGGTAGGGTGGGCAGGATATTGGATCCCTTTAGGTCAGGGGGTGATGGTGTAGGGATGGGGACAAACCACCCCTAACCCAGTTTAACTTGGACCCAGCCCATTCTGGCCCCGGGGAACTCCTGGGCTACTCCCATACCAAAAGCAATTAAGGGGCTAAAAAGAGTAGTGCATAAATAATTGCTAAAAATATTAATAATATGGAAATGGATGTTAAACCTATACAAGTAAAACCCAGTGGAATTGCTCACTGGCTCCAGGAGGAGGAAGGGAGGAGAGGAGGGAAAGAACATGAATCACGTAACCGTGGAAAAATATTCTTAATTAATTAAATAAAGCTAAAAATAAATGAATGAATGAATAATTGCTAAAATGGCATAATTAAGGGCCAAAAGGGATGGCACAAAAGGCAAATTCTCTGAGCACTAAGAAAGGGAAGTCAGAATGGATTGGAGACATAAGGGAAGACTTTTTAGAAGAGGGACAACTTAAAACTGATTATGGAGGCCCATGGGGTCCAAGGGCATGCTGGGGCTGTTAATAATAATGACCCACTATATGATGTGGGGTTTTTGTTTTTGTAACATGATTCACTTACAAAAACGAATACTATGAAAACATGTTTTGCATGATGATACGCAAATAACCCAGATTGAATTGGTTGTCAGTTCTGGGAAGGGAAGAAGGGAAGGAAACAACATCAATCATAAAACTTTGGAAAATGTATGTGGAGATCTGTTATGAAAATAAAATAAAGACAAAAAAATCACTCCCATTTCTATTGTTCTTTCAGATTTCTTTTCCTCGCCATAGCCCTGGGAGGCTATTGCAGAGATCATTAGGCTCATTGCACACATGACAAAAGTGAGGTCCAGAGCGTCCAGAGTGACCCATGGTCCTATGCAGGTATCAGGGCTGGTATTCAAATCCAGATCTCCTCATTTCAAAATCATTTCTCTTTCCACTACGACAACACTCTGACTATTACCCAAAGAACATTTATATAAACCCACAAATTATATAGTGCGGTTGTGAATCAGTACAACCAATTTGGAATAATCCAAGTAAAATGACTCAAATGTCTACTCCCTTTGACCCAGAGAATCCACTACTAGGCTTACACCCCAAGGAGTTCTCTGATAAGAAGAAAGTATCCAAATACACTGAAATGTTTATAGTGAAACTTTTTATGCTAGCAAAGAATTGGAAACAGTTGCCCATCAGTTAGCTAAATACACGTGGGCCATGAATGTACTGGAATGTTTTATTGGGCTATAAGAAATTATGTGTGCGATGAATATTGAGAAACATGAAAAGGTTTACGTGGATTGATGCAGAGCGATGTAAACAGAACAGAACAGGAAATATACACAATGATTACGTGGGAAAACTTTATTGGGCTGTTTGAATCTTGTCCTTCTTGGCTGAGAGAGGAGAACTATTGGGGCATCTAGGTAGCACTGTGGAGAGAGGACATTAGGTCTGGAGCTGACCTAGGTTCAAATCTGGCCTCAGACACTTCCCAGCTGTGTGACCCTGGGCAAGTCACTTAACCCCCATTACCTAGCCCTTGGTGCAATTCTGCCTTAGAACCCATACCCATATTAATTCCAAGACGGCAGGTAAGGGTTTAAAAAAAAAAGTGAAATTTGCAAAATCACAAAGAACAAACAAGGGTTCAAACAGAGAAGGGGGGGATGCACAAGTGCAGTACACTGCACGCATCTTCAGATTTCTTTCCATGTATTGATCAGGAATGTTGATTTTTTCCCCCTCTTCTTTTTTGGTACTTAAAAATATTATTTGTTAAAAGAAATGACTGTCCAGGGAAGGAAGGATGCTAGGGAAATTTAGGATAATGTAAAAAATTATATCAACAAGGGATTCATGATGAAAAATGTTATTCATGGCCAATGAAGGAACTGTTAGAGTCTGATTACACGTGAAAGCAGGCTATCTTCCTCTCTATTTCCTTCATGAGTTTTTTATTGTATTATGATATGTGTCTTCTATCACAACAGGAGCAACATGGAAATATGTATTGCTTGGAAAGCACTGATAGAACCTCTATCAGACTATTTACTGACTTGAGCTGGGTGAGTGGAAGACCTTCCTTTGGGTTAGGGAAAGAGGCAAAACACTGGACCTGAGCCTGGAACTGAAGGTCTCATCCTACAGAAAAATAACTTTTTCCAGGTATGGACCAAACATCTGAAGGACTCAAGCAAGTAAAAGTATGGAGACAGCTGGGTAGCTCAGTGGATTGAGAGCCAGGCCTAGAGATGGGAGGTTCAAGGTTCAAATTTGGCCTCAGACACTTCCTAGCTGTGTGACCCTGGGCAAGTCACTTGACTCCCATTGCCTAGCCCTTACCACTCTTCTGCCTTGGAATATTAATTCTAAGATGGAAGGTAAGGGTTGAGAGAGAGAGAGAGAGAGAGAGAGAGAGAGAGAGACAGAGAGAGAGAGAGAGAGAGAGCTACCTGCTAACTGTGTGACCTTCAAGGAAGTCTCTCAACCTCAGTTTCCTCATCTATAAAATAGAAATAATAACATCTACCTCATAGGACTGTTGTGAGGGCCAAATGAGGTTGCATGTATAAAATACTTCACAAAAATAAATTTTTGTTCATTTTCTTTCCTCAAGTAACATAATTTCTGTGGGGTTGGTTTGTTCTGTCAGAGGAGTAATTGGGAGTATGATTTGATTTATTATTTTTTAGTTGATAAGCACAGAATAGTGAAATAATTATTAGCATAATGATTAAAGATCATGTGGAAGTATCTAATTGTGGCACATTGTTTTGAGGATAAATATTTGAGATGTAATAAACATACAAGATGTAATAAACTTCAAAGTATAATATAGATGCTAATATTTTATTATTACCATTATTATTATTTCATATTCAATGTAGTGATGGACATTAATACCCTCTGGAAATTGGGCTTGTTTTAGGTGTTTGTATACCAAACAATGGCAATATGAAGAAGAATTTAAGTAATTCTGAGAAAAAATGGTGGAGATATGTCGAATTCTTTCCCAGACAGAGGATTACTGCTTCTGATTAATCCCAGGCATAGGAATAGAGACAAAGGCATTGTTGCAATGGCCTCATACTACTGTCTCAGGCCATTGCCATCTTTTTTACCCCAGTGACAAGGTTAGGAATGGCCACAGCAATTAGGTAGCAATTTTCCCAACTCCCCATAATCTATAGTAAGTCACCAGATACTATTTGCCTTCTTTACCAACTACACAGGGTTATTTATAAGAGGAATTTAATAAAAACAAATTCAGAGTTTGCAAAATGTTGACTATAAGTTATGTCATTTGACTCTCACAACAGCCCTGTGAGATAGATAGGTTCTATTATTATTATTCCCATTTTACAGATTTTAACTAAGATTAGATGACTTGCACAAGTTACACCAAAGGTGTCTTTTTTAAATTGAATTTTTTTATTTAATTAATTAATATAGACTATTTCCCCATGGTTACATGATTCATGTTCTTTCCATCCCCTCCTTCCAATCCCCTTCCATAGCCAATGCGTGATTCCCCTGGATTTTACCTGTGCCTTTGGTTAAGACCCATTTCCATATTATTGATATTTGCACTAGGGTGATCATTTGGACTCTACATCCCCAGTCATATCCCCATCAACCCATGTGACCAAGCAGCTGTTTTTCTTCTGTGTTTCTACTCCCACAGTTCTTCCTCTGGATGTGGATTGAGGATAAGTATCTGAGGAAAGACTTGAACTCAGGTCTCCTTGATGCTGAGTCCAGCATTCTTAGTTACTATGACACATGTTTTTTCCCATGCAAGGGAGAAAATAGTTTTTGTTTCTCTCCCCACCCCAAAATTGTTTAATATAACTTTATGGAAAAGTTCAAACAGTTTGAATCTTTTCTTCTACTAACTGGAATAGATAATCCCAGACAAGTAATGACTCCCAAGAACTCATAATATCCATTCCCAAGATGCACATCCCATGATCAGAGATCACAACTTCCCAGGTCTGAATGGTGACACGACCAGGAAAACCCACAGCAAAAGTCTGAAGTCAAACAGTTCTACCTAAAAGATGGTATTTCACCCAAAGCAGATGGGTCATAGGGAATGAGGAGACTGGGAAGGGGGCAAAAATTCAGTTTGCCAAACCAGTTACAAAAAATCATTCCATTCTTTGCTGCCACTCCTGAGGGAACTGAAAGCAAAGGGAATTCATCTGCAAATGTATAGAACTCTCCATTTTAGCCCTAAAAAATAGCTAGACAGGTAGACAGATAAAGGATATATTGTATTTTTTTTTAACTCTTACTTTCTGTCTGAACAATTCTAAGACAAAAAGATCAACAAAGGCTATGCAGAGTTAAGTGACTTGCCCAGGGTGTTATAGCTGGGATGTGACTGAGGTCAGATTTGAATCCAGGTCTTCCCAATTCCAGGCCTACAGCTCTATCTACTGTGCCACCTAGCTGCCCCAAGGTTTTACAGTATTAAGTGCTTACTATATGCCAAACACTATGCTAAGTGCCTGGGATGTAAGTTCAAGCAAGTGAGTGCTCTTAGAAAGAATAAATTTTTCTTTCTTTCTTTCTTTCTTTCTTTCTTTCTTTCTTTCTTTCTTTCTTTCTTTCTTTCTTTCTTTCTTTCTTTCTTTCTTTCTTTCTTTCTTTCTTTCTTTCTTTCTTTCTTTCTTTCTTTCTTCCTCCTTCCTTCCTTCCTTCCTTCCTTCCTTCCTTCCTTCCTTCCTTCCTTCCTTCCTTCCTTCCTTCCTTCCTCCCTCCCTCCCTCCCTCCTTCCCTCCTTCCTTCCTCCCTCCCTCCCTCCCTCCCTCCCTCCCTCCCTTCCTCCTTCCTTCCTTCCTTCCTTCCTTCCTTCCTTCCTTCCTTCCTTCCTTCCTTCCTTCCTTCCTTCCTTCCTTCCTTCCTTCCTTCCTTCCTTCCTTCCTTCCTTCCTTCCTTCCTTCTCTTACTTTCTGTCTTCTGAGGCAAAAGAGCAGTGAGACCTAGGCAATGGGGGTTAATTGTCTTGACCAGAGTCACACAGCTAGGAAGTATCTGAAACCATATTTGAACCCAGAGCTCCCATCTCTAGGCCTCTAACTACTGAGTGACTTAGGTGCCCCTGGGAGGATATATTTGTAAAGAGCTTTGCAAACCTTAAAGTGCTATATAAATTCTGGCTTCTATTTTATTATTAGATTAAAAGGATCCAATTCCTAATTAAATTGAAATAAAATGTGGTTCATTATACCATAGGTCTAGAAGGCATCCCTATTGGGCAATTGGTTTTCCATTAAAACCTCCTTAGTACAGACATATCTCCTTTTATTATGCTTCATTTTATTGCACTTTGCAGATATTGCTTTTTTTTTTTAAATTGAAGGTTTGTGGCAATTCTTCACTGAGCAACTCTATTGACTCCATTTTTCCAATAGCATGTGCTCACATGGTGTCTCTGGCACATTTTGGTAAATCTCAAAATATTTCAAACTTTCTTATTAGTATTATATCTGTTATGGTGATCCGTGATCAGTGATCTATGATGTTACTACTGTAATTGTTTTGGGGTGCCATGAACTTCACCCAAATGAGATGGCAAACTAAATTGACAAATGTTACCTATGTTCCAACTGTTCCATCAACTCACCATTCCCCCCCACTTCTCTCCCTCTCCTCTGATTCCCTGAGACACAATATTGAAGAACTTAGTGGATAAAGTAGGATTTGAGAGGATGACTCTAATTTTTTTTATCCTTACCTTCTACCTTAGAATCAATACTGTGTATTGGTTTCAAGACAGATGAGCAGTAAAGGTGAGGCAATAGGGGTTAAGTGACTTGCCCAGGGTCACTCAGCTAGGAAGTATCTGAGGTCACATTTGAACCCAGGACCTCCTATGTCTAGGCCTGGCTCTCAATCCACTGAGCCACCCAACTGCCCCAATGACTCTAATTTTTGAAAGAAATTCTACTGTGGCTAGACTATGAAACAACTGTGCATGCTACAGAGAAATCTTTCTTGAAAGGAAAAGTCTATCATTGTGGCAAACTTAATTGTCTTATTGAAAGAAACTGCCACAACCACCCCAACCTCCTGCCATCACCATTCTGATCAGTCAGCAGCCAACATCATTGAGGCAAGACCCTCCTCCAGCAAACAGATCATGACTCCGTCAAGGCTCAGGTGATGGTTAGCATTTTTTAGAAATAGAATATTTGTAAAATTTATGATTATTCTTCCACATGTTTACAAATCCAAACAAAACATGCATTTCCATATATAAAGAAAAAGAAGATAGCACACAAATGAAATCACAAACCATCTATATTTTAAGTACTTTTCTTCCAACTACATAATAGACCCCATTCACAGGATAAAGTATGTTTTAATTATGATACGTCGTTTTTTTAGACATAATACTATTGCTCACTTAGAATACAGTATAGTGTAAACATAACTCTTATATGTGCTGGGGAACCAAAAAATGTGTGTGACTCGAATTATTGTGATATTCACTGTATCGCTATGGTCTGGAACCAAACACAAGATATCTCTGAGATATATTTGGACCAATTCCCCAAAAGGCTGGACTTTCATGGTTCAGGCAGGATCAAAAAGAATTCAAGCCCTAGTGGCCCAGGCACACCAAGTTCCCAGGACCTTCTTTCTGATCCCTTAAAGGGTAACTAGCCTAAGCTACATAAAACTGAAATCATTGCTACAGCAGCATCCTAACTCTTAGCTAGCTCCCTGCCCCCTGCCCCAAGCAATTTTGTCTCAAAGGTGAAAGGTAGTCTGGAATGTTCTTCCTCCTGATTTCCACCTCCTGGCTTCCTAGACTTTCTTTAAATCATAACGAAAATCCCATCTTTTGCAAGAAGTCTTTGCCTGTCCTTTTAAAACAAAAACAAAACCCTTCCCTTCCCTCTTAGGATCCATACTAAGTATTGGATCCAAGGCAGAAGAGTGGTAAGGGCTAGGCAATGGATGTTAAGTGACTTGACCAGGCTCACACAGCTAGGAAGTGTCTGAGGCCAGATTCACAGTTGTTTGAATATTGTTCCTTCCATTAAACGATGAATTCCTTGAGAGCAGAGTCTTTCTTTGAATCCCCAGCACTTAGCTCAGGACTCCCATGGATTTAATTGCCATGTCTATGCTGATGATTCTGGAATCTACCTATCTTGCCCCAGCCTCCCTGCTGACCTCCAATCTCCAATCTCAAACTGTCATTCAGACATCTCAAACTGGAAGTCCAATAGACTTCTTAAAATCAATACATCCAAAATAGAAATCCTTATCTTTGCCCCCAAATCCTCCCTTCACACTCTCACCTTCCCTAGTCTGTAGAGAGCAGCAGCATCCTCCCAGTCCCTCAAGTTTGAAACCTAGGAGTCATCCTGGCTTCCTCATCCCTCATGAACAATATCTAACTGTTGCTTTCACCTTGACAATATCTCTTGAATAGGTCTCCTTCTCTCCTTTGACACTGCCACCATTCTGGTGGAGACCCCCATCACCTAACACCTGGATTATTACAATAAACTGCTGGTGGGTCTGCCTGCCTCAAGTCTCTCCCCACTCCGATCCGTCCTCCATTGAGCTACTAATGTAATTTTCCTAAAGTGCAGGTCCAATTATATCACACTCACACCCTCCCTCTCCCAACCCAACCTTCTCAATAATTTCCACTGGCTCCCTATTGCTTCCAGAAGCAAATACAAAATACTCTGCTATTCAAAGCCCTTCATAACCTGACTCTCTTCTAGTTTTCTAGTCTTCTTACATCTTACTCTCTCACCCAGGGACACTGTTCTTCTGAATGAAGACATTACATCTCCCAGCTCCTAGTATTTTTTTCTGGCTGTCCCTCAGGTCTGAAATGCTCTCTCCCTTTTCTGTTCTAACTACTGACCTTCCTGGCTTTCTTTAAGTCCCAGCCATCAATAACTAATCAATAAGCATTTGTAAGCCCCTACTATGTGCCAGTGTCTGAACTAAGGGCTGGTGGTACAAAGGAGACAAAAAGGGGCAGCTGGGTGACTCAGCAGACTGAGAGCAGGCCAAAGATGAGATATCATGAGTTCAAATCTGACCTCAGACATTTCCTAGCTGTATGACCCTGGACAAATCACTTAATTCCCATTGCCTGACCCTTACTGCTCTTCTGTCTCAGAATCGGAAGGTAAGGGTTTTAAAAACAAACAAAAAGATGCAAAAGATAGTCCCTGCCTTCAAGGAGCTTACAATCTAATAGGGGAGACAATTTACAAATAAATATATACAAAGAAAGCTACATAAACTAAAATTAAGAGGAGCTCAGAAAGGCTTCCTACAGAAGGTAGAATTTTAGTTGGGGCTTAAAAGAAGCTAAGCAGGCTAAACTAAAAACTTGTCTTCCCCAACTCTTCATTCTAATGCCTTCCTTCTGTTAATTATTTCCTATTTATTCTGGCTATCACTTGCTTTTCATATGTTTGTTTGCATGTTGTCTCCCCATTTGATTTCTGCTTTCCTCTAACTCCTACACAATGTACCTTCATCAACACTTCTCACTGAATGTTAGAATTGTGAGCTCTGACCACCTCCTCTCTCCTTGCACCTAGAATAGTGGGGAATCAATCGAGCAAATACTAATAACAAGGCTTCTATATAGTACCTACTATGTGTCAGTCACTGCAATAAATATTTTACAAATTTTATTTCATCGGTCCTCATAATAGCTATGGAAGGCTCATGCTATTGTTGTTTCCAGTTTACAGAAGAGGAAAATGAGGTGGAGGGTTAAGTGACTTACTCAAGATCAAACTGAGAGTAAGTGTCTGAAGCCAGATTTGAACCCACAGTGTCCCATCTCTGGCCTGGCTCTCAATCTTCAGAGTCACCCAGCTGCCCTTTTTTGTCTCTTTTTGTATCACCAGTCCTTAGTTCAGACCCTGGCACATAGTAGGGACTTAAAATGACTCCCAGGTTAGTGTTCTATTCACTATGACATCTATCCAACATGAACTAAGTATCAAGCTATTACTTCTAATACCTTTATCAGATAAAAATACTTTTCTATTGAATTAATCCATTATAGACTTTAGAATAAGTGTGAGAAAAGTTCTTGATCATTTCAGTGTCTTTGAAAGGTTATTGGATGTCCATTAGGTGTGCACCTAAATGTATTAAGATTGGCTGATGAAATTTGATTATAATCTATGGATCATCTATAAAATAGGAGACCAGTTTGGAACCCAGAATCTGAAAGTCAAAAGTCTGCAAGAGGGATTTGAAAGTCTGGAAGCCCACTGGTAAAAGCCCCCCCAGGCAAGCACCTGAGAGGGAACTATTTGGTGGGGTAGGAGAAGACCTCCAGCCGGGCTTCAGCCAAGGTCCAAGTTTTGGTTCACCATATCCTTCCCTCCATAGCTAGAGGAAGACCTTACAAACTTCAAAGATTCCAGAGAATTTTGGGCCCTTTTATTAGTATCCAGGAATAGCTGACAGTAGTCTTTGCATTTGGAATCAAGAACAGTTTGGAAGGGCAGCTAGATGGCTCAGTGGATAGAGAGTCATAACTGTTGATGAGAGGTCCTGGGGTCAAATCTGTCTCAGACTCTTCCTAGCTGTGTGACCCTGGACAAGTCACTTAACCCCCATTGCCTACCCCTTACCGCCCTTCTCCTTGGAACCAATATTTAGTATCAATTCTAAGACAGAAAGTATGGGTTTAAAGAAAGAAAAAAAAAGAACCGAAGGGACATGATGAGGAAGGAAAATGCAAGGTTCCAGAAGGTGAAAAGCTACATTATACCTAAGGCAAACATCTTGAGGACTTGAGTTAGAGGACCTCCGGGAGTTGTGGCACATGTGCTCCCTAAGCTAAAACCCCCTTTCCTCCAAACTTTCTATGTGCTGGTGAGAAGACTGTCATAGGCTCTTGGGAGTGGGTTGAGATATTTTGTACCATCTGTTCTTAATATACCACTTTAGCAAACACTCTTTTCTAAAAGTTAATTAAGTCTGTCTGACTAATTTATATCAACTGTTAATCATAGAGGGAAACACACCCATGGGGGCTCATAAGCTATAGCACCTTTCTATCCCCCATCTTTCACAGGATTAGCAGGATCAGGTTATTTAAACTACTCCCAGAGCTAACTTGGGATATATCTCCAAAAGGAAGGGGAAAGGGCATAATCAGAATTTCCTACTACAGAAGTCTGTGCCCATATAGGGGGTTCCTAAGAGAAAATGAGATTTTCATAGTCTCTGCCACAAAAGGAAATGAAGATAATTTGGTATGATTTGGTAGAAACCAGGCTGATTGTGATCACTGTTTACTTAAAACAAAACAAAACAAAACAAAAAACACCTTTACCTTCTGTCTTAGAGTCAATACTAAGCACCAATCTAACGTAATGGATTTCTCTACTAGCCGCAATGCAATGACCCAGGACAATTCTGAGGGACTTATGAGAAAGATGCTATCCACATCCAGAGGAAGAACTGTGGGAGTGGAAACACAGAAGAAAAACAACTGCTTGATCACATGGGTCAATGGGGACATGATCAGGGATATAGACTCTAAATGATCACCCTAATGCAAACATCAACACTATGGAAATTGGTCTTGATCAAAGCCACAGGTAAAACCCAGTGGAATTGCTTCCTGGCTACCAGGGGGAGAAGGGAGGGAAAGAACATGAATCATGTAACCAGGGGAAAATATTCTAAATTAATTAATTAAATAAAGATTTTCAATTAAAAAAAGTTACTAAGCACCAGTTCCACGGTAGAAGAGCAATAAGGGCTAGGCAACTGATATTAAGTGACTTGCCTAAGATTACACAGCTAGGAAGTATCTGAAGCCAGATTGGTCATTGCTTATCTTTCTTGGTGTTCACAAACTATCCCAATAATTCATTCTATAATTTTGTCAGAAATTAGAATCAAGCTCACTGCCCTATAATTGACAGACTATACTCTTCTTTTTTTTTTTTTAGAATTTAGACATTTGTTCATCTCTAGTTGTGTGTTATTTCTTTTCAAAGTCATTCAAAGATCACTGGTAAGGGGCAGCAAGGTATCACAGTAGATAGGGAAGTCCTGGGTTCAAATTTGATCTTGGATACTTCCTAATTGTGTGACCCTGGGCAAGTCACTTAACACCCGTTGCCTAGCACTTTACTGCTCTTTTGGCTTAGAACTGATACTTAGCATGGATTTTAGGACAGAAGATGATGGTTGTAATTTTTTTCAGTGGCAAAGACTGGTTGATTCTTTCAGTCTAGACCTGGCCGTATGAAGTTGAGGCCAATTGGGCACTCTTACTTTCTCCCTACTCTTTTATGATGGCGAGTGCAGGCTCTCTATACACTTGGTCAGGGTCCCGGGTGACCTCGGAACTGCTGAAGTAGAAATAGTAGCGTCCAGCTTGTGCCTTCAAAAGCCTTTGGAAAAATAATGCTGCAGGTCACTTTCTTAAGTAATTAACCAACTGGCAAAAGGGTGTGGTATGTGGTCTTGCCACTAAGTGGCGCTATCCTCAAGCCCTGAGCCAAGTGCTTTTCTCCCAAGCCTTCCTAGAATGGGCCCAAGCTGATGTTTTCCCCAGAATCCTCACTTACAAATTCCTAGCCTATGTCCCCCTCTAACCCTCGTGATTAGCTCTCCAGCTGACAGCCCAAGTAGTACTGACCCCAGTTAAACATTCAGTTTAGGGGAAAAGAAAAAGAACTATCCCTTTGAATTATGGGAATCTCCAAATATGTCTCCCCCGGTGTCAGGGATATTTCCTTCAGTGCAACGGATCCTCTCTACTTTTACATTAGACAGTCTGTCCACAATGCAGTCACACACATTTTCCTGAACATGGCAGAGCCAGATCTTTGCGCCCCCTGTCCCAAAGGAACCCTGTCCTTACTGCTGGAGGTCTCCATCCATTGAAAGCAACAGAGTAGAGCTGAAGAGAGGGAAAGAACTTCAGTCTCATCCAGTTTTCTTGGGATCTTCTTCGAGCCTTTGGAGAATTTTTCCTTGGCTGAGTTCTGGGGCTTTTTGCTCTTGGTTAAGCTGACCATGATCCCAAAGGGACATCTCCTTCACTTGGATCATTGGGAATATATTATCTTTTGTATGCTTCCTTTGACTTATTTCTGGTTTGCTACTGACTTAGATAAACAAGTTTCTTGACTAAGTGTTATGTGTATTCATTCTGCAACTGGTTTTTGATGGGAAAAGGGTCAAGTTCTGTACATAAAACTTGGGTCCTCTTTTCCCAGTAATGAGAAATACCTATCAGAACTTACATTGAGGTGGGGCAGCTGGATGGCTCAGTGGATTGTGAAGAAGAAGAATTAGAAGAATTAGAAGAAGAATTAGAAGAATTAAGAAGAAGAAGAAGAAGAAGAAGAATGAAGAAGAAGAAGAAGAATGAAGAAGGAGAAGAAGAAGAAGAAGAAGAAGAAGAAGAAGAAGAAGAAGAAGAAGAAGAAGAAGAAGAAGAAGAAGAAGAAGAAGAAGAAGAAGAAGAAGAAGAAGAAGAAGAAGAAGAAGAAGAAGAAGAAGAAGAAGAAAGTGGATTGAGAGCCAGGCTTAGAGGCAGAAGTCCTGGGTTCAAATTTGGTCTCAGACACTTCCTAGCTGAGTGACCCTGGGTAAGACATTTAACCCCCATTGCCTAGGCCTTATCTCTCTTCTGCCTATCTGGAACTAATACTCAGTATTGATTCTAAGACAGAAGGTAAGGGTTAAAAAAATAAATATAAAGAAGTTAGATAGGACCTGCTCATGTCCCCTAGACTAACAATATTTTAAGGGAGCATATCAGTATAATTCTAGCCTGGTGCCCCTTTTCTCTAAGGAGAGCAAACTGGCCATCAGCCCCAAACTTCTGCTTCCCTTTCTGGCAAGAATAAAATTCCCCCTTAGAGAAGAGTGAGGGTAGAAGATGTGTATTCTGCCTCCCTTCAAGCCACACAATGACACCCTCTATGTTTTAAATAGTGGGACAAAACTCTACACTATAAAGAAATTACTTTGATCATCTCCTACAGCTATCCACAAAATGAAAGCTCCCAGGGATCACTTCCAGTTCTCTGAAGATAGGAAAGCATTTGAATATAGAATCTTATGACTGGGACCTCAGGGGATAGAATACTGGGCCTGGAGTCAGGAAGACTCATCTTCCTGAGTTCAAATCTGTTCTCAGACTCTTACTAGTTGTGGGATCCTGGGCAACTCATTTAACCATGTTTGGCTTAGTTTCCTTGTCTGTAAAATGAGCTGAAGTAGGAAATGGAAAACCACTCCAGTATCTGTGACAAGAAAACCCTAATAGCTTACTAGCTGTGTGACCCTGGGCAGGTCACTGTACCCCATCTGCCTTAGTTTCCTTATCTGTAAAATAAGCTGGAGAAGGAAATGGAAAACCACTCCAGTATCTTTGCCAAGAATGGAATCATAAAGGGTCATAAACAACTCAACAACCACCACCATGTCCATGTTTAAATAGGAAGGTAAGTGTGGCATGGGGAGAAAATTTCATTTCCCTCCTCTCCTGCTTGATGCTTTCATTTGCTTTGTAATAATTGGGAACATCTGGTACTATGGAACTCACTCCTAGTGGTGTCCCTCCACATTATTGACCAGCAACTGATATCTCCACTCCAGATCCATCTTTGGCTAACCCTGGGCATATTAGATTGCAACTCAAGACTAAAACAGCAGAACTGATAGTACAGAATGGCAGTGACTGCATGGTTCCACCCTCACTCTCTGGACTCTGTAGGACCTACAAAACTATTGCCTGAATAGGAAAGAATGGCTGATCAACCATCCAAATGGGAAGCCTCGGGGGTTGAAAGTCTCTTTCAAGGGCAAAATCAATGAAATGTCTAAAGGGAAGAGATCCCTTGTATGTCTCACATGCAAAATCTAGTCCTCTATGCTCTCACTAGCCTTCATTCCTGACCCACCCAAGCCTACACTTGTTCAAATCTCATTTTTTTAATGTCTTGCTGCCTCAGTTTCTCTAGCAGCAGCCTTTAGAGGCCCCCTGGCTCCCACAGATATGAACCTAGTTGCAGAATCAGATCCTGAGTTTCTTTGTTTTCCCAACCTAGAAAATTCCTTTTTGTTCTTTGGCTTTCTGCTTTAGTGATCCTACCCCTTTTTACAGTACATCAGCAAAATTTGATGTTTTTATTCTTGTTGTTTAGTCATATCCAATTCTTCATAACATTGTTTGGGGTTTTCTTGACAAAAATACCAGAGTGGCTTGCCATTTCCTTCTCCAGCTCATTTTTTACAGATGAGAAAACTGAGGTAAACAGAGCAAAGTGATTTGCCCAGCCAGGATCACAAACGTAAGTGTCTGAGGCTAGATTTGAACTCAGGAAGAGGAGTCTTTCTGACTTCAGGTGAAATCTCTGTCCATGGCCCCACCTGCTACCCCACATACCTACACACATGGAGCACCATTCATTTCAAAGAGGACCGTTGACATCACAGGGTGATAGCTTGATTTTCAAGTGAATTGACTCGAAGTGCGGCAGAATTACACAAAGTCTTTTGCCTCACTCTTTCTGCTAAGGTCATCATCATCGAAGTCCAGAGGCAGGACAAAAGTCAAGATGACCAGTGATGGCCCAAGTGGCACTGGATGAACTTGGCGTCCTCCAACCAAACTCTAAGTGCTCCACAGCACCTGCTGTAGCTGCCTCTGTGGCCATTGCAACAAATTGTTCTCGTTGGCCCATCCTACTGGGGGGAAAGTCTTCTTATGCTTGGGTTAGACACCTCGATATTTCACCAGCATGTTTGAGCCTCGTTGGTTACCACTAATCTGGTTTAGTCTGCTGGTCAAGATAATTTAACTAACTAACAAGGCCACTGAACACGCTATGGCTTCTGGGAGCTATGGGTGAGAGACCACAGGTGGATGGGCAGCCCTGAAAGGGGCTCAGGGAGCCTTCACACCCGAGGGGCTAGTCCTCCCTGAACACTCATGATATATGTTCACACAATATAGTATAGGGTACTATATACTAATATAGATGACATATTAAAGCATTCTATATATTGTGTGTGTATATGAACACACACGTATAAATATAGATACATTTTTAAGGTTCCTCTCCTCACACTGATCCAACCATTCTGGAGGGCAATTTGGAACTATGCCCAAAGGGCTATAAAATTGTGCCTATCTTGTTTACCTCAGTCTCCTCATCTGTAAAAAATAAGCTGGAGAAGGAAATGGCAAAACTAGGTCTGTATCCCAAAGAGATTAAGAAAAAAAAGGGGGGGAAGGATATGCTTGTACAAAAATATGTATGGCTGCTCTTTTTGTGGTGGCAAAGAATTGGAAACCAAAGGGATGTCCCTCAGTTGGGGAATGGCTGAACAAATTGTGGTATATGATGGTGATGGAATACTATTGTGTTATAAGCAATGATGAACAGGATGATTTCAGAAAGAGCTGGAAAGACCTGCATGAACTGATGCAGAGTGAAATAAGCAGAACCAGCAAAACATCATACACAGTAACAACTATATTATATGATCATCAACTGTGAAAGACTCATCTACTCTCAGCAATACAGTGACCCAGGATAATTCTGAAGAATTTACGACAAAGAAGCTAGTTGGATGCAGATCAAAGCGTACCATCTTTCACACTAGTTTATTTACAGTTTTTTTGGAGGGGAGGTTTGGTTTTATATGAGTATTCTCTTATAGCATATATAACATATGATTATATATTATAGATGTAAATATATATGTGTGTGTGTATTTATGAATGGACCTGTGATTTTATTCATCAAGGGAGCTTCCAGTAAGGAATTTCATTTCTCAATGCAGATGACCATTATTGCCTGTGGTCCCAGAGAGGTTCCATAACTTGCCCAGAATCACACAGTTAGTAGGTATCAGAGGCAAGCTTTGAGCCCAGATTTTCCTAACTCTGAGTGTCACTTTCTACTGCCTGATCCCAGACTCTCAGCTCACTTCTCATTTTCTATACATCTTTTAAAACCATAAAACATAGGGGGTACCTGAGTGGCTCAGTGGATTGAGAGCCAGGACCAGAGATGGGAGGTCCTGGGTACAATTCTGGCCTCAGAGACTTCCCAGCTGTGTGACCCTGGGCAAGTCACTTAACCCCCATTGCCTAGCCCTTACCACTCTTCTGCCTTAGAACCAATGCCCACTATTGATTCCAAGATGGAAGATAAGGTTTTAAACCCCCCCACACACACACACACATACACAAATCATAGTTTGATGAGTTTTCCCTATATCCACATCAGTCTCTCTCCCTCTCTTCTATGCTGGAATTTGTGTCTTCAGAATTGTAAAGCACTTAGCACGGTGCCTGGCTCATAGTAGGCATTATGGTAATAGTAGTAGTAGTAATTCTTGAGCATTTCCCATCCTTCCTGGTCTGAGTTCTCCTGTAGAATTTTAGGTCATGTGAATGAATGAATGAATGAATGAATGAAGTAATTATTAAGCACCAATAATTTATCAGTCAATGAATTATACAAATACAAAAATGAAGCTGTCTTTGTCCTTAAAGAGCTTAAGTTCACAGTTGGGGAAACCAAATATTTTGGGAAATAGTAAACAAGGAAGAACATTTTTATTGAGAAAGTCATAAAGTCAGGGCAGCTAGGTAGCTTAGTGGATAGAGTGCCAGGCCTGGAGATAGGAGGTCCCAGGTTCAAAGCTGTCCTCCCTAACTGTGTGACCCTGGGCAAGTCACTTAATCCCAATTGCCTAGCCTTTATTGCTCTTCTGCCTTGGGACAGATACTTCTAAGATGTAAGTTAAGGTTTTTTTTTTTTTAATGAAATATGTTTAGAGAGTTAAGGTTATTTGCCCCAAGACCTTGGCAGAGTCCCTCCTACCCCAGACACCTGCTTAGATTTAGCAAATGAGAGCCTTGGCATAAAGGCTTGCTTTGCTGAGGAGTAAACCTCTCTGAATGGCATTCATTGTTCCTCCTGCCAAGGTGGTAAAAGGCAGCAGGATGGGAGATGACACTGAGTCTTGCTTCCTGATATGCAGTTGTCTCAGGAAAGTACCCTGAGAGGTGGGAAGTCAAGAATTAAAAAAATCCCATGGGACAGCCTTCTTGTCTCTCAAAGAAATGGAGTTTAAAGGGTATATTTAGACTCAGAAGATTTAAAATTTGAAGGAGCCTTATAATCAATTAATCAATAAGCATTTATTAAGTACCTACTTTATTCCAGGCACTGTGTTCGGTGCTGAGGATATAAAAAGAGAAAACGATAGTCTCTGCATTCAAGGAGTTTATAATTTAATGGATTAAAAACTTTATGTTATAACCTTATAAACCATCTAGTCCACTCTTTCTTCTTCTTCTTCTTTTTTTAACCCTCACCTTCCATCTTGGAATCAATACTGTGTATTGGTGCCAAGGCAGAAAAGCAGTAAGGGCTAGGCAGTGGGGGTTAAGGGACTTACCCAGGGTCACACAGCTAGGAAGTGTCTGAGGTCAGATTTGAATCCAGGACCTCCCAACTCCAGGGCTGGTGCTCTCTTCATGGAGCCCCATAGTTATCTCTTTCCTCTTTTATTTCATAAATGAGGAAACAAGCCCTAAGTGGAGAAAAGACTTACTAAAGGCCACACAGATTGCAAGCAGCAGAGCCAGGTCTTCTGACTCCAAGTCTAGTTGGTTGTCTTTCCATAGCACCATGTTGGTTCTGGCCTGGCCCTACGAGGGTCCCTCTGTTTTAGTAGATTTTCTGAGCTCTGAGAGATAGATGTTGAGGCTAAAAACAACTAATCTGAAGCCTTGTTGATTCAGTTAATTTGAGATCTTGCTCACTTAGGAGACTGCATGATACTCAGGACAAGCTAAGTGATTCAGGAAAGCCCAGACTTAAGGGTAGTGGGAGGAAGTCAGGACTTTGAAATCAGGGAATCAGGATGTCGTGAATAGTCAGACCAGCAAGTTTGCCACCAGTGGAGAAGATGTCCCAGGCTCATGCACTAAATTGCTGTGAGGGTCGAAAGCAGGGATATCAGGAAATGGACATTTGGCATCCGGTATCTCAGCAGACAGTCTAAATGCAATGCCATGGAGAGCGGCAATAAAGCAACAGGTGGACCATAGTGATAGCAGGGCTTTTTGTCTTAAAGAATTGGGGGAAAAGAGAAATGGCTACTGAGGAACAACTAAACACATTGTGTCTAGGAGTATAGTGAACATTAGATTATTGTACTGAAAGCAACAAGAAATATGAAGAATTTAGAGAGTCTGGGAAGACTTCTACAAATTGATGTAGAGTAAAATCAGCAGAACAAGGACAATTATACACACTCTGCACTCTAGTCTCCATCTTCACGTTAGCCAGGCCTCCATCTTGATTTACAGTCTCCTCCTGATAGAGTTTGTCCCTGAACCTCCATCTGAAGAATCACTCATTTCAGCCAAGCTTATTCCATACTTGGTTCAGCCCATGACTCTTCACATTCTTCCTGGTCCTTGATCCACCCACTGACTCCCTTCCCTTTCAATTCCTTTTTATGTGTTATCTTCCCCATTTGGATTTCATCTTGCTTTTTGCTTATATTTGTATTCCCAGCACTCTTCATAGTGCCTACAATAGGAAGCACTTACAAATGCTCCATCTATTTATCTATCTCTCTATCCATCCATCTATCTATGTATCTATCTGTCTGTCTGTCTGTCTGTCTGTCTATCTATCTATCTGTCTGTCTGTCTGTCTATCTATCTATCTATCTATCTATCTTTCAGTCTCTATCTCTCCTATCCATCCATCTATTTATCTGTCTGTCCATCTGTCTGTCTATCTATCTATCTATCTATCTATCTGTCTGTCTATCTATCTATCTATCTATCTATCTATCTATCTATCTATCTATCTATCTATCTACCTGTCTATCTGTAGGTCTATCTATCCATCTACCCATCCATCCAGCTATCTATCTATCTATCTATCTATCTATCTATCTATCTATCTATCTATCCATCCATCTATGTATCTCTCTATCTACCTGTCTATCTGTAGGTCTATCTATCCATCTACCCATCCATCCATCTATCTATCTATCTATCTATCTATCTATCTATCTATCTATCTATCCATCCATCTATGTATCTCTCTATCTACCTGTCTATCTGTAGGTCTATCTATCTACCCATCCATCCATCTATCTATCTATCTATCTTTCAGTCTCTCCTATCCATCTATCTATCCGTCTGTCAGTCTATCTGTCTGTCTCTATACATCTTTCTTTCTATCCTTCTATCTCTCTCCTTCTATCCATCTATCTATCTAGTCTTCTCTCTCTCTCTCTCTCTCTCTCTCTCTCTCTCTCTCTCTCTCTCTCTCTCTCTCTCTCTCTCTCTCTCTCAATATAACCCTAGTCCCAAAGCTCACTGGTTTGGGACTCTCCTGATTGGTAAAGATCAGTGCCCTGTATCTGGTGAGAGGGCAAGCAGACTTGTCAGGAGCAAGAGAAAGGAGAATCTCCTCAGTCTCTTTCAAGCTCCAAGCTCTCTTCAAGCTTTCAATTACTTTGGCTTCCAACTTCAAGACAAATAGACCAAGCCAAATACACTTTAGGCTGTTGAAGGAAAAGACTCTGGGAGGAAGCTGACATGAGGGGAGCTGGCAATCTCCATCAGGAACCTATCCCCAGCTTGCTATAGCAGAGACTTCAGAGGACTTCCCCTTGGATGAGATCTAGGACTCTGGCTCTAGATCTTTCTCTCTTTTCCCTCTATCTCTGTCTCTGTTCATCTCTCTGTCTGCATATCTCTCTGGCTGGGGTATCTCACTATCAATGAGAGAAGCCTTTCACTCTGTATTGCCTGGTATATATTGTTCTATGTATACCTTCTCTGATTTCTGTTTTTCTATTGGTTCGGATAAATGGGTTTTCTTTGATAATTGCTATAATAAATGTCCATTAGGGAACTGGTATTTGGAGGGAAAGAGGTTAAGGCTCAGATAAAGAGCTTAGGGTCCTCCTCCCCACTCCCCCTCCCAATATGAAATAATAACCAGAAGTTGACTTGAACCTAAAACACATTCATCTTCTAGACAGGTAATATTTAAGAGAACAAATGGATATAATTCTAGCTCAGCACCCCATCTCTTTGAGAAGAACAAGAGTGGTGACCTCTGGTCCCAAATTCCATTTTTTAACACTTACTTTCTTCTGCCTTAGAATCAGTACTGGGTATTGGTTCCAAGGCAGAAGAGTGGTAAGGGCTGGGCAATGGGAGTTAAGTGACTTGCCCAGGGTCACACGGCTGGAAAGTCTGAGGCCACAGTTGAACCCAGGACCTCCCATCTCTAGGGCTGGCTCTCAATCCATTGAGCTACCCAGCTGCCCCCTGGTCCCAAATTCTTTCTTCTCCTCTTGGAAGGAATTAAAGTTTCCTTGTGAGAAGAGGCTAGAGATGTCTACTATTCTGATTCCCTTCAAGTCACAAGATGTGATGCCTTCATGCCACAGCCTCTCTTCATATGTTGGCCCTGGCTACTTCTTTCTCCTCTCTCTCTCTCTCTCTCTCTCTCTCTCTCTCTCTCTCTCTCTCTCTCTCTCTCTCTCTCTCTCTCTCTCTCTCTCTCTCTCTCTCTCTCTCCTTCCCTCTCTCTCTCTCTCTCTCTCTCTCTCTCTCTCTCTCTCTCTCTCTCTCTCTCTCTCTCTCTCTCTCTCTCTCTCCCTCTCTCTCTCTCTCTCTCTCTCTCTCTCTCTCTCTCTCTCTCTCTCTCTCTCTCTCTCTCTCTCTCTCTCTCTCTCTCTCTCTCTCTCTCTCTCCCCCTCCCTCTCTCTCTCTCTCTCTCTCTGTCTGCCTTTCTGTCTGTCTGTCTCTCTCATTCTCCCTATCTCTATCTACCTGTCTGTCTGTCTCTGTCTCTCTCCAGTGACTACAATGTCATCTTGCCTTTGCAAAGATGGGGGTCTATTTAGCTTTGGTTCATTGGACTGGTTATTTTTGATAGAGTGATCTCTTTCTTTCTTTTTCTAATCTTTGTTCCAAGGGATGGCTTACCTGGCAGAGGAGAGAGGAGGGACCTATTCTATAGGGAAGGGGATAGAAAACCCAAAGATAGATATTGAAAATAGGGGAGATGGAGAAGATAGGGGTCCTGACAAACTGGCAGTTACCTCCAGAAGTGTTTTATTGAGTGAACAGAATAGTGCCAGAAGAACTACTATCTGGCAATAAGTGGGGACCCTGCGGGAAGCATGGGAAAGGGGAGCCGCATCCTCGACCACAAGCAGAACAGGGGGCCAAGGTAGAGGATGCTGAAAGCAGAAAAAGCCGACTCTAGGAGCCAGGCACAGTCCCAATTCCTGGGATAGGGATGGGAGAGGCTGGCAGAATTGGCTGTTAGTCAAGGGAAACGCAGGTTTCTCGGATCCTCTCTGGTGTAACCTAGAGGTAGGGTGGGGACAGTCTAAAGGTGTTTTGGCTGTGAGGACTAAGGGATTGGCCAAAGGAAAGGGAGTCAGCCAGCCCAGAAGACCGAAGTCTGAGTCTCCTCCTCTGGGAGAGGGGGTGGTTCCGCCTTTCTTAACCGAAACATTCTTAGCCGGATTCTTACTCGAATGCAAAAAGAGTCTATATCAGCAGATCTCTTTTTATGGCAAGAGCATGTGACTTTGCTGTGCTTCCTGCCGAGAGCCCATCGTTAAATTTGCAGTGTGAGCATTTACACCTCAAAAATCTGCAATCGATAGAAATAAAAACTTAATTTATTGTTTTTGTTGATTTCTAGACTTAAGAAAATGTTAATAATGCGAATTAAACGAGAGAGAGAGAGAGAGAGAGAGAGGATGAGGAGGATGAGAGAGAGGTTTTTCCCGGGAGAAAGTCCGATTGTTAAACATTGGCCAGCACACTTCTGGGTCCCTCTTTCCTTTCGAGATCATTTACCTGTGTACAGGTGTGCTTCCCTTTACAGATGCTCTTGCCTGTAGGGGGCTCCGCGTTCTTCTACCTCCAGCACTTTGTCCGCGGCGGTCCCGCCCGAGCACCCCCCCTCCCCCAGCCCAGCCCCTCTCTCCAGCCCGAGCGCGGCTGCCGCCACCGCCCCCTTCCCCGGCTGGGAAGCGAAGCCTCCTCATTAACACCAGCCGCTCTCTTGAGCGAGTATTTCACACTTCTCGGCTCTCGCCCCGTCTGCTGCTGCCGTCAGCGATTGATTCCCCCCCACCCCCCCACCCTGTCTTCGCAGGGCGACAGATGGGAAGAAGAAATAGAGAGAGAAAAAAGCAGAGAGGTTGGCTGTCTCGGCTGATTGATGGATCCCGAGTCAAAACCACACGTCCCGGGAAACAGGAGGGGAAACGAGGAACAGGGACAGGATCGGCGCTGGACGATTGAGCTTAGGGCCCGAATATTGCCTGCCGCCCCCCCCCCCCCCCAGCCATCCTGACTCTCCACCGTGGGCACAAAGCGACCCTCGCCGCCCAAAGGGAGCGTCAGTGTGGGGAGAAGACAGCCTCCTCCCCTCCTCCCCCGGAGTCCTTGCTACCTCCGCGCCAGCACCCTGTGGACCCGGCATCTCTGTCAAATGTGTCCGCCCTCCCTCTCTGGGCAGTTGACGAGGACACGGTCTCCAGGCCCTTCCCGGTCCCTCTGCCCCTCTGTGCCTTTCTCTTCTTGCCAGGCCCTGTTATTTCATCCCAGCGTGGAAATTCTCTCCTCTTGCAGCCCAACATCTGCTCCCAAAGTGACAGCCTTTGGCTGCTGCCAGAGCTGAGATCATTTACCCTCTGTCAGAGGCAGGAACTGAGAGCGGCTTCTTGCCTCAGAAGCCAGCCAGCCCTCCCTCCAGCCCTGGGCCCACTGCCTCCCAGCTCTGTATTTCTTTGTATGGGTTACAGCCTATTTGATAGGAGTATCTTTTACATATCATATTCCCCTGACACTAGACTTGGAAGCCAGGAAGACCTGAATTCAAAAGGTGCCTCTGGCCCATGATGGCTCTGGACACTTACTAAGGAGCTAATGTTTCTAGAGCCCTTCCTGAGAGGGAGGCCGGGTACTAAGTGCTTTACAATGATCTCATTTGATCCTCACAACCCTAGGAGGCAGTTGTAATAATCCTGAGGCAGAGGTTAAGTGACTTGTCTAGGGACACACATCTAGTCAGTGTCTGAGACTGAATTTGAACTCAGGTCTTGCTGACTCCAGTCCTGGTGTTCTAACCACTGAGCCACCTAAGGCTATAAATGATTGCTCTCTAAGACTATGAATTGTAAAAAAGGTGCTGACCCACATTAGTAGAGGGAATTTCCTCAGCACTAATGAAATCATCAGTCTATTCTCTATCAGCTATTTCTTCCTATCAGAACCGCCTGACACACAACACTAACTCCAATAAATGCTTGACTGTCTCTCATCCTTCCACCCCACCCCCCAACAGGAGTTTGAGGTCACAGAATTTAGTCGCTGGAAGGGCGTTTAGAGATACCATAATGCAACCCCCCCCCCCCCAAATCGCTGTGTCCAAGCTTGCAGATGTGAATAGTAGAGGACCAGGTCAAGTCTTCTGACTTCCTCACGCTGATCTGACCTGCCTCTTTCATCAGTCCTGGGCAAGAAGCTTCATTCCTGCTAGAGGTCTACGGGACAGGGAACTTTGCTGCCTTATCACCTCAGGCCCTGGCTGTGGCTCGACTGTGGAGGGTCCTGGAGAGCCTCTGCACTTGTGGGGCCACGAGTGGTCTCTTTCTCATTAGGCCTCTTCTTCTATGCCCTCTCACTTTGAATGGCCTGGTTGTGTGGATGCGCCATCTTGCCTCTCTGCTCCCCTCTGGGGATGGCCCAGGGCAGCTAACATTTTGGAAAGAGAACGATTAATCCTATGTCCGCCCAGGCAGGGTGCTGCCCACCCATCCTCAAAAGCTGGCTAGACCACTGAACTGTGCTTATTTGGCCAGGGGTACATCTGGCTTTCTGCCACCATTGTGGAAGACAGTGTGGCTCCCAAGGGCTTGTCCAGAGATGCAGACTTCAGACTAGCTTCAGGGACACGACCATTGCAAGGTCTGGGACTTTAGGGGTGAGGAGGGATGGCATGGGAAACACACAAGCCCAGAGGGTTCTTTTATCTGACAACTGAGGGAGGACAGACTGCTTATCACTAAACCAACTGGAAGCCACGATGGGTCCTCCTGGTGTATGCTAGCCCTGACTGATAAGAATTTCGAGCCATGAAAGGCAGAGGCTAAGGAAGCTTGTACCCAATGGCCTCTTTCATGACACAAATTCACGGACACACAAAGAAGCTGCCTAGTTAAGAAGGCGGCTATATTTCATGGAAGAGACCTAGCTTTAAATATTATCTTCAATAATAGGTACATGATTAAATCATTTAACTTTCTGGGACTTTGGAGAGAGCCCCGAGTTTGAAGACGAGTTTAAATCCAGCTTCAGACACTATCTGTGACCATATCCCAGGATTGTCAGGATCAAATGAAATAATTGGGAACCGCTTAATAAATCCTTGTTTCCCTCTTTCCTTCCTCCAATGTAAAATTGGGAGTATAAAGTCACACACACAAACAAGTCAAGAATGAAAAAAAAACTAAGTACCTAAGTGCTAAGGGAAGCTAGATGGTGCAATGGATAGTTTCAGGCTTGACAACAGGAAGACTCATCTTCCCAAGTTCAAACCTGGTCTTAGATACTTACTAGCTGTATGACCCTGGGCAAGTCATTAACCCTATTTGCCTCAGTTTCCTTTTCTGTCAAATGTGGTGGAGAAGGCAACCGCAAACTGCTTCAGCATCTGTGCCAAGAAAGCCCCAAGTGTGATCACAAAAGGTTAGGCACAACTTAATAACTATCTGCTAGGCATCCTAGGAGCTTTGCCCTCAGAATGGCAAAATGAAGACATGCAAGCATTTATGAAGTACTATAGCGTGTCAGGGTCACAATTAGAAGAAATAAGCCTCTCTAGAGTTCATATTTAACTCCTTTACTTCCTAATCCCTCCTTTCAAAACCCAAAGAGGTCCTGAAGAAGTGGTGATTCTAGCATTGAATCCTTCCCATTTGTGGAAGGGGTGGAGTAGGGCACATCCCTTAGTTAATATTCCTTGTGCCTAATTAGCCACCTCTGTTTTTATTGATTCTCTGGGCTCAGCTGTACCTCCCAACAACCTCTGGACCAGACTCTATCCCCACCACCTTTTTGGCTAAAGATATTAACAATTCCTAAAAGAACTCCAAATCACTAGGAGAAATGCAAATCAAAATGTTTCCGAGATTGCAACTCACACCCAGAAAATTGGCAAAGATGACAAAAGATGGGAAGTGAAACATTGGAAGAGTTATGGAATGACGGGTGCACTAATATTCTTTTGGTGGAGCTCCAAATTGGTCCAATCATTATGGAAAACAATTTGGAACTATGCTAACAAAGTAACTACAATGTTCATATCCCTTAATCTAAAAATCCCACTACTTGGCATAGTATTTTAAGATCAAAGATAGAATATATCTAATATACACCAAAATATTTATAGCAGCACTGTTTGTGGTAGAAAAAACTGGAAATAAAGTAGACAGCCATCAATTGAGGAATTGCAAAATAAATTATGGAACATTTGTGTCATGTCCTACTGCATCCTAAGAAACAATGAATATGAAAAATACAGAGAAGCAAGAGAAGATATATGCTATTCTCTGCCTTTTGTTCGTCTCAGGTTCCAGAATATAAAGGGAATGGAATGGAATAAACTAAGGACCCCTCTAACAAATTCTTAGGTAGCCACTTTCTCTGGGACTCAGCTTTAATATCTGCAAATGTGGATATCAGATTAAATGATCTCTAAGGTCTCTTCTAGCAATAAATCCAAGGTCAGTTAATCTTTTTAATTTTTTATTCTACGTCATAGGAATCCTAGACACTAGCAAAAGAGCTAAAAGATTAGGATCAGGTAATAAGCCTATGAAGCCCTAAGGCCTTCTAATGTAAGAAATGATCACCTCTACCCAATCTTACTTTTTTTCCCTGAAAGTAGCCATTATCCAGGGGCCACGACTTATGTCCCTGATTCCCAAGATATAGTTCCCACTACCACCACCATCACATCAGAGTGGAGTCTACCCAAAGACACACTGTCTTCTCAGACCTAAAGCTCTCAAATACCACCTAAACCAAGGTTCCTAAAGTTCTCCGAATCAGCAATTGTGGTATTAGGCCAAGAAAAAAGAACAGAGGCAAACCAAGGTCCAAACTACTGAGGTAGAGGCTAGGTCCTGCCTGCTGAGGGTGCTCTGCTCCTGTGCTCTTGGGCTCTGCCCAAGACCTGGGAAACCTTGGGGGGAGAACAGATATACACCTTTCACATGCCCACTTCTAGGAGAAAGCCTACTAGGCCAAGGAATTAGAACTACTTTATTCAAGGACAGATATTTGGCTGCTGCCCTACTTGAGACTTGGCAAGTGAGGACAGAAGCCAGCTCTGGTGAAGGTACAAAAAAGACTCTGGCTCAAGAAGACATGCTCTGGGGTCCAGCCCTAAATGAGGAGTGAGTTTGCCCTGGGAGGTAAGCCAGCCCTACTGGTGGAGGGGGAAGTCTGGGCTCAGCTTTTCAGATAAATATGGAGGGAAGAGGTGGGCAGGTGGGGACAGAAGGAGGTGGAGCACAGCTAAGTTCCACATATTCAGGTGTCCAGAGGAGGAGGGGGTCCAGGTTGGCTCTAGACATCCAGGGAAGTTGGGAGGGCCCAAGTAGTTTCTGAATGAGCACGAGTTGAACACATGGAGCAGGGGGGTCCCAGGGGGAAACTTCGAGGTCTAGGTGTCCAGGCGGCACAGTGGGCTGTCATACACCATCTGTAGGTTCACCTTGTGTCCCACCAGCTCTCGGATATTGTTGATACCATACTTGATCATAGTGGGTCTGGGGGGAAGGGAAGAAGGTTAGGCATTGGAGGTGAGCCTACAGACATATACTCAGAGATTCTTTCAGTGCCCATAATTCTAGGGCCCTTGTCCAAGCTCATGACACCCTCGCACACACCTCACACCAGTCCTCCAACAGTAAGCCTTTAGTCCCACCATTCCAGCTCACACTTCCATAGTGTGCAGTCACCTCCCTACCTCTCCAAGGAAAGGCCCCAGGCAATGACAGACACGCCCTCAGGCAGCCCCATGGGCAGCAGCATCTCTGGCCGGAAGACCCCAGAGTTCCCCACCTCTACCCACTTCTTCAAACCTAGAAAGAAAGAGAAAGGAGTTCAAGTTACAGTCCCAATAGCCTCTCTTCTTCCTAGCAAGGAGAGGACTCCACGGCCAGAAGAGCCCCCGTTTATAGGCTGTGCAGAGCAAGGCCTACAAAAGGCCTTCCTTGGCAGATGGACTCCCTGAGTCTGTACTGTCTTAGAGTACCTGTGTCTCCCCCTCCTCCTGCTTTCTCTGCACTCTGCTTCACCCAGCAGGTGTGTGGGGAGAGCTCTGTGCCAGCTCCTGCCCATCTGTCTGTCTCTGATCCCATCCTTCCATGTCTGTCCAGGCACCTGTCCTTCCATCTGTCCATCCTTTCTCTTGTCCCTGCCTGCTCCCGTTCTTCCCATCATGGTTACCAGACATACAAGTTGATTCTGCCTCCAAATCTGCTTACCTTGATGGTAGCTGAAGACCTCCATGCTGGGCTCAGTGTAGGGGTTGTAGGCTGGCTTGAATCGAAGATGGGTAATGCCTGGGGAGAAGGAGGGGAAAGGTTGTGCTAACTAGCCTCCCAGGTCCTCCATCCCTCCCCAAAAGAATAGCCCTTGTGGACAGGGCCTCTCTGTGGCTACCTATGCCAAAGCCCCTTCCACCCTGCTGGGAATTCTTACCAAGTTTGGTGAAGAACTCTTTGAGGATACCCATGAGGTGGCCCAAGGTGAGGTCATAGTCAGCTACTACACCCTCAATCTGGTGGAACTCGGCCAAGTGGGTGGCATCCAATGTCTCATTACGGAAAACCCGGTCAATGGAAAAGTACTTGGCTGGGGAGAAGGGCTTCTAGAGAGACAGAAGATTCAGCCCACTTAGAAGAATGAATATATGGGGGATTAAGAAACCAGGTGAGAGACAGGGAAGGAACAGGAGACAGCAGCACAGCACCAGGGATAGATAGAAACAAAGTCAAACAGATTAACCACAGGAAAGGACAGTACTGGACACGTAAACCGAACGAATTTATAACAGACAGTGATCATTACACATTCTGCTATTGTGCTTATATTCAAATGGCCAATTTGGCTACTGGGAAAGCACTTTGCAGGCATTACCTCTGGATTCCTCATCTTGATTGGACAGGCCTGGGCAGTCCATAAGTATGGCAGGAACCATGCCAATAACCGGGTGATGTGGCAAAGGGCTTTAAAATGACCAACGGGGTGTTGTCACAGCTTGTAGGTGGTCTAAAATTTCTGCTCAAAAATAGCCCACTGAAGACAATCTACCAAGAGGACTCTAGCTTGCTGGCTTTTCTTGGGACCTAATCAAGATGAAGTTAACTGTCTCTGGAAGCGGAACTGGTATCTGAGACAGAGGTACAAGAAATCCTCCTCCAAAACCATGCAACAAACCACTAGTCTGGATGTGAGGGCATCCACCTTAGACCAATGCACAAGCAGTATATCCTCACTGTACTAACAACTTTCTAATACCATCTGATCAACATCAATATGTGTGTGTGTGTGTGTGTGTGTGTGTGTGTGTGTGTGTGTGTGTGCTGGCGCCCACGCATAGGCCAACATCCATGCATGTTATACACACACACAGGCGAGGGCGTGTCAATTGTGTATCTTTTGAGTTCCTAATAAATGCTTCTGGGCTCAAAATCAAGCTCAGATGTTACCCAAGAGTTAATGAACTGAGACAAAGATACTCTGAGAGAAGTGTGCTAACACCTGCAATGGCATTCCCCTGGGTACCTGCTGGGCAAGGCGATAGAGTGCCCGGGCGCTGGCAGCTGTGGTGTGTGTTCGTAGGAGGTTTTTCTGGGCCTCTTCAAGCTTCCAGTCATATTTGTATCTGAGAGATAATGGAAATGAGGGGTATACCCATTCTTCCTCTGCCCCTCCACCTCTCCAACCACCAATCTCCACACCATTTGGGCTCTCACCCCTGAGAGCCATAGCCACCCCGAGAGTGAGTCCGCTTCACACGCTCCACATAATCCATGGGGAAATCCAGGGCCTCTGCTGGGTCTGGGGAGAGAGGGAGAGAATGAAGTAACAAGAGGCCAAAGGAAGGAGGAGATGGAAAGATTAATGATAGCAATATCAGACACATGGTATTTTTTTTAAACCCTACCTTCCATCTTAGAATTAATAATCAATAGTAAGGGATAGACAATGGGGGGGGGGGGGGGTGTTAAGTGACTTGCCCAGGGTCACATAGCTATGAAGTATCTGAGGCCAGATTTGAAATCAGGACCTCCCATCTTTGGGCCTGGCTCAATTCACTGAGCCACCCAGCTGCTCCCCACATAGTATTTTAAGGCATTCAATGAACTTTCTACATATTATCTTAATATCAGCTTCATTTTACAGAAAGGAAATTGAGGCTCATAAAGGTCAATGATTTGACACCCAGACAATGTCAGAACCAAGATTGGAGCCTAGGTCTTCTTGATCTTTCAAGTCTAGCACTGAATCCACTAGGGCCATGTTTTTTTTGGGGGGGGGGCGGGGGGGGGGAGCTGGTGGCTAGGCCTGAAAAGTCTAGGGAAGGAAAAGATGACCACTGAAGATGATAAATTTCATTAACAGGTCAGAAGGGGAATGAGAGATAAAAAGTTAGAGACAAGAAAGAGAGAGGGCCCAAAGAGATACCAAGGGATCAAAGACTAACCTTTGAGAAAAAAGGTGTCATGCTGGTCTCGGGCTGGATGCTGCTGGGGCTGAAAGAGGGCATCAAAGTTCCAGAAGGAGCTCTCAATGAAATTGTCAGTTGGCATTTCTGTGAAACTAGAGGGAGGTCCAAGAATTATCCACAATCCCCATTAGCCTCAGTCCTATCCCCATTACCCACCAGAGGCCCAAGATTTCCCCCTTCCTTTGCTCACCCCATCTCCAGGAAGATCTGTCGGAACTGTGTGCGAACTTTCATCAGTGGGTGTAGGTGACCACCCTCTGGTAAGACACCTTTTGATGAGAAGTTGTACGCTTTGAACTTTACATCCCGCCAGGAGCCACTAGAAGCAAAGGAACAGTTGATTAAGGCTCCTGATTTCCACTGCTAGCATGGCCACTCCATGAACCCATGGCCCAATGAACACACCTGGAGATCATCTCAGGGCTGAGTTCAGCTTCCTGCTTGGAAATGCTGGTGCTAAAGGCGCTTCCCTTGCTCACCCAATAGGTCTTCAGGGTCCTGAAGCCAGAGAAGGGAGGGATTGGTGGGATGACCTCATTAACACAAAGAACTGCCCCCTGGTGGGGAAATTGAATATCAACTACATTTAAGTATGGGGAAGGGAAGGTAGGGGGGCACATAAGGAAGACAGTTTAAGACAGGAATAATGAGGGAATAAAAAAGTTACTGAAGAACAACTTAAGGGCTCACACTTCAGATAGCAATTTCCTCTTCTTCAGTTCATTCCTTTCCTTTTCACTCAGACGCTCAGCTTCCCCATCCTGTACCAGCTGCAGCTTTGCCTGCACCAAGTCCTCCACATTGTCCACCTAGGCCGGTGTATTACAGTGTGTTTGGGAGCGTATCCACCTACTAGACGGCAAACTCTACAAGAACAGGGACCATGTCTTATCTAAACTTGGTATCACCTTAGAAGCCCAGCACAGTGCTCAGCACACAGTAGGCACTTAACATCTGCTGAGTGCTTGAATAAATGATGTGGCAAGGGCTCCAAAGAAAGGAAAAGGTTAGGAAAACAGGGCGGGAGAAAACAGTCAGAAAGGAAGAAGCCTAATCTTCAGTGAGACAGATGTTCTGATCCAAAGAAAGTTCCTATCCTATTCAAACCATAAGATGATATAGTTAGGGAGGGTTCTTCCTTTTATCCTCAACCCCAAAGAGAAGATCCATATCTCCCTCACCTTCCCAGTTATGTCTTTTTTCAACTCCATACCATCCAGAGAAACATGTCTCCTTCCCCACAGGAAGTCACAAAATCCAACTCACTCCCCAAAACCATTAGTGCTCCAGCCCTACTTACAGCACGAAACACCCGGGGCCCACCAGGTGCGTTTTTGTCTATTCGGATCCACTTATTGGACATAGCCTTGCTGAAGCCCACCTTCCCACTGGGCAATCTCTGGAGGAAGACAGACAGAAGATGGTATTCAATAAGCTTTTATTACGGCACTGTGAGTAAAGCACTGTGCTAGGTGCTGGGGAATACAAATACAAAAAAGACTCCTGCCTTCACTAAACTTACACTGGGATACAGCATACAAATGCTTAAATATGATATAGTTTAAGAGAAGAGAGCAATAATTGGGACAAAAGAGACTGAAGGGGGTGGCAGCTAAGCTAAGGAATGAAAATGATATGGGTAAAGAGATCATTGGGATCATGGGGACTCATATACTGACCCAGAGGGCTCCTTAAATTTCTTCTTGACTCCTCTTTCCCCAGGGCAGAGAAGTCAAGCCTTAACCCACAGCATATAATCAGCAGCAATCTCTAACAACATTTCTTGAATTCAGAGGATCATAGACACAGAGCTGAAAGGGACCTTAGAGATTTTAGAGTTCAACCCCTTCATTTTAAGAGATGAGAAAACTGAGGACCAAAAAGATTAGGTGAGCAAAGTATCAATTAATTAATAAAAAATATTTATCTATAGCAGAATTCAAATGCAGGTCTTCTTGAGTCCAAATTCAACACCCTAATCATTACACTTTTCTCTTCATTCCTTATGTCAGAAACCTAGTTGAGGCCCTCATCACCTTGATTTGGACTAATGTAATAATTTCCAGTTGATCTCAATGTGGTTTCCTCCCTTCTTTTTTTTTTCTTCACACAAACACCAAAATCATTTTTCTGTCCAAAAGCTTTACATGAGCCTCTAATGCCACCAGAATAAAATACAAATCACATACAAGTCTAATATTTAAGATTCTTTAAGATCTGGCTATAATTTACTGTTCCAGTACTATAAAATTAATTTGTTTTCCACATTATAGGATCTAGCCAAGTTTTATTACAACCTTTTCTGGCCTTACTACATCATCTTTCCTTTCTTTGCACTATTACAAAGTGTTCAATCCCTCCTAAAATTTTCCTAGAACATTTTGTTTGGATTCATTAGACTGTAAATTGCTTGAGGGCGGAGACTGTCTTTTGCCTCGTTTTGTATCCCCAACACTTAACAAAGTGACTGGCACATAGTAATTGCTTCCATCATATGCTGTACTCCAAATTATAAGTGTGTGTGTGCATCTGTCCATCTCCTACTATTTAATTCACTATAACTTTTAAGAATCACATCTTTTAATCTTTGTAAATGTCCTCAAGTTACTATCACTTACATAGTAGACAATGAATAAATATCTATTAAACTGAAGCAACACCTAGAACCAGCCTCCTCTAGATTCTGAGTCAGTCAGTACCATGAGCTCACTCTGCACCAGACCCTCTGGAGGGAGGCTATGGAAGACTCTAGCCTCATGGCTGCCATCCTGGGCTGTCTCCTGGCCCTCAGGTGTAAGCTCCCATCGTTGAGTAGAACGGAGTTCAGCTTCAATGACCTAGGCCCAGAAAAAAAATGCAATTGTCAGGTCCAAGACTGAACTTCCCACTTCCCTTTCCCCTATCATTGCATTATGCATCATCTATTCCATGGCACCTCTTCCCACCTCATTCCCAAGACATTGTTAATGTATTATTCCCTCTCCCCCATCTTATATCCCATCTCCAGATGATGACTTTGAATCCTGTCCCTATCCTAGTCTTCAGACACAATCTCTCTCCTTCCAGCTCCAACCATGGTTCTTCATGCCCAGATGTGTTCCCTCCTCCAGCCCCATTCCCGACTTTCCGCACCTAGGAAGCGACCCTCCACTGCCAGGACGCAGCTGCTCCCCACGCCCGGTCCCAGTCTGCGGTCCCCTGCCCAAGACCACTACTCCCGCCGCTTGGCCGCTCTGGAGCCCAACGTGTGGACGCTCCTTTCATGCAGCCAGTTCCTGCCCGGTTGCATCAGCCTACCCTAGTCTGCAGACCCGGTACCGTCTTACCTCCCCCAGTGCCTGCAGGCTCTTGACGGCGCCCACCACAACCTGGTGCTCAAGGCCCAGGGCGCTTGACAGCTCCAAGCTATCCAAGCCGCCATCGCAGCTCGCTAGCCGCTGCAAAAGCAACTGAGCAACCGGCCCGTCAGCCATGTCTGCGCCGTGAAGATGGGAAGGGACATGCCGGAACCGGAAGCTCCGCAGCCCGGAAAAGCGAGGACCTGGAATACGCCATCTTGAGTGTGGCACAAAACCCCACCACTTCGAGCCGCCACCTTGAGTGGGTCAGAGGGCCAACAGTGGGACAGGAGAAAGAAAGAAGGGCTGGGTCAGTGTCATTTGTGTCTGTGAGACAGGTGGCGGGGAGAAAGCCAGCACTTCCTCCATGGCTCTCTTTGCTGTGGCCCCAAGCATCGACCTATTGCATCCTACTGATCCCCCTCAACTAAAGGCTTACTATGGCCTCTGTAGATCTCATTTGACCTGAGAGCTCTACAGGGTGGTTCATAAGGTCCAAATTCAAGGAGACAGCGATTTGGCCTCAGAGGGAGCTTGTGATCGCCAAAGCCTCACACCTTGGGTGGGATGGACCAAAGGACCAAAAAAATGGACCTCATTTAGGGTAGACAGGTAGAGAGCTTAAGGGCCAGGTCCTTGGGTAGTGCCCAGCCTGTGCAAGTCTGGGGATAGCAGCAGATGCCATAATGAAACAAGCCAGGCCAGCAGAGCAAAGAAACCACCAGGCCTGGCCCCAGACCCACACCATTTTCCACCTAACCTGGAAATCTGGCTTCCCCTTGTTTCCTCCTGCTCAGAAACGCCTGGGAAGTTCTCTGCTTCAATAAAATAATCTCTTCCCTACCCATGTTATAGGGTCCTTGTGATTTGTAAATTTTGAATTGACACACTACAGAAATGGGTTGTTTTCACTAAAGTTTCTTTGGGTTCTAACCTGGAGGGGTTTAAGTTATTATAGTTCTTGCGTTATGTAAATTCTCATTGTAAATTCAACTTTAGTAAAGAATTCTTAAAGAAATCTGAATTAGAATTCTGCATGAGGTTCTAATGAGTTGCTAGCTGCAAGGATTCCAGAAGAAAGGGAATCCAAGGGAGAAACAAAAAGGTTCACAAAGAAATAATTGGCAGAAACCTTTCATCATTTGAATGAATCTTTTTCTTGAATTTAAAAGATGGATCCACATACTTAAAGATTTTTAGAAGGCCAAAGACTAGGTAAGGATAATTATTGCCTGCAATCATCAGATATGAGAGGTAAAAAAAGAGAGCCACTATCTAAACATCTCTCAAAAAGTCACACAGCCAACCACCAGTGATAAAGGCTGGGTGCAAGTACATGAGGAAAGGGCAACATATTGCAAACCTGTTTATAGTACTGTGCATACTTTGTCATTAACTTTACCTTTTATTTTATAATTCTAGGTATTATCATAGTATGGCATTTAATATGCCCGCATTTTAGTGCATCTTATAACTTGTATAAAGATATTTTGTATATGCCTTTGTTATTGTATAGGCTAAGTGAAGTGGTTAATAGGGGCAAATTCAAGTTATGTAAAAATTGATTTACAAAGAGGTCTGCTAAATTGTCCATTTAAGTAAAGCAAGAACTGTTTGTACTGGGTACCTACTGTATGCTGTGCCTGCTATGGGGAGAGGAGGAGAGAATTATAGCTGTTAAGGCATTTTGTACTTTCTAAAATGTTTTTCCACTTGTCATTTTCATTTAAAAACCTCAGTTGTGCTTGCTCTTGAGTTAACAGTGTCTAGAGATTGACTTACTTTCAGCGCCTTGCTTGTTGTAAAGCATTTGAATAAAGTTGGTTAATTGTTAAGTTGAATTTGACAGGTTGGGAAATTGGGATCCAGAGAAAAAGGAATCAAAAGGTCACAAAGCAGAGCTGAGACTAGAACTAAGATCTCCTCATGCTAAAACTGGGCCTTTTCTATTATAAATTACCCTCCTTCCTTAGTCCCCACAGAGGGTTAACAAGCCTACCTAGTCCTATTTTCACTGTTACAAAAACAACTTACATTTCTATTATGCTAAAAGGTCTACAAAGCACTTTCCTCAAAACAACACTGGGATGTAGTTAGTGCAGTTATTCATCTTGTATGAGACAATATGGCTTAAAGAAATAGAGACTATTTAACAGAGGCAAGGTTTAATCTTTCTCATGAGAAGGGGTCATGCTCTAATGGTCATGTCCCATGCATGGATGCAGATACAACCATTTTATAGATTCCTGACACAAACCCCTACCCACTCTGCTCCATACCTGTGGTCTAGAGCTGAACTTACAAGCAAGTAGGTGTGAAGACTACCCAATCAGAAAGCAAACAGTTACTAAGCATGAGCACCCCCTCCACAGCATGAGCCCTATCAGGTGGGGGCAGGGGTTATAAAAATGAGGGACACTTCTGATGTCTAACGATCAGAGTAGATAAAGAGGTAGGATAGTCTAATGGTTTGCTTTCTTTGAGATAAGAGATCTTTCAACCCACTGAGCCTATGGCAATAACAAAATGTCCTTGAAATGTTATTCTGAACTCCTAAACTCCCAAACAGGTTTTCCTTCTCTAATGGAATACCACCCTGAGAAGAACAAATTAATTCTTTTCTCTCCACACAATCTGAATGAGGAATGCTTAATTATGACAGGATGAGGAAAAAGAGGCCACAAAACTATCAAATGGTGGAGCTTGTATGAGAGCTCTGCTCTTCTGATAACACTACTTTTGGGTGGACACAGCTTTAATCCCTGAGAAGCTCTAGGGAAGGGTTTTCATATCTCTTGCTTTGAAGCTCCAGACCTATCTTCTCATACCTATTCTGCTGAACCAACTGGTTAGGTAGGAATACTATTGGCCCTGGGCCCATCCCTCCCCCAAACTAGTGTCCTTAAAAAAAAAAAAAATTGGCTTCTATGTTAGAGATCTTACTACTCACCAAGCCAAGCTACTCTTTTCTCTTTTCCTCATCTTTAAGAATTCCTTCATGTTCTACTGACCTTGTCCTGGTCAGGAGCTGATTCTTGGGCCTGCCACTCTGTTACCTCATAGCCACTGTTCCTTTTATACTAATGAGCTTGTTTTCCAAGATGTTCCCTCTCCTTGTAATTTATACTGTCACATCTTTTTAAGGCTGAGGGTGAATTTCTCTACCCTATAGTTGCCAACCCCAGAGTAAACTCTCAGAAGCAGCATGGTGCACTGCATTTGGATTCAGAAGACCTAGCTAGACACAAATCCTGGACCTGTTATTTTTGTAACTTTGCGCTATCAGCCTGTTCATTTATAAAATGAGGGAGTTGGACTAGTTAGTCTCTAGGGTTCCTTCCAATATTAAACCCTAGTAAGACTGGACTACCACACTAAATCCTTTAACCCAGTATTGACTGTACATTTGGCATTAGGCCATCCTGACACTGTCTTATTGTCTGGGAGTGAGGTCAGAAGTCTCATTCCCCACCCTAGGTTCTGATGAGCCTCCTAGGGACCATGTGTCTTAGAGGAACAGATATGTCTGGCTCTGGGTCTCTTTTCTTCTTCTCATTTATTCAGTGAAGGGATTGTTTCATTCTTCCTATTTCCTCAGTGCTTATCACACAATAGACATGTCATAAATACTGATTGGTTCATTCCTGAGGGTTCATCCTAGAACTTGAGGAAAAGGCTAATAGTTGGTTGTTGCCAAGGGGTCGCTCATGGCAGTTGAATCTGTTTCATTGGGGGTGGGGGGCAAGGGGAGCCCACATCTTGCAAGCACAGTCTCTTTTTCTCTCCCTAGCTCCCCAGTCACTCATTCCCCAGGCCAAGCCGTTTGGGTTACAAAAGCTCAGCAGTTTGTGGAAGACCACAGTGCTCATCTGCCCCTATCCCCACCAAGTATAAGGGCTTCTTGCACAATGATAGAGGAGCCACACAGAGTGACGGTAGAAGAGGATCCTTTGGTCAGCCCATCTGGCAGACATCTGATCTCCAAAGAAAGAGCTAAGACATAAAAGTATTCCATCAAATTCAGGAGGGCTCCATTTAGAGATTGGGTGACCACTTGTCAAAGATAGTGTAGAGTATCCTTGTTCAAAATTGGATTGCATTAGGTCACTGAGTTCTAATCCTACTCTAAGAATCTTTGAAATCAACTAGTCCAAACTTGATTTTACATAGGAGGAAAATAAAATCCAAATGGAGTAGCGAGTTGTCCAAGATCACAAGGCTTTAAGTAGATCTGGGACTAGAACAAGCATGTTCATCACAAGAGCCAGAGATTTTCAATCCAGACGATCCAATCTGTATTTGAGTCTTACCTCTGTTACTTTCTGTGTGGTCTTGAAAGAAGTGTTTTGCTTTCTGCTCCCAAATTTCCTTATATGAAAAATGAGGTATCATCCACTGGAACCTAGGTCATCAGACTCCAAAATCTAAGACTTTTTGAACCATACAAAGTTTAGTCCTGCCCTACCCTGCCACAGTAACCTATGACAATCTCTGCCCACACCCTTCCCATTGGACTCTTCCCCCTACATCTCTGGAATCAACTTTTTGACTGAGAGCTTTGCATTTCTGCTTCTGATAGTTAAATGGAGGGTAAATTACCAAAACCAAGAACATATGAGCAGCACCCATTTCATCATTCATGGCAGTACTTTGCCCACCCAGTCATCTTGCCCTGGCACCATTCACACATATGGTGGATGGAGCCTTTGGAGTTCCAGCATGGCTGGGGACAAACTGCCTGTGGCTGGGCGGGGGAAACCTCCAGTTCTGGGGCTTCCACTTCAGTTCAGGGGTCATGCGGATGCTGCTCAGGGGAAGGTCCCATGGGAAAGTAACGTGGCCAGAAGGGCCGGAAGTTGGGACCCCGTGGTGGGGCAGAAGGAGGTCCCCTTTCTCGAGCTGAAGGATTCCAGGAAACTCTGAGAAGGGGCCTGAAGTTGGAGGAGAGGGAGCCGACCACTTCTCTTCTTCCCAGCCCACTTCGACCTTTAAGAAACTGGTGAATAAGGAGGGTAAACTAGAGAGGAGAGATAGTGGGGGGCAGGGTAGAAGGGTCCGGTCGGCTCGTCACGTGATCCGAGCCGGGTCCGTGCGCTTCCCTCCCCCTTCAAGAAGAGCTGTGGGCGTCCCCCACAACGCGTGGTCGTTCTTCATTGGCTCGTGGCTGCGGCCAATAGAAAGCGGCCATCTGGGAACCCAGCGTTCCGAGGCGCAGCCTAAAGTGCTGCGCCGGCTCGGGGCCAATCGGGAGGAGCCTTGCAGGTCCCAGGGCCAATGGGCGGGCTTAGGGGGCGGGCCCACAGGCCGGGCGGCGTTGGTTTGAGGGGGGCCGGGTATAAAGGAGGTAGGTGGTCGGCGGCGGCTGTCCCTACTGCAGAGCCTAAGTGTTGCTGTCCGTTGCGGAGTCTGAGTCAGGACCCGATTCCCCGCGCCCCTACCTGACCCTTCCTGTCATGCTGCCGCTCCTGCTGCTGGGCCTGCTAGGCCTAGCCGAGGCCGCTGGGCCCATGATCTATTTCAAGGAGCAATTCCTAGACGGAGGTAAATGAGAGGCACCCGGGCCTGCGGCCCGGCCCCGCCCCGCCCGGGGAGCCCCGGGCCCTCCAGAGTGCTTCACCCGCGCTGCGTGGTCCTGACCACCCCAGCAGCCGGTCAGGTATCGGGGTGGAGGGGGACGTTGGAGGGTCCGCGCGCGCCCTGTCCGCCGCTGTCACGGAGGAGGGCGGGGTAGGGGTCGCACCCCGGCCGCTCTTGTCATCTCTGGAGCGTGGGAGGCGGCCTTAGTCTTCTCCCCCTAGGACGGCGCTGCATCCCCGCCCCTCCCCGGTGTAGTGGCTACGGCCTTCCCTGGGGCCCCATCTTCCCTCCATTAGCCCGGAGGGTAGCCAACAGCGGGTCCCTTGAGCCATCTCGCCCAGGTCCCTTCTCCCTCCTGCAGCCACCTGCCACCTGCCTCGGGCTTACTCCCTCGAAACCTTCCCCAGTCTGTGCTGAGCCTGCTGCTGTTGGGGGGGGCGGTAGTGGGGGGGGGGAGTGGGAGTGGGGCGACGGGGAGGATCCACTGGGCAGAGATCCGAGACTCCGGTCAGAAGCCTGAATATGAGAATTGGGACCCCTCTGCTTGTGATCCTGTCTGTGCCCATGGAAACCTGGAGGGATGGGGGGGCGAGTGGGGGAAGGTTCCTGGAGAGTTAAAATATACCTTAATGAACGTGCATAAACCAAGGAGCCAGGCAAATCTCATCAAATTTCATCTCTGAGCTTTGGCTTTTATTCAGTGTAAAAAGAAGAAGCTGGACTGGAAGGTCTCAAGGTAGCATTTCAGCCCTAAGCCTTGTTGACCTTGTAGAAGTCCTTTTTTAGGGCTCAATTTCCCCATTCACAAAGTGAAGTTTAGATTAGATGACCTGTAAAAGATTCCAGTTTTGACATTCTTAGGGTCTTGAAGCTGCATGTCATCTACCTGGAAATGATTGTTGGAGGTTCCTTTCCTTACCAGCTGGTGGCTAGAATGAGCAAAGTAGAGGCCCTTGGGAATGCTTGCTTAGCTCTCTGAAGCTTCCTGTGGAAGTCTAGGTCATGGTGGACTGGAATGGAAAGATGATCACACACTCTTTTTGCATGTTATATATGTGTGGGGTCGGGGGAGCCCTCCACCTACTGTTTAGATTCATCAGGGGAACACATAGACACTAACCTCCTTCTCTCTTCAGATACTTGGGAGGACCGTTGGGTGGAATCCAAGCACAAGAGTGACTATGGCAAGTTTAGGCTATCCTCTGGCAAGTTCTATAGTGATGAAGAAAAGGACAAAGGTAAGGTCTCTGGCAGACAAATTCCAGTTCTGCTCATGCTAGAAGTTTAATATTGGAGAAGTCCCTTCCTTTGTTTAATTTTAGGACTCGGTTCCCTCATCTATAAAGTATGGGGAGGCTAGGTTTAGGGCTTTTAAAGTACCTATTTGCTCTGAAAGTTTCTCTGATTCTTTGAGGCTGTACCTGTTTAAGGGTGTGGGGGTGGGGTCAGGATTGGACCTGGGACAGAAGGCCAAGGTATGACTGGCTGTTGGCCAGAGTTTGGAAGTAGAGTAGTGAGCACTGGGGCAGGAAACCCCTTACCTGAGGACAACTTTTTCACTATCCTTGTAGGGCTACAGACAAGTCAGGATGCCCGGTTCTATGCTCTGTCCTCGCGAATGGAGTCCTTCAGCAACAAGGGCCAGACATTGGTGGTACAGTTCACTGTGAAACATGAGCAGAACATCGATTGTGGTGGTGGCTATGTGAAGTTGTTCCCTGCCAACTTAGACCAGTCCAGCATGCATGGAGACTCAGAATACAATATCATGTTTGGTAAGTGTCCTTAGGAATGTCCACGCCTCTTCCTATGGTTCTAGGTAGTCCCTAGGATGCCAGGCTGAGGTTGGCCATCTCATCAGTGAAACTGAGGATTGATGAAGGAAAGGCACTTCACTCTAGGCTACTCCCACCTGCCCTTCATGTCGCCTCTGGGAATCACTGGAACTCTTACTTTCTCTGATCAGTTCCCCCATTTCCCCTTCAGGCCCTGACATTTGTGGCCCAGGGACCAAGAAGGTTCATGTTATCTTTAACTACAAGGGCAAGAACATGCTGATTAATAAGGACATTAGATGCAAGGTAAGTTGCCTAACATGGAGAGGCAGAGGGAAGGAGCCTAGGCTTTGGTCCTTTGTAACCACTGTCCCCTCACTGCTCCTAGGATGATGAATTCACCCACCTATACACTCTGATTGTTCGGCCAGACAACACATATGAAGTAAAGATAGACAACGTTCAGGTAGAATCAGGCTCACTAGAAGATGATTGGGACTTCCTACCTCCCAAGAAAATCAAGGATCCTGAGGCCAAGAAGCCTGAGGACTGGGATGAGCGAGCCAAGATTGATGATCCCACTGACACAAAGCCAGAGGTGGGTTGCTTGAGTTCACTGACCATCCATTCCCTCCTCTCTACTCCCCCATTTTGAGAAGCCTGATGACATCTACTTATTAATCCCAAGGACTGGGAGAAACCTGAACACATTCCTGACCCTGATGCTCAGAAACCTGAGGATTGGGATGAAGAGATGGATGGGGAGTGGGAGCCACCAGTAATCCAGAACCCTGAGTACAAGGTGAGGCTGGGAAGTTGCCTGATGGGGCCTGTGGAGTAGAAGGGATAGTGGGAGGAATGGTACCCCATGCCTGTCTCTTCCCATTTTTCTTACTCCCTTCTGTAGGGTGAATGGAAGCCTCGGCAGATTGACAACCCCGACTACAAGGGCAAGTGGTTGCATCCTGAGATTGACAATCCCGAGTATACACCTGACCCCAACCTTTATGCATATGATAGCTTTGGCGTGTTGGGCTTGGACCTGTGGCAGGTGAGGAAAATGTCATCAAGTATGGAATAATGCCTTACAATCTACTAGGACAGAAGGGGAGAGTTTGGTCCCACCTCTGACCCTTTTCTCTATTTGTAGGTGAAATCTGGTACCATTTTTGATAATTTTCTTGTCACCAATGATGAATCATATGCAGAAGAATTTGGTGAAGAGACCTGGGGTGCCACAAAGGTAACTCCTTACACTTCTGTAGCTCATTCCTGACAGTAACCTTAAGGGGAATGATTGTGGGTGGGGTCCTTTCCTTTGTGCTTGAGGAAGGTTAGGCCTTATCCAGGAGTCCCATATCTTAGAGGCTGGCTTGTTTTCTACTCCAGGCCTTTACTCTAGGCTCAGTATTACTTTTCGATCCCATACAGTTTTGGGGGCAGGAGGCCCTGGGAGGGTGAGGAGAAGTTCTGAGGTGGAGGGTATGTGCCTATGGCAGGATGGGGAAAAGAAGATGAAGGAACAGCAGGATGAGGCAGAACGGCAGCGAGAGGAAGAAGAGGAGAAAAAATTGAAGGAGGAAGAAGAGGCTGGAGATGACAAGGATGAGGATGACAGAGATGAGGAGGACAAAGATGATGATGATGAGGATGACAAAGAGGATGAGGAGGATGAAGATGGCGCCCAGCCCAAGGATGAGCTGTAGGGGATGTTGCCTGCCTGGCCAGGGCCAGGACTGAGGCTGGGGGCACCCCGGGGGGCTGGGCCGGGAGCCGACTAATGTCTCTATGAGACTGGAGAACTGTTTCCATTGGGTGGGGTTGTTTGTTTGGGGTTGGGATTTTTTTTTTTTAACTGGTGTCTGTCTTTATTCACTCTCCCTCAGGTCTCTGCCCCCTCCCTTCCCCCCCTCCCCTTCAGCCTCTTGGGGATGGCAGATCATGTGGGGCACCTTTTAGCCATGGGGTCAGGGGCATGGGGATCCAGGACTTCACTCTGCATGGATGCTCAGCCTCCCTGATGACTATACAGGGATATAGACTTCTGATCCTAAGCTGCCTCCTTTCCCCAATTGGCCCCAAGTCCTGGCTCCTATTTCCCCCCCCCATCCTCAGGAGCCAGAGTATCCCAGTTAGAGGAAAGAAGGTGAGAGGGGTCTGCCAGCCTGGCTCTGCCCTTAGGCATCCCATAGCACTGAGTGGGGCTAGGGTTTGGCCAGTAGCGCCTAAGCCAAACTCTTTGCTCCCTTTTTTCCCTCTGCCAGGGCTGAGGGCAGGGGTTGGGGCAGAGCCCCTGTTGGTTGGGGGGGTAGGGAGGGGATGTCAGTTCTTGCTTGGTCACATTGAGAATGTAAGAACAACAAAAGAAATTTCTATTAAATTAAGTTTTGTGTCTCCTTCATGTGTTGGATTTCTTTGGGGGGGGAGGTGGCTTTTTTTTTTTAAAGCTTCCTGGTTTTTGCTGTCTAGCTCTGGACTTGGAAGGAATGGGAGCTGGTGGGGTAGGACAGTTAGTTGTTCTGGTGGTTGTGAAGTGTTCATCTGTCAAGCCCAGCCTGACAAAGTGGTCAAAGGGTGGTAAGGAAAATGAGGAAAAAATGATGGGATCAGGAGGACCAAGATAGCTGGTAGCTATCAAGGCAAGGTTTATTGAGTTTAGCTACTTTATAGGGAGGGCAAAACAAGCTGGGGATTTTGGACAAGCTTCCACATACATAGTAAAAGGTAATGATTAAATAGAGTGGCTTTACGGTTACAATATCTCATTGAGCTTTAGACAGATTCTATAGGATAATAAATCAAATGTGTAACAGCCTATACTTAGAGACCCAGGGAAATGCATACATCAATGATTTTGTAGGGAACATCTTGTTCGTGGTGGGAGGAGAGGCCTCAGGGTGAGGTTCATGACAACATCAGCTGGTCTATGGCCCAGACCTTTGCTGAGGGTCTTAGGCTGCTTCCTACATTCATCTAAGTGGTAGCTTTGGCTAGAGATATACAGTATCATTCTTCTCCTGGCTTCTGTGCCTTGGGTTTGTCTGCATTTTTCCACCCTTGTCATAGGGTTCAAAGCCTTTCTCCAGGAGCCTGAAGGCTGTATTATGAAGGATAGCTTTTTGGGAGGACCATTTTAACAACTATTGCCTAGCAAACATAACTTGTAATATATAAAACAACATGTAAAAGTGGACTATTCTGTGTAAGTGTAAGTTTTAATGTGATAGTAACAGTACTATGTATCCCTTTATTCTTCTGGATACCTCTAATTTTTTAATTGATATTCTCTTTTGAATTATTTTTTTCATCAGTATTGCCACTACTTCCAAGACACAACTCTTAACCTTCCCTGGTACCAAACACAAGCAAAAAAAATTCACAAAATAGCAATGTCTGAAAATGTACATTCATTTCTGCCCTAAAGTCCATTCTGTCAAGGGATGGGAGGCCTGCTCCCAAGTTTTCTATAGTCATCACTTATTATTGTATTGATGAGTTCTTTGAAAGCCATTCAAAGTTATTTTTGTTAGGTTATACATTCTGGCTCTGCTACTCTGCATCAATTTATATGTATTTTTTTCTCAGTCGTTAACAAAAATATTCCATTAAATGGGGTATACTGCAGTGTGCAGAGTTATCCTCCAAATAATACGGCACCCACTATCTCCAGTTCGACACAATACAAATTGCTTTGAATCATTTTTGCATTTATGGGTCTTTTCCTTGATCACTTGGTGAAGAGTAGGTGGGATGGACCAAAACATTCCAGTGGAACTGCTGGATCAAAGGGTATGTAATATTCAGTGACTTGGAATAATCCCAATTTCTTGCCAAAATGATGGGATGAGGGCTATTTTTTTCACACACAAATGGAGGCCTTTATAATGTTAGATTGTGAATTTGAGAGCTGATTCTAGAGGTTTGTATCATCAAGGCCTAGTAGACTGTTTTGTGCATGGCAAACAAATTGCTTGAATGGAGGAAATGAAAGTGCAACAATTCTGAGCCCCAGAAGGAGGATCCTCAAGAGGGTGTGGCCATTGTCAAAAAGAATATTGTATTGGGCATGAACCTGAAGTGACTGTTGGGCCTCAAGCTAGGTACCTTGCTAGCAAATACTAGAAAGGCAGGAGCACTGGGGACTAAAGTCCAGAGAGAGATCCAGGCATGATAGTTGATTTAGCAGATGGGGTCTCCAAAGGGGAATCTGGAAAGAATAAGAATTAACATATAGAGCGCTATCCATTTTACAACTTTCTCATTTTATCCTCATGAACAACCCTGGGAAATAGATACTATTATTATCCTCATTTTACAGATGGGGTAACTGGTGCAAACAGGTTAAGTGACTTGCTGAGAGGTCACATCAGGACAGTCAGAGACTGGATTTGAACTCTGATGTTTCTGACTCTGTGGTTGGCTCCATTCACTTTACCAGTAGCTGTCTTGTCCATGCAGTCCCCTGACACTGTCTGAAGAGGCTTCTGCCAAATTTTAGAAAAGGTAGACAAGCTGGATTGTATCCAGAAGAGGTCATTCTGAGGAGCCTCAAGACCATACAGATTAGTGGAAGAAACTAGGAATCTTTGGCTGGAGTAAGAAGGTGGAGTATATGTTGCCTTCCAGAAGTAGCTGATTGGAAGAAGACTTATTAAGCTTGGTCCCTGGGGGCAGACCCAGGAATTCGACATGGAAGTCACAGGGGCTCTGTATAATGAAAAACTTGATAACAAATGGTGCTGTACAATAGGTGATGAGTTTCTCTTCACTAAGAGCCTTGAGTCATTTTTTAGAGATGTTGTTGGATCTCTGACCAGGAACAGATGAGATGGTCTCAGAGGATCCTTCCATTGTTGTAGTTTCAATAGTTTCATCTGAAGGCAGAAGAGAAATTAAAGGCCCTCAAGTCCTACTCAAACTCTGGAAGATGAACAAACTGACCCAGAGAAGAAAATCTCTGAGATTTTCAATAAAATTCACCCAGTCAGGGCATAATGAAGATTCTTTTTCAAAACCTAATCATTGTTTTTTTGCTGCAATACAATTTTTTTAACCCTTACTTTCTGTGTTTAGAATAGATACCAATTATCAGTTCCTAGCCAGAAGAGTGATAAGGGATAGGTAGTTGGAGTTAAGTGACTTGCCCAAGGTCATACAGCCAGGAAGTATCTGAGGACAGATTTTTAAAACAGATCCTCCCAACTGCAGGCCTGACAGCTCTGTCCACTTCGAGCTGCTTATTATGTTTATTAACTTTAAAAAACCCCACAGAACTCTTAAATAGAAAAACCACTCTTTAAGGAAAGGGGTTCAGTGCTTTCCTCAAAGCCTCCACACAGAGTCCCAAGACCCTGGTTTGCTCTGGTCACTGATCCCTGGGAGTGCCACTGAGCTAGGTGACAACTTCAAGGAACAAAATAATTTGGGAAACTTTTATACCTTTTGGGAAACCGAGGGATAGAAAAATATGATCAATTGACATTACCATGGTCACAAGGCAATGGGAGTGTTCAAATTAGCAGACAGGCTAGGGACAGAAACCATAGTCAGAGGCTAGGGGAGCCTACCTTACAATGGATACTAAAAGGATGGCCCCTGTCCAGGTTTTGGTCTTCTTAGGAACCTGTCTGATACAACAGGGGAAACTAAGATAAAAGGAAATTTAGCATTTGCTTAGCCTCACCTAACATCATCATTTACTTTAGGATCTATTGTTCAATATGAGACTAGCTGAATCTGAAACTTCCCTAGGGGCAAACTCTCTCCGGTTTATGAGTTAACCCTAAACTTGGGGTTCATCAGATCTTACTAGGCTAAAATTTGGGGGGGTTTCTAGATTCCATGTTGACATGTTGGATATCCATTCTTAAATTGTAACCTCTTTGAGAGCAGGAACTTTCATTTGTGTGTTGGAGAAAATGAGTGGTGGTGACTATGACCTCACCTATCACTCTTGTACTTTTTAGGCCAAAGTGTCACTCCCTGGCAACAAATCCTCTATATCCAGATTCTTTGCTGCATTTGATTTCAGCAGAAACCTATACCAGGGGTCCCCAAACTATGATCCATGGGCTACACAAGGCCCCCTGGGGCCATGTATCACCCCCCCACTGCACTTCTGGAAGGGGCACCTCTTTCAATGGTCAATGAGAGGAGCACTGTATGTGCCCACATACAGTAGTACTTCCAGTGACATAATCCTTTGCATGGTGCCTAGTTCTGAGAATGAGGTGCCATGCAAAGGATTATGTGGCTGCACAATGGAAGATGTCAGCATGGTGAGCAGCAATCTGGTAGAGGGGATTCCACACTGTGTATACTTCATGAATTTAGGGTTTGGGTTAAGATTAAGGTTAGGGTTAGGTCCGGCTCTCCAACAGTCTGAGAGACAGTGAACTGGCCCCCTGTGTAAAAAATTTGGGAATCCCTGCTTATATGTGTTGCCTTTGGTAAAATGCAAATTCCTAGAGATCAGGAATAATCTTGATTTTCTGGTGCTTAGAACAGTGCTTTGCAGAGTAAGCACCTGAATATTGCATTCATTTAAGGATAAGTGTGGGCAAAGAAAGCCTTAGTATCTAAAGAAACAAAGTAGAGGGGTGATCCAGATTAGGTGATTTTCTGAAATAAGTGGAATTTTTTGAAAGGATGGAGCTTGGGCTTCGCTGGGGGGAAGGGCTTGCTAGTATAGGTGATGGGGAAATAGAGAAATTCAGGACAAGAGAAGAGCTATATGATAAAAACAGCCTCTATTCATCCCCTTACAAATGAGGCCAAAAGGTGCAATGGAAAGAGCACCAGGTTTGTTCTTCCATTTATGCTACCTTGAGTAAATCACTAAACATCTCTGGAACCCAATTTCATCTGTAAAATGAAAGGGTTGGATTTGTAATATCCCTTCCTGTTCTAAATCTATCACACTCTTATCTCCTGGGGCCATTTTGTGACATCACGACACCACTCAAAACAATGACGTCACCACGTGAGAAGCCCCTAATGCGCAAGCTCCGAGGGGGAGGGGGTAGGTGTGCAGCCCCTGCGACAGCGACAAGGTGGTTCCTCAAAACGCCCGAGCGAGAAAGTTCTTTCTCTCCGCCCATCTTTTCATCGACCTCTATAACGTGATCAGGGTCGCCGCGCGAGCGCGTCTCTCTCCTTCCTCTGGACTCGAGGAGCGCATGACCCGGAAGTAGTTCCCGGCGTGGCTCGGGGCGCTAAGATGGCGGCGGCGTGAGTTGCATGTTCCAGTGTGTCTACTGTCCCGGAGCCGCCGCGTCTGACGGAGTGAGGGGACGGACCAGACCAGACGGACGGAAGCCGCCGCCGCCCGCTTGGGCCCAGCCATGGCCGTCACCGTCACCTTGAAGACGCTGCAGCAACAAACGTTTAAGATCCGCATGGAGCCAGGGGAGACGGTGAGGCCGCGACCGGGGACAGGGACGGAGGCCGGGACGGGACAGCACAAGTCCGACTCGCCTTCGCCCTTCTCCCTGTGGGGCGGGCCAGATGCAGCCTCCTCCCCTTCCCACACCCTTGCTCCCATCCCAGGCTCCTCAAACTCATTCTCCCCCTTCCTTGTTCCCTCTTTCCTCCTTATTCCCTCTTTCCTCACCCCCAGACTCAGCTCGCTCTCTTCCCTTCCTCCTTCAAAAGGCCAGCGGCTCCTCCACCTCCCTGTCTTTCTGGGCTTATGCGGGTGGGGAACCACCCCCCGGGCTGCTTTTTTGGGGAAGGATGAGGTTGTTGGCAGAACTGTAGGCCTGACAGCTGCCCCTCTTCCCCCCCTCCCCCCCAGCCTGGGGCGATGATGATGACATTTGTAGGTTATATTTTGATGGCGAGCTTTAGCTACCGCAGCTCTACAACCTTGCTAGGTGGGTAGTGGGAGGATTGTCTCCTTGAGTAAAGGAGGCCAATGGGAGGAGCAGAGGGTGACAGGTAGACGAAGGATAATTAGTAGTTCTACATATAAAGTATTGTGTGCACTTGCTTCAGTTTTAGTGACGACTCTGTGCTGAGGTAGGGAAGGGATTATCCCTCCTTTTACAGACCCTGTTGGACTAAATGGACTCTAAGGTCCCTTCTAAATCCCCTGATCTCTAAATCCTCTGCTTATATGAAAGATGAGGAAATCGAAGCCCAGAAAAAAGAAAGGGACCTGCTTAGGTTCACACAGTGAGTAAGAGCTGAGATGAGAAATCAAAGCTTCTGACTTTCAGTCTGGGCTACTTTCCATGTTGGTATGCGTTCCCCTTTCCTCTGGTCCCCAAAGTGATGAGGACCCAATCTATAAGGCCACCAATCACCCTTCCCTTTACTCCCTGGTCTCCTGACTATCACTGTGTGGCTCTTGGGCAAATCCTTTCCCTGTGTGTAAAAGGAGGGGGTTGGATTCTTTTTCTAAGGTTCTTTCCTGACCCAAATTCTATTTCCCCCTCAGGTGAAGGTGCTCAAGGAGAAGATCGAGGCAGAGAAAGGTCGTGATGCCTTCCCTGTTTCTGGACAGAAGCTTATCTATGCAGGAAAGATTCTCAGTGATGATGTCCCCATCAGAGACTATAAGATTGATGAGAAAAACTTTGTGGTCGTCATGGTGACTAAGGTGAGGACAGGCTGAATCCTGGGGTTGGTGAGGAGGAGGTGGGGTGTCACCAACTGTGTCCAAAATAGATTAAGTCTGGCCAGGGTGGAGTCTTATCCCCAGCTATGTTGGGGCTGATAAAAACAAGACTGACATATCTTCTCTTTGGTGGCCCTCCCAGGCCAAAGCAGGGCCTGCCACTTCGGTGCCTCCAGAGCCCTCTGCCCCTGCTTCTGCCAATACTCTGGAGCCCTCTACACCTACCCCACCAGCTCCTACCATTGTTGCCATGCCCCTGCCTCCACCAGCCCCCAATGAGGAGAAGAAGGCCACAGAGGAGTCAGCTGCTGGGACACTTCCAGAGGCTAGGCCTGGGTAAGGGTTCCCTAGGGTGAGGTTGGGGGACTTCTGAGCTCTGTACTTCTTTCCCAGAATCTCTATACTATAAAGGGATCTTGGAGGGCTTCTATTCCAAGGCCTAAAGGGGTTAAATGACTTATTCTTTTCGTGGCATTCCTGATCACTTGTCATCTAGCCTTTGCTTTAAAGCTTCCAATAACACAGAACTGTTTACTAAGACAGTCCAATTAATTCTAGGACATACTTAATTTTTTAGAAGGTTTTTTCCTAAATTGAATCAAAATCTGCCTTCAACTCCAACCCATTCTACTCACCACATTGTACATTTGTACACCAGGGCCCTGGCATCAGACCATCTGAGTTCACTTTGTATTATGTGAACTTGCACATGTTATACTTCCAGGTGTTGTTTCCTCATCTATAGTGAGAGATTTCCAAAGCCCTTTCCAGCTCTAATTAAATGATTTTGTGACCCAAATTTTATCCATTTAACGCTCATCAAAGCTATTTTAATCCAACTCACTTATATGAGACTACTTTCATGGCTCCCTGAGTTTGTTCACCCTTATCCCCCTTCCCAGGTAAACCCCAGGGTCCCTGGGATGATGGAGGCAGCCCAGGGGAGCACTGTGTGGAGCCTGAATCAGAGCTACAGAATCTGGGTTTTGGAAAGGGATCTCAGGCTCAATCTGAGTCCAGCCTGGTCCTAATCAAGATTCCTTTCTGATGCAACCACCCACACATGGTCACTGACTTCTACTGAGGACTCCTAGTGAGAGGGAGCTCTCCCCCACTCTACCCTGCCCACCCTCTGCTGCCTTGGGACAGCTCTGCTTGTTTTTTTCTTACACTTATTTCTTGTATTTAGGCCAAGTAGGAGTGTGTTCTGTCTTCCATATGATAGTTCTCCAGAGAATTAAACTGTTCTCCTTTGCCTCAGATATTTTCTTTTCTAACCTAAACTTCCTCAATTCCTTCAACTGAGTCTCATGGAGTCTTTTTGTTCTCCCATCCTCTTACCATGCTGTCCAACCCTAGTGCCCCAACCTGAAGCTTCCATGTTACCCATGGTTTGGTCAGGGCAGAATAGAGCGGAACTTTCACCTCCCTTGCTTTAAAAATTACTCTCATTGCAGCCTTGGAGTATTTTGAACTTTTTTTTTTGGGCTGCTTTGTGACACTGCAAAATTATGTTGAGTTTGTAGTCTGTGAAAACTCCTAGATTATCACCATGAGCAGCACTGTGCTGTATAACCAGTTAAGTTTTTTAACTGAAGTATACAATTTAACATCAACTTTTATTAAACTTGACTTTATTCAATTGGTGTACCCTTCTAGCCAAGCTCTTTTTAGATTCTGACTCTTATCATCCAGAATTTTAGTGTTCCTCCTCTGTCCCAGCCAACTTGACATCTTCCACAAATTTGACACGCTTCCCTTTGGTGGTTTCATCCAAGTCATTGATGAAAATGTTTTGTCAACTCCACAGCTCTCTTCCCTCTTCAGGGAGCAGCGGGCAGGAGGATGATGCAGCCTCTACACTAGGTGGGTGGCTGGGTGGTAAACCATATCTTTGGGTGGGCACCAGAATGAGGGCTCTGGGGTAGGGAATGGGAAAAAGGAAGAAAGGCTTCTGGCTGAGGGTAAGGGAGTGTAACCAGCCCAGTAGTCCCAAAGCCTTCTTTCTCTCCCCCTTTAGTGACAGGCTCTGAATATGAGACGATGCTGACAGAAATCATGTCCATGGGCTATGAGCGTGAGCGTGTGGTGGCTGCCCTGAGGGCCAGCTACAACAACCCACATCGAGCAGTGGAGTACTTGCTAATGGTGAGCTGGCTCACAGTCACCCACCTGGGCCTCCCCTGATTTTCCCTGAGGAGAGATATTTAATCCAAGTTAGAGAACCTATGACTTCAAGTAAAAACAAGCAGCCGTGTTTTGGAAAGAGCACCGAGTTTGAATCCTACTTTGCTATTCTTTACTTAGCTATATGACCTCGACACTCTTTTCTGCCATTTGTAGCATGAAGAGATTTTTTAATGGTTCTTTCCAGATCTAATTTGGGCAGGGCGGGATGAAGGATCTTTCTGGGATCCACTTTTGATCTCTGATATTTAGGCTCTGGTGTCATGGGCCAGTGCCTTGACATTGTTATGTGCATAATCTTGTTTCCTCTGCTCCCCAGGTAGCATAGAGCTGGGTACCTGGTAGAAAGGACTCAGCTTATGCTAATAAGGTTGAATGGGTATCTTCTACCCCCTTTGGCCCTACAGGGGATCCCAGGAAGTCCAGAGCCTGAGAGTGGCCCTGTACAGGAGAGCCAAGCCCCTGAGCAGCCTGCCCCAGAGGGAGGTAAGTAATGGGCAACAGGACAGGAAGGAGGAACCTTTTTTACCCAGATCTAAAGGTTGCTCCCTCCTCCATCTGCCTTGATAGGCGAGAACCCCCTGGAATTCCTCCGTGACCAGCCTCAGTTCCAGAACATGCGACAAGTGATTCAGCAGAACCCATCCTTGCTCCCAGCCCTGCTACAGCAGCTGGGCCAGGAGAACCCTCAATTACTGCAGGTAGGCAGGGAATCTTTGGTTTGGGCTGGGCTTGGTGACTGCAATTGATAGTAGATTAGTGACCCTATCTGTGACCTGGCTTGTTCTATTTTTTCCCTCCCAGCAAATCAGTAGGCACCAGGAACAGTTCATCCAGATGTTGAATGAGCCCACAGGGGAGCTGGCAGACATGTCAGATGTGGAAGGGGAGGTTGGAGCCATTGGTGAGGAGTCCCCCCAGATGAACTACATCCAGGTCACTCCACAGGAAAAAGAAGCCATAGAGAGGGTAAGGGACCAGCAAGGGTGGGAGGTGGGGAAGGAGAGCTGACTTCCAGGCTTCTCAGAGTAGGGAATGTATTTCCTACTCCTTATCTATGTGGATTTGGAGTGAAGGCCTGGACTTGAATCCTTGTTCCATTACTTACTCTTTATGGACAGTGGGCAAGTCATATCCCCTTTCTGGGGCTCTTTCCTTGTTTATAAAGCAAGGGGGTCAAAATGGATGGCATTTCCTTCCAGTTGTAAATAGTGTGATCCCTGTGACTATTACTCCTCACCCTCATCTTTTGGTCCATCTCCTGCAGTTGAAGGCCCTGGGATTTCCTGAGAGCCTGGTAATCCAGGCCTACTTCGCTTGTGAGAAGAATGAGAACCTGGCAGCAAATTTTCTCCTGAGTCAGAACTTGGATGACGAGTGATACAGGGAGAGAGGGAAGGAAATTGAGCTTACCCCCCCCCCACACCTTACCCCCACTGCCGGCAAAAAAGTTTTATAGAAGAAAACAAATATATATATATATGTGTGTGTGTGTATATATATATATATATATTCATGTTTATTTAAATGGAAAAAAAACAACAAAAAAGACTATACTCGAGTGCCCTCTTAACTTCCCTTTCCCCCAAAGAAGTTGGGGCCACACATAGCTGTAAAACTGTCCTTGCCCCGGCATTCCCCCCCATTTCTGAGTGTGCACATGTGCATCTGTGTGAGAGAAAGAGTGTTTGTGTGTGTGAGCTGGAGCTGGCGGCCTGGCCAGGGGATTTGGAGACAGATGGGCCCCTCCTGGCCTGTGGCCCAGCTTGCTGCTGAGACAGATGGAGCCTTGGCCCCAGCTCCCAGCAAGCAGGTCTCTCCTCCCTCCCTCCCCCTGAAACTGCTGATGTCCCCACCCCCTCCTAGAGGGAGTCTGTGGTGGCCCAGCTCCACCCCTTCTGCCCCCTTTCTGACTTGGGGTAGGGGTGGGGGAGTGAGGGAACCTGATCTTCCCTTGGAATGAAACTGTCCAAATTCTTCCATCTGGCTTTTTGCAAGGAAAGTCAGATGAAGGATAGCTAGGGCTAATTGTTTATCACCAGCCTGAGTGCTAGGGGGAAGAAGATGGGATGTTGGAATTCAAGCAAAAAACTTCTAAGTACACAGCTAAAGGGGATAAAGCACCTCTGCTCCTTCCTGTTACCTAGTAAAGAGCAAGGGAGAGTGAATCCTTCTTTCTTTGCTCTAGGAAGAACTGAATTACAACAGGCTGGAGCTTAGGGTAGGGTGTTCACTAGAGAGAACTGTCTGGGCAGAAACTAAACCTAGGGCAAGATTGTCCTGACTCCTTCCCCCTTGCCTTCTTTACCTGCCCCATCCCCAGTGTCTCCAATAAAGGTTTTGAAGTGAATAAAGTTTTAGAAACAAGCTAGGGGCAGCTGGTTTAGTTCCTGTCTTCTGTCCTGTGAGGGTATGAAGTAACCAGGCCCTGTTCACCAATAAAATGTGGCCATAGGTGGGATAAGTTAATCGGTAAATAGGCTCCTGAGCTATGGGGAAGTATAGACACTATCTCATCAAGTCTGGGAAGGATGGCTAGCCCTTACCAGGGTAAATCAGCCTTTCACTTGCCCCAGCTGCTCAGGCTTGGCCCTCCTCAAGAGTCAGCTGCTTGGTGAGCTTTGCAGAGCCAAACCCTGTGATGCTCTGGCCCAGGAGGGAGCTCCCACCCCCACCCCCCAAGCTAGGAGAAATACTGGATGGGTGAAGCCCTCCCTCCGATACACATACTGCTGTCTGTTTTGGCTACTTTCCCCCTTGGTAATTGGCTAATTACCGGAGATTAATGTTGGTAAACAGAAGCCTTCTCCCCCTCCACCATCTGCTCTTCCATTATTTCCCCATCGGCTCCCCCTGCCCCTTCCCCCAGTGGTTGGCAAAGCTGAGAGCCCCCTGTATGGGCAGGGAGCCAGCAGCTGAAAAAGTGGGGGTAGGACCTGGGGATTCCCCTTCCTTCGGCCAGTGACCCCAGATACTGGCAGAGCCTAAGCCACCCTCCCTTCATAGGTTGTAAGATTCAAAGCTGGAAGGAACTTGAGAGATCATTTAGTTCAACCCCCTCATTTTGCAGGTGAAGAAACAGTCCCAGGGAGAGGAAGGGGATGTACAGATTCAAAGCGACTCCAAACACAATGTTCCTTCAGCTCCATACTGGGTGGGGTATCTCCAGCTCCGGGACAGGAGGAAGAGAAGCTGGACAGACAAATCTGCGGGGCACTAAGCTTTATTGGAAAGGTTTTCTGCCTGGGCCCCCTGCCCCTTAAGGGCTCTTGGTGGCCTCGGCAGAGGCCTGCAGGGCTGCCATCCTTGCCGCCTCCTTCTGCTGCTTCTTCTGCTGCTTGAGACGCTTCCGGTCCTGCTTCTCCAGCTCTTGCAGCAGCTCCTGGAATCGGGAGCTTCGAGGGTCCACGTCGTAGCCGAGCTTTTCCTGTGCTTCTGCTTGCAGCCTTGCCCGCCGGGCCTTCTCAGCCTGAGCCTTCTCCCAGCGTTCTTGTTGTTGTTGTCGCCAGGCCGCAATCATTTGTGGCATCTGGGCCATTTTGGCCTCAATAAGCTGCTCCCTGGAGGGCAGGGAGGCAGGGTGAGTGGGGACTGGCCCTGTTGGGTAAATCTCTGCTTTTCAGGTTTTTTCTTTTGTTTTGTTTTTATAACTTAGAAATCACTTTCCCTGCACAAATTCTGTGAGAGTAGCAGTGCAAATATGGAAACAAATGGGGGCGTGATATATCTGAGCCCACAGCTAATGTGAGCCGGGATTCCAACCCAGATCTGCTGAACCTAAATGCAGTTCTATTTCCACTACAAAGGAGTTCAGCTTAGGACTACTGTAGGCTCATAAGACAGATAACCCTTTCATTTTCAAGAATCAGAACATAGGCCCAAAGGAATAAAGTGATTTGCCCAATTCCCTATAAGAAGTGGTCAGGGTAGGATTTGAATTCAGATCCTCTGGCTTCAAATCTATTGCTCTATACATTCCCCCCATGAAGCAGAATTTTCCCACTTCAGGATTGTTAAAACAGATAACAGATGGGCATTTTATTCAGTGTTTCCTGTGGGTGCTGCCTTGGGGCTATCCTGCCAAGAGGATGTCAGAAAAAAAAAAGGGGGCCATTCATCATGACCCCTTTCCTGTCCTCTTCCTCACCTCTTTTCTCAGATATGACTTCTGCTACCTTCTCTTTCACTCCTGTCTCACATGGTGAAGTACCCTTACTACTTTTTTTAAACCCTTACCATATGGCTTAGTATCAGTTCTAAGAAGAGCAGCAAGAGCTAGGCAACTATGACTTGCCCAAGGTCACACAGCTGGTGTCTGAGGCCACATTTGAACCCAGGTCCTCCTGACTCCAGGCCTGGTGGTCTATCCACTGTACTATCTAGTAGCCCTATTCCTCAGCAAGATTAAGCCCTAACTTGTTCAAGTGACATGGTTTCTTCCTGTTTTATTTCCAGTCTACTTGCTCATTCTCTCCTGCCTACAAATGTCTTCCATCTTCAAAAAACTCTCATTTGATCCTTCCATTCTCAGTAACTACTGTCTGATATCTCTTCTGCCTTTGTGGCCTCCTTAAGATGTATTTATTTTCTCTCACTCTCTTAACTCATTCCATTCCACCATCATTCCACCAAAATTGCTCTCACCAAAATCTATAATGATCTTAGTTGCCAAATCCAATGGCCTTTACTTAATTCTCATTTATCTTGACCTCTGTTGCCTTTGACACTGCTGGATTACCCTTCTTCTAGGTTTTGAGGACATCACTCTCTTGTGGTTCTCCTCTTACCTGACTCTTCCTTCTGTGTTTCCTTTGCTGGATCCTCATCCAAGTCAAGTCTACTAACCATGGTTATCCCTCAGAACTCCATCCTGTGCCCTTTTCTTCCTCTATACTATTTCACTTGGTCAACTCATCTGCTCTCTTGGATATAATTATCATCTTTATAATAATGATTCTCAAATCTACCTATTTAGCCCCAACCTCTCTGCTGACAACCAGGCTCACATTTCCAAACTACCTTTCAGACATTTCAAACTGGATGTCTAATAAACATCTTAAACTCTACATGTCCAAAACAAGGAACTCATTGTCTTTTCCCCCTAAACCAACTCCTACTTCCTAACATAGAGAGGTGCCGCTAGTCTGTTTGTATCCCAGACTCTTAACCTAGGCATGCATCATTCTCAACTCTTCACTCTTGCTCACCCCCTCCTCCATATCTAACCTGTTGCCAAGGACTGTCATTTTCATCTTTGCAACATCTCAAGTACATCCCTGTCTCTCCTCTGACACTGCTGCCACCCAGGTGTAGGCCCTCAACACCTCATGTCTCAATTATTGCAATACCTGCTGGTGAGTCTGTTGGCCTTAAGTCTCTTCCCCACTCCAAAACATCCTCCATTCAACCACTATAGTGATTTTCCTCAAGATCAGATCTGATCATGTCAAGCCCCTACTCAAACTTCCTATTGCATCCAGGATTCAATACAAAACATTGCATTTGCCATTCAAAACTCTTAACTTAGCCCCCTCCTGCCTTTCCAGTCTTTTTTAAAAAACAACTCTTAGAATCCATTCAAGTATAGGTTCTAAGACAGAAGAGCAGTAAGGACTAGGTAATGGGGGTTAAGTGCTTAGGGTCTCAGGAACTGTCTGGGCCAGATTTGAATCTAAGGCTGACTGACTCTAGGCCTGGCTATCTATAGTTCCCCACCTCAAGTCTTTACACACTTCAATCCTTCCACCCTGGCCACCTGGCTGTTCCATGAACAAGACCCTGCACCTCTCAGCTCAGGGCATTTACTCTGGCTGTCTTCCTCGAATACCTTTCCATCTCTTCCTGCTGGCTTCCTTGGCTTCTTCTAAATATCAACTAAAATTCCATATTCTATAAGGGCTCCTTTCCTAATCCCTCTTAATTCTGTTGATTATTTCCAATTCATTATTCTGCATATAGTTTGTACATATTTGTTTGCTTGTTGTCTCCTCCATTGGATCATGAACTCCTTGAGGTCAGGGATTTGTCTTTTGCTTTTTTTTGTATCTCAGGCTCTTAGCCCAATTCTTGGCACATGGCAGGCACATAAAAATGTTTACCGACTGATTGATAAGGGGAGAGGAGACTTGAGGTCCAGACCCCAGCTCCATCAATATACTATATGCTGACCTCCAAGATCCACCCAGCTCTTAGTTTGAGTTAATAGTTTGCCAGAACTGGAAGAGATTTTATTAGCGATCATCTCATCTTCCATTTTACAGATAAAGAAACAAGAACAAGGATCATTTATTATCTGTTCAGAGGTTTCAGAAGTGTCCAATTTCTGTGACCCTATTTGGGGTTTTCTTGGAAAAGATATTGGAGTGGTTTTGCCATTTACTTATCCAGCTCATTTTACAAATTGGGAAACTGAGGCAAACAGCATTTAAATGCCTTGCCCAAGGTCACACAGCTAGTAACAGGCTACTTTTGAACTCAGGTCTTCTTGACTCCAGGCCTGGCACTCTATCCACTATGCCACCTAGTGTCAACTGTATGCAAAGCATTATGGTGAGTACTGATACAAAACCAAATCACTTAGCTTTACATTCTAGGGAGGAAAATAGAAAATGGTAAAAATAAGGAAATTGTAATAAAGAGGGAGAAAATTCTAAAAAGTGGATCAGAAAAGGCTGTCCAAGGAAGTCACCTGACTTCTGCCTTGAAGGAACATTCCACTGCCAGAATCCTTCTTCCCCATGCCTCCCAAGGAAAGTTCCAGTTCCAAAACCTTGCATTCCAAGGCCTTCCACTCTCTGGCACAATTCTCTTTTTCAAGCCTTCTCTCATGTTACTCATCTGTGTTAAAGCTAAACCAGGGCAGTTTCTACCTCCAGAGCATACCCTACACCTTCCTAATTATGTCTTTGTTCCTCATTTGATTCCCTCAACTTGGAATGCTCTCTTCCTCTCTTAGCCTGCTTCATTCCTATCTGTTCTTTAAAACAAAAACACAACAAAAACCCCTCAAATACCTAGAAAGGAGTGATTCAAAATCACATAAGCTAGCAAGTGATAAATTTGTGATTCAAACCCATGTTTTCTACCTTCAAATCCATGGTGTTCCAACTGTCTCAGTTTGTAAGAGTTCACTGAGGAAACTGGGAATTGAACTAGATAATAACAGCTTTTATATGGTGCCCTGGGTAAAGCTAAGAGCATTATAATTATTATCTGATTAGATCTTCACAACCTTCCTGGGAGAGAAGTGCTATTGAAAATAATCCCCGTTTTGCAGGTGAAGAAACTGAAGCAAACAAGGCTATACAACTCAAATGTCTGAGGCTGGATTTGAACTCAAATCTCCCCAACTCCAGGCTCCACACTCTAACCAATGCATCCCCTAGCTGTCCTAGATAACCACATCATCTTGGGAGAGAAATCTTTTCTCTTCTCTGGGTCTTAGTCTTCAACTATGAAAAATAAGGTGGATAGATAAAAGGTATCTCTAAGGGACTTTAACCTCTAAATTTTCTAAAATGATGGCTCTGTACTTCAGTTGGCCTCCATGTGACTAGTCCCCAGGCATCCCAGCTCCTTTCATTGGAGTAGGTCTCAGTTTCTTCCTGTGTACCATAACACAGGGTACTAAGATCCACACCCAAAATGGAAGCTGCCTGGAGATCATCTAATCCAGGAGTGTCAAACACAAATTATAAACAGACCACTAAACCATAGGTAAGTATTCCACAGGCCACACTGATTTTGAAAAAAACACATATTAATATTACCAATGTTTTATCTATTTTTTCTTATTTTGTTAAATATTTCCCAGTCACCTTAAAAAAAAAAATTCTTACCTTCTGTCTTAGAATAGTACAGAGCTAAGAGATTTGACCAGGGTGAAGGTGACTTGCCCAGTGAGACCAGATTTGCCATGCTTATCCCTGTCTCCTCATTACATTTTAATCTGCTTCCTACTTCACAAACCCATGTTTGCCACCTCTGGATTGGATTAGATTACATTCTAATCTAACAGTTTTACATATATCATTTTGCATACCAAAGCTGTGTCGCATAGTGGAAGGGCTTTGGATTTAGAAGCAGAAGTCTTGGGTTCTAACTCTCACTTTGCCATTTGCTAGACACACGGCGTCAAGTCACCTTTTCCTCTTTCTGGGGCTGTAGAGGTTGTATTCCTCTCTAGATAATCTGAGGTCTCTTTCGACTCTAAACGAGGCATAGTGAGTTGTAGAGCGGTAAGGGCTTGCCCAGGGTTACGCCTCGATACAAGCCATACTCGACTGGAGCAACTTCTTTATACAGACAAGATTAAGGCTGGCGGAGGAAGGGGCCCACCCTGCCCCCCTGGGGAGCCTGCCTTCCCTCCCAAGCCCCCACGGTGCGCGCGCCCACCTCTCCCGGCGCTCTCGTTCCTGGGCCTCTGCTCGGGCCCGCAGCGCCTCCTGCATGGCTTGCAGGCTCGGCTGCCACTCGCGTTCCTCGGCCTCCAGCTCCCGGAGCTGCGGGACCGTGGGCCACAGTGAGCCTGGGGCCACCCCAGAGGCGGCCCCAAACCGCCCGAACTGCTTAGCGGCAAAGCGGGGCTGCAGCTGCCAGCGCGGGGTCAGCGGGTCCGCAGGGTCCGGGGTGAAGGGCCTTGGCGGGCGGTGCGGGGGTGGCCGGGCACGATAGGCGCGAAAAGCCAGGACTCCCGGGGGAGCCTGCAAAGCCGGCACGCGGCATGCCCGCAATACGGGCGTCGCCATCTTGGTTGCCGGCTGGGTCCTGGCCGAGTGTTTCCGGGGTGTCTGCTGCGCTGCCTGCGTCAGAGCTGGAGCAACCTGGAGGGGCGGGGTGTGCCAAGCCATTGCTGATTGGCTGTCGGCACCGTAGTTGATCCGTTATCCGCCGTTTGTTCCCGTCACTCCGGGTGAAAAAATCGCTCTCGTTCCCCATGCTCGACTGGCAAACTCCGTTCCCGGATGTGTTCCCAAAGTCTGTGCGAGTGATTCCAGGGGAATACAAATTCTGCAGGGCAGGCGCGCCCTTTTTTTCTTGTCTTTGTATGCCCAGAGCAGAGCTTGGAGCATTTTAGGTGCTTAATAAATGCACATTGAATTAAATGAAGTTATCCAACCCTAGGCATCACATAGATTATCGCTGATAATGCAAGTTTGAATATCAGTTTAGTTTGATGGAAAGAGCAGCGGGAGTTCAGTGCCAGGATTCCTGGGGCTTTGGGATCTGCTACTTACTAGCTGAGATGTATGACCACTTGGACAAATCACTTTCTCTGTGTCCCTGGGTCTGCAAGCTATCTGCGGAATAAAATGGGTGGGTGGGTGGGAGAGCCAGATGAGGTCTATTCCACTTTAAATCCGATAAACTTACTTGTAATGTGACCTTGGATAAGGTCTCTTGGTCTTAGTTTTCCTATTTGCGAAGGAAGGGGATACTACTGGATCAATAAGATCTCTTCCAAGTTTAAATCCAGTGCTCCTTTGACTCATTTCATGATTCAGCAAGTATGTATTATTTTATTTTTTAAACTCTTACCTTCTGTCGTAAAATCCATACTAAGTTTCAGTTCCAAAGCAGAACAGTGGCAAGGGCTAGGTAGTGGGGATTAAGTGACTTGTTCAGAGTCACACAGAAAGGCTGGTCTGAGGCTAGATTTGAACCCTTGTCCTACCATCTCCACTGAACTGCTTCTTAGCAAGTATTTATTAAGCCCTAATCCTGCACCAAATGTTGCACTCAAAGAGTTTATATTCTATTGGAATGTAAGAAACCCAAAGTTCTATTGTTATATTTTGAAGATGCTTAAAGGTTTATCAAGCAAAGAATTTTTCTATAATGAGCACCAGGTCTTCTGCCTTTGAGGATAAGGGGATAAAATGCCATTTGTTTGCTACAAGTCTTCTATTAGGTTTCCTCACTCTAGTTGGAAGAGGAGAAAGATTATTTCATTGATCAGGACTTCCTTCTGTGAGGACTAGGAGAAAAGCTGATCCATAAAGTCTCCAACCTGCTAGCTTGCCTCGGGTAGGGGAATAGCACTATTCTTATAGTTCTTAAGCTATAGTTCTTAGCCAGGTGGTCTAGGGGTTAGAGTCCTGGATCTTGGAGTCAGGAAGACCTGAGTTCAAATTCAGCTTCAAATACTTAGTAACTATGTGACCCTGGGCAAGTCATTTATCTTTAAATGCATTTTATTAAGTTTCCTCAACTGTAAAATGAGGATAATAGCACCTACCATAGGATGGTTTTAAGGATAAAATCAGATATTTGTAAAGTGCCTGGCACATAGTAGTAATAATTGCTTGTTTCCTTCCTACTTTTCTTGCACTTGTCTCCTTTCCTGTATTTTTAAGCTCTAAAGTCTGAAGTACCTAAGGCAGGGTAGAGTTCCATCCTGAAGCTGGACTCCAGTGAACAATGAAAACCTACTTGAACTCATTCCTCAGTGATTAACAAACTCAGTCATCCACTCTCTGACCCCTTCAACATCATTCAAAACCCAGGTCTGCACTGCCTGGTCCTTATTCCTGGTCCCTTTAAGCCCTACTTTCCCTTTCCCTCTACTCTAAAGCTACCCATCCCTTTTCCTGTGCCCTCTAGAATGCCTGCTCCATAAATAACAAACTTGCTTTCATCTTAACTCTTCTTTTCCTACTCTTTCTGGCATCTAGCTTTGACTGAAACCTGGCTCTCTTCCCTAACCTCCCGTTCCAGCACTGGCTGCATTTTTACTCCTCCCTACTCATTGGTCATGGTGGAGGGCTTGCTCCCTTTTCCTTATTGTTACTTCCAGGTTCTCTCTTTAACTCCATCACCCAGTAGCCTCCCCTAGGCAGCTGGGTGGTGTGCTGGACTTGGAGTCAAGAAGACCTGACTTCAAATCTAGTGTCAAACACTAACTATGTGACCCTGGGCAAGTCAATTAACCACGTTTTGTCTCAGTTTCCTCAACTGTAAAGTAGGGATAATGATATCACCAACTTTGTAGGATTGTTGAGAGGATCAGATGAAATAATATTTTAAGGTACTTTTGCACATAGTAGGTACTTACTAATGTGTATTTCCTTCCTCCTTTGAGGGTCATTCAATCCATATCTACCACCAAATCAAAACTCTGTCTATCGGAGACTCCTCCTCTTTCTTCGGTGAGGAAAGTGTCTAGATCACCGTCTTTCTATCCTCTTCAACTCCTGCCCTTATATTAGGGAACTCAGCATTTATATAGATAGTCCTTAAACATCCTAACCTCATAGTTCTTCCACTTACTTGTTTCATATGACCCACACTCCCATTCTACCTTAGCTACATACAAAGATAGTCATACCAATGTGGGGCACCAAATATAGCCATCCACCGACTATATAATATTCCCTCAGTCCCTAGCTTCCCTTTTAGGTGGTCTACCTGTGAAGGAATATTATATAGTTGGTGGATGGCTATAGGTTCTTTGTCTGGGTCACACCTCTTAACCATGAGGGTCCCATAGGGCTCTATCCTGAGCCCTCTTCTCCTTTTATATGATTTCATATGGTGATCTTATCTCCTCTGGCTTCAAGATCATATCCATGATGAATATTCTCAGATCTACCAGCCCTAAACTCTCTGTTGACTTCCTTCCAGTTTCAAATTTCTACCCGCCTATTAGACATCTCAAACCTGATGTCCAGTAGACATCTTAAACTCAATAGTCCAAAACTGAACTCATCTTTTCTCCTTTACCCTTCCAATCTCCACCATTCTCACAATCATCCAGGTTTCCAAACTAGGTATCATCTTCACCTTCTTTCATTTCTCCATTTTCATTCTGTTGCCAAGTTTTGTTGATTTTTCTTTTTACAAAATCTCTTGTTTATGTCCCCTTTTCTCTTTTGACACTGCCACCAGCCTTGTACAGGCTCTCATTACCTCAAGTCTGGACTATTACTATAGCTGGCTGATGGTTCTCCCTGCTTTAAGTCTCTCTGAACTCTAATCTATCCTCCAGATGTCAAATTAATATTCCTAAAGCATAGATCTAACCTCTCTCCTATCCATTTAATAAACTCCAATGAGTTTCTGTCACTTCTAATATCATATATAAAATTCTCTGGCATTCAAAGCCCTTTACAACCAAGCCCATTCTAACCTTCCCAGTTTTCTCTATATCTTACAACCCTCTGTGTACTCTTCCTTACAATAACACTGGCCTCTTTTCTGTTCTTAGCACAAGACATTTCATCTCTAGATTCTCAGCATTTTTATCAGTTCTTTCCAGTCCCTGGAATGGTCTCACTCCTACTATCTGTCTTCTGGCTTCATTCAAGTTCTAATTAAATTTCCACCTTCTATAGAAAAATTTTCCTAATTGTGTTTCTAGTATTTTTTCTCTTTTATTGATTATTTTCAATTTATTACATATATACACTTTTTTTTGGTAAATAGTTGACTGCAAGCTGTGTCCCCAATAGATTTCGAGTTCTTTGAGGGCAGGGACTATCTTTTCCCTTTCTTCCTATTTTTATTGCATAACACAGTGCCTGGAACATATTGACTGGTGACAAGTCGAAGCTATAAGCATTTAAAACCCACTGAGTGTCAGGCACTGAGGCAGACAGCACAAGTACTTTCATCAGCTCAGATTTTACATCTTCTCTATAGCTAGTTAGGACTCAAACAGCTCTCCTAACTTTAGAACTTTTTTCTTTGAGTTTCAGGATGGACCGCACTAAGACTAGGGGGTTCCTTAGGAGACCAGCAATTGGACCATGGAATAGGGGCAACAATTTATTAATATTTTTAAACCCTTTCCATCTGTCTCATTGATCCTAAGACAGAAGATCATTAAGGGCTAGACAATGGGAGTTAAGTAACTTGTCCAGGGTCACACAGCTAGGAAGGGTATAAGACCAAATTTGAACCTGAGACCTTCCATGTCTAGGTTTGGATTTCAAACTACTGAGCCACCTAGTTGTCTCTGCAACAATTTCTTTAAGGGGTGGCAGGGAGTGTCTGAGTCCCTGCTTGCCCCTTATCCATGGAAGTTTCCTGAAAGAGTCATTTTATAGATGGTAACTCTGAGGCCTAGGAAAAGGAAGGGATTTACTATTTATAGATATTTCATAGAAAGAGGAGAATGGAGGGAGGTACAATGGAGGAAGAAAAGAGGGAAGAAGGAGGGATAGAGGAGGACTGAAAGAGGAAAGGGCAATTGGAGAAGGAAAAACAAAATAGAGGAGAAAGGGAAAGGAGGACTGAAGAAATATGGAGGATTAATGAAGGGAAGGAATTATTGGAGGGAAGTGGGGAGTTGGGAACCTCTCTGCCAGGTGGGTAAAGACAAAGCTCTGACAGTAGAACTCTAGGGAAAAGGAGAGGGAAGACAGATAAAGTGTTACATTTAGCTCTTTGGTTGCCCCTCAAGCTGAGGCAATGATGAACTCTGTAGTAATTTCTGGTACACTTTCATTCCCCCCAGTTCTTTATGGAGCCCATGTTCAATCTAACAATTAGGTTGGAGAGTAAGATGAATCTGACCTCCAAAATTCTTACTTTCTATCTTCGTATCAATTCTTTCTTTTTTTTTTCAAAAGTTTATTTAATTGATTAATTAAGAAAATTTTCCATGGTAACACGATTCATGTTCTTTCCCTCCCCTCCTCTCACTCCCCTCCCATAGCCAACACTCAATTCCACTGGGTTTTTATTTATGTCATTGATCAAGACCTATTTCCATATTATTGATATTTGCACTAGGGTGATCATTTAGAGTCTACATCCCCAACCATATCCCCATCAACCCATGTATTCAAGCAGTTGTTTTTCTTCAGTGTTTTTACTCCCACAGTGTTTCCTCTGGATGGTGGATAGTGGTTTTTCTCGTATCTTCCTTCGAGTTGTTCAGGGTCATTGCATTGCCACTAATGGAGAAGTCCTTTACATTCGATTGCACCATAGTGTATCCATCTCTGTGTACAATGTTCTCCTGGTTCTGCTCCTTTCACTCTGCAGCAATTCCTGGAGGTCATTCTAGTTCACATGGAATTCCTCCAGTTCATTATTCCTTTGAGCACAATAGTATTCCATCACCAACATATACCACAATTTGTTCAGCCATTCCCCAGTCGAAAGTCGAAATTTTCCAATGTTTGGCCACCATAAAGAGTGCAGCTATGAATATTCTTGTACAAGTCTTTTTCCTTATTATCTCTTTGGGGTACAAACCCAGCAGTGCTATGGCTGGATCAAAGGGCAGATAGTCTTTTAGTGCCCTTTGGACATAGTTCCAAATTGCCCTCCAGAATGGTTGGATCAATTCACAATCCCACCAGCAATGAATTAATGTCCCCACTTTGCCACATCCCCTCCAGCATTCATTACTTTCCATAGCTGTCATGCCAATCTGCTAGGTGTGAGGTGATACCTCAGAGTTGTTTTGATTTGCATCTCTCTGATAATAAGAGATTTAGAATACTTTTTCATGTGCTTATTAATAGTTTTGATTTCTTTCTCTGAAAATTGCCTATTCATGTCCTTTGCCCATTTAGTAATTGGGGAATGTTAGTATCAATTCTTTTTTTAAAATTTTATTTAATTGATTCATTTAGAGTATTTTTCCAGGATTACAAAAATAATGTCCTTTCCCTCCCCTTCCCCCAACCCCCCAACCCCCTCCCATATGTTAGTATCAATTCTAAGACAGAAGAGAATTGAAGAAAAACCAGACAATTGGAGTTGACTTGCTCAGGATTATCCAGCTAGGAAGTGTCTGAGGCCAGAACTGAACTTAAGACTTCCTAGTGTCAGGCCTGGTTCTCTATCTACTGTGCTACCTAGTTGCCCCTACTGCTATACTTAAAAAACAAAACCAAATCCTTACCTACTGTCTTAGAATAGAAACAGAGTATTGGTTCCAAGGCAGAAGAGTGGTAAGGGCTAGACAATTGGGGTTAAGTGGCTTGCCCAGGGTTACACAGCCAGGAAATGTCTGAAGCCAAATTTGAACTCAGGACCTCCCATCTTCAGGCCTGGTTCTCAATCTACTGAGTCACCTAGCTGCCACTACTGGCTAATCTTTCAAGGGGAAAAGGATAGGCAAGTCTGGTTCCTGCCTAGAGAGTATCAGGAAGCCAATGAGGGTTTCATGTGATGGTCAGTAAAGTCCTATTGGAACTGAATCCCCTACCCCATCTCAGCCACCATGGACTGTCTGCCAAATTCAGACTTTAACAGGTAGGGAGCACTTCTAAGATCATGGAAACAACCTCAGGAGTGAGTGGCTCAGGGCCAGCTCCTCCAAAAGACAGTTGCAGTAGCTGCGCTGTAGGAGAGCCTCTAGGAGTTACCTGGAGGAGTGCATCTTCTAGGATTTTTGGTTCCAACCTTATTACTTATATTCTCATTACCCAGAAGATGGAGGAAACTTGTAAAATTTGATCAGAGGACCAAACTAGGACCATTGGAGAAAATTCAAAGGCAAATATGTTAGTTTTTAACCAGGAGTCACCTGAAAATGGAAAATGGCCCAAGAGCTTCCCATCAATGGAAATCTCGGTCATTGATCCTTGGTCAATTAATAAACCTTTCATTAAAGCTGGAAGGGGCTCTATAGATCCTTTATCTAATGCACCTTCCCATATTACAGGTGAAGGACCTAAGGTTCAGAGGGGGTTCCAAGAGAGACTAGGTGAGTCTGAGATGAGGGCTTATAGTTTGGGATTACTGGATAGAATGGGAGGTTGGATCAATCACCTATTCTGCCTTTCTGGGAAGCTTCCCCTCCCCCAAACCCAGTCAGGACATAGGCTCCAGGCCCTAAGAGTTCTGAGGGAGCCTTAATATTCATCTAAAGGCTTAAAGACCTCCAGAGATGGGGTCTTACCTTATGAAACCTGTTCAATGTTGAGACCGTTCTCATTAGAACTCATCTAATACCTGCCCTCTGCCCCTCTTGTCTTTGCTCCCTATTTCAGGACTTCAAAACAGCTGTTGTTGGTGGGGGTCTCTGGTTCCTTGAGGTTGACATCTTGGGAGATCTGACTCTGTTGGAGTTTCTTTTTCCCCTCAACCCAAATCTTTATTCATTTATTTATATTTTTAAATATTTTCCTGTGGTTACATGATTCATGTTCTCTCCCTCCCCATTTCCCTCCCCCCTCCCAGAGCTGCTAAGCAATTCCCCTGGGTTATACATGCATTATCACTCAATACCTGCGTCCATATTAGTCATTTCGGTAATAGAGTCATCTTTGAAAACCCAAACCCCCCACCCTATCCCCAGATAAACAAGGGATAAATCATATGTTTTCTTCTGCGTTTCTGCTCCACAGTTCTTTCTCTAGATACGATAGCATTCTTTTTCCAAAGTCCTTCGGCATTGTCTTCTATCTTGTGCTTCTCCTTGCTAAGGATGGATGAGGATATGGGGAGGATTTATGAGAACCAGACCCAGAAAATTAGAGCAGGCTCTGCTCCCCATGGAAGAAAGAGACCACCAGAGGGCAGCCTTCACCATGCCTACCTGCACAGCTGGGAATTGGCTGCTGGGGAGTTTGGGGGAATGGGGGAAGCTGGGAGGCTTGGGATAGCCCTGTTCCCACGGCCTCTGGGGCTCCTCACCTGAGTGTGAGATGGGGGAGGGAAGGGATCAGGCCCAGTCGCCCAAGATCCCATCCAGGCTTCAGCCTACCTCCAGGACCTTCTGCCTCTCTGGCTACAACCCACTGGCCCGATGGAGTTCTGGCTGGCGTGCCCAGGGTGTCACCAGTAGTAAGTAGCAGAGCCCAGATCTGGGCTCCCCCAAATCTGGGGCTCTTTCCATTATGCCTACCTTACTGTCTTCAAGCCTTTCATCCAGGCTCCCGCTCTCCTATGGCTTCAGACCACACACCTAGCTGGCCTGGGGCTGGGAATACAGCCCGAGGAGGAGGAGGGAGTTGAAAGAACTCTGTGGGGAATGAGGCATGGGAGTGGGCCCAAGCAAATTTGTTCTTCTTCCCTCCTGTGGGGTTTCCCATGGAGAGAGGTCTATTTAGAGTGAGTTTCCAGCTCACCCCAGACCCCACACAACAGAAACTCGTAGACAGCAGGGTCAGTCGCTTTGACCCCTGAGCCCTGGTCCCGGCTGGAGTGACAGCAGCAGCATCTTCGCACAGAAACCCGGAGGGCCTGGTCATTGAGAAGATGCTGGTTAGACAACTCACAGCTTTCCTCAGCCTGATGAGCGGGGTCTGGTCCAGCCCCCCATCCTCCAAGACGACAGCTCCAATGCTCAGGCCTTTGCCTTCCCCGGTTTCCCAAGGATCCAGCATTTACTTCCCCCCTCCGGGGGTGGGCTCCGGAGATGGGCCAGAGATGCTGGCGGGAGATGCTCAGATCTCTGCTTCACCCACCCCTATCTCCCACAGCTGGGAGACTTTCCTGGGTTTGCAAATGGGAGGAGATTCGGGGGAACTTGGCGAGCCTGGCAAGCAGGAGCTTCAAGGTGCTTCAAGACTGAATCTCCAGAGGGAGATGCCACTGGAAGAAGAAGAGATGCCTGCCATGTCCCTGCCCCTCCGTGCCCAGGATGTGGCTGGGGAGACATGCAAGACTGTGCCCTTCACCCAGGTAAGTCTTCAGGCAGCTAGGCGGAAAGGGGCAGGAGAGTGGAAAGAGAGAGAGCTGGGTCTAGGGTTTGGGCCCTAGTCCTGTCCCTGTGATCCAATTCTCTCTATCTCTGTCTCTGCTTGCCTTTCGCTCACCCTCCCCATCTCTCTCCCTCTGCCTTTTGGTCATTTCTCCTTTCACTGTGTGGGTCTCCGCCATTCTAGGCCTGTCTCTGCTCTTGCCCACTAGGTGGTCTCCCGGCCTGGCTGTACCTCCATCCGCCTCCAGAACAAGTTCTGCTTCGGCCGCTGCAGCTCCTTTTACATTCCCAGCGCAGGCCTCACCAAGTCCCACCTCTGCAACAGCTGCCTGCCCTCCCGCCAGCGCCGAGTGTCCGTGGTCCTCTGGTGCCAGGTAGTTGGCAAACCCTCCACCCATAGACGGCTGAAGGTGTCCACCTCACTCGTGGAGGCCTGTCAGTGCCACACACACATGTGAACAGGAGTACAGCGAGAGGAAGGTGATGCCCACTGGATGCTCCCATTGTCAGACATGCTCCCCAGTGGGCCCCTGAAGGGCTTCTCTGGCCTATGTTGACCTTCCTGGGCTTCCTTTTCTCCCATCTTCCTTACGATGGTCCCTGGCCTGATACAATCCAGACCAGTAGGCCCAAAGGTTCTAGAAGCCTTGGGCCTCCAGAGTTATTTATTAAGAGTTAAGTTGCCCTGTAAAAACATAAAGGATCTGCTTGCTCGAAACTGTCCTTGCCTGTGTCAGCTCATTTTCCAACCTGGGTGCAATGAGGGAAAGAGGGGGGGCTGGGATGGGTTGTGGATGCCAGGCCTTTGGGGGAAATTCCAGGCTTTTGGGGAGTGTTGGGGGGCCTTGGGGAAGAGGCATCAGGGTCAAATTGACCTAGAAACCTGGGCTCAGGGCCAAGAGGTGGTAGGTGGGTGGGCATAGCGTTCCTTTACTAAGCCTCCCTGTCTAGGACTCTAGAGGAAGCTTTTAGGGCTTGGAGGGAGCTGTTGGGGCTCTTGGTTTGGGGGGGGAAGTTGGGGGGTAGTGGGGATGTTGCCCTTGAGGCAGTCCCCCCCTCTGGGGCTCTAGGCCACCCCCGCCTACCCATCAGTGTGGGGGAGAAGGTGGAGGGAACCGGGAACTGTGCAGGAGCTGGAACAGGGCCCCCAAGCAGATGGCGGACGTCTGGCACAGGCGCGGGGACATGTGGTGACTCTGCCTCCTCACTCCCCTCCCCTGGCGGCCCCGCCTCCTCACCCCCCCAGGAGTGGGGGTGAGGGGCTGCTCTGTACCCCCCTTAGCTTTCTCCCTTCCTCAGGAAGGGAGCCTCCCAGGTAAAGAAAGCAGGATGGGGGTGGGGGAGGCACTACCTGAGGAAACAGATGGATAGGCCAGGGCCAAATTGAGGACCTGGGAGCTGCCTGGAGGGGGAAGAAGAAAAGGTTCTGTTCTTCCAAGAACCCCCGGCCCCCTAGCCCTCGGCTTCCTCATCCACCATCTCTCACTCTGCCATCCTTCAACAGCACCCCCACCCCCACCCCGGCCTTTATTACCGGCATCCCCATCTCTGGGCTTCCCATGGAGGGGGAGTTTTCGAGCCTGGTTCCCAGGCAAGTAAAGACTCGTGGACTTTGGCACCAACTCCTCCTGACTTGGTGGGGCTAGGCCGAAAGGCCAGGAGGCCAAGCAACAGGCAGAGATGGGTGGGAATAGGGTTGGCTGGAAGCTCGCAGGGGTTGGAGGTGGGGAGAGCCTGGGTCACTTCCCAGGGGAGACATGTTGATGGAGATGGAAGGTTGGGTATTCAGAAGTGGACACGGGGAACGCGGCCTCTTGATCGACCTCATAGGCCTAACGCCGGTGGCCAAACCTCTCCATCCCTTGGGTCCTCTCCATCCCTTCTGAGATTCAGCTGTCCTGGGCCCTCCGTGCCCCTTTGCTTCCTGGCTTAACATAAAGAAAAACTTCCTAACAATTAGAGCTGTCCAAAAACAACTGCCTGGGGAGATAGGGAGGCCTCCAAACAGAGACAGGACGGTTCCTTGTTGGGTTGCCGCTTGGGCAAAGTACGGAGATTTTTCCAGCTCGGGCAGGCAGCCTGTGATGCTGGGGGCTGAGGTCAGAGGCCACACACAATCCATTCAGGCCCTCGCCCCTTTCCTCTCCACGAGATGGAGGCCCAGGATCCCGCCTGGTCTCCATCGGTGGCAAGGATTGCAGGGGACAGCCCTGGCCAGCTCCCAGCTCCCTCCTCTCCTCTCAGGCCATGCCCCTTGTGGGCAATAGGAACTGCCCCCATCCCTGACCCCCGAATGTATGCCCATATGTAGGATGGCGGCCTGGTGGCTCCCTCCCAGCTACCTGGTCTGGCACTGCCTTTAGCCTTTCCTCCCAAGTAGCAAAGGGATGTTGCTTGCTGTGCCCACCCTCTGTACCAGCTGGAAAACATTGTATCTGGGGGCGTAAGGGCATCGGCGCCCCTTCCCTGGGTGCTGCCAGCACAGGAGGCCCCTAGTTCCGGGGCCTAGGAATAATGGGTTTGTAATGGCTGCTTGGGGAGCGGGGGGAGGGGTGGTGCAGGTGGCACGGGAGCTGGCACTGCGGCTGCTAATCAGCTTTGCCAACACCATCTGTCACGGTGGAGCATCTGGGACTCAAGGTGACCCTGTCACCCCTGGTTACAATTACCAGTTTGGCATCTGTATTAAACCTCCACCAGCCGAGGCTGCCGGGCCCGGGGGGATGCTGCGGAGCCTAGGACTGGCCCGGAGGGATACAGGCAGGCAGGGATGCAGGTTGGCAGGGGCCCCTACACATGGATTCCATAGAGACCTGGCTTGGCTTCGCCTCCCTCATCTCTTCTCTGACCCCAGCGTTTGGAGAACAGAATCTTATTGGGTGTTCCAGTGTGTCTGTGCATGTGTGTGCCCCAGGGTGTGGGTATGTGCTGTCTGAGAATGCATGTCCTTGGGGGGAAGGAACAGGTGGGTGACTGCAAGTCTGGGGGGCAACTGCCAGCAGAACAGCGTATTTCTGGTCCTTCCCAACTTTCTTTTGCTCCTGACAATTGTTTCTCCCCTAAAATCCCCCTGCTGGATTCTCCCTTCTCTCCCTCTTGCTCCGCGGGTCTCCCTTTCAAGCTCTTGGTCTATGCCTGTTTCTTCCTGCCCTACCTGTCTCTTTGGGGGTGCAACAATCATGTCCCGGGAGGGTGTCCCTGGGACAGGCTTGGTTGGTTTCTGCGCTCTGAGATAGAGTCAACTCCAGGTTCTAAGCTGGGTTGCTGCGGTACACTGGGTTGGAGCGAGCTTAAACTCTGGGGCTCTGGAGCTCTGGCCTGGGTTTGGAAGAACCCTGGGCAGGACAGAGCTGAGCTCCGGTGCAGGGACATACTGTGGACACCAGGGGCCGCCATTGTCCGGGATTTGCTCCCGACCTCGGCGGTCTGGGCCGTCCCAGGAGTCCAAGGACCTGGGACCCGCAGCTGGCTGAGCCAGGAGCGTTGGGGACTGCGTCTCCGACAGCCCAACGGTCCTCCCCACCCCTGCGTGCGAGCGGAGCCCTCGGTGTTCCACCCAAGCATCCACCGCTGGGTGCGGCCCCCAGAATTCCTGATTTGGAAACACACTGAGTACGTCCGCGGATAAAGCAGGCACCTTCACAAAGTGACCCCCACGCACTGACACAAACACAAGTAAAACCATCCCGCGGAGCACAGGCGCATGCTCTCGTGCTTCACCCACAGGTCGCCGCAGAGCCACACAGGGGCCGCGCTGCTCCCTACGCTCCCACAAAACACATTCCTACTTGCCCACACAACTGCCCTCGCAGACCTGCACACGCCTCTGGCCCATTAAGCCTTCTCCGCACACTTTCAGGTCCCCCTCGCCCTCGGAGAGAGAGGCCCAGCTGGGACCGCTCCCAGGGCCGGGGAGAACCCAGGAGTCCCGCTTCCCGCCGGCTTCTCCTTCACCCTCTGCCCACCTCCTAGATTCAAGACCCGGGGGACTCTCCGCTGTCCCTTCCCGGGATCCCCGCTGCCAGCTCCGCCGCCGCCTCCTACATCTGCGCCCAATCTGGCGTCCTGGCGTCCGGCACATCTGCCCGCCGAGCCCCGAAGCGCGGCAGCCGTGCAGCCATCTGGAGCCCGCGGGCCGTGCCGTGCTGGGGCGCACAGGGCGGGGGCACAAGGGAGGCGGGGGGGGGGTGGTGGTGGCTGGGGTGCTGGGAAACTCAGGGGGATTGGTGCAGGGGTGCTATGTCGGGGACTAAGACAGACAGGAACAAGCAGAGAAAGATCCAGACGTAAAGACAGAGACATTCATTCAACAAACATACCGAAGTCTCCTGTGGACCAAGTATGGATTGGGAAGGGGTGCGGGGGAGGACACACACTAGAGAGAGAGAGAGAGGTGGGGGGAGAGGGACAAATAAGAGTGATTCAGAAAATGTGTTGAAATATCCTGTAGTTCAGTGTAAGGGGGGAATAGAGACAGAGAAAGATGGGGGTGGGGTGGGGTAGAGAGACGTACAGAAACAGAACGGGAGGAAAGAGAAACAGACAGAGGCAGAGGAGAGATTCAGCAAACATGTGCTGAAGTCCCCTGTGGGCCAGGCCCTGCACAGTATCAAGAGAGCTTAAAAAAAAATAGAGAGAAGAGGGAGGGAGAGACCGAGAAAGGGATAAAGCAAAAGCAGAGAAAGGCATTCATTCGCAGACAACGTCTGCTGAAGCCTCCTGTGGGCTAGACCCTTGATAGAGGCTCTATGGGACAGAGCCAAGGGCAGACTCAGGAAAAAGACAGACAAAGAGGAAGACATTTAATCAACAAACTTCGAAAATCCCTGTGGCCTAGGTCTCGTACTAGAGGGATCTTGGTTGTGAGAGAGGCAGAAGTAGACGCACAGAGGGAGAAAGATACACACGGAGTGCAAATGCTTGCTGAACTGGGCCGGACAGGCCAGGGCTAGGGATTCCTGGGGACAGAGACAGGGTCGAAATGTAGAGGCAAAGGGAGAGACAGAGATACATTCATTCTGCCAACATCTGGTGAGCCTCCTGGGGGCTGGGTCGACCGGTACTCTGGGATCTGGGAAGGGGAGGCGGGGGAGGGCGGGCCAAGCCTCGGAGAGGACGCAGAGGAGGGCAGCGCGACCCGCCCACGCGAGATGGAGAGCGGAAGCAGATGGTGACTCGGCAGCGCGCTCCTCCACCCCGCACGCACGGGCGCGCGCCAGGGCCAGGAATCCCCGGGAGCGCGCCGGTGCGCGTGCGCCTCCGGCCCCTTGGCTGGGGCTGGCCGATCCCCAGGGACCCGCAGGCCCGATCCTCCCTCCCTGTATCCCTGTCTCGTCTCTCGGTGTCTCTGGATCTCTCTGGGTCTCTGTGGCGAAACCCCAGCTCCTCCTCCGGGCGCCGCTCCTAACAATGGCCCGATTCACGCGGTGCCCGCCGGCGCCATGGCAACGCCCCCACTCCCTCCCTCCCTTCCCCCGCGCGCGGGCAGCGCGTGCCAAGAAGATGCCATGGTTACGTCAAAGGGGAGCCGCGAGCCTCGGGCGCGCACTCTTAAAGGAGCCCAGCTCCGCGGGCACGGGCAGCTGGGGAGAAGCTTTGCACACACCGGCCAGCAGAGGGAGCCAGGGACCTGGGGCGGGGGGGGGGGGGGGTGAAGAGCGTGGCACAAAGCGGGAGGGGGGGGACCCCAGTCCAGGTTCTGCGCCAACCGGGAGGCAAGCGTGGGTCCCTACCCACGTCACACGTAGAGGCAGGCCTCTTCGTCCGGCTGCGGGCGCGGGTGGGTAGTTGTGGGTATGTCTGTGTACACGTTCCCAGGCCCTATCTTTTCTTTCCAGACCCTCCTTCCTAGGCCGTTATCGTGATGTAGTGGGAAAAGCGCCATGTCCAGGGGTTCAAATCCTGCCTCTTCCGTTTGCTTAGCGTGTCAGCCGCCTCCCTGCCCTGCAAAGGCCTCAGTTTTCCTATCCGTGAAATGAGAAGACTAGACCAGATAACCACAACAGGCCTTCCCAGTCTCGACTTCTGTGAGCTACCTCTGGAGGACTGACAACTCTGTTTTAGCAGTGGTTCATAGAACAAGGGATGTGGACCTAGAGAGACTAGGTTTGAGTTAAGCACTGCCCAAAGAGCACAAGACTCCAAGTTTGACCTTGGGCTAGTCATTTCCCAACATCTGAATTACCCTCCTCCAGGGTTCCTGTGGTGGTGATTATATGAATAATACAAATCACTTTGTTAAAAAAAAAAAAGAATCAGCTATTATTACTGATTGGGGAATAGCTAAAGCTCCACTGGTTTAAAAAAGTGGGAGGGGGTATCTTCTGATAGTCTTTTTTTTCCCCACCTAAAGAATAAAGGGTGGAAAGGAAGCAGTGCCACTATGTTTCTGCATGTACCATCCCCTAAGGAAAGCCTCCCCTCAGAGCAATAGCTGTGACCCCAGACTGCTTGCTTTTCAAAGCAACCTATACACGAATAGAATTATAGGATTTGGTGGTGGAAGAGATATTAGAAATTATCCCTTTGTGGGGATATGGACTCTGAACGATCACCCTAATGCAAATACTAATAATATGGAAATAGGTCTTGATCAATGACACATGCAAAACCCAGTGGAATTGCTCTTGACTATGGAGGGGGGGAGGTTGGAAGGGAGGGAAAGAACATGAATCTTGTAATTATGGGAAAATATTCTAAATTAATTAAATAAACTTAAAAAAGAGAAATTATCCTTTTGCTTATGGGATTGTAGGTTCTTAATCTAATTGGAAGGGGACTTAAATGGAAAGGTTAGCATTTGAACTCAAGTCCCTGTGCAAACTATTGGGTATCATGTGGTTGGTTTATATATGGGTTTGTGTTTTATCAAAACTGCCAGCCCCAGGACCCAAGTCCCTTCTTACCTAAGTGCCCCAAAGGGCTAGTGTCTACTTTTTGCCTTCTGGAAAGGGAAGAGGGAGGGAGCAAGGATTTGTTAAAAGTACCTTCAAGGAACATGTTACTTGATCCTCACAACAACCCTGTAAAGTTATATTACCCCCATTTTACAAATGGGGAAACTGAGTCAGAGGATAAGTGAATTACTCAGGATCACACAGCTTCTGAGGCTGGATCTGAACCCAAGTCCTCTTGATCTAGGCTCAGGGTTCTAACCATACATATTGCACTGCCTAACTGTTTCTAAGAAGTAGAGATAGATGTCCTGGTGGGAAATAACCAGACCTCCTCCTCATCTATCACCAGGACAGCAACTGAGAGACCTTTCTAGGATGGTAGGTAGTTTAGGCATCCTGGGGGCCACCCCAGCCTAGCAAGCAGGAGCACGGGAGGATCTCAGGACTGAAAGAAAGCCTTGTAGGGGAGGCCACCGGGAGAGGAGAGGAGAGGAGGGGAGGAGTTGCTTTGCTTTGGCTTATTAGACTGTGAATTTCATGAGAATAGGACCTAAGCTTTATACTTCCCCGGTGCATTTCTCGCACAGTATCTTGGGGGTTGGGGATGGATGCTAGGGCTGGTGAGGCACCTGTGATTTCCTCGTCATAGAAAACTTCCCGACGACTCCCGCTTCTCTGTGATGTTCGGCCTTAGAGAGTTGCTTGGGGATACCAAAGTTCTGAGGTTTCCACAGCTGGTTTGTATCAGAGGATGAACTCAGAACTCAGGTCTTCCTGGCTCTGAGATCAACTCTCCTTGGTCCCCTATTTCATGCTGCCTACCCCAAGCCTTCAGGATATATATAGGTTGAAAACGCTACTCTGTACGTATATTCTGGGGTCCGTGCCCCCTCTATGCCCCATAATTGAGAGAAAGTTATTGCTGCATCTGATTTCTTCTCTTCCAATACCAAATATTCCCTCCCTCCCAATTTTCGGTGTGAGAATTTTGGCGGAACGAATCTACGACCCCGAGTAGTGCCTACTCAGGAGGCTTGGGCTGGTAGGCCCAGGCTGGCGCGGGGGTGGGGTGGGGTGGGGGGGAATGGGGGTGCTAACGGTGAGAGAGGCTGTGTGTGCGCGCGCGCGCTCACAGAGTAGCTCGAGCGCGCACGTCGCTGTCTGGAGACTGCGCGCTCCCCTAAGGCTTGCGCGCGGGGAGGCCCAATGTACTAATGAATATTCATTATTTGGGGATTGGAGTGGGGCTGGCACCCACTGCAGACAGCTGCGCATCCTCCCCCCTATCCCCCCTTAGGGGCTTCCAGTTTATCCTGACCGCGAAGGAGGGGGGGGAGAAGAGAGGGAGGGAGGAAGAGAGAGAGAGACAGACAGACAGATAGACAGACAGAGACAGAGACAGAGAGAGACAGACAGAGACAGAGACAGAGACAGAGAGAGACAGACAGACAGACAGAGAGCGAGACAGACAGACAGACAGAGACAGAGAGACAGAGAGACAGATAGAGAGAGAGACTGAGAAATACTGAGAGATACTCTGAGACTGTCAGTGCGAGGTGTGGGATTGTGGGTCCATATGTAATCCTGCGACTGTGATTGTGTGTCCGCACGAAACTGTGGGTTCCAGGGTTGCAATCTAGGGACAAAGTGTCCTCGGGGCTCTATCTCGAGGGTGTGTGTTCTTGGAAGCTGTAGTGTGTGTCCGTGGGGCTGTGTATTCTCGGCAGTGGTGGGAGGGTGTATCCCTGAGGGAGGTCCGGGTGTGTGTGTGTAGCTCAGGGCCTGTTCGGCGCTGCTGGGGAAAAGGCTCTAGTTCCCTCAGTGATCGGAAAGGTGGGGATGTGGCACAGGTGCCCGTGCCAGGCACGTGTGGGCCCCCGCTCTAGCCGGGCCAGGGCACGTTGGTGCAGGTCCCTCCCCCGTGGAAAATTGGGCAGGTAGAACAGGGAGGGCGGCCTGGGGCAGCTTCGCACACCTGGGGAAGTAGGCTAGGCGCCCAGAGCCCCCCAGTGGGGGGTGAGGGGCGGGGCCGGACCGAGTTGGGCAGGGTCCGATTGGGAAGGGCGGGGCGAGGTCCCGCACCTGAGAGAAGATAGTGCCACTTCTCTCTCCATTCCCCTGGTCCTAACAGTCCTGTTATCTGCGGCCCCGAGGGAGAGAGACTGAGAGCCAAAGAAACCCAGAGACACCAAGAGAAGAGGAGAGAAACAGAGAACAAGGTCACGGTTTGTCCGTCAGTCGGATTAAATCACTGTCAAGGGGAAAGCCAGGAAAGTTATGGCGTCAGGACTCCTGACTTCTTTCTTTGCCCCAGCTCTTGATCCCGCCCCTCCCTGGACCTCAGTCTCTCTGCCGACCCCCGCCCCCTACCGAATGGGCACAGGAACGGAATTCTGCCAGTGCCAGTCGAGCCCGGCCTGGCCCTCGTTTCTGGGCACAGCTGCGGACCCAGTGGGGCTGGAATGCAGCCTCTCCCAAGAGATGCCAGCTGCCCCTCCCCACCCCCAGCTGTCTTTACCCCGGGGTGGGTTCTGTCTTCTGTCTTTCCCCTGGCTGGTCCCTGTCTTCAGCAATGCTTAGCCCCCAAGGCAGCGGCAGCCAGGTCTGAAGGGTATAGACAGCTTCCAGTGCACTGAAACCTGCTGTTCCCTTTCTTTGTTAGAGGAGAAGGGGGTAATCCTAGAAGCCCTGGAAGATTTGGGGTTGAGTCTGGAGGATGAGAGCTGGACTGTTCAGTCTGTGGGGGGGGGTCTTGAAATGAGGAGGGGGATGGAGGAACACATGCTTGTGGGTCAGGGAGACTTGTGTGGAGGAGCAGGGGAGTCAGGAGGAGAAGAGAGCTCTTCAGCCTTCGGCTGAAATGGGAGAATGTCTGTGAGGGATCCAAGCACCCCAAGTGATTCAGGGACATCCACCTATCCAGATTTGTACCCCCAGGGGCAGCCCTACACAAAACAGACACACGAAGAGCGCACCCACTCCTACACTCAGTCTTAGACCCAGACTGTATGCATAACTTACACATACATTTAGCCATAGACTCACACTTACACATGGCACACTCCCCCAGATTCACTCACACTCATACAGATACAAGCATAGAATCACAAGGACTTAGACGGAGTTCCACTACAGTTATAAACTCACAATCCTGGAGAACCGAGACATGCTTCTATATTCACTTGCTCACACACAGATCTACCCAAATAGATTTTTTCACACTCAGGCAGATAGAGACAAAAACACATCATCAAGAAATAAGACTTGGAGAAGGAAGGGATCTTTGGAATTCTCTAGTTCAACACCCACATTTTACAAATACAGAAATTCATACGCATATTCACAAAAATACACAAGCACACTCATTTGTAGACCCAGCCCAACATACACACACACACACACACACACACACACACACACACAGAGGTTTATCCAGAAGCCTGCCCTGCCTTGCCCTTCCTCAAACAGAAGTCTTATTCAGACCACATTTCCAAGTTTCCATTGGGGTCTCCTGGGGTCTCTTGGCTAAAAAATGAAAAGTTTCCCAAATGGTTTCTCAGCTTCCCCAGGGACAGCCTTAGGGAAAACCCACAGGCCCCTCCTTCCTACTAGGTGTACAGTGTAATTGTGACTCTGTGTGTGTGTGTGTATGTATAAAACCTGAAGTGTAGCTGAATCAATGCTAAACTTCCAGAGTATCCAGAAGGCAGAAAAAACTAGTTGCCTTAAGGGCCTGGCGTGCTAGAACTCTCTGGGTATGCTGCAGAACTCCAAAGAGAACAATAATAATGTGCAAGTTTTCAAAGCATTTCATATACGTGATCTTATTTGAGCCCACATCAGCTCTCACAAGAGATATTAACATTCTTTTAAATGAGGTGCCCAGGTCTTACAGGGTCTAAGTATTGGCAGTATGACTCAGAGTCAGGTTTTTTGATTTCAAGCCCTACAGTCTAGTTGCCCTGCAATCCTGCCTCTGGAGATTATGATAACTGTAATATTAATAATAATAATAAGTTATATGAAATTTTCCCTATTCTTTACCTCATCTGATACTCACAAGTTGGGCAGGGAAGGTGTTAGTATCCCAGTGTTGCAGATGAGGAAACAGAGGGGTGAAGCTATTTATCCTAGGTTACACAGCAAATTAATCATGACACAGGGACTGAAATGATTGTTGGGTTTTTTTTTTAAACCCTTACCTTCCATCTTGGCATCAATACTGTGTATTGGTTCCAAGGCAGAAGAGTGGTAAGGGCTAGGCAATGGGAGTCAAGTGACTTGCCCAGGGTCACACAGCTAGGAGATGTCTGAGGCCAGATTTGAACCTAGGACCTCCCTTCTCTAGTCCTGGCCTTCAATCCACTGAGCCACCCAGCTGCCTCCTGAAATGATTTTTAACTCAGTCCAATACCTCTCTACCACACCCCAATTTCACAGTTCCTCAACCCAAAGCTGCTTTTAATGCAAGGAGTATTTATTAACTGGGCTGGTATTATACTGGATGTTGGGGATTCAAAGATAAAAATAAGATGAATCTTTTTTTTTTGAGGATCTTTGTTTTGAGTGTAGAGATTCTGGAGATTCTGACATACTCTTCTCTTGGGGAATTTTGAGGAGATTATTTATCTCTATTCATAGGTAGTCCTACCAACCAGTTCCACCCTTAGGTCTTAGTGATCAGGAATGTCAGAGGGAGAGATCAGTGAGCTTCTTTACCTTTGGTGGGAGAACCCTAGCCTAAGGACAAGAAGGACTTGGATGGGGAAAGATGAGAGGTTGATGGGGATGGGAGATGGAGAGACTGAAGAAAAACAGAAGAGGTTGGGCAAGGAGAGAAAAGGCTTAGAAGGAGCCTGAGGTTTGGAGGAAAAGAATGGCTAGGAAAGAATAGATTGGGAAAGAGTGTCATGTGGGAATGAGGGGTTGAAGGGAGACAGAGATCTGGGAGGAAAAGGGGGGACTAAGGAAAAAAGAGAATGGAAAGAGATAGGAACTAGGGAGGAGAGAAGAGGGGGAAAAGAGAAGAGGGTTTGGGAGAAAGAGGTGGTCCAGGGTAAAGAGAGATGGGAGGAAGAGAGATGTGAGGAAGAGTGAGAGAGGGGGAAAGGAGAGCTAGAGAGAAGGAGTTGGGTGGGGAGGAGAGAGCTGAAGAGGAAGTGTCAAGCACAAATCTGTCCCCAGCCCCCAAGACCACAATCATCCACTGTCTTTGCTCTGCAGTGTAGACAGCATCTTCACATACCATCCCCAGCTTATCCTCTGCCCATTTGTCCCCCAGGTGGAACACATACAGCTGCTGCCCTAAAGAGACTTCCAGGGGTTTCCAGGCTCTCTCCCCTACCTTCCAGCTTAGCCCAGCCCACTTGAGCAGGGTAGACCTCTCCAAGAGTTTCTCCCCACACCCCACTCCCGCCTGGAACTCACCTGCTCCAAACATTCCAAAGCCCTGGAAGTTGCCAGCTGGGCCCCTAGATGTTTTCAGTCTCCCCCCCTCCCCCTACACACACCTGCATTGTGAAAGGGCCGCACCTGCTGCCAACTGAGGCCAGGTGGGCAGCCTTAGCCAGGAGGAACATTGGGGCATTCCAGCTGTGACATTCCAGCTGTGCCCAACCTACCTGCTGGAGGCTTGTTCCAGGGAACCCCCCTCCCCCCCATCTCCTTCTGGATGATTTCTCAATGGCCAGGTGTGTCTGGGTACCTGATCGGGGAGTGTGTGTGTATGTGTGTATGCAGGACCATCTTTACTGCTTCCTCTCCCTTACCAATGCCCCACCCCTCCTCCACCAGATCAGTTGTAGAGTGAAACACAATGAAAATATAATTGTTTCTTCTGGCTGTGCATGTGTACACTGTGGTGGTCAATGAAGTTTGTAAAAGGGAATAGTGGCAGTGGGAAACAGTTTTCCATCATGGCATAACAATGCATCTTCTATGTGAGGAGTTGTTATATATATTTTATACAGCTAGTGTTTTGCAGCTTAAGAAATGCTTTTCGTACACTCTGGCTTAGTAAATGGAGTCTTGGAACCTGAAAGACTTAGGTTCAAATCCAAGGACCTCAGACAAATCACTTCACCTTTAAGTGCTCTGGGCAACTCTCTGAAACTAAGTCGAAGAGAAGGTGCAACTCTATATTGGTAGAGGGAGCTTCCTCCCCAAAAAGTACCCTAAATGAATGGAATTCCATTGTCCCCATACATGCCCCCTCACAGTATATGAAAACCCAGGTTCGAGATCCAGCCTTAGATTCAGATGAGTTAATTGAAGTGAAAAGTCAAGGAAGATATTTGTTCACATGTTATTATGTTTCTTTTCTTTTTTAAGCCTTTACCTTCTGTCTTAGAATCAATGCTGTATTGGTTCCAAGGCAGAAGAGCTGTAAGGACTAGGTAACTGGGGCTAAGTGACTTGCCCAGGGTCACACAGCTAGGCAGTATCTAAGGTTAGATTTGAATCCAGGATTTCCTATCTCCAGGGCTGGCTTTTCATCCATTGAGCCATCTAGCTGTCCCCCTATTGTGTTTCTATTAGGCAAATAATTCTTTTCCTACTTGTCCCCTTAAGCTGGCCCAGGGCACAGATAGTAAGGGCAGGCAGGGCTAGGTTCACAGACAAGCAAGAGGGCTTTCAACCCTGAACTTCCATTCATTCTTACTTCATCTGTGCCTAGGCTGAATGTGGAGCTGCCTCCTCCCTCCCTCTCAGCCTCTCAGCCAGCCCAGAATACACACCACACACACACACACACACACACACACACACACATACATCCTTGCTTTCTGTCTTAGAATCAATATTAAGTATCAATTCCAAGGAAGAAGAGCAATAAGGCCTGGGCAACTGGAGTCAAATGACTTGCCCAGGGTAACACAGTTGGGAACTATCAGAGGTCAAATTTGAACTGGAGACTTTCTGTCTCTAGGTCTGGTTCTTTATCCACTGAGCCACCCAGCTGCCCCCAGAATAGGTATTTTGGTATGTCTAGAGGTGGTATTTTCATGCCTCCAGTTAGATTCTCTTGTGTTCATTTCATTTCCATAGAGGATTAATGTGCAATTTGGGGGGTTTGTGTGGAGGAAGATACGAGTCCTGGGGCTCTGTAGTTGCTGAGGTGGCAGCAGAATGGATTGGGGGTCCAAAAGGAGGAGATAATGCCTCATACTCCCTAATTACTCTTAGCTTCATGGATCCTTTCTGAAGAACTGGAGTTATATGAATGATACATTTGGTGGATTTTGGGGGGGAGGGCTGGTTTAATGCCCACCAGTGTTCATGATAATATGGGCATCTGGAGTAGGGAGAGGTACTATCCTTGATTTTGACTACTTGCTTTTCGGGTCCTCTTAGGCCAGGTGAGGAGACTGGCCCCTTTGAAGTTGGCCAAAAGAAGCCGGGCCCCCTGCCCAGTATCCCCCTCCCAGTTTCCCCATCCCCCTCCTCAGCAGTATTGAAACTTTAAACGGTGTTAAAAGTTTCTGTTTACGAGGAGCCCTTGAATTTTTAAGGACGTATCAATTCCCTCTCTGCCCAAGTCTTTTCATCGGCAGCTGCTGGGGAAAAGAGGAGCGGGAGGATGGAGGGCCCTGAAATCTTCTGGGGGTGAGCCTCAGCGCATGGAGACATGGGTGGGGGGCTCACACACATATATAACACCCACCCTCCCAAACACACACCCAAACCAAAGCCCTCATTCCCACAGGCTAAGTGAAGATGAAAATTGAAAGAATATCCAGGTTTTTCCACAGAATCTACCCCGTGGACTGGAGGTGGGCAAAATTATTTCACCTCCCCCTTCTCTAGGTCTAGGGACATGAGGCCACACCCACAGGAGCCCCACTCCTATTTCATTTCTCCCCTTGACTCAGAGTATGAAATTGTGGGCCTGGTGCTGAACTGGGACTCAGCAAAAATGTTCCTGAGCCAGAATCCAGGACATCCTCTCTCTGCCTCTTCCTCTCCTCCAACGGCACCTCCAGCCCTCTTTTGCCCCCCCCCCAACTCCGAGCTGCTCTAAACCCCTCCATTCCCTGCTGCCCAGAAAGGGGGAGGGCTCACCTGAGACTGGGATTGAGCCAGGAAAGGGCAGTCTGTCAGGGGATCCTGAAGCCAGCAGTAATGGGAGGGGGGGGGGTAGAATGGCAAGAAGTGTCCCTGTGGGGGGAGGGGGCAAGGGGCAACCCCAAGCTGGGGAAGACCCTGGAAAGACATACCTCCCGTCACCAAGAAAGAAAGGGGTGACAGGAGCACACACATGTACAATGTGTTTGTGGTGCGACAATGTGTCAGTACGACCCAGTGGGAGTGGGCTTGTCTATGTGTTTGGGAGAGGGGAGGCGTGCCACTAAGCATGCCGATGTGTCACTGTGTGTCCGTGGGTGTCAGTGTGTCCGTGTGTGGCTGTGTGTTAGGGTAAGTGTGTGTGTGTATGTGTGAAAGTATGTGTCGGGGTGGGTGTGAGTGTGTGTCCGTGTGTATGCGGCGGGGGTGGGAGCGGGCGCGGTCGGGGCGGGAGGGCCGGGCTGCTTCCCTCCCTCCCTTTTTCCCTCCCTCCCTCTCTCGCTCTCCCTCTCCCTCTCCCTCTCTCTCTAAAGTGCGCTCGGTTCCAAACTTTGTCTAAACTTTCACTTTCAGACAGCACGGCAAGGCGGGGTTACCGAGCGGCATGGAGTAGAGAGCGAGAGAGCGAGAGAGGAGGAGAGTCGGAGAGGAGAGGGAGCGAGCGAGTGAGCAGGGCGAGCGAGGAGGCAGCCAGAGAGGCGGCGGCGGCGGCGGCAGCGGCAGCTGAGGCGGCGGCGGCGGCGGCGGCGGCTGCAGCAGCGGCGCCGGGCTCCGGGCAGGCTCGCCCAGAGCTGGAGCGCGGCTCCCCCACTGCCCGGCCCAAGCTGAACTGAGCTGAGTCGCGCCTCACCGCGCCAGCCGCGGGCTCCTCGGACAGCGAGCGATGTACTCCCCGTACTGCCTCACCCAGGTAACCGGGCGCCGCCGCCCCCGCCCCGGGGCTGGGAGGGTGTGTACGCGCGCGCGCGTGGCTCCGTGTGAGGCTGTCTGCGAGTGGGTCCGGCTGCCTCCCGGAGACTGCATGTCGTGTCAGTCAGTCTGCGCGAGGGTGGTGTGTGCGAGACAGTGTGGAACGGCGGCTGTAGGCGCGCGTGTGCCAGGCTGCGTGTGTGTGTCTGCGAGAGTGTCAGGCTGCGAATGAGTGTGAGCGTGAGTGTGTGTCAGTGTCAGTGTCAATGTCGGGCTGGGGGTGGGAGAGCGTGTGGAGGGTGTGACTGCCAGGGGGAGGGGGGCCGGGGAAGCCCTCTCAGCGGGGCCTGGCGCTGCCCGCCTTAGTGCGGGGCTCTGCTCCCCGCTCCCCCACCGCTCCCCCCCACCCCCCTCCACAGGGCCCTGCCAGGCTCAGCTCGGCGGCCGCGGGGCGGGCCACACTCTCCAGGGCCTTTGTTTTCCTCCCCGCACATGGGCGCAGAGTTCAGAAAATGGCGCGTCTCCCAAATTTATTTCGGGAATAAAAAAGAGCCGGAGTCGCCGTGAGGCATAGACCGAGAGCAGCCCTCCCGGGCCGGCGGGCTGCAAGCTGCTGGGGGCGCTCGGCCTCCAGCCCCGGCTCGGACTCAGGCGGGCGGCGCTGACGGCCCCCTCGGGCACCGTGGCTCCTTCCCTTCGTCAATCCCTCCACAAGTCTTCCTCTCTGACTTCGTCTAGGTCTCGCCGCTGCCGGGGCTGCGATCTCCCGGCGCTCCACCTCCGGTTCCGATCCCAATCCGGGGCTCAGGCAGACAGAGTCTGACAGCGCAGAGGGCCTCCCTTCCCGCTAACTCCCGCGCCCGCTGCCTCCCCTCCCGGGCCTCTCTCCCCGCCCCCCGCTCACTCCATAAACTTTTTCCGCCGCAAACTTTCTAGCCAGCACAAGCTATGTGCGGCTTGTGGTAAAAAGGCAGAGCTTGAGTCGAGTCCTCTCCCGGCCCGACTCCCGAAGGACAGGAAATCCCCGTGCCTTCTGACCCCCAGCTCGGGTCCGGAGGTGACAGTGGGGTGGGGGGCGAACAGGGCTCCGCACTCTAAGCCAGAGCTTTACTCAATTAGGTGACAAGCTGTCTCAGACCCGAAGAGAAGACGCAACAGGCCCCGCGCCATAGAACGCAATAGAGAGCTTAACAAAACCCACGATTTAAGGACCCGCAGTGGGAGCTCAAGGCACAGACCGTGTTCACTGCTCTGCTCCGGGGCTTCCCTACGTGTGGACCCCACGAGTGAGAGGAAAGATCCACTTCTCTGTCGTCTCCACGCCCCGAGGCCCCATAACCCCAATCGCCCGACGTTCAATAAGGCCCTTCTGCCTAGCCCAGGGAAAGGGGTTCCTGGAAAGGGGAGCAAGGCCATAGAATTTGGGAATCCACCCCCTTTGGGAAGTCAGGTTTGTGGAAGTTTGGAGTGTCCCTCGGCCCCCTCGGGTGGTCTCAGGGAAGAGGTGACTCGAGTCTTCGGGACCTCCTCCGAGCGGGTGTAAGGATGGCTAGCAAAAAAGAGGAAGAGCCGATTACCGGGATCCTGGGGTTAGTGGGTGAGAGAGAGAGGGCAGGGCAGGGCAGGTGGGGGCCCTGAGCCTTCTCCTGGCTGAACTGAAGATCCCTGCATGGAAAGACGAGGCAGCTTCTCCGCGAGTCCGTCCTAGGACTTAGAGAATGTGAGTGAATGTGTGCATTGGAAATTTCTATCTACAATGTACCTCAGAGGGAGTGAATGTAGGCCTGTGTATTCATATGAATTATGGATGTGTGGATGTGTGAACTTCCTTTCTTTTTTACTCAGACTCTAGAATTCGGCTATTCCCGTTGGTGGAAGTGGCCGAATCTGAGGGGCTGTGCTTTGGGAGAGTGCAAGCCACTGGCCACCCTGCCTCTGACCCTTGAGCTGAGGCACTGGGACACCAACACCTCAGGCCCTGAAGACCTGCTGGGCCGAGCTTCTTAACTTTACAGCCTACTTCTCCGCCCGTAGCCCCCAGTTCTCCCCTTCAACCCATTAACCCTTAATGGCTGAGCTTGGGTTCTCAGCAGTCGCTCCTAGCCGACAAAACTTCAGTGTGGAGACAGAGGACTGTAAAGGAAGGGAGCTGGGAAACAGAGACTGATCCCTATTTGGAGAAAATAAGGCCCCAGTTCCCATAGGTTTAGATCTAACGTGCTTCACACTCGGGACCCAGGAGTTTTCCTTTGGCTTCCAAACCTTCTCGCTCTTCTTGCTGGCTCCGCTACTAGCCCACTGTCCCTAAGACCGATCCCATAGCTGAGAATCTTGCATTCTTTCCAGTGTCCCCCCAGCATACGCTGGCAAGTCCACTGGCTCCGCAATCTCTGGGCAGGGGCCTGAGCCCCGGCCCCCCTTCCCCCCAAGCACGGGTGTTTGTGGGCGAGGACGGCCCAGCCGCTGCCTAATTATCCATTTCCCAACTCTGTACTTTTCTTTTCAAGCCGCTCTAATGACCTGCAATTTTCTTTTCCTCCTTCCCTTTCCCCCTTTCCTCCTCTTCTCCATCTGTTAAACAAAAAAAGTAACTTTATCATCTTTCTCCTCTCCCTTGTTTCTATTTCTCTCTCTCTTCATGTCTCTAGCTCTAATCCTGGTTCCTGCCCGGGGTGTGGGGGTGTGGAGAAGGATAGGGAAGGGGGCAGTTGGAGCTGGGGTGAGTCCAAGGACTGGGAACCTAGGGGTGGCAGGGTAGGAAGCCCCGGCAGTCGGCTCTCATTTGCTTGGATTTCAGAATCGCTTTGGGCATAAAATATTGATTCTTCTGCTGACTTGCGGATGGAAAAAGGCAGGGAGACAGCATACCTGAACTGGGGCTGACACAGGGAGTGGTGGGAGACTCAGAGGACCTTCCCTCTCCAGGAAACCCCAGACCTTTTGCGGTGGGTTGGGGAGGGGAGCATTGGGGTATGTGTGAAGAGGAACTCGGAGCTGACTCGGGCTTCAAGTGATTTTTCGGGATTCCAAGTCTGAGCCAGTCAATCAACAATCTATCCGGGATTTGGGAGTGGGGTGGGTTTTATCACTTTCTAAAAAGAAAAAAAATAATGTAATGTCTCCCTCCAAAAAGAAAACTCATATTGACTCAGATGAAGGCAGAAAACGTTACAAAAACAAGGAGACAGCAAGAGAGAGAGGGTTGAGGAGTTTGGATGGGTGGAGAGGATCAAAGGAAACAGATTGGGCCTCCAATCCGGGTTCCTTAGCTCTTCGGCTCAAGGGTAGGTCAAACTGGGCCATCTCAGCCCTGACTTGTGGAGATTTCTCCCCTGTTCCACTGTCCCCCCACTCCAGTCAGGTTTCTCTATAGTGCATCCAACACCAGAGACTTTGATGGACCCAGAAAGTGGCTTGTGGAAAAACCCCTTTGGGTCCTAACCCCACACCAGGCTGCTGCCCCTTCCCTTTTTCTGTATGATCCTGGGACTGGACATGAAGGACAGTGGTCTTTTGTCTTTCTCCCTTTCTGTGTTCTCTCTGTATCTCTGTCTCCCTCTCCATCTCTGTCACTCTCTTTCTCTAAAACCAAAATTGGCTTTGATTTTAAAGTCAATAAATGAGCAGGAGCAGAGCAGAGCAGGGGCCCTAGTGGGGAAAGAGGAGAGAGGGAAGAGAAGGAGGAGGAGAAAGGGATGTAGAAAAAGAGAAGGAAAGGGGGGAAATAAAAGAGAGAGGAAAAAGATGGAGGAGGATAGAGAAAGGAGAAAGAAAGGGAGGAAAGAGATGGAAGAAGAGATCTTGAGAGGGAAGGAAGAAAAAAGAATGAGAAAGGGGAAAAGGTGAAGAGGAGCTGTAAAGAATGGAGAAAGGGGGAGATAGGAGGAAAAGAGATAAATGAGGAAAGAATGGGAGAAGGGTGAGGGAGAGGGAGTAATAGAGAGGAGAGGAGAAAAGACAAGGGAAGAGAGATGAAGAGTAGGGACAGAGAAAAGAAACAGAAAGTGACATGAGACAGAGGAAGAGAGATGGGTGAAGAGAGGAAAGGAGAAATATCTGGGGAGAAAGGAGACAGAGAAAGAGAGGCAGGGAGGGAAGGGAGCCAGAGGACTGAGGAATGGATAAAAGATGGGAGGAAGAAAGGGAAAATAATTTCTTGGGAAGAGCAGAGAAATCTGGGGCAGGAACAGTGGAGCCAGGGCCTGGAGGGGTTCAGAGCCTTGTCACCCAGACAAGACAGAGATGGATGGATGGATGAGAAACCCCATGTCACATAACAGAAACATGCATACACACAGAGATAAGAAGAGAAGCACATGTACATAGATATATGCTCACACAGGCATACAAAGAAACACATAGAAATAGATGGGGAATCATACCAACACAGAGGCACATGCTCACAAATATATGTAGATACAAACCCAGTTAGATGCTTACATACAGAAAAAAAATTATAGCTCACCCAAAGCTATAGGATTTATGTGAATTACTTACCTCATACTAGGTCTATGATAGGTGATAATACCTCTATTTTACAGATGAGAAAACTGATGTTGAGAGAGGTGAAGGAACTTGCTCAGGGTCTTATGTGTTGGAGCTAGATAGAACATGAACCAAGGACTTCTGGCTCCCAAATCAATTCTCTTTATATTGACCTAGGCTGCCTTATATACAGAAATACAAATGAACAGTCACACAAGGCACACATATAAAAACATAGACATGCATATAAACAGACATGCACATGACCACGTGTTCAAACGAGGTATATGACTCCAGGAGGATCCTGTAATATTGGAAAGTCCTTTCCCTGGTCTCCTGCCCCAGCCTTCTTAGGACTATTCACGTCATTCTGCTTAGGCTTCTACCCTTGTAAACCCCTGAACCTGGTTTCCTCCTATATGGAATGGCTCCTATTTGGAGAAGCTACCTCCCATTCCTTTTGCCCCTAAGGGCCTATTCCCCAGTCTTTCTTCCCCCTCCTCTCCCATTAAAACTCTTAAAGCCAGGAGACCCAAGTGGTGATCCTCAGAGTGACCTAGGCTGATGTGACTGAGCCTCATCCATCCTTGTGGCCATACTGAAAAGGGGTGGGCAAGGGCACACTTGGCTATTCCAATTCAGTCTGATCAATTGATTGCTTCGTGTGTGCCAGGGCACTGTGCTTAGTACCCTGTCTTACTGGAGGTGGGGATGGGATGGGAGATACAGGAGGACAGGAGAAAGGGGTGAAAATCAGCATGAGGGAACTTGAGGACAGGATGGTTGGCGGCATGTGGGAGAACCTAGAGGGGCATGATAGTCACCTCTGGCCTGTGGGTGTGGAGCTGCAGGAGGTGGGACACTGAAACAGAGACCTTCATTCCGGATGGGAAGGAGTTGTCCAGGAGGAGCCATCTAGGGTACCATCTAGGGTAGCATCTAGCGACAGAGTAAAAGGGCTGATCTCCAGAAAACCGAGTCCACAGAGTATACAGAAATAGGAGCCCAAGTAGCCAGGTGGAGGAGGGAGGAGGGAGCTGCTTTAAAAATAGGGGCTAGAATGGGAAGGAGGGTAGAGATCAGGAAGGGCAAGAAGGAAGCCATCTTGGGGAAAGCTTTAGGGCCTGAGCTAGGAGTCAGAAGGTTGAGTCAAACCCCCTTCCTTGGGTGAAGGAATGAAATGAAGACACGTGGCTCGTATCTGTGCAGATTGGAGTTATCTGGACAAAGAAGGCCATAGTAAGACGCTAGCAGAGGAGGGGGACAAGGAAACTATGAGAAAGATGGAGCAGGATTATGGGGGGAAAAACTATACAACCACAGACACAAAGAAGAAAGGATTAAATTAGACCAAGTACTGTGAATCCTGGTGTCAAGATATCTATGGAAACGTTGGCCAAAAAGGGGACGATGGCACACCAGAAGACTGAGTTGGCTAATACATGGCACACTGCTCTGACAAGGTCCCGAATAAGGCCTTTTGATTGCCATCTCAGCTTTTCTGGGCCCTCTATTTCATTGCTTCTCAGAGGAGAGAGGTCCCTCACACCCAATCTGAATTAAGTCCCCTGGACTCCACGATCTACTCCTTCTCTTCCCTGTAGGTGGGGGGTGTATACATACATGTATGTATATTAATTTTGTGATGAGGCTCTGGGAAAGGGGTCAGACTGTGTTTTGGTTTTTGTTTCTTTTGTTTCTCGACTCTCTCTCCATGTCTCTGCTGTTATTCTCATAATGATCTCACCTGCTGCTCTGTTCTTGTTCAGTTTCCTCCCCAGACATAGAATCTAAGGCAGGAAGATGGGAGAAGGCTCTCCCAAGCCCCATCCTGGTTCTCAGGAAAGGCCCCTTGGATTCAGGTTTGTGGGACAGGGGCTGTGTTAGCCTCTCTCCCCTGAGGGTAAGGCACAGAGGAACGGAGCAAAGCACTTTTCTACCAAACCAGTCCCTGTGGTCATGGCACTGTAGATTATGGTAATAGAGCCCGAGCTTGGTGGGAGTGGCAGGAGGGGGTGGGAGATGAGCTTTGTAGCCATACTGACGAGTGGGCATCCTTGTGTCTGTCGCTTTTCTCTGGTGATTTTTGTGCCTCTTCCTCTAAGCTTGTTGGTTTGTGTGTAATTGTGATGGTGGTAGTGGGGATGCCTCCATCGAACATCTCTGTCCATCTGTATATTTTTCTTGGCACACAGTGGTAACAGGGTACAGTGGAAAGATCTGTGTCTGGAGTCAGGAGGTCCACAGTTTTAATTCTGCCTCTACCACATTCTGAATGTGGCATTAGTCAGGTCACTTTACCTTGCTTAGGCTCAGTTTCCCTTTGTAAAATGGGGAGAATCATCCCTGTCTAGCCTAGCCCCGTTCATGAGTTGTGAGGATCTAATAAGATAAATAAAAGTTGTAAAATGGTTTTGTGAAGTATTCTTCACATGAGAGGAAGCACAGATATTTTTTGCAATTATAGGTCCATCCATGTCATTGTGTCCTTCTGAGTACTTAGAGAATTTCATCAGCCCTTTCCTCTGGCGGGCCCTGGTGCTAAAGCCTAGCAAGGCCCACTGGCAGTTCCGTACATAGAGGTAAGCTGGACAGGCGGGTGGCCTGTGCTCACTAGCTTTTTCCATGAGGGGGAGGGACCTGGTATAGATGCCAGGTTTGTTCTATGTCCAGAGAAGCTACCTCCATGAAGGCAGGACCAAAGCTGTAGAAGCCTCAGCTTAGTCTGTTGAGCCCTGTTGAGCCCAGTCCTTCTCTGGACACCCCACACCTGGGCCAGGTGGCTTAAAGCTTCTCCCTACACCTTCTCCCCAGCAGAGACACTGCTCTGTGTGTGTGTGTGTGTGTGTGTGTGTGTGTGTGTGTAAGGGAATCAAGCAGTAGGATGAGAGGAGAGATGGAAAGCAGTTGGACAGACCTCGCTCTGTCTACTCTGTGGCTCCTTCTGTCCATTTGAGATTGATTTTGGCCACTTCTCTGAATCTGCCCTGTGATTACCATGGCTGTCTGTCTATCCAGCTTGGGCATCCCCTCTCTTCTTTTAGATCCAGATTGTCTTATCTGTGGAGTACTAGCAATCTCCTTATCTCAAAGGGTGCCGAGGCCTTTATCAGCAAAAAGTTTTAAGTGATAAGAATTTGACAGCTTTCTTTCTTTCTTTCTTTCTTTCTTTCTTTCTTTCTTTCTTTCTTTCTTTCTTTCTTTCTTTCTTTCTTTCTTTCTTTCTTTCTTTCTTTCTTTCTTTCTTTCTTTCTTTCTTTCTTTCTTTCTTTCTTTCTTTCTTTCTTTCTTTCTTTCTTTCTTTCTTTCTTTCTTTCTCTCTCTCTCTCTCTCTCTCTCTCTCTCTCTCTCCCCCTCCTTTTTTTCCCTCCTCTCCTTTCTCTCACTGGCTTTCTCCCCCCTCCTGCCAAATGCATTTTGGCCCTGACTGAATATCTCTCCTTCCTCATTTTTGGCTCCAGCCCGAGCACTAAGAAGAGAAGGTCTCGAAGTCCTCCATTCTCCTCAGCCTCCACCTCTGCTACCACCAGTCACTAGAAGATCCTTTAGAGCTGGGAAATGGATTCTGTTTTGGGACTGGAGCATCTATATGTGGAGGGAGGGGCTTTGGGATGAGTGCTAGGCAGGGCAAATGACTGCAATTTATTTTTTTAGGAGTGGGAGAGGAGGTAAAGCATTATCAGATGGGGATGGGGTAGAGGGTAGGAGAAAGCAAACATTTTGGGCGTTTGGACAATTTTACTACCAGACTCCTTTGGAGAAAGTTACAGGTGGCACGGTGGTCATTGCCTGGGGAAGGGGTGAAACCTTCTCACCTTCCTCCTGGTACCAGTGGCAGGGGAGGACAGGCTGACAGTGCCTAGCTAAGAGGACAAGCCTTGAGAACTGGTGAGGGCTAGGCAGGGGGTGGGGGGTGATGAGGGACTGGGCAGTGGGGGAGGAATGTCTCTTCCCAAAGTAAAGTCTGGTTGCTCATTGGGCTGGCAGAGAGCCGTGGGGCTGCAGCTGTGTACTGAGCTCTGAGCTGCCGCAGTCACTACCACCGGCAGTGAGGGAGGCAGGCAGCACTGCGGCCTACCACAGCCAATCAGAAGCCTCAGTTTCGCTAGGGATTACCACCACCCCCCAGGCCCCACCCCAGGGGGAACTGAGCTGGGAGGTAGCCAGTAGGTGGGTGGGACTGGGTGCCCCTCCAGACACAGATCACCAAAGAGGGGTTGAGGTAAGCAGCGGAAAATATCCACCCTAGGACTGGACCAAAGCTGCCTTGAAACCCCTTTTCCTGGGGTATAGTGCCAACTCCCTGCACAGACCAGGGGGAGAAAGCCTAATCCAGAATGTTCCCTTCCCCTCCACAAACAAGGGAAACCAGGCCGAGTGGGCCCAAAGGGCCTGGTATCAGGGAGGCGTCCACTAGGGTCTCATAGAGGTTCAAGGAGAAAAGGTATTATCGAGGTATAGAAAGTCTGTCAGAGGACTAAGAGACCCCAAATAGATTCCAAGATCCCTAGAGTAAGGCCTTTATAAGCTAATTCTTGAGTTTGGGCTAGACAGGCAGATAAAGGGGAAGATGGAAGCCAAGTAATCTAGATTTTGGGTCAAAAAGCTTCTTTGGCGTAAATCAGGATTAAAAAAATGTTTTTGTGTGTTTGTGTTCTGCATCCCTTTTGACAGTCTGATGAAGCCTTTGACCCCTTTTCCCAGAATAATACTTTTAAATCAAACACAATATAAAATACATTACAAAGGGGATTACAAAGAAAATCAATTAATTAAATGACAGTTGTCAAAATATCTAAAAACAAGTTCATGAATCCCAGGTAAAAAATCTGTAGTCAAAACTATCTAGTACTAACAGACTAATCCTGTTCCCGTCTTTATTTTCTATCTCTCTGTCCATTCATCCATATATATGAAAGTTGATGCCCGGAACACTACAGCAAGACCCACTTGCTCAGACCCACATAGACATCTTAACATACATGTACAGAGAAAAACATATTCCAAGGAACAGAAGAATTTACAAGCCACCAGATTATAGAGAAGCTTCAGGCTCCAAGCACTGCTGTTCTCGCCTCCTTTCTCTCTACTCCTTCAGTGTGTCTGTCAGTAGTGGGGAGAGGTTTGGGCCCCAGGAGAGATCTGCTACCCAGTAAAAAGGTTAGGACATGACTTAGTAAAATGATGGGGAGGCACTCATTGAGTTAGTAAATCCTTCCATTCCTTGGTGTGCCATTAGGCCCAAAGAACATCTGTGCTGTGGAGAATGTGGGACGGAGCTCAGGTCCCATCCACTCATTCATGCCAATTGCCTCCCTCCTTCTCTCTTTGTCCTAAGGCTGGGGGAAGAAGAGTCTCCTTGGGCTTAACTCTAGGCCCCAATAACCTTTCTTGAGAAAGGGTGGGAGAGGACCAGAGATACCATCAGCTCCATATCCAACTTTTGTACCAGGGCCTTTCCTAGCCTCCTAGGCTGCTGGGTAGTGCCTTTCCCTCCGAGAGTACCTTCCATCTACTTCCTATAAGGTTCCTGTTATTTAAAAATTACCTTCTCCATTAGGATCTAGGGTACTTGGAGAGCAGCTGCTTTCTTTTGCTTTCCTTTCAGTCTCCAAGAATACAAAGTGCCTGACACATGGTAATAATGAATAACAGTAAGTAATAAATAACAAAAATAAATGATTGTTGACCAAAAATCAATAATGGTAAATAACAAAAATAAATGATTGTTGACCAATAATCAATAATAGTAAATAACAAAAATAAATGATTATTGGCCAATAAGCAATAATAGTAAATAACAAAAATAAATGATTATTGATCAATAATAGTAAATAACAAAGATAAATCATTGTTGACCAATAATCAATAATAGTAAATAATAAAAATAAATGATTGTTGACCAAAAATCAATAATAGTAAATAACAAAAATAAATGATTGTTGACCAATAATCAATAATAGTAAATAACAAAAATAAATGATTGTTGACCAATAATCAATAACAGTAAATAACAAAAATAAATGATTATTGATCAATAATAGTAAATAACAAAGATAAATTATTGTTGACCAATAATCAATAATAATAAATAACAAAAATAAATTATTGTTAACCAATAATAAATAATAGTAAATAACAAAAATAAATTATTATTGACCAATAATCAATAATAATAAATAACAATAATAAATGATTATTGACCAGCTCTACACATGATGTCAGAGATGAGACTCCTATACAGTCTTTCTCTCAGGATGAAAACCTATGTTGAATGGGAACCTCCATCTAGTGGAAAAGGCATTCCTATAGTCTCCTTGAAATCTTGCTAAGGTACATAAGGTAATAATTCAATTTGGTAAACATTTCTTACATGCTCCCTATGTATGAGGCACTGTGCTAAGCTCCAGGATACAAAAAAGAGGCAGAAGAGAAACTCCCTGCCCTCAAGGAGCTTGCAACCTAAAGGAGAACAGGTAAACAAATATATACAAAGCAAGTGATATAAAGGATAAATAGGAAATAATTAAAAAGAGGGAAAACCATGGAATTAAGAAGAGTTAGGGAAGGTTTCCTAGAGAAGGTGGGATTTTAATTGGGACTTAATGGAAGCCAGGAAGGCCAGTAGCTGGAGAGGAGGAGTATTCCAAGAATGAGGGACAGCCAGAGAAAATGTCTGGAGCCAAGAGTGCCTTTTTTGTGGAACAGACAGGAGGCCAGTGTCTCTGGATTAAAGAGAATGAGTCCAGAAACATGGTGTAAAATGACTGGAAACGAAGAGGGGGGGGCAGGTTATGAAGGGCTTTGAATGCCAAACATTGTTTTGTATTTGCTCCTGGAGGCAATAGAGAGCCTGTAGAGTTTATGGATTGTGTATGTAATGGGGGACAGGGATAGAGGGGTGATGATCAGACCTTCATTTGAGTAAAATTGATTTATTTAGTGGTTGAATGGAAAATGGATTGGAGTGGTGAGAGACTTAAGGCAGGTAGATCCACTTGCCATCCAGGCATGATGTGATGAGGGGCTTGTACCAGGGTAGTAGCAGTGTCAGATGAGAAAAGGGGATATATTCAAGAGATATTAGTAAAGTCATAGGATTACAGAGTTGGAAATGACCCTGAGATCATCTCTAACTATTCATTTTACAAATGAGGAAACTGAATCCAAGAGGGGATAAGGGACCTGCTAAAGGTCTCACAGCAGAGCCAGTACTTGAATTTAATTTGATCTCTGGATGGAGCCATGGAACTTTCTTCTCTCCTCTCTGTACCATAAATGTCTCTATGGACCTTAAGTTCCATTCATTGACCTTTTTTTTTTTTTCAGGAAAAACAGTACTTTCAAGAACCTCAAAGCTAACTCTTTTCACCTCTTAATTTTAGTTGCTCCATTTTACATCCTGACTTTGGTCTCCCAACTGTCCTCCTGACCATTTAAACAAAGGAGAAATGGATTTATCTTGAGGCCTACTTTGACCTACAGATCCTTCAGAGAGAATTTGTAGGGGGAAGTCACAGCTCAGGATCAGGTTCCTCCCAATGCATTTGTTTCTCTCTGGCATGCTTGACCATTTCTATCCTGGTTGGTCTTTCCCTAGGAAGCCAAACTGAGGAATTTGGTATTCAGGAGTTTGAATCACTATCATTGCCTTTCCCCCAAAGATCCTCTTCAGATATGCTCCTCTTCCCCACCCCACCATCCCCTTACCTCCAATATATCCCATTTCCTTTAGGAACATTCTGATATCTGGTCAGAATTAAACTTGAAAAGTATGTTGGATTGTGAGTCAAATCTATGTCCTATTCTAGGCTTTGACCTTAACTGGCTGTATAATCTTGGGGAAGTCCCTTCTCCTCTCAGGGCCTCAAATTTCTTACCTATCAAAGAGGGGACTAAATGAGATAATCTCTAAGGCCCTAAAATTTTATTACTGGGTGATTCCCTGAGGTATACATGCTTATCTCTTAACCTAGATGAGGTTGGGTTATTATTTTGGCCTCTTTCTCCTTAGGTAGGATTTTCCTGGTCTTCTAGTCTGTGGTTAATTAGGGAATAAAATTCCCCTGAACCTTGGGTGCCATAAATAATAATTTCTCATATGCATTTTTACAGTTTACAAAGCATTTTCACATTCATCACCTCAATGGATTCATACAACAGCCTTATGAGACATGAAGGGCAAGTGTGATGCCCATTTAACTGAGGAAAGAACAAGCTACAAGCCTTTCATCAGAAGGCTGGGCAAATGAAATTCAGAGAATCATATTGATTTGAAGTTTTTAGCTACAGCAAAAAATGAAGACCATTTTCTAAGGTGCAAAGATTGCTAAGAGCTTTGGTAGAGGGAAAAAGTCATATTAGGAGATCACAGATCCTTAAAAATATTGATGAAATATAAGGAAACTGGTACCCAAACAGATAAAGTGATTTGCCCAATGCCATATAGCTGAGACTTGAACCCTACTGTCCTGAGTCCTGGATATAATGTAAACTGGCTCATCCACTCTGAGATATGGTATGAATCCGGGTTTGTCATAGGGCTTCTATTTAGAAATGTAAATCAGAGCTTTGCCTGTCTCCCTTCTCTAGGCTCTGTGAAGCTGTCTCTGAGTAACAGTTTACTGTTGGATTGGGGGTGGGGGGTGCTACATTGCATATACTGGGCAGCTGACATGCCCAGGAGTGGCATGTCCACCTGGGCACCTAGATTTAGCTATCCAGCCCCATTCCTCCCCCCCAGCAGATTTATTTTTACCCTTGGTCCAGTGGTCAGGTCTGTGCCAGGGTCTTGCCTAGGAGGCCAACTCTTGGTGATTCCATAGCATTTTCTGCCTTATGGGTCCCCCTATTTACTGTTACCCATCTTCTCGGGCTCCTACAGGGTGCCAGGATCAGAATCTGATTTTCAGGGGGGTGTCTCCCAAGATGTCCAGACTATCCTCCCTCCCCACAATGGTGGGAGGGGTAGGATGGGCAGCAGCAGTGGGCATGGTGGCATTTGGCCTGGCATAGTGCCTGCCCCCATCCCCCACTCAGTACCCAGGGAGAAGACCAAGCGGCTGCTGCTGCCAGTCTGCTTTTTGTAGCGTTGGGGGTTGGGTGGAGGGGAGTGGGCACTGGGAAGATCAGGACCTGATCTCTTCCCTTTTCCTATCTCCCATTCATCCTGTGCCATGGAGCACCAGATTTTCCCCCTCTCATGGTGGCACTGCTTTCTGAAATGCAACACCTTCTCTCCCATTTCATCATTGCTTTATATAAATGAGAAGAACCTGCTCCTTCTCCCTCTGCCATCTTCCTTCCCCCTCCATCTCTGTCTCTCTCCCTCACTCACTCGGAGTCTGTCTCTCCTTTCGTTCTGTAATGGCTGGGTTTTTGGCATCTCCTCTACCCTCCCCCTCCCCCACTCCCCGCTGGCCTACAGCTCTGGCTCTGGCTCTGCTTCCAAGCCATTCTCTCCCCTGGCTTTTTGGCTTTTTGTGTTGATCTGAGCTCTGTGTTCCCCAAAAAGGGATCTCTGAGGGAGGGGGTGCCAGATTTTGCCATGGAAAAACTGGACCGAATGACTGCCCCCCTCCCATGCCTGTGGTACTATTGTGAGGGGCAGCTAGCTAGCATTGCTTGGTGAACCTCTAGAGGGTCTGTGTTTGTGTGAATGTGTGTGTGGAGTGAGAGAGAGTGTGAGAGAGAGAGGAGAGAGGGAGGGAGAGAGAAAGAGAAGAGAGAGGGAGAGAAAGGGAGAGAGAGTGAGGAAAGAGAGAAAGAGACACATATAGAGACAGAGAGAAAGAGAGAAAGAAAAAGAGAGAGGAGAGAGGGAGGGAGGGAGAGAGATAAAGAAAGAGAAGAGAGAGGGAGGGAGAGAGAGAAAGAGAAGAGAGAGGGAGAGAAAGGAAGTGAAGAAAGAGAGAGAGAAAGGGAGAGAGTGAGATGAGAGAGAAAGAGACACACAGAGAGACAGAGAGAAAGAAAGAGAGAAAGAAAAAGAGAGAGGAGAGAGGGAGGGAGAGAGATAAAGAAAGAGAAGAGAGAGGGAGAGAGAGGAGAGGGAGGGAGAGAAAGGGAGTGGGGAAAGAGAGAGAGAAAGGGAGAGTGAGATGAGAGAGAAAGAGACACACAGAGACAGAGAGAAAGAGAGAGAAAGGGGACAGAGGGAGAGTTAGGAAAGAGAGAGAGAGAGAGACAGAGAGAGGGGGGGGAAGAGGGAGAAAGAGGATGGGAGAGAAGAGAGGAGACTGTGAGAAAGAGAAGGATGAAGAGGAAAGAGGAGAGGGAGAAGAGAGGGGAGAGAGACCCTCAACTACAGGCATGATGCCACCCTCCCATCTTTTCTCAATTTTTCCTTTAAGCTGGGTATACATGTGATTGTGCTGCCAATACCAGGAGGGTGAGGTTGTCTTCTCCCTCCCCTATCTCTCTGACCCCTCTATTTTCCTCATTCTCACCTCTATTATATTTATTCTCAGATCTCCTTCTCTAGTCAGGTGTAAGCTTAAAGGCAGAGATTGTTATTATTATTTGTTTCTATCCTAGGGCCTAGCTCTGTGCTTTGTTCATGGGCCACAGGCACTAATAGGCTCTGTAGAATGTTTGCTGAATGAAGGTGGAATGAGAATAAGTTTGGAGAGAGTTTAGTGACAGATTCTTACACTGTCCTGGACTCTAGCTTTCAGTGGACACATGGACCAGGCTGATTCTTCAATTCTTTTCTGGGTTCTGCCATGCCAAAGGTCTCAGGGCAGTATGAAGCAAGTGGGGAGATAAGGGAGGGGGAAGGGATTAGTTGAGACACCAAAGGGGATCAACCACTGGTATTTGGGAGTGTTCTCCCCCCTTCCCCAAGCCTCCAAGGTTGAGGGGGGGCTCTGCCCTGGAGTTTGGGAGGGGTTGGTGGGGTTCTTTACCCTAGCCTTGGGCACACATGCCCATCTCCTCCCCCAGCTCTGAACTGGTACTGGCCTTGACCTTAATCTTGAGTAGGGCTGGACTGGTCCTATGGGCTGAGGGGCAAAGGGACACGAAGAAGAGGCCTGGGGCTTGGGAGGGGGCTGGGCTGGATGCAGAAGAAAGCGGGGTGGTGGTCAGGCAATGCCCAAAAGGCAGCTATGCCCCCCATGGGGTGAGGGGCATTGGAAGAACCGGTTTACTGCCCTCCCCACCCCCCACCAGCTCCCTGCTCCTCTGCACAAAACAAAGTTTGCTAAGTTACTTACAATGTTATTTGAGGACGGGCTGGCGTGAGCCCAGAGCGGGCTGTGGAAACTTGTTTTTCGCCGCCGTTGCTGTGGAGTATTAAAGACACACTATCTGAGGGGGGTGGAGGGGTGGGTGCTCCCGACACTGCTTCCCCTTATGCCCTGGTGTGCTGGGGGGTGGTCCTGCGTACCCAGGTTGGGGCACGGCACAGAAACACTGGCATCTTTGGAGGGGGGGTTGGAGATATGTCTGGTGAGGGGTACTTGGGTAAGAGCCCCTGCTCTGCCAGGCCTTTTTCGGGGAGGGGGGAGACAGCAACAAGGGTCCTTCCTGACTGCCTTATACCCAGCTCTGCCTAGAACAGGGTGGCTCAGCTTCCTTGCCACATTTACACCTAGCCAACACACTGAAGCACACACTCGAATGTAGTTACACACTGAAGCACACACTCATCTCCTCGCTGAGAGTGATAGGAGGTGGGAAGATCTAACTGCTCTGGGCATTTAGGCCAGCTTCCCTTGCTGTTAGCCTCACAGCCCCCCCCCCCACTTTCCCTATCTTTTTTTCCAAGGTCTCTCTTCCTTCTGTCTACCCCTACCCCCCTTCCCAACGATCTCCCTCTGCCGGAGCTCTCCCCTCCCCCTTGGGGTGGGGTAGGGGTGGTGGTGGTGGTGGTGGTGGGAAATGGGATCCATATGTCTCTGATTCCTTCACACTGAACTCACAGCAGCTGGGGGTGGGGGGGGACCTCTTCCCGTCCCAGAGAGGTTCCTCCCTCCAGCCCCCTAGCCCCGCCCAGAGGCAACAAACTCCCAACCCAAGAGCCCCGGCCCCGTTTGAAATTCCAAACCCTAGAGGGAGGGAGGGAGGCCAAGCAGCAACCCCCTTCCACCTCAGGCCCCCCCAACACCTCTGAAGAAGAGGGGAAAGGGGAGGGGACTTAGAAGGGCGGAGAAGGGAAAGGAGAGAGAGAAAGGAGAAGGGAGGAGAAGAGGGGGCCGATGGAAGGTGGGAAGAAAAGAATTGAGGGCAGGAGAGACTGGGAGGTTGGGGCACAGAACAGAGTAGAGGGGGAGAAGATGAATCATAAACTGAAGAAATAGGGAGGGACAAATCAGAATTTAAGGGGGGGGGGGAGAAAAGGAAAATGAACATTTTATACTTGATCTCATCCCCATTGCCCTTGCTTTTTATCTGGTCTCACTCCCGCTGCTGGGCTCAGACTGTTTCAAAGTTCTGTATCATTTCCTCCTATCTGGCCCAATACTATTGTTGCTATTTTTCAGGGGTCAAAGTGACTAGAAAGGAATCAGTTTGGAGGTTAGTCATTCTTCAGCCTGAAAGAGGAGTTCCAGGACTTTTGTTGAGGGGGCTTGCCATTTCCCCACCCGACACTGAGCCCCTTACTCTCTTTTCCCTTAAATACCAGTTGGAAGGGGCATCCAAAGATCTCCCTGGTCTGGACCTGAGACCTCTTTCTGTGCCTTCCTGGATAAGAGGAGTGGGAAGGGGAGATAAGACGAGGTGATATCGAAAGTCTAAATTTTACAATTCTATAATATTCCTTACTCCCCATTAGACACATACCCAGTCTTATGTTGAGAATTATGCACACAAACACACACACACACACATCCCTCTTACGCTCTTACCTAGGATTATAAACATTTTTGGTTGACATCACACACATCCAGTCACAATCAAACTCACTCCCCACACTTACTTATTGCATTGATTCCTTTGACAGTCATTTGAGTATCTACTCTGCTATAAGCTACAGGGTATCATAAGCATAATACAATGTAGTCCCTATCCTCAGGGAGGTTACCAGGAAGGCAATGAGCCCCTCATGTGCTTGCTTATACAGCATAGGAACCTGAGACCTTTCCCCAGTCTTCTCTCTCACCATGTTAGGACTGTCTTCCCTATCCTCTGCCCAGTTTCTGGTCACTTTGGCCTAGTGGACAACTAGATTTTCTTAGTTTCTCTAATGATTTCCAAGGGAAGGGGAACAACCTGAGATTAGGAGTGGCTAAGAAGACTAAAGGTTCCTGAATCAAACTGGGATTTAGGCCTGAGGAGAAGGATCTTCAAGACCTCTCCAAAAGAGGTCAGCTTTGGGCAGAAAAAAAAAGTGCAGGCTCTCAAATATAGCTTTGAGAGGCCTAGAGCAGGGGCCCATCATGAAGCTGAGCCAACTGTTGGAGGGAGTACTAGGACCAGGTCCCCTTCTCCTGATGCTCCAATCCTTCCATCTCAAGCCCTTTCCTTCTGGTCCCCACTCCTGAGCCAGAGACACAGACCCTCCTCACTCCTTATTTATTATTATTATTATTTATTATAATTATTCCTTATTCCCCACTCCATTATCTCTTCCTATTCACTCTCCTTTTTTCCCCTTCCGCCTTTATTCCACTAACCTTGGCTGTGTACACCTTTTCTAAGAGGTAAGCCTTGGAGGGAAAGGTTGGGGGAGTGCTAGGCTGGGTTTGAGTGAGTAGAGAAGAGAAATCTCTGGGGCTCCCATAAATGCTCAGAGACCTGTCCCCAGATTTAAATTTACTCCAAGTCTCCCTGCATTCAGTCTCTTGCTTTCAGCTTAACCTGATCCATTCTTCAAATTGTTCCCCCCTCATTCCTGTTTAGGGGTATTATGTGAGAAAGGATAGGTGTATCTCATATTGAGTGTGTAGCTCATATGTATATGGGATGTGTGTGTGTGTCCTATGTTACGGTATCTAGTTGTATACCTTTTGCATGCACTCGGTATATGTAAGACTGTGAGTCTAGGCGTGGGGGGGTAAGGAACTGGATATGTTTACAAATGGCTCTGAGAAGGAGGCTATATTAGCCCTGGAAGCTGCAGAAAACTGGGGGATGGGGAATCTGAAATGATATGGAGAAAAATGAAAACTCAGGATTTGGAATAACATTGTAATCTGGGACATAATGGCAAGAAAAATGGTCCCCATTTCTCATGACCCCTGTGTTTTGGGGTAGCCATTGGTGATTCAGAGGCAGTGCCTGTCCTTTGCTAGCATGAGCAAGGATTTCATCCCACCCCACATTGCTGAAACCCCAGTGCCCTTTTCTCCCCTCCTTTCTAAACCAGCTCTAGCCACTGTGCTCAGGGGCTCACTCCTGCTCCCTCTCTGGCTCAGCCTTCAGTGTGGGAGGCGGGGGAGAGTGAGGCCGCAGAGGTACAAGCCAAGCGGGGCGGATAATGCGGGGGCAGGCCTGGCATGCGGTGGGCTCCCCTGGCACAGTGGCCCCTCTCCCCTCCCCTCTCTCACTGTGCCAGGTTGTTTGGCAGTCATCTCCTTTGTGTGTATATGTGTGTGTGTGTGTGTGTGTGTGTAGGTGGGGATGTGTGTGAGTGTGCTCTGTGTGTGTATGTGTGTGTATGCGTGTGTGCGCGTGCGCATACATTTTTGTGTATCTCCTGGCTAGGGCCTTCTCTTCCCACCAAACTGGGAGAGCAGGCATTGCCCAGGTGCCAGCCTCCGGGCAGCTTAGTTCTGGGAGCTAGGGCCTGGCACACACCAGGTGGGCTCTTCAGATTCCTGGATTCTTGGGCGCTTCCTCCTCCTCAATCTGAAAATTTTTTGTTTCCCCCTTTCCCTTTCTTTGTTCCACCCTCTACCATCCCTCCCCCTGCCTTGCCTATTCCTGCTCCCCGTGGGCTTCCCTCATTGGACCTTCCTCAGCCAAAAATAATAGTCACTAATGACATCCCGGTTAGACCCTGGCGGGGCCTTTCCCCTTTGGCCCAGCTTCTGGGTGAGATCCTGGCTCTGGGTTAGAGAATGAGTTTTGTGAGCAGACTGGAGCATGCATGACTGTGGGCTACTCACAACTATACTATGGAAAGTGTGGGAGGGAAGTAAGAATGACAGGGGCTGATTGAGATGACCTCTAAGGGCTTTGGAAAGTGCCTGGATTTCCCTTGGGTGTTTATACACATGCACAAAGGGGAACATGCATGAGGACATACATTTATGCTTTAGAAGGACTCTGAAAGAGACTTTCAGAGATATCTAGCCCTGCATACCAAGCTTTTCAGCCTATATCAGTCTGGAGCTGGGATGTATATACTCTAAACTTGAGGGGGAAGGTTAAAATAGTGTAAATTTGGCTTTGATTGGCTTTTTCATTAAATCAATTATCTTATTTTTATTAAGACTTTTTGTTTTTATATCACATTTATCACTGAATCTATCCCTTCACCACCTCCATTTTCAATACAGTAAAACCTACAAAATTCCACTTGAACCAAGATGGAAAACCCCTACCTGCATCTCAGAGTTGTCTCTGAGTGAATCAATCACACACAACCCCCCAATGCCTATTTATTTATGACTCCCCCTCTTGTTTACACCCACACTCTGATTCCCCTCTCCTTATACCTGGGCCTCACATTCCTCTCCCATCCTTTTACCATCTGCTATTGACTTATATTCTACCCCCCCCCCAAACTCCTTTGCCTAAGCATTCTGTCTATGAGGGAGCCCTAAGAGATTAGGGGTAACATCTATTTTTCTCCTCACCCAGAAATGCTTATAGCTCTACTTATCCTCAGGGCAAGGGCTAACCCAGGTGAACCAGCTGGTTCTGCTTATGGAAGGGGTAGGTGGCCTAGCCTGACGGGTTAATAGTCACCTTTCTGTGCCCCTAACCCACCCAAATCCATCCCCTGACTTTGTGCTTTTTGCAGAGGGTAGTGGTGTGTGTGTGTGGGAAGAATGGAGGACTTTAATTTTTGGTGTTTGCTGTTGTTGCTTAAATTAATCCTGAGTGACAGACAGCCCTTAACTCCTCTCCACAAAGAACCATTTATTCACCAGTAGCTCTGAGCTGAGCAGAGTGGAGAGGCTCCATCTAGAGTCCCCAGGCTGAGTCTGGCTAGGGAATGGGGGCTCCACAAAGATTTTGCTCCCCTTTCTATTGCTACTGTCTACCTGCCCATTGCCAGTGTCTCTTCCTCCTCCCAGGACAGGTGCACCCTAATTTGGGAGGCAAATTACATATGTTCACAATAGGCCATGCTGGGGTCAGTCAGTGCCTGGCATTACCAAAGCCTGCCCCAGCTCTCTTTCTCTCTGTGCCACCCTTGGATCTTTTGTAATTTATATGTGTTTGAGAATTCTCTCTCTCTCTCTCCCTGCCTTTCTTCCTTCCTTCCTTCTTTCCTTCCTTCCTTCCTTCCTTCCTTCCTTCCTTCTTTCCTTCCTTCCTTCCTTCCTTCCTTCCTTCCTTCCTTCCTTCCTTCCTTCCTTCCTTCCTTCCTTCCTTCCTTCCTTCCTTCCTTGGCCCCTCCAATTCCTGATATTTAAGGAACTTGGAGTCCTGGGGTTCTGTCTTTAAGGAGGTCTGGGTTTTATGGCCCAAGCCCGATTGCCAGACTGCCTGAATCTAGGGAATCATTTATTTGCTAGTTGTTTTTTTCCTCTCAGAAAAATGTTTGACTTTTCCTTGCCCCAGGTTTTGGGCTGACCAAATTTCTGGCCATGGGATGACCACTGCCTCAGGGCCGCTGGCAGCATTTCCTAGTGGTCCGCTTGAGTTCTCCGGGTTTCGCGGCTGTCAAAGTCCCCAGACCCGAGTCTGGGGTGAGAAGCTCTCTCTAGTCCAGCTCTCGGCGGCCGGGGCAACCCTCGCGAGTGAGCAAAGGGCACATGAGCCCCGCCAAAACGCCTGCGCAGAGGGAAAAGGCGGGAAAGAGTCCGGTGCCCCCTCCCCACGGTGCGCCCATCCTTGCCCCGAGACTCGCGCGAGCCCTCAAGCTGGGGGAGCCGTCGCGTGTCGCAAGTCCTTGGGTGGAGCATCCTCGCCCTGAGGACCGCAGAATCCTGAAGCTCAGACCCTCCCGGTGGCAGGCAGGTGAGGGAAGGACTAGATTGGGGAGGAGGCGCCTGCCAGTAGTCCCCTGCTCCACCCCCCACTCTTGGACCTGTGGCCTTTCCCAGCGAGAATTTGTCGCATCCTTCAGCATCCTCAGCGCCCAGAATACCCCTCACCTCTTCTTGTCTCCTTCCTGACGCCCCCATATTCAGAATGGGGCTCGGCTGTGCCTCACTTTCCTCCCTCTAGCCCCGCTGGGGTCTCCGCGGACTCTTTACGTTAGGTGGTCCCACTCAGGCCCTTTGTCCCCTCATATCCTGTGTCCTCTCTAGGCCCAGTGCCTCTCTCGTCCTCCTTTATCACCTTACCCCCTCTTGTCCTCATGCCTCTCCTGTCCCCACGATCCTCTTGCCCCTTCTCATTCTCCTCTGTTCTCTTTCATCCCCCTCCTATCCCTCCACCTCCTCTCATCCCAGTGTCCTTTCTTGCACGTCTCTCATACTCGTGTCCCTTCTCCACCCTGCACCTCTTGCATCCTCCTCTTTGCCACCTCTGCTCCCCGTGCTTCTCTCCCCCTTTCTCATCCTCTTCTGTCCCCTGTTATCCCCCTCTTGCCCCTGCCCCTTTTGTAACTGTGGCCCTTTTTCTCAACCTCCTCTTCTCCCTGCCTCAGCCAAATTGGCCACCCCAAGCTGAGGACATCGAAGAGTGAGGGGTTCACCTTCTGACTGAGGCTGTAGGCTAAAGACCCCCATTCAGTCTTTCAGATGCCTGAGGGCCAGGCTGAGGGGAGTAGAACTAGCTCTGCTGCCACTCAGTCCCCCAGCCTCCCCAGCCACAGAGGTGCTACCACCCTCAGTCCTGGGGACAGAGGCTGCTACACTGAGCCTGTGGATCCTCTGGGCTGACCCATGCCTGGTTACATGGGGTGGACCCTGCTTTCAACACAAATGCTTTTTTTTTTGAGTTCTGTCTCCAGGTTTCTGGGCCAATCAGCCCTATTTTCTCTCCTTCCTTCCCTTTCTCCCCTCTCTTATTCCTTCCTTCTCTTCCTTCTTTTCTTTTTTCATCATTCTTTCCTTCCTTGGTGTCTATGCCTTCTCATGGAGACCCTGGCAAAGTCAAAGACCGGGGGAAAAAAAAACCACACTCTGCCTCAGTTTCTTCCTTATTATCATGCCGAATAAAATCAAAATAATGAAAGCTGAAGAGAGAATGTTATGAAGGGGCAATTAATTGATGTTTGCTGAAAACTATGGAGATGGAAAAACCTTCCATAAGCCCTATGAACCCCCGCTTTTTCTTTTGCTGACTGGGGTTCTGTAACAGTCCCAGAATCATCAGACAAATAGGGGGATCACTTGCGGCCGGGGATGGGAGGAGGACACTCAGGTAGCTCAAAGGTCTGTCCTGACCTGGCTACACAGGTTAGCTACACAGTAGCTTAGGTGTGAGACCTTAGAGCCCTTTTCTTTGCTGTGTTGGGGGTTGCCAGTCAGGAAAGGGGATTTCATTGGGGGAACATTGTTGGCCTCTAGGTTTAGGGAGTTCGGAGTTAGTTCTCCACTGCTCCCCAAAACTCTGATCAAGGAACCAAATGCAAGTTCCTTTTTGCTGGCAAAGAGGGTTGGCACTTTATTTTTGCACTTAAGGCCGATTGGGAAGGGAGGGTGATGGCTGTTGAGTAGAGACCACAAGAACCTTCCCCAGTTTTGTGCAGATGTGTTCAGTGTCCCAGGCAATGCCAGGGAATTGGAGAACTGTCGACCTTCTCTTGATTTTCCCTCCCTGCGTGAGATCCGAATTCCTAGTAATTTCGCGAAAGTGAGGAATCGCTCTTCTTTTGATTAGCGAACTCAGTTCCTCTGTTAGAGGGTGCTTAACTACTTCCAAAAAAATCAGTTTTGAATGGCTATAGAGAGGAGATACCTGTTGGGTAGAAGGCGGTGAAGCAAGCTGCAAATAGCTGGCCCTGGGGCTTCTACCCCTAAGGTATGGCCCAGCTCCGGTAAAAGCACCCTAGCCTCCTGCTGGTCCAGGATTCTGCCCCGCTCTGCTCACAGGTGGTTTATCCCAGCACCTGGAAGGCAGTAACATATATCTCAACTCTCACCCAACCAAATCTCAATCATTCCCATTTTGATGGCGATGTTCGCCGGTTTTCCTTGAATGCTGAGGACTCCGTTGCTGTGCAGACAGAGAGCTCAACCCGGTTCAGTGAGCTCTGGGGCCAGGAGCAAGGTTATTGGCCTACCGCACACTTGGCCCCAAGATCCCAGAGGCGGCTCAGCATGGCTCAGCGAAGCCTGAGCCCAGAGCTTTCCTGCAGCTTTTGGCTCCTTTTGGTTTTAATCATTTTTTTCCCTTAAAAAATTACCCGAAAACTTCCCAATGGCTTTGTTAAAAAAAAAAAAATTAACAGTTGAGTTAGAAAGAAGCTGAATTATGGAAAGATGTTTTTTTAAGTAGAGGGAGAAATCCCTCTTATTTACAAAGCTTCTTGGAATTGTAAAGCCCTTTCCTCTTAAATGAGGCTCGTTGTCAGACTTCTCTGTGGAACTGCCGCGGCGAAATCGTAGGAAAGTGTTTGGAACCTCCGGCGGGTTTGAAAATGCAATAGAGAAATGCAAAGAATTGTTATTCTTTTCCCAAAAGTGCCTCTTTGGGGAGCAGAATTTCACAGTGCCTCTGCAGCCTGGAATCAGGGTTTGCCTTTACAAAGTCTCTGATCGGGGAAAGTACTCGTGTTTTAGGGGTTGAATTGGCGGATGTGTGTGGCGTTTCAGTAAGAGCTAAGCGTCGGAATAATTAAAAGAACGAGAAATAACTCGTCCCCTCTCTGCTCGGCATTGTCTTATTTAAGATTGGAAACCGAGCTTTTCGGCAGGGCTGCGTGGTTTAATGGGGGCTTTTCTCTTTCCTTCATTCCCTTCGCTCCGGTCTGATTCGCAAATCCCCAAACTGGCAAAAGCCAGGAAACTTGCGGCGAAGAACCGCCAGAGTTGGAGTCTTTTTTTCTTCTCTCCGAGACAACACTCACCCCTTTCCCTCCCACCCCCGAGGGCCCTGACCCACTAGCTGTTTTGCAGTGGAGACCGAATAGAGCGATGAAAGAAAGAAAGAGGAAAGAAAGAAAAGAAAGAAAGAGCCGGGTTCCTGTACCCTGTGCCAGCCGAGGGCGCGTTTTCCAGGCGGCACTCGGAGTCGGGGGTGGGGAGGGGAGGTTGTTAAGCGTAGACCCCCACCGCCTTTCCAGCCTGCCCCTACCCCGGGGGGGGGGGGGATCAAGCTTTCTTTTTAATGGCGTCCCGGCTCGGGTTCCTTGAAGCTCTTGTCTTTAAAAAACAAACCCCAAACCTCCATCTCTTCCAGAAAGCCAGCCCCACCCCAACAAGAAAAGAAAAAGCCTCATTGCAAATTAAAACCGAAAATGAGGCCGTCGCAGACAGACATTTCGGGGGTCACGCCTGGTCACATAAGTTCCTGAGCCCTCAGTCCCCCACTCTAGCAACAGCCGCTCCCTGGAGCAGCCTCACCCAGGACAGGCTCTGTTAGTATGCGTGGAGAGGTGGGAGATTTATGGTAGTGAAAATGGACTGGGGACAGGAGAGGGAGAGGATCGGAGACAAATAATATACCTGAGGCTGACAAAGAATTGGGAATAAGAGTAAAGCCAAAGCTTTGGTACCCAAGGACAGTGGTCGGGGTAGGGGGCTGTACTCTGGAAAAGTGGAAAGCAGGGTTCAGAGGTGAGTAGTGACTGCTAGGGCAGCCATGTGCAGAGGAAAGCAAAATAGAGGCTCTTGAGGACTGTCTTCTTCTCTAAAAAAGAAAAGAAAGAAAAAAAAAAGCGTGGAGCTAAACTTTCGCAGGGGTCTACACCCAAAGACCTCGCGGGCTGGTAGCACGTAGGTATTTACTTTCCGATGAGAGCACGTGTGTCTGTCTGTCTGTCTGTCTGTCTGTCTGTCTATCTATCTATCTATCTATCTTTCTTTCTTTCTATTTCTATCTGTCTGTCTCAGACGTTTTTAGTTAAACCTGTTTCCTTCCCCCCACCCCAGTTATTTAGTCTTCTGTTCCCCCTCGCAGTTCCTTGCATTTGTCTTTTAAATAAGTGCAAAAACTTTTTTTTTCTTAGTGGAATGATATTTGGGGAGGTGTTCTTTGACGCTTTCTCTTTCTTGACTTAAATTCCCCCCCCCCCCCCAATTATAAAGTAAATGTAGTACTTAGTGAAAAGTGAGGGGTGATCTTGAGTGAGCAGGAACTTGGCATGGCTTAGACAGTCAGTACGATCTTCTCAATTTTGGAGCAAAATTCGAAGGGTCCTTGAACCCCACCCTCGCCCCACCCCCTCGTGCTCTCTCCCATTCCTAGGACCCCTATTATCTACTACTCTGTCTTCCCTCCCACCTCAGGCCAGGAAGGGAAGGACTGGCATAGACTTGTCCCAGCTTGGTGCTTATTTTTGCCAAACATGAAGGGATACGGACCCCTTTTGGATTCATTTTTCCAATTGACCCAAAATATTGACAGGCCTCTGCCCCATTTGTAAAAGCAGGGGTTGGGAGTGGCTCTGCCAGAAAGCTTTGCTTTCAGTTCGTCTCAGGCACCACCAAACCAATATGTATACAGTACGACTTCAAGCAAGGGGTTATACTGTGGCTTCACTGGGTAGGCATTAGATTCACACAAGTCTTCTCAGCAGCACTTTTCTTTAGGGCTTGTTGTAATTAAACGTTTGGTTCTTATCACAGGAAAAATAGAGTCCTGTATAGTATATGTTTTATATACTTATAATGCAAGCAAAAAAATTCATGGTGATATTGCTGCTGCCTATGTTTATGGATATTTTTAAAACACCTTTTTTGGGGGAAAGGGGAGAAGAAACATTGTAACCCAGAGAAATCAGAGAAATGTAAGGCCTGGTCTAAAAAAAAATCAGGTTTGGGGAAAGATTTTAATTTTAAAATGTGCCATTTTAGCTTGTCTTTGCCTTCTCCAGGGACTCCAGCTGCCCCGCTCTGGTCTCCCAGGGAAGAATGCTCCAGGACTGTAAAAATCCTGGGGCTGTGACAATACTTATGGACTGATCTGACTCGTTGCAAGGATTTTGGAGCCTCATTTTGAGATATGTAGCCCTGTCTGTCCATTTCTCTGTGTCTGTCTCTACAATTAGAACACCCTGAGACCAAAGAGTAAAAGCACTAAAGAGTTAGCTCTTTCTTTGCCAGTAATATTTTGTTATCAACATCTGGAAAACAAAACTGCAGCTGTTCTCCTTGACCCCCTCAATTATTGACCCCCTCAATGCCTTCCCCCATTTAATTTTTTTTGTTATCTTGCCATTTCCAATTCAGTTTTCTGTACAATTTACACATTTCCCAGCTCTATTCAAATCATATTGTTGGTATTGTTAGTGGTTTAGTTGAATTTTTTAATAGTCATTTTGATAAACCAGTTAATCCTCTCCCCTACATTCCCATCTCATTTTCTTTCTACTCTCCCCCAGTAATCACTCAGGTAGGGAAAAGCCTTCCTTTCTTAACACTTTTCTGACTTCATGTTGCCTACACTTCAGGGCAGGTATTGACCATTTTCTCCTTTCCAGCCCTTCCCCAATGTTTTTGTTTTCTATTCACCCCCCAAAAATATTTGAACCAAAAAGCCTTTTTTTTCCCCCTCTACCCACAGCAAACTGAAAGGGCTAGTGAACCATGATTCAACAGCCTGAGAGCCTCTTTTCTTTCTTAGCATTAATTAACTCCAGTTCGTTAGGACGTTGAGTCTGTCACACAGTTTTCTCTTGTGTGTGTTGAATCGGGTCATAGAGGGAAACTTCCCGTGCAAACAGTTTATGTTAGAGCAGGAGAACTCAGAGGAGGAGAAAGGGAGTGGGAAAAAAAAAGGAAAGAGATCAAGAGAGAGAGGGAAAGCTCAGCCTGCACTGTCTGTCAGCCTATATAAACGTATTGCTAGTGTACTTAAATGTGGCACTCATATTTGTGCCCCTGTTCACTGGCTTCTGATATTGTGCGAATAGGCATTATCCCCATGTTTTGGCAGTAACACTATCAATAATTTATTTTTAGTAATAAAACATTTTGGAGGGGAGTCGTCATCCTCTATCTAAATAGGTTCGGTCCCGAGCAGACCAAGGAAACCGCCCTTCACAATAGTGTTGCCCGGACTTTTCTTTAACCCATAGTAAAATCCTGGGACCCCCTCTCTCTGCCCGAGACTCCAGGCACCTCCTGTTGCCGGGGCAACCTGCAGAAAGCTGCTCCCGAGGGCTAGAAGGGTAGGGAGACTCTGTGTGTGAATGCGTGTGCGTGTGCGCGCGTGTGCGAGTGTATGTCTGTGCGCGCAGGTCCAAAACGAGAAAACTCCACAAGTGAAACTTCAAGTTTCTTAAAGCAGAATGTTTGTCTAGCTCCTAGAAGCCCTTTGTTACCGACCTTTTCCAACTAAACAGGTAGGATCAGAGCTAGTCACAGGGCACGAACTTGGGAGCTCAGTTCGGGAGCAGAAGGAATAGGTTAGAAATGAAAGAGGTCGATTCTGGAATTTCGCTACTGTGCCTGTATCTGCAGTGCTCCTGAAAAAACCATCAGTCCGAAGTGACTGGATTTAGGAAGAAAAAGCATTTCCCCACACGAGAATCGCAGGTCCTCTTCCAGGGATGGGGATGCGCTTGCTGTGGGACTTACTGAGACTTTTCTTCTGAGCTGCCTGTCCTGGCCTTCCTTCCTTCCCCCTTTTAGATTCCCTAAGGCACAGGCCTAGACACATAAGCCAGCCTTGCCAGGGAACCTGGCCATGAGCTAGACCTTATCCCCACTTCCCCATCCTGCCAAACCTGGACTTTTTTTTTTAAGTATAAGGTTTGGGAGAGTATTTTGGTTCAGGGATTACTCATTTAAAGCACCTGAGCTAATTGCCATCCTTGTCTAGCAAACTAGATAGACCCACACCTCAGGATGGAATTATGCTCCATTTTCTTCATTATCCAGGCACAGAATTCTAGTACATATGTGTATAAAGACATAATCCTTTGTAGAGGAGGACTAATGTATAAGTAATATAAAATGTAAAGAAGAGTGCTTAGGCTATAAGTTTTTTTTTATTGACCTTGTTTGGTGAGGCATGGGTGTGCAAAGACAGAATCATTACCCACTGTGTTTTTGACTTGCTTTTATAAAAGTAAAAAAAAAAAGATTCTATTTTTCTGTTTCACTGGAGATGTGGAGCTTGAGGGAAAATAAAGAATTTCCATTTTCACAAGAGAGAAGAGTTTGGATTCCTTGTTTCCCCAAATCCTTTCTCCCCCAAAATCTTTCCTCTCCTTCATTTAGCTCAGTGCCAAAGGTGGGGGGGGGGGGGGAGCATGTGCTTGGAGGAGTGGGAGATACTTGGAAGCCAGAGAAAGGGGAGGGAAGGTAGGAGGCTGACTGCCTGGCCAAAACCCAGTCCAAAGAAGCCCAGCATGTTGTCTGGAAAAACAAAATATTAGAAAAAAGAAGAAAAGAAAAGGAGAGAAAAGAAAAGAAAAGGAGAGAAAAAGAATGGGGGAAGCCCTCCAGTTCTCGAAGGTATATGTAGTTGGGCCTATTTTTTATGTCTGCCCTACTCTGCACCCATTACTGGTTGGACTCCCTCCAGGGTGGGTGAATACTGGGAAATAGGCTGGGGAAAGGGATGAGGAGAATACTCAGAAACAAAAAAAGACTTCGACTATTACTTACTTCCAGTGCAAATTGTTGAAGATAGGACTTCACCGAGGCTGTGTCTTTGTGAACAAAGCAAAGTGGAAGATGTAGGCAATTGTCTTTCTAGTTTAGACCCTAAACCCGCTTTGACCAAATTACTTGATCATTCAGGCAATAGTACTTTTTGTTTGATTTCCAGGTAACTGTCTCATCAGCTTTGCTTTGGTCACAAAGAACTTTCTTCCTCTCGGCAAGCATTGGCAATTGCATAGTATAACAGTTTTTGGTGTCCTCTTCCTTATCCTTTTGTTCCGTGATCCTGGTCTTTGCCCTGGTCCCTTCTTGCCCCCGCTGCCTGGCTCTTCACATAGCACTGATGCCTCTCCACTGGCTGACCATTCATTCTTCAGCCAGGTGTTATGGGGAAATTGAAGGTGAGGTTTCGGGAACTAAAAGTGTTGAACAGGGCCATAGTGAGTTAGAGGCTGAGTCCCCTTGGACTAGTACAGGTGCTGGTTTGAATTGTAAAACCACAGGAAGGGGAAAAACTAACTGAGGCAACATTTTTGGCCTCCCTTCTCCTTTGCCCTTTTCCACAGGCTGCTAATATAGTAAAGTAGATTATTTGTGCTAACTAGTCTATCTGGTGCTTTCTATCTAGACTTGTGGATTATTTACACTAACTGTAGTATAACTATGCCAATTAAATTACCTTGGGCTCTTTAGACTGCCAGGGTCTAGAGGAATTAAAGCTGGATCTTAAAGAAATTAGGCTGTAAGCAAGTAGGATATTTTTTTAAAGGAAATTTGACTTTACAATCCTGGGTCATGGTTCTCATGACCACTAAAGCCTTTATGGTCACATTACTATTGGCAAGTGTGAGAGGAATGGGAAAAGGTTTTTGCTGACTTGAAGAATTTTTAGGACTCCTTACAAGATAAAGGTATTATGTCCTGTTTTCTTTTAAATTATCCACTGGGCCTCTGAAGAAAGCACTACATTTTCTTAGAGCAATATGCTTTATTATTTTTTTAACAGCATAGAAATAGCTGTTTTTCCCAACTGCTGATTTTTCCCAAAAATTTCTCCCACATCTTTAATAAGCCTTTTTGTAGCTTGTCTTTCCCTGTTCTAGTCTTCTTTACCTTCATCTCTGTCTTCACTCCTCTTCTTTTTTGCCAATCTCATAATGCATTGGTTTGGGTATATTTTTCCAGGGCTTTACTTGCTCTCTTTTGGACCATTCATTCCTTTTTTCTTTCCTTCCTCTCTCCTGTTTTTTCTCTGAGCCCTTTTATTGGAGACTGTATATTTAGTGTCCACTGAAACCTACATATATACTTTGTATATTTCAGTACAAACTGTTGCCATTTTCTCAGATTCTGTACAGTAGCAACAAAGAATTCTCCATCACACAGACAAGCTATATTTCATTCTACAACAAGAAGACTCAAGTAAATTCTTAAAAGCACAGTGTTTGACTTTGGTAAAAAAAAAAATTAAGGGCAAACACCTCCCTTTTTCATTCTCTACCATTTTGGATGGTGCTTTTATTTAATAATTTCTTTTACTATTTTTGGTTTTATTTACTCTTGCCTCTTTAATATGTTCATCTTTCCTCTTGAGCCTCCTTTTGCTTTTGTTGACTTTTCTCTTTGCCTCCTCCCCTTTTCTCTGTCTTTTCTGTCTCCAGCTACCTGCCTGTCTTTTCTTTTCTTTTCTCTCATCTCCTGAACCATTGCACTTTCTGGGTGACTCAAACTTAGAGAAACCTTTAATAGTCGAAAAGCTTTTGTGTCTTGGCCCTGGTCCGCCCAGTGTAGAGCTGTCTGAACTCCCTGATGAACGAAAGGAGGGAGAAAAGGAGGAAAAGAGGCAGATACAGGGCACAGGTAGTTTTCTAACAAGAGCTTTCACTCTACTAACAAAAGGGGGACAGTCCCCTTTTGTCTGGGGCTCCTGAGGGGCGTGTTCCCAGGGTTGCTGTCTGCCACAAATGGAACACAGGTGGAGCGGGGTGACAGGAGGGCAGACAGTGCTGCTTGAGGTTTGACTGACTTAATTTCTTTTTATTTTGATGGGGGAAATTTTCCTCTTTTGGTATTTGGGGTATACCCAACAGTATAATGGAAATACCTTTCTTCATTGTGTGTTCCTATGGAACATAGCCCTTAACTGCTACCTGAGGGAGGTGGGTGAGAGAAAAAATATAAAGTTGACTGAGAACCTGTAAGAGTTCCCCCTTTCCCTATTACCTCTCTTCTACCCACCTTTAAAGGCAATGGAAACAGACCACCATGCAAATCAACAATTAACTCTTGTTTTCTCTTCAGATTCCTTGGCTTGAGAAGGTCCTGTCACTGATGCATCTTTCTGAGGCTTGAAGAGGGCCAAAGAGAGAGAGAGTGTGTGTGTATGTGTATGTATGTGTGTATGGGGGTGGGGGGGACGGACGTCGGCATTGTGTTAGAAGCACAATTAACCTCTGGTATCAGTTTTGTCCATCTCTGAAGTCAACATTTTTACCCATCTGCCTGGGTCCACCTTAGGAGCATGGGTCCCTCACCACTCCACAAACTTCCAGCTATGATCTGTCTACTGTCTACTTGACCTCTTGGTTACCTGCCTTAAAATTTTTATTTCCTTGTCTTGTTGACACCACCGGATTGTGTGCTTGCATAAACACAGAGAGAAACTGCTGCTAATGCTCAGTGACTGGCTAAGGCCAAATATATTCCTGGTCAGTGTCTAATGATCAATGAAAAACAAATTACTAGAAAACATATACTTATTCTATTATTCTATATATGCACGTTTGAGTGCATGATGGAGTCTTTTCTTATTGACTTTGCTGCACATTATTTACATCTCAAGGGGAAAAGTTGTTTTGGAATTTTGGTTTATATCAGACAGGTTCCATGCCCCCAACCCCATACTTTGGCAAGGTACATTAGCCAGTTATTATTATCTGACATATTCTTGAAAAATAACCATAGCATACTTATACATACTACTCTACTCTTCCCATATGCAGTTCTAAATATATGTGTATGTGTGTGTATGTGTTTGTATATATGCCACTTGAGGAAAATAACAGGCTAGCTTTAGCCTCCTTCCAATTTGCTATTGTCTATATGCTGCATCTATGTAAGAGTTCAGAACCCATAAGACTTTTACTGAAATAAAGCAATAGTGTGAGATATTTTAAATAAGGTTATCCCCTTCCCCCCCACTGCTAGATTAGGTCTTAGTCTAATTGGAGACTAGGGCCTTGAGCACTCTCTCTCTCTCTCTCTCTCTCTCTCTCTCTCTCTCTCTCTCTCTCTCTCTCTCTCTCTCTCTCTCTCTCACCCCTCTCTAACTTTAGCTACTTCTCAGGTCCCAATGCAGTGACTTCTTCATGGACCTTCTTTGGAGGGAATAGTTAGGGAGAAATATGAGACTTCCTCAACTTCTTTTCTCAGACATTCACTGTTCTTTAGGTCTCTGCCTCTTTTCACAGTATTCAACTATTGGCTCTGTCAAGAGGGTCTTGGAGGAAGAGCTATTTACCATAAGGAATTACTACGAGGGCTCTTCCAAGGCTGAGCACTGATCTTCTCCTTATCCCATTTCTCCTTATTTATCCAACTCATCTGAATCAAAGCCCTTGCCTTATTTCCCATTTCCATCCCTTTCCCCCCACTTCTTTCACTCACTTTCATTTAATTTATTGTCATTGTTTGCTCTTTTGCCATAGACACCTTGTGCTATGCAGGTTAGGCCTCTCATGTCACTCTGAGTAAGTTTGGAGAGTAGGACAGGTGGCCAAATAAAGAAGTTTGAAAATCCCCTTTCAAAAAGAAAATTATTCTTAAACAAGAGGAAGAAAAATTATAACAGTGAGAAAGAAAATGGAATACAAAAATCTAAGGAAAAATGATAAAAGTCAGGAAGTAACTTCTAAAATTGAATATGAATCTTTTTGTTGCTATAATTTCTCTATTGGTTTGCCTGTTGTTTGGTGCTCATTACAGGCCCCTCAGTGTAGGACTGGGATAAAGGATATACAGTGATAATACATTGTTTCAGTGTAGCAAACTAAACTGTGTGGGTACTTTTCATAGAATCTTTTCAAAACTTGTGTGATAGAGGACTATATGCTGATGGAGGCTGGGAAGAAGTCTGGTAAAGAACTATCATCAGTTGTTTTTTGTCTTTGGTTTTGGTTGTGGGCCTTCCTTCCTTCCTTCCTTCCTTCCTTCCTTCCTTCCTTCCTTCCTTCCTTCCTTCCTTCCTTCCCTCCTTTCTTCCTTCCTTCTTCCCTTCCTTCCTTCCCTCCTTTCTTCCTTCCTTCTTCCCTTCCTTCTTTCCTCCCTCCCTCCCTCCCTCCCTCCCTCCCTCCCTCCCTCCCTCCCTCCCTCCCTTCCTTCCTTCCTTCCTTCCTTCCTTCCTTCCTTCCTTCCTTCCTTCCTTCCTTCCTTCCTTCCTTCCTTCCTTCCTTCCTTCCTTCCTTCCTTCCTTCCTTCCTCCCTCCCACCTTTCCTCCCACCTTTCCTCCCTCCCTCCCTTCCTTCCTCTTTTCCTTCCTCCCTCCCTCCCTCCCTCCCTTCCTTCGTCTCTCTATCATTCTTTTTAAATAATCAAATCTAGGGATTCAGGGGTAAGGTTTTGACTGGGTGTAATCAGCTGAATTTTCTATTTAGTAAGAGACTAGGAGGAGTTGTTTATATATATATATATATCCTTTCTCCTACTCTGTCTCTGTATGCCTCTCCTCTCTTGTTCTCTATGTTTCGCTGTCTCTTTTTGTCCGTTTCTGTCTCTCCTCTTTTCCTTTTCTCTTCCTTTTTGTAGAACTACCAACCTATATAGCTTGGGATGATAACTTCCATTTTCCCCATTTTTTTCTCCCTAAATAAAAAAAAAAGGAAGCAAGAGACAGAAAAAGAGCTCATGCATGTATGGGAGAGAGATTGAAACCAAAATACAGAAAGAAGGCGCAGCTGCTTTCTCCAAGGCCTTCTGGGGCTCCCGCTTATATGCATTCCTTTATTTATTTATTTTTCTGGCTAAAAAATATAATTTCCGCAGCCGCCTCTTGCCCCCCCCCCCTTAAATTTGCTGTGTCTTGCTGCCAAATCTACCAGAGTGGGAGCATGGAATAAAAAATTCATAACTGCTGGACTTTGCTTGTTCATTAGATATGAACTTGTCGATTTGGCAAATTGTTTTTGGTCTCTAACCGCCCAGTCCCTCCCCACCCTCCCAGGCTCTCCTCCTTTCCCTCCTCCCCTTTGATGCAGCCATTGGCTGTTCAGTAGATGTCTCTTTGCCAAATAGGTGGATCCTTCTCTCTCTCTTTCTCTCTCTTCCCCCCCTTTTTTTTCTGGCTTTGGCACAAGCAAATGGATGGGGATTGAGCATGAAAGGAGAGAGAGGGAGTTTGAGAGAGAAAAGAAGCAAAAAAAAAAAACACCACAGCACACTCTCCTCTCTCTCTCTCTCTCTCTCTCTCTCTCTCTCTCTCTCTCTCTCTCTCTCTCTCTCTCTCTCTCTCTCTCTCTTTCTCTCTCTCTCCCTCTCCTCTTCCCCCTCCCTCCCTCTCTCTCTGTCTCTGTCTCTGTCTCTGTCTCCCCCTCCCTCCCTTCCTCTCTCTCTCTCTCTCTCTCTCTCTCTCTCTCTCTCTCTCTCTCACTCCCCCCCCCCCCTTTGCCAGCGACGGTCTGCAGCCGGTCAGAACTCGTCCTTTTCCCCGGGAATCTGCGATCTCCCCCTTTTCCTCCAAACAGGCGGAGAGAGAGGCAGATCTAAGTTTACATCCCTGTGCCGTTGCCAAAGCCGAAAGCCTTTTTCTTCAGCTGCTGCTTTTTCTCTCCTGGGTTTTTGGCGGGGGGTGTGAGTGGGGTGGGTGGGGGTGGGGTAGGGATAGGGGTGGGGAGCTGGATTTGGGTTTTTCTTTCTGCATATATCTTTTTTTTTTTTTTTGGAGGGATGCACAGGAGGGGAAATTGAAAAAAAAATTGGCTTTTGTTTACCTGGCGTGTTTGGCAACGGGCTTTCTCACTGCCTGCCATCTCTGACCTTTCTTTCTTTCCTTTCTCTTATTTCCAAAGGAAAAAAAAAATAATCCCCCCCCCATGTGCATGAAGGGTTAAGGGGGAAATGGGGGGGATCTGAGAATCCAACCAAGCCCAGCCCCCCTTCGGTAGAAAACCAATAACACCCCCTTCCTTTTTAAAATTTTTACCTTCATCCTATCCTTTCTCCTCCTCCTCCCACTCCCTCCTTTCCACACCCCCCCACCCCCAACTCACAACTCTGTTGAGTCCAGAATTTCAGAATCTGGTGTTGGGCTTTGCCGGGATGCTTCGGAGGAATGGTAATTATTTATTTTTTCCAGATTTTATATTTAGCAAATAGGAGTCAAATATTATTTAACCCCCAAATAAAAAAAAAGAAAGAAAGAAATCTTAGCTCTCTTTACACCTGACCGAGTAGAGAAAAGAGGGTAAAGGGGTCAGTGGGAAGATAGAGAAGAGGGTGGAAAAGGACCCAGTATCTTTTAACCCTGATGTGACCAAGGCCAGTCACCTTGTTTATTTGTTTATAGAATAATAAATGTCTGGTTTATTATTACTTTGATTAACATTATTATTGATGTTATTGATAATGTCATGCTTCCATAGTTAAGATTTGTATTTGATCAATATAAATTCTAGGGTAGATGTTAAAACTGATCTAGAAGGAAGAAAATGAAAAGGCACCTGGGGGTGGAGATCTAAATCTCTTTCGCCTCTTGTGGGTGTCATTTTCTTTTTTTGGGGGTTGCCAAAATTGAATAGTATCTGGGCTCATGGGGGTTTCTGCATGCACGAGTCCTTGTGCATGAGTGTGCAGACATATATGTTTAGATACTGTACCTCCATGAGATAATACAGAGATCCTCCCTGCAATATAACATGGATATTGCATGGGCTCAACAGAGTGCAATGGGGATATCAGCTGCTTGTGTGTGTGAACAGAGATATTGTCTGTGTGTGTGTGTGTGTGTGTGTGTGTGTGAGAGAGAGAGAGAGAGAGAGAGAGAGAGAGAGAGAGAGAGAGAGAGAGAGAGAGAGAGAATGAGAATAGGTGTGTGTATAGGCACTCAGTGGCTCTCTCTCCTTTGGTTGCTGGGAGTGAGATGGGAGCAAGTGCCTGTCTGGCTAAGCTGGCTAACCCTAGTTTCCAGGGGTGACTAGAAGGAAAAGAACTGGGGGGGAAGGAGGGAGTCTATTTCCTGGTAGCATCCCTCTTCTAACACTTTTTGTTCTCTTTTCCTCCTCTTTTTTTCCTCCCCATCTTCCCCTCCCTCCCTTCCTGCCGGCTCCCCGCCTCGCCCCGCATGCTCCCGTCTTGCCGCCTGCAGGATGAATTCCACCCGTTCATCGAGGCCTTGCTGCCTCATGTCCGTGCCTTCTCCTACACCTGGTTCAATCTGCAGGCGCGGAAGCGCAAGTACTTCAAGAAACATGAGAAGCGCATGTCGAAGGACGAGGAGCGGGCAGTGAAGGATGAGCTGCTGGGGGAGAAGCCCGAGATCAAGCAGAAGTGGGCGTCCCGGCTCCTGGCCAAGCTGCGCAAGGACATCCGGCCCGAGTACCGTGAGGACTTTGTGCTGACCATCACCGGCAAGAAGGCCCCCTGCTGTGTCCTCTCCAACCCTGACCAGAAGGGCAAGATCCGCCGGATTGACTGCCTGCGCCAGGCCGATAAGGTGTGGCGGCTCGACCTGGTCATGGTGATTTTGTTTAAGGGGATCCCCCTGGAAAGTACTGATGGGGAGCGGCTCTACAAGTCACCCCAGTGCTCCAACCCCGGCCTGTGTGTCCAGCCTCACCACATTGGAGTCACAATCAAAGAACTGGATCTTTACCTGGCTTACTTTGTCCACACTCCTGGTAGGTCATTTTGAACAGTTTTCATCTTATTTTATTAATTGGATTTACAACTATCTTCCTATTTGTTTTATTGTTTTAAAAAAAGATCAAAGCACAGTAGGCCTCAGTAACACTTTAGCAGGGGCCTGCCCTATTCCCAGGGTTTACTTTTTCTTTTCTGTTTTTTCCCTTTCTTTCCCTTTTTATTCTTTCTCTATTCAATACCCTTACCACATCCCCTATTTTATGTCTCCATCTTTTGAAGGACTATTTGTTTCAGAAAAGCTTCATGGCTCTTTGGTCTGGAACTGGAATGGCCCAGGATTTGTCCTGTGTTGGTGAGAGATTGCTAGAGGGGAGAATTCAATATTTATTGTTATATATTTAAAAGAAAGTGAAGTGGCATTGGGGCACCACAGCTACCCCCTGTGTTGTTGTTAAATGTTGTTTTGGCATGGTACTAGGCAGTGTTAATGTCAGCGGGAAATGAAACGGCAATATTCTATGGATATCAGACTAGATTCTCCCCTCTGTGAATCAGTAAAAATGAAAGAATGTGCCCAACGCTAAGGTACCCCGCTTTAGACTCTTAGGCTGAAGATGAACGAGGTAGGAATGGGAAAGGGGCTTGTTTTGGTTAGGCCTAGTGGTTGCTGGAGAAGAATTGGGCAGTGATTTCACTGAGAAAGCTGGGGTGGGGGGAACTTGAGAGACTCTGCTTTCCCCTTCCAAAGCACTGACTCCTGACACTGTCTTTTTTTGGGACTAAACGGGTCAGATCTGTACCCTGGACATACTTAATGCATAGTAAATAAAAGTCAGGCACACTTGTGTGGCCCATTGATGATGGCATGGCAGTTTTTATAATGATATATTTCTCATGCCACTTTCTTTGGCAGAGAATATTTTCCCTCCTAGAAAACCCCTTTTTTTTTCTTTTAATCTCTTTGCTCTATAAGAATTTTTTTTTAGTAATTTTTTCTTCTTTACCCTTTTCACTTTGCTTTTGGGGTTTGGGGCTTTAATTCCTCTTCTATTTTTTCTTTCTCTCCCTTTTATAATTTCTTTCTGCTTTTGTTTTCTTACAAATTGAAACAGAGATGGCTGGTTAATTTTTAGCCTCCACTCAGCTACGCCCAATTTACTGCCGCCTTTGAAACCCAAACGAGCCGGCACTCTGTGATTAAGCAAAGCAGAAGTGTGTTTACATTATGCCCAACCAACTTGTAATGAGAGGGCTACCAAACCTTTTTCTTGTGTGTGTGTTTTTTTTTTCTTCCCCTTTCCTGTATTCTAGCTTTCTCTTTCTCATCTCAGTTCTTCCTTTCTCTGGTTAGGCAATCATAGGAGAACGTAGCTGAACTTAATGGACTGTTTCAAATGTTCTTTTCTGTGTCATAGTGTGTGTGTGTGTGTGTGTGTGTGTGTGTGTACATGTGTCTTCTTTTCATTCAAGAAACAGGAAAAAAGAAGGGAAACTGCTGCTATTAACATTCTATTTGGGTACTAGGGAGAGTGTCCATACATAAATAAAATTTCAGGCACTCTGAGTCTTGATTTTATAGGAACTCAATAGAGGTTAGTATTAGTTTTACATAGGAAGAGAGCTTTGGAAAAAAAAGAATTATTTTTGTCCTCCTGTTTCATCTGTTTTTTCATGCCCAAAGAAGTGGCTTTCTTAGCACGGTGGCTGTGGGCACTGCCACTGGGCACTGCCTTCTTGCGCCTCCCTAGATCCATGACTAGCCCTATAAGGTGTGGGGTAAATATGGCTATTGCTGGTGAAGAGTAAACTATCAGATCAGGAGACTTCTCTTTTTTGAAAGATTAAACAACAACAACAACAACAAAAAGTAACTCCATTCTCAAGTCTGCTGACTAAGACAGAAAGTCTTTTTATTTATTTTTGGTTGGAAGTGACAGGAGAGACTTGGAACTTCATCATGCCATTTTCAGAGCCTGTGGGGCAGCTTTGACCCCAGGTTAACCTGCAGATGTCTTAGGAATTGGGTTGTGTATCCTCTGATAAGGTCAGAGGAAGGCTAACCATTTTAGTCAAGATATGTCTTCCTTTCCCTCAATTCAGCCCTATCCAGCTTTCTACTTGAATCCTTACAGCTGAATTAGTCCTCAGTTTCCTCACATTTTAGGTAACATTCTTGACTTCCATAAACATACATCAGAGTTGGGATGAAGAGAATGTCACAAGAAACCATTTCACTGTTACATCTCTGGAGTTAACCAGGCAGACTTCTCGGAGAAAGGAGTAATGACCTGACTTAAAAAGCTCAGTGGCCTTGTCGGATTGAACGAACGATTCTCACTATGTTCTGTGTCCTTACATTGTCTTTTTTGGGGACTAAACAGGTCAGAACTATAGCCTGGACATACTTAAGGCATAGTAAATAAACTCTGCTAAGGCTGAGTCTCCACAGTCAAAAAAAAAAAGAGAATTAAGGCACTTCATCAAATCATTTAGGCCCTGAAACCCTACATAATTCAGATGGATAAAAGTAAAAAAAAAATTATGTCTCAATTTGAATAGCAGCTCACTTCTTTGATTGAGCTGAATGGCATATAGGCTAGAGAGATTTGGGGGCATTCAGGGTATATGTAGGGCAATTGGGCCACAAGTGGGACTCTTTGTTTTTCCCTTTAGGAGAAAAGTAGTTGGGAGGTGGGATGTTGTAGTAGTGTATATTCCTTCATGGTCAGATCTAACTAGAACTCCTCTCCATTTGCTTATTCCCTAAGCTGAATTATCACCCTCTTCTCTTAACACATTGGATAGTTTAGGAGCTTGTGCCCAGCCCTGAACAATGACAGTTTGGGAAGGGATATTGATTGTTTTTAGTATCCTCCCCTATCTCCTCTGTTAGTCTCTCCCACACTTTCCAACTATAAGATGGTGGTCCCTGGGGAAATTGTCTTTGGCTTAGAAAGGAGAATTTTGATTTTTCATCTGTAAATATAGTAAATACACGTCCCAGAGTGAGCCATTTTCGTTTGAGGTAGTATAAAGGTGAGTTTGAAAGGATGTTGTGCCATTTGCCAGGTGGTTGGGTTTTTGTAGTGCGTTTAGGCCATTGGTTGCTCCTTAGATGAAGCTTGAGGAAATGGCTTGCCTGGAGAAAGAGGACGTAATAACAGTGGTGTGAAGAGCTTCATTCCACTTTGAAAGCATGGTGTCCGAATTAACATTCGTTCCCCAAATCTTCATTCTTTACCGAAAAAGAAGAACGCTTCCTCAACATGAAAAAAAAAGCCTTTTGATTTGGGAGGCATATGAGTTTCCTGCTATGAGAGAAAAGAGTCTGGAATGGGAGATCAGATACAGGATGAGGCTAAAATCTCTCAATTTTCTCTTGAGTTACAGAAGTGGTACTGAGGCTATTGTCCCCAAACTCCAGTGAAGAATTCTAAGGTGTAGTAGGTGAGAAACATCAAACCCTCCTTGCCATGAGAACTGGTCTTTTAAAAGGCAAGAGAAAACTGAAAAAAACAAGACCCGTTTCAATGCCCAGATGCTTTGCTGTACATCTATTGCTACTCCTGGCTAATCTTGCAACCTACAAAGGGTGGCAGCCTTGGGAGCATAAAATACTAGCATGAAAAGTACTGAATGATGGACATGCCGTACCTTGCCTTGAGTACCTGGTTAGTTCCTTGCCCCTCATCTTGCAGGTAACCAAGTGCCCATTTTACCTCAAACTCCAGGTGAACTTTGCCCAGGGTCTAGGGAAGTCCACTGGTACAAGAGCTTTCTTTTTTCCCTTTCCCTATCCCTCCAGAAGCTGGAACTTTGCTAGAGCTAGAGTTTAGGGGCTGCTCCCCTCTTTACTCAATGGGTTGTTTAGGGGAAAGTAAAGAAGCTGTCCTGTTGGCTTTGCTACTGTCCTTGAGTTTCAAATGTGCCACAGCCAGTACTTTTTGCTTCCCCCAGGTCTGTCTTATTTCCCAGTAAAAGATGAGGTGAGAGGGGACACCCATTTCCTGAGTCTCCTTTTTCCTGCCCTTCTCACAACTCCTTCCTAGGAGAAACAGATAGGTGGTTATCCATTTGCTGTCCGACTTTGCCACTCCCTGAAATGACATTTGTATGTATCCTCTGGGGTTGTTCTAGCTTGTGGGAGTGTAGGCAATGGAAGCTACCTCAAGAAGGTGCCCATCACCAGGTGGCAATATGGAAGGATCATTGGGTACAGGTGCATAGGGGACACATGATCTCAGCAGTGGGTGGTAGGTAATAAAAATAAAAGTAGCTATATTCATTTAGTGTTACCATTTACAGAACACTTTTCTTATAAAAGATTTGTGAAGAAAGTAGGGCAAATGTTATTATTTGCATTTTATGGATGGGGAAACTGAGACTCAGATTAAATACCTTATGTGTGTACAGCTTACAGGTAACAGAACTGGGACTCAAAACTGGGTCCCTGGTTTCTCATGTTTGTTTTTTTCCTATGCAAGATTCCCTGGGGAGGAAAAAAACTAAGAAGAAAAGTCAGACTCAGCTTCACCCTAACTGTGACTTTTTTCTTGTTGCTTCTCGTGCTGGTGTCCTGCTTACCTACTATATAATACTTTGTCCTTGTGGCTCCCTACCTGGTGTAGGTGGCTAATTTATAGAAGTGTCTGTTTCTTGGAAAATTGGAAGCAGGAGCAAAAAGAAAACATCCCAATCTTAGTTTGGTCTGCTAAGGTATGGGATAACCATAAAAGAGCAAGGAAAGAGGACCACTTTTGCCAGGATGTTCAGATCAGATGTGATCGGCCTATTGTCTCTTGACCTGAGGTCCAACACCTACCCTTTTCTGTACACAGAAAGTGGCTAATGTTTCGAATACTGCACCAGTCAGAGAGTTTATAGGAGCAGAGGATTTAGAGCAGAAGGAACCTGATTCAAAATCATCTCTTTTAAGCTCCTCACTTTAAAGATGAGAAATCTGGGGCTCAAGAAGTTACATTGCCCAGGGTCTCACAAGTGGTAAGTCAGAATTTAAAACTAGGTCTTTGACTCTAAATCTAGTTTGCTTTCCACAATACTATGCAGATTCCATTTCCTTGGCATCTCTTGTGGTCCTCTCATCCTGTATTGATTAGTTCATTTTCAGGTGAGAAAGGGTCCAATTGGGTGTTTATAAAGTATATTAATGTTCCTGTAAGAGTCTAAGGCCTGAACTAGGAGACCTGGGACCTCCTTCAAGGCCATACTCCTGGGATGCCAAGGAAAAGGGAACTGCCTGGGATAGTGATTAGAAGGGGGAATTGGCAAGAATAGAAATGAGAGGGAAGTATCATTTTTCCTTTTCCCCACTCAGGTGTCCTGGAGCAGCTGGGCAGAGAGGGTAACACTCGGCTGCCCTCTCTGCCCAGGGGAGGTGGTTCTCTCTTTCTCCCTCTCCTTTCCTCTGTCTCAGGACCTGCCACGCTTCAGTTATTTTATCCTTTAGTGTCCAATTCAGAGGTCTTTTCAAAGGCCCCAGCCGTGTCAGCCCGGTGCTCACACAAAAGGGCTCTTTGATTTCTTGTTTGTTTTCATTTGCCAGTGGAAGGGGGAGGGGGAATGGAGAAAGAGCTTCTGGGTTTAAAAATTTTTTATTTGGGTTGCTTGCTTCATTCCCAGAGGACTTGGCTCCTTGGAACATCAGTACAGAGTTGAGGGTAGGAAAAAGAACAGCAACTTTCTGGGGGGTGTCCAAGCAAGGGGAGGACCGGAGGTAGAACTACCCCAGTGTGAGGGAAGGTAGAGATGGATTTAGGAAGGATCAAGCCTTTGCCATCAAGAGAACTGACGGTAGGAACTTGGCTAGACCCTACCACGATTTGGGTGCAGAGAGGGAGGAGATAGAATGAATACCTGACTCCCGAGACCTCTGCCCTACTATCTGTGCCCTTAATAAGCAGTTTCGTAGAGCACGGCTGGGGTGACTTTGCCCCTAGTTTCTTGTCAGATATCTTTTGGTCATTATTGTAACTACAGAGGTAGGTACTTGAATAAGTAGTTCTTGAATAAGTAGCAACAGGAGAAAAATCAGTTAAGCTCAGGGTTTGTTTGTTTTTTAATTCTCAAAGTCTAATCTATCCTATATTAGATGTGCAACAGTATTGGGTTAGGTGTTTCTACCTGAAGTGAGCACGGAGAGGTTGATTAAGAAGAAATACCCACATGAACATTATAGGATGTTTAGCACGTCTCCTGACATACATAGAAGAATAGAGAGAGAAGAGATATATTAGGAAACGCAGACAGATATGTAGATACCTCCATCGAAAGAGAAACCAAAGACCCTAATTACTGGGTGGGTCACTATGGGCATCAACAGCAGGGAGAATATATTGGTTGGGGGGGGCAATTTAGCAGGACCTCATTGGCAGATGGGAGGGGGAGGCTGGGGGGTTGAGAGATGGGTAAATTTAGATGCTGGCATTTCTGAAGACTAGTTTTCTTGGCACTGAGGGCACCATGGAAATCATTATGACAAATGCCCAGCCCCGTAGGCCGCTGACGCCATCTTAAGGACATTGGAGCTGTGGAGCTAGCGAGGCAAGAAGGGGGTTCCAGTAAGCAGAGAGAATGTTCAGAGCATTGGGTGGTTGTGGGGGTGCTTTACTGGACCTCGCTTTACCCTGTTCTACCTGTCTGTGGCCTGTTTTCTGGACTTCTTTTAAAAACTGTAATTTAATTTTCCCAATTAATAACTTTTATTTATGCTTTTTTTAAACATCAGAATCATTTTCCCAATGTACTCCCCCCATTGAATCTTCCCTTGTAAAAAGAAAAAATTGAGTAAAACCCAACCACCAAAGATCCTGCATCTGACAATAGTACATGCATCATTCCACATGCATGATCTCCTACCTCTCTACCTAGAAGAGGGAGGTAAGTTTCCTCCTCTTTTCTCTAGGACCAAGATTGGTCATTAAAATTAATCTCAGTTCAACAGTATTTTAGTATTGTTTTTCTTTATCTTATTAGAATCATTTTGTATATTGTTCTTTAGGTACTATTCTTTTCATTCTGTATCAATTTATAGAAGTCTTTCCATGTTTCTCTGAATTCTTCAGATTTGTCATTCCTTACAGAATTATGTTATTGCAATCATATGCCAAAGTTTATTCAATCATCCCTAACTTATGGGCGCCTACTTGGTTTTCAATGTTTTGGGCTTTGTTTTGCAACCACAAATAGGGTTAATATTAATATTTTGTTATATACGGGACCTTTCTTTGTCATTGACCTCCTTGTGGTAGGAAAGTCAAAAGTGATATAGTGGACAGAATGTTGGTCTCAGAGATAAGGCCTGGATTCACATATTTCCATCAACACCTATTAGCTGTGTGACCTTGTGCAATTCACGACCTGTCTGAGCCTTAGTTTCTTCACCTGTAAAATGGGTATAATAATATCTGATGTGATATCTATATGACACTTTGCAAAGTTTAAAGTATTATATAGGGGACCACAAAAGATAAAGATAAAGTATTATATAAATATCAGCCTTTAGACATATGCCCAAGAATGGCATAGCCATGATTTTTCTTGCATAATTCCAAATTGTTTTCCAGAATCATCTTACTAATTCCCGGCTCCATCAATGAAGTATCATTGTTTCTATTTCCCCAATGGTTCTCTAACATTGTTTATTTCTATTTTTTGTTATCTTCAACAATTTGATGAGGAAGAGGTAAAGTCTTAGCATTGTTTGATAAATCAAAGAACTTAAACTACTCAAGAAGATACGTTTCAACAATAACTGCTTGGGGAAACTGGAAAGTGGTATGGCAGAACATATTTTAGAAAGACATCTTACATCTTATACCGCAGAAAGCTCCAAATGGATATATGACCTACATCCAAGACTTCACTCATTTAAAAAATCAGTCAAGTACAAAAGGAGCTACCTTTCAAAATTTTAGTGGAGGAGAATTCATCACTAAACAAGAGATAATGGTAATTATAAAAATAAATAATTTTGATAACAAAAAATTAAAATTTTGCATTAACAAAACCAATGTAATTATATTAAGAAGAAACATCATTGATGGGAAAAATCTTTACATCAAATAGCTCTGATAAAAGTCTTATAGCCAAGATTTGTAGGGAACTAATACAAATGTATCGCTAAGAGCCATACTTTGATAAGTGGTCAAAAGACAGAATCAATGTTTTCAAAAGAAGAAATGCAAGCCATTAACAAACATATGAAATAATCTGAATCACTAGTAATAAGAGAATTATGAATTAAAACAACTCTGAGGGTATACTTTATACCCATTAAATTGGCAAAGACGATAAAAAACTGCACAATCATAGAACTAAGGGCTAAAAGAGATTTTTAGAGATCATCTACTTCAGCCTCTTCATTTTACAGATGGAGAAACTGAGGCCTAGAGAAACTTAACTTCTTTAAGGTCACACAAGTAGCCACAGTTAGCATTGGAGGGGCTGTTGGGGAAAAGTCCATTGTTATTACGCTGTAAATAGAATCAAATTTTCTCTTTTAGCCAAATATTCCCAGGCTTTTCCTTTGAAAATTTGTGTTGCCTTTGTCAAAGGAGTACCATATTTCTCTAAGTGGTGGCAATCATTTATTGGCCTGACCTCAGTAGGGGCTTTAAGTAGGCTTCTCTCTTTTTCCTGCTCCTAACTACCATTGAATCAGCCCAATTTATCATACCGTTTCTGGTGGAAGTCACCCTGGGCCTTGACATTTAAAGTGGCTTGGTAATGTCAGTCTCTGACAACCTTGGGCTAACATTAATAGAACTAGTACTCCAGAAAACTCCAGCTCACTCTCCTTGTTGAGCAAGCTCTAGTTCACTCAAAGAGCATTCATGTTAACAGAAGCATTCAAGTACATAATCAGATGTAGCGTCCTAGTTAAATACATAGCAAGTTGGTAAAACCACATTCCTTTTTTGGTTAGGTAAAAATTGGGATTAATTTTGACTGCCAGAGCAGAAATGATTTCACACCATAAATAGATGAATAAAATGACTATCAAATCTATAAGAAAAGTTACAACCTCTCAATGTATCAGAGAATAAGAGTCTGCAAACTGTAAAATGCATAATTTGGGGTGGACAGACTCAAGCATGGTAAAGAGGAATAGAGCTCTTCTTTAAGGAAAGAAAAGCTCTGTCCTCTTCTGTTGTAGGGTAAGGGAGATCAGATGGAGGCTGTTGAGATGAGGTGCTAGGACATCAAGGTCTCTGTTCTAGGGCTTCAATAGATGGCCAAGCCTTTTGAACAACTTCCATATCTTGTCTCATTTTCTCCTCAGATTAGTACCTTGAAGTTGACAGGGCAGGTATTTATCACTCCCTTAAAGCAGAGTTAAAGAAAATGAGTCCTAGAGAGATCATGTAACTCAGGTCACTCAGCAAGTTCGTGGCAAAGCTGGGACTAGAATCTTGATCTCTAATACAAGCCCTAGGCTTTTCTCACTACGCCAGCATCACTGGGGTAGTATATTGAACTTCCCTGATATTGCCAAATTGAAAAAAACCCACTAGACAAGGCAGTTCCCAACATCTGTTCCCAACAAATCCAAGTTGAACTTGAGGTTGGATGCCAGGGCCCACCCTGGTCCTCACCCCCTCTTCTCTCCCAGCCTGGGCCATCACTCAGCTCGAGAGCTCCCCCCTCTGCCGAGCACACAGGGTATGCTGAGAAAGACATCCAGCCGGCACTGCTGTCTGTGATGCCAATCTCACCCTCACTACTGACAGGCCCAGTTGAATAGGAGCACACTTAGTTCTTGGCAGGGGGGTGAAGTACTGATACAGACCTAGAATGCAGGTGAGGCCTTTGATGTCTGGGACCCCAGTTTCTTAGTGTACTTTCCAAGAGCTGCAATTTTGAGGGGATCTTGGTACAACCTGGTTAGCATTATACCCAAGCTGCTATGCTAAGAATCAGTTTGGAATTTAATTTTTAAACATGAATGTAATGATTTTAGTTGATCCTTTCTTTTCTGGGTTCACCATTGGCCTTTTTCTTGAAGACTCCACCCTCTTCATCTTACTTTGGGACTCTAGGAATCTGTGGGGAAAGGGTACTTCGCTTTGGGTTCCCATGTATTGGCTCTGGCTAATGGAACTTGGACTCTGGGAAAATAGAGCAGGTCTCTATGAAGAAATAGAGGTATTTAAAGTAAGAGGAATTTCCATCTTTTGCTCCAACTACATTTCTGACCTACTGGAACAAAGGAATGGAACTGCAAAGGATGAGATCTGTGGTGTCTGGTTCGGTTTCCCCTCCCTTTCTCTCTCTGAGGAGCCTTCCCAAGGAGCCTTTTGCTGGCTGGAATAACATGCCTATCTTGGAGCTCCGAATTCTCCTGCCAGCAGATGTGAGGAAGTTCCTGCTTTGCAGAGGTAGCTCAGTGTGTGGCGGTCAGTGTGTCCTGGGCACTTGCTGTGGGAGAGGAATAAGTCTGCACATTCAGTGACCCTAGCCAGGCTTTTTGTAGGTATTCTCTGTGTGATTAGATATTCATTCAGATCTATGTGGGGAGCTAGGATCACGGTACTGTAGGATTTCGAGCCAGAAGGGACATTATGGATCACCCCAGAGCTGTCCTTTTAGGCCTTGGCCCAGACATTCAGTATTTCAATCATTGGACTAAGCCTGGGGAGTATGTGACCCTCCCCTGCCCCTCCCCAGGAATTTCAGCCTTTTTTCTGCTCTGGGACTGGCTTGGACACGGAATTATTAAAACCCGGATCCTGGAGCTGGCCTGCAGGCAAGAGGGACAGAAGAGACACGCTGCCCCAGAGCTAGCCAGGCCTCCATCCGCCAGGGCAGGGTGGTGTGGTGTGGGCCTGTCAGCTGGGCCTGGCCAGCTCCCGAGCCCCAGAGGCAGGCTGGGAGCAGCCGAATCACTCGGCTCCTTCAATCCTCCCCAGGGGCCAAGGCGGGATTGCTGGCCGAGAAGTGGCCTGCTTGGCAGTTTCTTGTTGCTCCAGCTTAGCTGTCGGGAAGAGCCCGGCTCCCTAACCTTTCCCAGGAGAGCAAAGGTTTCCCTCCATAGCAAGAGACTGGGGGGGAAGGGGGGGTTGGGGCGGCCGGAAGGTCCGATCTGTTCCCTAGGTTGGAAGACTGCCTTGCTTCCACCCAAGGCGTCGGAGCTCTCCTCCTGCCCCCTTCCCCCAGCCGTCCCCCATTCCCCATCATTTCGTTCCCATTAGGGATTTGCAGGGTCACTGAAACGGCTCCTCCTTCTCCCATTTCCCGCTCCAAACCCAGACCAAAGCAACGGCAACGCTTCGCCTTCTGGGGCTTATTTTATTCTAATGCTTTGTTTTTGGCAGCAAAACTCTTAACGGAAAGAGCTGGGGTGGGGCGGGGGGGTGGGGGAGGACGCTCCTACTCCAGCCCAGATGTGGGAGAGCCGGCCGCAGGGGTCGGAGTCAGGGTCGGGAACTGGAGATCCAGCCTGTGGAAATCCGAAACTCAGAATGAGAGAGGCAGAGAATCTCCGCAGGGCTCGTGGGAGGCTAGGTAGGCCCCTCTGGGCACCAAACCTCGCGGGGAAGGGGAAGAGGGGACTGACACCTGGTGATTCTTGCAGACTGGGCGTCCGGCAGCGTAGAGGTTCCCCTGAGGCGATCTCCGGGAGACTGTGGCGGGTGTAGCCTTCTGGGAGTATACCCTTATTATTCCTGCAGATTATATCACCATTAGTATATAATTATTGTATAATGGGCGTTATTACATAATGTCCGTTATATAACGCTCAGCCGGAGATACAGACAGTAGGGATATTATATGTGTCTATGTATAGACACCTTCCTCACACTGGATATGTGGTCACATCATAACCATCATGTAAATACTTTCCTGAGCTGGGCTATAAATTTCCGAAGAGTGACGTCAACAGGCTCCTTACTGCGTTTGGAGGCGGAGGGGGGAAGGGAGGGTGAGAATATTTGGCCCCACCCATCTCTTATGACATCATCGTTTCCTTAGCAACCGTGTGCTCCCAAGGGGGACAAAGCAAAGAGAAGACTTTAAAAGAAGGGGGATATGGATAAAAATCCAAATGAGGAAATGAACCCCCTACACACAAATATATCAGTAAGTGAGGAGGAGAGAAGTCCAATGGAATCATCTCTTCTAGGGATTAGGATAACAATCTTGGGCAGTTTAAATTCCCCATTCTTCCAAGGTTTTCCTTTCACTTTCCTGTGTTTTTCTGTTCCCTTTTTTCAGACAAGGAATCCCACCACTTAAACTGGGCCCTTCTAAAGTCCTTGGCCCCATTTTGGTTTCTAAGCTACCAGAAAGAGGAAGTGTAGACTTCAGGTAGCGTCCCTGAGAGCCAAGGAAATAATAAAACCTTAGGAGATTGGGTCCAGAAAGAAAGAGGAAAATAATTAAGACAATTTAACATATAGAGAGTAGGTGGAGGAGAACATTGACAATTATTTTTTCAAATGTATGAAATATTATTTGTATAAGATGATGAGTAACTATGAATATCTTCTGAGACCAGGAGAGGATGTAGTCTTTTCCCGAAGATGAAAAGATTAAAGTTAGCCCTGAGGAGAGAAAGGTGTGCACTGGAATAGATCTGTCAGTGATGCTGATCATCTCCTTGCCCTAAAGTCTAGATGCATAATAAGCTTTAGGCTGTTTCTAAGGCAAGGACAATATCACTATAGAAGAGTAGAATCCCCTGGAGAGAGAAACTTCAAACTGTAGTTTGACTTGGCTGAAGATTGGCCCCACAGAGGGGAGCTTTTGCAAGGTATTTATTGCCCTCAAATACATCTTTTTCCACTGTTGTTTTCACCAATAATTCACCAAAGAGCCTTAAGAAGTGAAAGTTGAACCCCTATCCCTTGGGCTTTTGGGGTATCTCTTCCCATTGGGCCACTAATGAGAATCACTAGTTACTGGAATACATGAAGCAGTCAGCCAGTTACTGAGGATAGGGCCCTTGGCCCAGTTGGCGAAGGGCACATGATACAGACTGGGCAAGAAATAAGAAAAAGTTGTGAAAAATCTAAATTCAGCCTTTTCCTTGACATGGCAATTAAGGGTTATACCCTCTCTCCATCCTCAGTATTATCACTACTTTATTAACTGATTTGCAATTTTTGTAGTTGTTTACCAGAAATCTACATACTCAGTTATACCAAAATGGATAGAGTGCTAGGCTTGGAATCAGGAAGACCTGGATTCAAAATTTTCTGACATGTATTAGCTTTGTAACCCCAATATGGCTGAGTCCCTTAAACTCTCCATGTCCCCACAGAACTCTCTAAGACTAGAGAATTACAGGGGGAAAAAAGATCAAAATCAGTGAAGGGAGTTTTCACATCAGAAGTTCCCTATATAGATGAAATTACAGATCCATTTGCCTCTCTCTCTCCCAATACCCCAACAATCACCAAAAAAACAAACAAAAAAAAAAACCCAATAACCAGCTAAGCTATCCTAGTAGTTCATATCACAAGGTATTATTACTTCACATTATATGCTGTGGACTTTTCACTATAATGTTGGAAACATTTTGTTTTGCCTGCAACAGTGCTTGCTTAAGCCTTCATCTGTAGATACAAAGTCAGAAGGATGACCCTGAGGAGCTAAAAGGTTCTGCCAGACTGTGGAGAGCCTAACCATGGAATGTGAAGCATGGCTTTACCAACAGGGTCATCATTACCACTGTCCTCAAGACTGGGTCCAGGTTGAAAGTGCAGGGATCTGTCTTGAGGAAGAAGTTGACTAGAGACAGAGGTTCAGCAGAGCTATGTCTTCAATTTTGTGTGTTTAGCCCAGCTTCTTGTTCCAGGTCCTGGAGTGGTACCACCACCACCACCAATGAGCATGGATGGGGATGTAGTACCCACGGGGTCCCAGTAGGGCTCTGCCTGCTCAGTCCAAGAGCAGCCTCAAGGAGAGCAGCTGTACCTCCAAAAACAAAAGACCAGTGGAGCCTAGTGGATCAACAATCCTCCAGATATTAGCCAGCTCAGCCTATCCAAGGGAGAGGCTCTGGGCCCAGGAGATGGGGCAAGACATTTTATTTATAGTGTCATGGTTTATAAAGTAGAACCTGCCTATGAATCTCTGGGCACAGTTTCAAAATCAGCCATTTCTTCTAAGTTACCTCCAGCTAGACTATTAGTATAATGCTGCTGGGCAGGAGTGACCTGGCCCCACGTGGGGTGATGACTGAGGAAGACAGTGCTGAGAGTCACTGGCTAATATTAGATTTTGCAACCCAGAAATTCATTAATATAATTACTCAAATGCTGGCCTGGCTTGGCAAGGACTCTTCTTGAACCATCCTTATCTTTAGCAAAGAGCTCTGTCAGGATGTCCTCGGTATTCCTTGTTCCCACACAATGGACAGAGTGCATGAGTTGGCCTGGCCACTGCCCCTTTCCTTGGATGGGCTTGGCTTCCCATCCCAGCAGCTCTTGCTTCTCACAGCATGGAAAGGCTTTTATATGTCTTGTTCCCTGCAGGAGAAACAGCAACAGATATCCTCTCCCTGCAGCAGAAGCTGATAATCTGCCACCTGCTGTCAAGTGCTGTCCAGGGCTTCGGTGTATTAGGGGTTGCCATCACCAAGAAGCCTTGGCTGGTATTGCAGCAGGGGCTATCAGGCCAAGGTTTTTGCTCTGTTTGGGAAAGGAAAGTTGTAGGAAAGTTGTTACTGGATTCAGGTAGGAAGGAGCTGACTTTCCTCTGTTTGAGAAGCTGAAATGGTTAGCTTTAGAGTCTTGTTTTGTTTTAGAAATTAGAGATAAGGGAGATGGAGGGATTTAAAAAAGTGGAAAGAGTGGAGTCCCTGATTTGAGTTGGGAATATTTTAGTTGATTTTGGAAAGTTGAGTCTAGGGAGGTCCCTGAGGATTGTGGGCATTGAGGAAGAAGCTATTTGTTATTTTGTTGAAATAAGCTGGAATAACTGTTTCCCCAAATATGTTTTATCTATGTTAGTGAATATAGAAGGTGTCAGAGAATGAGGATTGAGAGAATAGTCAGATTCTTGACTCTTTATGCATCTGAAGGCCTTGGTTTAGAGTAGTGCTTCTCAGGTCATTGGACCTTCTGTCTCTGTAGTCTGGTCAGCTTCCTCTTTTACCCCATGGCTGTCCCTGAATGGGAGTTACCCAGGAAGGCGTCTTGTGTATTCATACTTTCTGGATCCCATGTGTTTTACAGACCTGTCCTACAGGGCTGCTGAACTCATCCCTAGACAGGGATCTTTTCTGCTGCCAGATCATGCTTCTCTTGTTGATGCCCCTTGGTACACACTGGCAGGGATAATATTGTGTGTGCCCATTGGAATTTTTGTCTTGTCAGAAAGCAGATCCCTCTCTTTGAAGACATCCCAACCTACCTCTTCATGGAGGTGTTAACAGATGTTACACATTGCACATATTTTAAAACTTTCTCAATGTATTGATCAGATGTGCTGACTCTTTTTTCTTTATAAAAAGTACTATTTGTTATATAGGATGACTGAAAGTAAAAGGAAGAGAAGGGAAGGGGGAAGGAGAGTGGGATACCATGGTTATATAAGAAGCAGAAAACATCAATAAAAAATTTAAAAACAAATAGATAAAATCCAATGTCATCCTAATGTCCTGAGATGAAAAGAAGAAAAAGAAATGTCATATCCCTCAAGAGGCTCTGAGAGGTTACTATGATGGCATGGCCTGAGATTTGTTGCTGTCCTTTAGCTGGGACATTTCTACTGGCCCTATTTTAGTGGTTTTGGTTATTGATGCTAATTATTAATTATTAATAGCTTAAAATGGAGTCATCTTTTATTATAGGTTACTAATAACCTCTCTTGGAGAGTCTCTTTTGGGAGAGTCAACCCAACTCATCTTTGTTGCCTTCCATCTTCTCCTTCAAGCCTCCTACCCTTTCATCTAAAGGTATCTTGGCGCCTATCTTTCCTTTGTCCATCTAATGAACGTCCTCTCTTTCATCTAGCCTTCACTTGCTCTCTACCTCATTCACAGTAGGAATCATTAATCCCTTTGTCTAATTTGCTTTTTTTTGTTCATATTTTCTCATAACCTAAATCCTCCTTACAGTCTATCTTCCTTTCCTGGCATCAAGTCCTACTTAAGGGGAAGGCTTGACCACAGTGCCTTACTCTTCTGCCTTACACCGAGGGCACCATGGTCACCTAGCCACAGTGCAACCTGTTTAGAGTACAGTGGGACAGCTATTTACCAGAATGTATTTCTGTTCTGGCCAAAGGCACATTTCCCTTATTAAATGTAGCATATATTTAAGATTGTATTACATGAGCCAAGGTCGGCTTCATTCTGTTACTTTTAGTATGATACTTTCTGGCAGGCAGGGACAATTTCTGCCTTGCTTACTTTTTTGATGGCTTCTGTTTGGTAGTACTGTCTTTGTTAGGTTGCTTCATCAGGCTATTTGGTGACAGACACACCCATATCTCATTCCTACTCATCACCTACACGTATGCACAGGCACACACATCCCTGGTACATACATGTGCATACAACATTATGTTAATCTACCATTTTTGAACCTATAGTCGCCTACATTCAAAATTCACACACAAATGCTACACTCCACTGTGGGATGAGAGTGTGGGTATAATTAATATGCTGTTCATATGTACACACACTCCCTTCCCCTGATAAACAGACATAGGATAAATACAATTTCTCATCTATCCTCTGTTCACTTATACACACACATCCCTTGATAATCACAGATACACACATTCTTTCCCCCACTGTAAAAACCACCAAGGGACACACCCACCAGATATTCAGCATACATAGACTCCAAACCCATATGCATATTTGGGAAAGACATTCCAGTAGTAGATAATAAATACCCTGTGTGGAGCCTGAGACTAAGGGATGATCTTAAATATTCATAGCCTGCTCCTTGTTAGTTAGCTTTCTGAGGAGGAGAGGGCCTTGTCAAGTCTCCTCTCCTCATGGCCACAGTGGGCCAGGCATGGCAATGCCCCCCCTTGCCAAAGGCTGTCGGGGGAGCCCTGCGGCTGCAGAAGTGGCTGGTACAGCTGCCTGGCATAAGCAGGTGCCGGCTGTGGCTCCTTCATGGCAGCCGCTCCCCCAACGCTGCTGCTGGAGGTGTGAGCCCACAGTGGCGGCCAGCACATGCCCCCTGAGAGCTTATGGAGAAACAGCTGCCACCAACACCTGAGGTCTTGCTGGGCTTCATGGTCTGTTCCTAGGAGTCTGGGCCACTCGCCACACATATTTTCCCAATAGCAGGCAGAGGAAGGTTAGTAAAGTGAGGGAGGAAGAGCCCCTCTCCCTGGGCAGCCAGTCATTACATATACAGAGATCCATCAGGATCCAGATCCTCTTCTTCTCCCTAGGTCCTTCTCCCACACATGAATGTACATAAAGGCCACCCTTGAATTAGGGACATAGAATAATCCAGAGTCCCTACCCTTACCTATCCAGACCTGACAGTTTCTGTGTTGATGAATAGAGGCATACTTGGCTGTTTTCATCCCCAATCATATATATGAGGCAGCATTGTCCTGTGTTTATACATGTTTAGTCACACATAGCATGCTATTTTGGAGTATTGGAATACTCAACTTTCTTAAGTTTATCTGACCCATCATAGTTGTAGTTAACCCTAGTTTTGTTTCAGGGTCCTAGGAGAGCCTTTATTTCTGGTTACTCTCCTCTTAGTGTCTGTGTTAAGAGCTGGGGGGAAGAAAGAAAGAAAGAAAGAGAGAGAGAGAGAAAGAAAGGAAGGAAGGAAGGAAGGAAGGAAGGAAGGAAGGAAGGAAGGAAGGAAGGAAGGAAGGAAGGAAGGAAGGAAGGAAGGAAGGAAGGAAGGAAGGAAGGAAGGAAGGAAGGAAGGAAGAAGAAAGAAAGAGTCATGACCTTAAAGAGCCTACAGAGATAAGGGGAATAATAATTATAAATGGAATGTATGCAAAATAAATGCATCAGTCAGAGGGATCAGACACTAGGAGAATTGGTAAAGTCTTCATGCAGAAAGTGACATTGAAGCAAAGCTTTGAAGGAAACTAAGAAGCAGAGGTAGAAAGAATGGGCATGAAAGAAATGAGGTTCAGCCTAGGCAAAGGCATGAAGATGGGATATAGAATATCATGTGTGAAAAATAGCAAGAAAAATCATTTAGTTGGATTGTAGTGTGTGAAGGGAAGAATTGTCTGTAATAAGCTTTGAAAGGTAGGTCTTTGAGTCCAAGTTGAATGATTGCATAATGGAACCCTAAATAGATGAGGAAACATAGTCTTAGAGGAAGGAAGTGGGAAGTAGAGGAGGATCACAGAAGTAGGATCAGAGCTGGGATTCCAAACCAGATCCAATGACTCCAAATCCAGTACTGCAAGTTCTTCCATCACACAACATGGTGGACTGGTCCTGAGCTAGTTGAAATGGAGAAAGCTGGAAAATAACAAAGAGGTCTAGGGCATCCTCTTAATTTTAGAGATCAGAAAACTGCTTCTGGAGGAATTTGCCCCAAATCATGTAGGTACTACTACATAAATGACCAAACCAAGATCTGTACCCAGGGCCTCTACCCAGGGTCAAATGCAGCCCTACTACTTGGGAGTCTTTTTGCTTTTTCATCTTAAAATAGGGTAAGAGTATGCCAGTGGGTATGAAGAGGTAGTGCTAGGAAGCATTGGGCACCTTGGACTAGTGTATATATCTGCTTACTTGAGGCAGACATGCTTCCTAGGACTTGGTCAGTTTTTCCTCCTCAACAAAAAGTGGATTTAATATCTGCAATGAATATAAGGCTTTTTAAGATCGACTTTGGGTACTTCCAGCATCAGTATCTGGGTCAATACGAGGGCCTGCAAATGTCAATGTGTATATTATAGAATTCTGGAGCCAGAAAAGTTATGGGAAATCCTACAGCCTAAGCCCCTTATTTTACATTTGAGGAATCTGAAGCCCAAATACTTGAGATGATTGGCTTAAGGTCACACAGTTCCTTTGGGGCAGAGTCGAAACTGGAACCCAAATTTCATTAATCCTAATTCAGTTCTTTCCATTATCCCACAATCCCACAGTATATGTCAATGTGTGTGTGTGTGTGTCTGTGATAGTGCTTGCTGGGATGTGTCAGGTTCCCTCCAGTCTATTCAGCAGCTGAGCAGTTTCCTTCTTGGGCTCTTTGTGAACCTGCCTTGCTATTAATCTACCTGTTAGTAAAAGAGATTACAATTGCCGTAATTACAGGGCGCTGAGTCTCTGCCGTCAGGAGTAGGGCTGAGTGAGAGGCGGGGGGAGCCCGGCCCCACGGGAAGCTGCTATTAAAAGCCTCGTGTTTTGATGTGGCACAGGGACAACAGCCCCTCCTGGGAGCTGAGCTGAGTGGAGCCAGGACAGGGAATGGGGGCAGGCACTACGGAAGGGAGCAGAGGTATAGGACTCTTTCCTGATTGAAAGAGTTTAATTTCAAGATCATGGGGGTTCTGGGCCAAGAGTTTCTGACATGTCAGGGGCATGCCCTCTGGAGACTGGGGACAGGAGGGCAGCAAGCAAAGGAATTAGAAAGCCCAGGGCAAGGAGTGGTCCAGGACCCTATGCTTGCAAAGGGCTCAGTGCCCAGTGGTCATGTTTGTGAGGTTCAGTTTATTCTATGCTCATGTATGGCACATGCCTATTCAGGAGGCTGCCAGTCTCCTTTTAGTGGGGTTGTGATTCTATGCAGAATAAGAATGGGAAGAATGGCTTCAGGGATATGCACACTGGTATGGAGAAGAAAAAGTAGAGGGAACTGTGGAAAGAACTATATAAGAAGACCGAAAGATTCCTTGGTCTTGGGTTCCAAGACTTCCCTGTTCAGTGAGAGGGGCCAAAACAGTGCCTGTAAGGTAGGTTTTCTAAATGCTTCTGGTAGAAATAGTCATTGAGGTAATAAGGACTGACCAAATGGTGGGAATCAGGGGCTTTAATTCTCTTTCATTCTATTCCTATGGAACTAGGACCCCCCTCCACAGGAAAATTCCCTCCAAATGCCCCTGGAAATTGGAGTTAAGGACAGGGACTCACCCTAGAAGACAGTTGCCTGACTTTTGAATGCTTTAGGTGCCCCTTGCTCTGATATTTTCTCAGCTGTCTCTTCCCTGCTCCTACCAAAGTTCGTGTTTCCACCCATTAGTGCTCAGGATTACAGAACTCTTTGGGGGTGGGATGGGGATTGTTAAAGGAGGAGAGGATTTGGAAGACCCATCGTGGCAGGGAGGGGAGGAAAAAGGAGATCTTGGTATCAGTTCCCCTCAGGAGACAAACTGTTCTATGGGTATGTTCACATATCACACACTCACTTCTCTTTGACCCCAAGTCCATGGTACATCTTTTCTCAGTTATGCTTTTGGCCCATTTTAGTGCTATAGCAGAGAGGAAGGTCAGAGGACAGAGAAGAGAGCCCCCTGAGGAGTTGGTTTCTCAACTGGTTGGTTTTGAAGTCTCATTTATTTGTTCAACAAGTATTTATCCACTGTCTGCTAGGTATAAGGTCCACGTGGAGCTGTTGTCTGCCACCCCTCCTTTGTTTCTGACTTTGGCACAACCCTGTTTGCCCCTAGAGGGAAGGACACATTTATAGAGAATACCTTGGGTTATGGTAGGGAGAATGGGGTGTCTTCTATGTGGCTATATTGCAGGATATCTGTATTTGGTTGGGTAAAAGATGTCAGGTATACTTAGGATCTTAGATTTAGAGCTGGAAGGGGCCTGAGAGACCATATATGACTGAACTCTCATTTTGCTGTTAAGGAAACTAAGAGAATAGGGGCATTAAGTGCCTCATTCAAAGTCACACAAGATAAACACCAGGGGTCAAATTTGAACCCAGGATCTCCCTGCCCCAGAACCAGCCCATTTTCCATTATGCTATTTGTATTGTAGGATGTTTGTGAGTTTAAATATGTGCATTCTTATCCATGTGTGGCTCCTAGCTTCTCCCCAAACCCTTGTGTGCTTGTGTTTTGTGTTTACTCCAGACAAAGCCTGAGATTTTCAGCTACTATGTATTCCGGGTTTCACATGGAGACCCTAATAGTGGAGTTGCTTTCTTGCTTTCTTTCTTTTTTTCCCTTGACAGCTCCAACCTTATAATTTTACCTTCTCTCTTCTTGCTCTCTCTCTCTCTCTCTCTCTCTCTCTCTCTCTCTCTCTCTCTCTCTCTCTCTCTCTCTCTCTCTCTCTCTCTCTCTCTCCATCTCTCTCTCTCTCTCTCTCTCTCTCTCTCTCTCTCTCTCTCTCTCTCTCTCTCTCTCTCTCTCTCTCTCTCTCTCTCTCTCTCTCTCTCCCCCTCACCCCATTTCTCTTCCTGGGGTTTGTGCTACTCATCTTTGAGAGCCCTGTTTGGGATTTGGATTACTTCTGACAAGAGGGGAGGAGATACCTGTCAAACATTGCGAGTTGATTTTTTGTTTTATAAATTTTCTGTAAATTAGGTTGTGGAACTTATATTCATGTAAAATCTTTGTGGCTCTTTTCATGTGCTTCCTGTGTCTGCATGCTTGTGTGTGAGAGAGACAGACAGAAAGAAGCTGGTGAACACGGGCATATACATGGCAGCATATTCATGATAGTTTCCATGCGAATTCCCGAGGTTTCCTTCTCCTTTCTCATCTGTTTCTCCTGGGACACTGGCTTAGCTTGCCCACACAAATAGAGATTTTTATCTTCTAAACCCAAAACAGGAGGGGACTAAGAAGCAGACCAAGACTAAAACTCTTAAAGGGCCAGTAAGAGGGCAATTAAATTAGAAGGGCAGCCCATAGGCCTAGCAGCTGTCCCTGGTCTTTTTGGAGGGCCAATTATCTTCAGTCTGCTCTAATTGGGGGAGGGCTGACATTGGCAGGAGCACCTGGGAGGAGGCTGGGGCTGCCATTCAGACCTAAACCTAGTAGAATTATCTGTCTGGGTTTGTCCTATGGTCTCTTCAGAATACCAAATAGTGGATTTGAGGAGAACATGATTTCTTTTTTGAATTTAGTCTCTAAAATTTAAGGATCTGCAGAAACAACTGTGAAGGATTCCCTTTACTAACCCATTATGGTGCTGTGGTCCATTAATTTGTCCCCAAACTCTCTGAAACGGTTTCTATTTTTGGCCTGCACTACCTGTCAGGGAAAGGAGTTCTAAGTGGGTATTCCCTGTCTTGTTAAGCAGGAGCACCTTTATATTTGTCTAAAATGACTCCTTTCTTTAGCTAACTTAATTCTCGTGTTCACCTGGACTTTATAAGTATGGGTGTGCCTACCTTATGCCCTGTCATTTACATTTACATAGACTTAAATCATACCATCTTTCATCTACCGTCTTGTCTTTAGGTGCTGCTTTACCTGTTGGAAAGAATGCTTCTTTACCTGCCCCATTGCCTATCGCCTAATGCTGCACATGGGCTTGCAGGGTCAGAGGAGGCCAGGGAAGAACACCTTGTAGGCCACTGGAGGAAAGAACATGGTTACAGGCTCAGTGCTGTTAGTGATGGAGTGTCCAGGGAGCTTTTGGCTCAACGGGCACAGCCCTCGGGGTTCTGTCCTTCGATGCCTCACTGTAATGGGATTGAAGCAGAGTAAACTCCAGGGCAGGAGGAGTAGGTGAAGGGCAGGAAGAAGCAATAGCAGTGTGAGGCAGGAGCAGCTCCATGGCTTGGGTACAAACTCAGTCTCATGAGGTGGGGCTAGGGTGGCACTGCCAGGTGTTTGGGGCTCTGCCCAACTCCCCATGCCAGCTTTGCCAGCGGCTAGAGGACTGCAAGTGAGTCAGCCAGATTGCCTGCTGCCAGGTGTCCCAGAGGAAGGAGGGCCAGGCCAGGCTGGGTGCTCAGGTAGAACCAGAAGCTATGCCAGGCATGGGGGAGGAACCAGAGTCAATGTCTTTGTACAGAAGAGCCAGCCGGATGTGATTTTTGCTTTGGCTCCTCGGGAAGCAGAGGGAGAAGGGACTTTTGCCCACTGCTCAAGCAGCTGCCTGGTCCAGCAAACCCCAGAAAGCTCTGGACCAGAGTGGAGAAGGGTTCTAGTAAGTGCTTTACCTCGGAGGGGTGGGTGGCTTTTATGAACATAACCCATCTTTCCTTTACCTACATCATAGAGTTGGTAGGCTTAAAGTACTCTATAATGTTAGCCCCTCTCCTTTATTGGGGGCTAAAACTCCTGTTCTCCTTTCTAGCTCCCAACCCCTAGCGGAGGCAGTGGATTGAGGAACTGGGAAATGGGGAGCAAGGGGGATAGGAGGTCTTTTCAAACCACAGGGGCTGTAGAGGCAGGCAGGGAGGAAAGGATTAAGCCCTCCCTTCCCCACTCTCCCATTTTGAGAAGGTCATACTGATTCATAGGGCTTCAAAGCTGGGGAGGATGCAGCAGAGATCTCGGTCCAGGCATTCCCTCCCTTCTCTTCCCCTCCCTTCCCTTCCCCTCTGTCAGGGCCTCTTCCCCACGTGGCTCATTACAGCTCCAGTTGTTCAGGTCCTGACCCCAAGATCCTTCCCTCTTGACCTCTGACCAGCAGATACTAATCTGTGTCAACAGGCCCCATGGGTTAGAGAAACACAAACCCCAGCACTGCCTTGGCAGGTGTGAATGCTAGGTGGGGGAAGGGGGTCAGGAGGAGGGGATCAAGCTCGGGAAGGGGAGGAGCTGACTGTCGTCTGCCCAGCCCCTAGGGGTTGTGGGAATAAGCAGGGCAAACCAGACGTTCAGAAGAAGACCTTGGAAAGGGGAGTACCCTGATAGCTTCTTAGCTTGGTAGTTGGTTGACAAATAACTTCCCTAGCCTGGCAGAAGCCCTCCCCAGTTCTTTGACTTTCCACGTGGCTTTTTTCTTTCTCTCCCTCTTCAGTTTCCTTCTCAATGGTCCTCTCCTTGTTTCCCCCCTGCCCCTGTTCCTCCATTTCTGCAGATAGCTTTTGTTTTCTTCTTTCTACCTCTGTGGAAACTTGGGGGTCTGGATGTTTGTTTTTCAATTGCTAGGAGGATTTGAGGAAGAAGGTTGGTGGGGTTTCTTTTTGCTGTCTATTCTAGAAGTAGATGAAACAAGGAACTTGACAGGCTGACTTGTATTTCTCACTCAGCCGTCACTTTTGAGACCACCCAAGAAAAGGCCCTCCTCCCTTTCCCTTCTCAAATCTTTTGTGACTAGATGATGGCTAAGGTCCCTTCCAGACTGAGACTCTCTGATCTTCTCTCCAATATCCTGTAGGGTCCAATGAAGGATGAAGAGATATTGGCAAGGCCAGTTCAGGTCTACTGAGTACTACCAGGAACAGGGAAAACAGGGAACCTCTGAGCCTATCAGAGAAAAAAAGTGATAACCACTTTTTGAGTATAGCCTGGTATGGTGAAATCTTATAGAATGAGACAGGTGTAGTTTTAGTTGATAGCAAAATAGATTCCCCTGCTAGTTTGACTCAAAGGAGAATCTATTGGCAACTAAAGGATACTTCTCCCTCTTTTTCCCCAGCCCCAACTCTAAGAGATCATAGCAGACTAAACCACATTAAATTGGTGTTGGGATTAGGTTATTAGACTTCTAGGCCTGACAAAGAAGTCCAGATGGTATCTTGACTAGCTTTCTCTGCCTTCAGGCAGGGCAGTCCTTGGCCATCCATAGAAATTGGTGGATCCTTTATTTGCCCTTCATTTGTGGAGAGGAGCAGAATTTGGGGGTAGAATTATATGCATGCTGATGTCAGATTTGGGGCTACGGGAAAGCCCGTCTTTCTTTCTCTCTTTGTCCATTTGCTGCCCTATTCTCTCTCCATACATAAACTTGCCCAGTTACTAGCATTGCTTGGGGGGCTCTTCTAGGAGAGCACTGGGCATGTCCAGACCTGGACCATTGCTTCTCTCTACTTCAGAACTGGAGCCTTATTCTCTTCTCATACTACACTAGCAAGAGAACAAACTGTGAACCAACTCAAATTAGCTATAACAGGACCTGAGGCCTCCAGGGATAAAGATGGTGCTGGATAACTTTCCCTCTAGGACAGGGAGAAGGACAATGAGAGACCTGCTCCTTGACCTTCTCCATCCCTTCCCCCAGGATTCTGTTCATTCCTTATTCTTGCTGAGCCTGGATGCCACATACCTAGCCATTAAATCTATTGGTCTAATTTTCTATCCCTACACCTTGCTTACAGAGGATTTAGGTAGTGGAAGACCTAGAGTAGAATGTATAATTCATCTCCCCAATTCTAAGCCATGTCCTACAACCCCACAGTATTTGGTTCTCTATTCCTAGGCTTTGACACTTGAGATATCCTTCCCCCTCTCACCCTGCAGCCTGACAGTGTCTCTTCCATCAGCTAGACTGTGGCTCTGCTCTCAGACCTGCAGTTTGCCCCCTTGCCCAGACTAGAGCCCAGCTGTTCAGGGAAGTATACATCTGTTTAACAGTTTGCATCCATAGGCAAAGAGGATAGTACAAGGAAGGTTCTGGCTGAACTAAGCAGGGAAAAGCAACCACAGGCATGTGTGTGATGGGTGGTTTTGGTGAATGAGTTTTTTTGTCCTGCTGTTGGCTATAGTGAAGTTGGCAGGTTCCAGTGGAGGTTATAAAATAACACTGAGGTTCTAGTGGAGGCTATCTGGATGGGCACCTTTGGGTGCCTCCCTCCTGCCTTGGGTGCTTTGCTTCTCTTCAAACTTTCCTTCTCCTTCCCTCCCCCTCCTGACTTTGGCTCTCTGGCAGGGCTGGGGAGCAACAAAGTTTCCAAACTTTTTTTTCATTTCCCAAACTTTTCCAGATGCCAGGAAAGGGCCAGAGAGGCCCTAGGACTCTGCTGAGAAGGGGGAAGGGAAATCCTTTCTAAGGCTTCTCTTTCCTTTTTCAGAGAAGGGGATGCAACTGGGCACCTAGTGAGAAACAGGTTGTCAGGGACTACCCTGGCTCCTCCAGATATAGTTCAGTCCAAAGGTGATAAGGGCCAGATGGAAATACCTGCCCAGTGTTCTAAACCCATTGGCAGGGGGCATAAAGTGATGTTGCCTCTCTGCTGACCTGTCCCTGCCCCTGTCCCTGGCAAAAGGGAAACCCTGGGAAAGGGTACTTTGAGATGCTTTTGGGACACTGTGAACTACTTCAGTGTCACAATCAGCAAAACTTGCATTTTAGGTGGGGAAGAGAGTTTCTTTGTTAAGAAAAAAAGTTCATTACAGTAGTAGAGTAGTTGGGCCTGAAGGAACAGAGTTTTGGGGAGGAGAGAGCTAATATCCCCCACCCATTTCCACAAAACTTGCTTTTTAGAAGTGAAAGCAGTTTCTAGAGTTAAAGAGAAGGTTCATTATTATGATTGGGGTAATTAGTCTTGGGAGGATATCGGTTTGTAGGTGGGAGAAAGGGCAGGCATCCCCTACCAACCCCCCCATCCACTAAGGGGGCACTTTTCCACTTAGTTCCCGCCCCACTCCCCATACTCTGTCCCCCCCCCCCCCAGCCCCAACACACTACATAAACAAAGGGCTCTTTGTGGTCCTGGTCCACTGGCCAGCTGCCAGCCACATTCTTTAAATGTTTCTTACACTAGGATCTCCTGCCGCCCAGCCTGACTCCTTTTCATGAGGCCTGGGGCTCTGGCCTGGTAGTCCCCATGTCCCTCTGACATGACACCCACACATTTTTTCCTTCCTGTCACCCACCAAGGACATTCAGCCTTCGAGGAACCCCACATGCTCTAACTGTCCAGGGTGCTTTCTTCTGAGTGAAAATAGGCTTTTGGGGGGAGGCATATAAGGGTCAGCAAGACTGAATTGGGAATTGAATAAAATACCATAACTAGGACTGGACCCTTTCTCATTTCTCCTCTCCATTTCTTTCTCCAGGGGGTTTTATATCCTCACTAAGAATTATTTTCCAAGAAGAGTAAGAGGGTCCAAGGCTTGGTTTTCTGGAGTAAGCTGAAAGGCAGTGTGATTTTAGGATTTAGAGCTGGAATGATAACAGTATTAATAATAATAACAACTTTTATATGACTTTTGGGTTTATAAAGCACTTTATGTGTATACATACATATATATATATATATATATATATATATATATATATATATATATATATATATATATGGAGAGAGAGAGAGAGAGAGAGAGAGAGAACATAATTTTATTTTATCCTCAAAATAAACCTAGGAGGTATACACTATTATTATCATCTCTAGATTATAAATGAGAAAACTGAGGCTGAACAGTTTAGTGATTTGCTCATCTCATAAGAGACTGAGGCAGAATTTGAATGCAGGTTTCCCTGACTGTGTATGCAGTACTCTGGTCCTCTATGATAATGAGCTATTCTCAGTTTATCTAGTCCCCTTCCCTTGTTTTATAGTTGAAGAAACCAAGGCCCAGAGAGCTTAAATGATTTGTCAGAGGTCACAGAGCTAGTGAAGGGTTGAACAGATTTCAAGCCCCCTTACTCCATATCTAGTGCTCCTCCCCGTTCCTCCTCTAAGCCTTTCTGACAGCGAGGCTTCCCAGAGCATCCCTGCCCTGCTGTTGTCAGTTAGGAAGAAGGCAGGGAAGGTCAGGGTGCCTGGGACCCCTGAAGGTGGATTCCTAAGTCCAACCTTCCTGTGCACACAATGGAAATAGTGAGCAGAGGAATGACTTCTCCTGGTGCATCAATTTAAATAGAGGGGATTCTGGAGGGACTCTTAAAGTGCTTCCAAAAGAAGGGATGGGGAGCCAAGCAAATGTGGAACCTGTTGGTTGTCAGGGCAAGAAGGAAGGGAGAGGCAGCAATGGGGTAGGAAAACATTTCTTTCCAAAAGGAATACTGAAACACACACACACACACACACACACACACACACACACACACACACACACACACACACACACCCTTCACCTACAGTCACAGTCACACAGCCCCAATCAATCCCAGTTACAGCCACACAAAGTCACACAAACACACGGTCCTAATGAAAACCTGGATGGCAGCTCTGCCTTTTTTCCCCCTCGTTAAAAAAATGTTCATAATTTGGAAAGAAAAAAAAAAACGCATTTTACAAGCTGGCGGCTTTAGGGAACTTTCCGTCGGTTCTCTCTGGCCCCGTGATGGGTGGGGCCCGCTCCCCCCTTCCCTCCCTCCTCGACTTCCAGCCCCAGGCACCCGCTGAAGGAGATCCCCACCCTACCCCCACCCCACCCCGGGGAAGGAGGGGGAGCAGCAGGAGCCTGAGGTCTAGCTCTAGCCTAGCCTCTGTCCAGCGTCCCCAGATTACTGGTGATCCTCGATTCTAGCACCGAAGGTGAAACGTAGACCCAGAGAGTGGACACATCTGCCTCCCCCACCCAGGGCTCTGGATCTGTCTTCGTGCTTGAAGTAGGGTCCCTGGAGTCCGCGTGTCCAGGGGCCTCTAACAGGGAGGGAGTAAGGGAGGTGCTGAGCTCACCGCCTCGGCATCTCCCCGCCTGCCCCCGCCCCGCCCCCCCTCGGTGTGAGGCCGGCCGTCACTCCGCCAGCCGCCTCTTTCCCCTAATAGCTTTTTAAGTCCAACCACATGTGTCTGCCGAGAGTGGAGCCGCCCCTCACTGGGCCTCCCGCCCTCCGCCCAGACCACCCTCCCGCACCCTTGTAGCATCTGCCCCCTATTGGAAGACCCTGGGGTGGAGAGGGAGAGCATTTACCCCCTGGAGAGCTCGTCTGCTCTTTCCAGGTCCCAAATGAGCTCGGAGCAGGAAAGCCTTAACTAAGGTAGTGCCCAAGGGACCTTAGAATGAGACTGTGTGGGTTTAGCCTTTAGAGGATGTGGGGTGAAATTTAGAGTAGGGAGGCCCTTCTAGTTTTGTGAGGGTGAGCCCCACAAACCTGTCTCTCTTCTGAGGCAAGTTGGGAAGAGACCCTGGAGTTTGAACTCTGGTCTAGCTTGTTGTGGCTCTAGAGCCCTTTGGAACCAGCAGGGCAGACTTGGCTGGTGCCAGGGACAGGCATTGCGTTCTATCCTGTTAGGCTTAGTTAACATTTTTGGGACTGAGCCTTTTTCTACCCTCCCCCCAGGCTTTGTCCTCTCTTCCAGGCCATGGAAGGTTTGTAGCAGTGTCCTTCCCCGCCCCCCCCTCCCCCTGCCTCACTCAGGCTGCCCTGGTGATCGAGGGTGGCTTGGTGCACGTGTATGTTGCCCTGTTTATATATATGAGCTGACTAGAGTGCAGTTTTGGAGGAGGGAAGTGAAGGATGAAAACCAAGGGGTGGGAGGCCCTGGGGTCCTAATGAAAAAATTGCTTCCAGCTAGGGGGGCCTACTCTTTGACTGAAATTGCAACCATCCCTAGCTTGCCTTGCTGCCATAGTCTCCACCCTCAAGAAGGAGTAGTGAGCAATACAGGAAAGAGGGAGTGTGTGTGTGTGTGTGTGTGTGTGTGTGTGTGTGTGTGTATGGGGGGCTATCCATGAAGATCAAACATAGGGGCCAGTGGCTTTGACCAGTCTTCACTTGGGACTGACTAACTGGAGATGTGGGTTACCCACCAATGTCAGTATGCCTCATTTGAAATCTGGCTTACTCCAAGACATGGAGTAGTAGGGTTAGAGCTCTCTGGAGCTCTCTGAAGCAGAGCCTATTCATCTATTCAGAGATGTTCTAGAAACCATGAGGCTATACTGTCTACAACATCAAGACCCAAGAAGTGAGGTTAACTCTTTTTAACCTACTCTTCAACCCCTCCTCCCTTTCTAGGACTCATGGTATTATCCAGAGACTGGCTGGCAAAGAGTGCTCTTAAGCAACTGATGTTCATATACTTTTACACCTCCCTCTTTCAGGCATTCCAGGGGCAGCTAGGCATTGTAGCAGATAGAGCTCTGGATCTGAAATCAGGAAGACCTGAGTTCAAATCTGGCCTCAGATATTTACTTAGCTGTGAGGCCCTGGGCAAGTCACTTAACTCAATTTGCCTCCGTTTTCTCATCTGTGAAATGAGCTGAAGAAAGAAATGGAAAACCGCTCCAATATCTTTCCAAGAAAATTCAAAATGGGGTCACAAAGAGTCAGACAGGACTCAACAACTTCAGATTCTCACATTCTTCCCAGAGAATCTCTCTTCTGCAGGCATACTGATCCAGAAGGTGCCTGAGAACCTAGGGAAGCTATGTGGTATAGTGGAAAAAAGAATGGACTTTTTCCAGAGTCAAAAGTTCAAGTGCTCTGCTCTACCACTTTAACCCTTGACTATGGGTGAATTATCTAACCCTCTCTAAGCCTCAATTTTCTTATCTCTAAAATGGGTATAGTAGTACTTGAATTTGCTGATTTTATCATATTGTTACAAGGAAGGTATTTTCTTTTAAACCATTTCCTTCTGTCTTAGAACCAATGTATATTGGTTCAAAGATAGAAAAACTTTAAGGACTAGGCAATTTGGATTAAATGACTTGCCCAGGGTCACATAGCTAGGAAGTTTCTGAGATCAGATTTGAACCCAGGACCTCTTACCTCTTGGCCTAGCTCTCAATCCTCCAAGCCACCTAACTGCCCCCAAGGAAGGTATTTTTAAAACTGTAAAGTACTATATGAATGAGCTTTTCTAGGGAAGATCCCTGTCCCACTAGAGATTCCCATTGTTGCCTTTGCTTTTGCTGCTTTCAGCAAAGAAGGAAATACCTTCTTATTTTACACCTATCTCCCACATGTCTCATTGTCGAAATCTTACTCACCTTTTAAAATAGAACTCTGGTATGCCCCCTCCTCCAGGAAGCCTGATCTCTTCCTTTAGCTATTCCCACAATACCATACTTTTGTTCTTCTCAAATGTTTAGGTATCATTTTGAATTGAGTTACTTGTGTATGTGTCCTATCCCCTTTCTAGACTATAGACTACTTGAGGGGCAGTGAGATATTCAAAAGGAGAGTATGATGTAGTGGAAAGCAATGGATTCCCACTTAGAATCCTTCCTTGGATTGGAACTTCAGCTCTGTATATAGCTAGGTAAGATCTCTCTGAGCATCATTTCCTTCTCAGAGTAACCTATCTTTAAACATTCTGCTCTGCAGAGAGTATGGCCTTAAGTAGGGCTTCAGTTTCATAGAATTTAGAGGTTCAACTCTCTCTTTTTTACAGATGAGGAAACTGAGTTCCATAGAGATGAAATAACCTGCTCAACCTCCCACACATTAAAATAAGTCATTGGATCACCTGGTCTCCCAATTGCAAATCCAGGACTCTTTCCCCTACACCATATTGTCCTCCCAGATTCTCCCACTGTTTCTTGTAGAGAAACCTCCTGCATTGCCCCTCCTAGAGGGGTTTCTAGAGAAAAGATGGAAAAGAGACACCGCCTTGAGATTCTTAAGGGAAAGTGACCCCTCCCTCTTCAGTACTGAAGCATTATGGAAATAGACGGCCTCTGTGTTCGCACCAGAGGCACTGTGGTCAGCGTCCTGGCCAGTCTGCCCTAGCTCTCCTGGGAAAGACCTTGCCAGCCTCCCTGCTCTCTCTTTCTCGATGCACAGGCCCAGCATCCCTCCACCCACCCCAACCCGGTGCCCAGACCCTTCCTGGCTCTGCTCTAAAGCGGCTGCGGCAGCGGCGCTGCGCAGAGTGGAGCGGAGAGAGTGCGGCAAAGGGGGTGTGTGGTGGGGTGGGGGGGAGCAGGAGGAAGGAAGGAAACAACCCCATTGTCATCCCCCAAATTACTGGCTGGGCTGGCAGGGGAGGAGGCGGGAAAGCCGACATTGTTTACTTAATTAAAAGTAAACAACAATTTGCCGCTGCCAGCCTCCCATTAGTGCGCGCCGAGCCCTGTGAGCTGGGGGACTCGGCTCGCGCTCCTGCCGCGCCCGCCTGCCGGAGTCCGGGTCCCCTCCGGCAGCGCATCGCAGCTAAGCCTGGCACTCCTCGGCGCGGCCCGGCCCTTTAGCTCTTCGCCGAGAGCAAGGCGGCCTTGGGGCGCCCGGCAGAATCTGCACCCACCTGCGGCCCGCAAGGCGGATCAGATCTGCACTCTTGGTCTCAGGCTCCTGCCCATTATAGGACAGGAGGGGAGTGGGGCGAGGAGTCAGGCCAGAAACCGCCATTGGACTGGACGCCACAGGCGCATTGAAACTGCGGCTGCTTACACGTGGCTGAGGGAAAGAGAGAAGGGATATTTTCAGCGCAGTCCCGGGGCCGGCTGGGGCGTGGGAGACGAGAAGGCTTCTATATCCATTTATCTCCAAAAGCTAGTGATTTAAATGGAAGAGAACTCCTCCCTCCACATTCAGGACCTCTCCACCCTCTGCTTCAGGCTGCCCGATCCCCCAACTACCTGGAGATTCGGTGCCTTTTCCCTTCTCTCCCCTCCCCCCCACCTCAATCCTTCCGCTGCTTATAAAAATCCTCCTCCCCTCTCTTCTTGGCTCTGCTCCCGGATCCGGGCTGTCGGAGGCTTCTGGAGGGCCCGTTGGAAAGATGAGCTCCCTGTCGTGTTGCATGGAGAGGAGAGGGCCTACTGGATCTGGGGTGGGAGGACTGAAGCGGATGGGGGATGCTAGCCATGGTAGCCCCGAGAGCCCCCCCAAAAAGGGATGAGAAGGAAGATAGAATTAGAGGATGAGTAGAGAGAAGCTCAGATGCTACTCCCCTGGAGATTTCATCCTGGAAGCAACTGGAATTAAGGAACCCAGTCCCCCCCCCTCCTGCCTCCTAACACCTGGGGGGGGGGGGGAGAAGAAGAGTCTTTAGGAAACTGGAAGACCGGAAAAGGGAGGGACAGACAGCCTTGTGAGTTGTGGTGGCAGATATGGGGAGAGGGGGAGTGAGGCAAAAACCTAAGAGCTTCCTTAGGAATGAGATGGGAAAGGGCCGAGCAGGAAGTCAAGAGTGATGCACATTCCCTTGTTCTCCCACAACTGTCCTTAGCAGCTGAACAGAGTTGAATCTTAACTGAACTTCTCTTGGAAGGGTTGAGGTGGGAGCTGGATTTGGCTTCAGCTGTGTTTCTAATTTTCTCCAAAACTCATTTCTAAATCTTTATTCACTGAAGGGTCCACGTACAACAGATTTCCCCCCTGCCTACTGTAGTAGAAGAATTCTACTCTTCACCTACCCGAGAGGTTCTGCTTCCCATCCCCACTCTCCCATTGACTTTTCTCCTCAGTCTCCAGGGCTGTATCCTTCCAGCTTTCCCTTCCCAAAGCCAGGGAATAGGGGGCTGTTTAGAGAAAGGGAGCCAAGCACATAAATAGTTGAGAGCCATGATGTCATTTACTCCAGGGTTTAAGACCAAAGAATAAGGGTAGAGGGGGAGGCAAAGGAGACATATAAAGACCCATTACTCCCTGAAATGTGTATATCCTGCTTAGGACCCTGTGAGCTACCCCCCTCTCCAATAGCATTCATACACACACACACATCTATATCTCCTTCCCCCTGGATTTTACCCACACATTCAACTACCCCCATCCTAGAATTCATCCACAAACCTCTCTAGGATTTCTCACACACAGGATATGCTCACAAACCCTCTAGAATTCACTCACCTACATACTCTCCCCAGGATTCACCCGCCCCCACCAGGATTCATGTACATCAGGATGCATTCACATGCACACGCATATATACACAAGTACACGCAGATCTGGGAAGTCTATTCCTTGCTTAATTGAATTAAAAGGGCTACGGTTTGGCAGGACATTGTGTATCTGAGCTTCAGCCTCTTTGCAGACAATTTCAGGGGGATTTTCAGGCCCGAATGCAATTCCAGCTGCTGCTGCTCCCTGTGGGGCAGCCCAGCCAGAACCCCTTCTCCTCCCTTTTTCCTATTTGCCAGGCCCCAGTGGCCTCTGGGCAACAGGCCAGGTTAGGCCAGGCCTGAGGTCTGGGATGGGGGTTGGGGGTGGTCTAGGGTCTTATTTTACTCTCTGAGCCAGGCACCCCCTCCCCCATCTCCTGCCATGTGGTATTCTGCCTCTGGTTGGGTGGGTCCTAGAAGCTAGGCTTCCTGAGGATTTTGTGGGGGCTCTGAGGAAATAAAGTAACCCCATTAAAAAGGTAAGCAGGTGTCGGAAGTAAGAATAGTCTAGTTCTTTCGCCTTCCCTTGGACTTCCTTGTTGCCTGTTTGTCCTTACTAGGGTTATAGAAGGCCAGGGAATGAGGCCCTGGGGAAGGATTCCACCCCCCCCCCAAAAAAAAAGACATAAGGATCTAACTCCAGGGAAGAGAGACAGAAGGAAACCAAATCTGGTTTATGTCTCAGAGCTTTGGGAAAGCCCAGCTCCAGGGGACAGAGGGAGCCTTTAGGGTGCTCCCTGTGGGTAGACAGTGACCTCCCTTACCCTGAGCCAGCTGCCTTTCCAGCTTCTCCTCCTCTCTCTCCGCCCTCCCCCCCCCCCCCAGCTGTCAGAAGAGGGAGCTTCTTGGCGCTTCTCTGCTTTTCAGGGACAGAAATAGCATCGAGCAAAGGTGACGGATTTAAAAATATCTCCCCTACACCCCCTGCCCACCCCCACAACAGCCTCATCCTTGGCAAGAACTGGCTGCTGGGCCATGGGTTCCTTTCCTAGAGCTCACCCTGACTGGTGACAGATGAACCCACCTCTCAACTTCCCCATGTATAGAGTATGTCTGAGTCCCCTGGGAAGGGAGAGCATAGCCTGGGTCTGGCTAACTCTCTGTTTCTTTTAATGGCTGCCCCAGGGGGTATCCAGCCTCACTGCTTGGTGACAGGAATTCTCAGCCCACATGGTACCATAGGGAAGCTATTACTATCCCTCTGGCTTCTCTGAACCAGGGGAAGGAGTTTTCCCTTAGACTTCCTTGGAGCCCTTATCTAGGATGGGGTAACAAGAGATCCCAGATTGCCTAGCCATTTGAGGGAAGAACTGTGGTTACTGTTGGCATAAATGGAACAAATGACTCATGGGCACCAAGCTTCTTTAGCAAGTGACACAGCCTGGTAGATTCCTTCAATGACAACTTCAGTGAATGTTTCTTAAGCACCTAATTCAGGTCATAAATGCTCTGTGAATAGTGCTGAAGGGTGAGGTATAGTTCCTGGTAGTACACAAACATTAGTAGTACATTACACATACAATTCCTTTTTTTTTTTTACAATTCCTTTTAATTCAACAAACATTTATTAAGCACCACTGTATGTCAGGTACTGAAAATACAAGGACAAAATTTAGAGTCTCTGCCCTCAAGGAGTTTACATTCTATTGAGGCAGAGGGACATATATACACTATATTTAGAATACTAACTACATCTATAATTTTGGCACAAAATGACAGGGGCCACTAGGTGGTTTAATGGACCCAGAGTCAGGAAGACCTGAGTTCAAATCTGGACTCAGACACTTAATAGCTGTGTGACCCTGGGCAAGTCACTTAATCTTGTTTGCCTTGATTTTTTCAGCTGTAAAATGAGCTGGAGAAGGAAATGTTCCAGTATCTTTGCCAAGAAAAACCTAAAATAGGTGTTACAAAGAATCAGACATAACTGAAATGACTGAACAACAACAAAATGATACATGATAAGCACAAAAGAGATACTAAGTTTTATTGAGGTCAGAGAGGGAGAGTATTACTAATAGGTTAAGCATAGAATTGTATCATTGTGAAGTTAAACCCACATCATCCTCTATATACCCTATACAAGATCTCAATTTCTTGAAATAGGAGGAATTCCTCATCTCCTAGAGCAGCCTGCTTCAGTTTTCATAGGATCATAGATTTAGAGCTGGAAAAGAACTTAAAACCCTTCATTTTGTAGAGGAGGAAATGGAGGCACAAAAAGATTAAGTGACTTTTCCAGGGTCACATAATCAATCAAGATACATTTATTAGGCACCTACTATGTGCCAGGCACTTGTACTAGACACTAAGGATAAAAAAAAATGAGACTAAAGGTAGTCATTGCCCTCAAGGAGTTTCCAATCTAATAGAGATAACATGCAAATAAACACATAAAAAGCAAGCTATATATAGGATAAATAGGAAATAAGTAACCGATGGGAGGCACTAGAATTAAGAGAGGTTGAGAGAGGCTTCCTGTAAAAGATGAGATTTTATTTGAAACTTAAAAGAAAAACTCATTCTAAGCATGGAGAACAACTAGAGGAAATACTTGGATCTGAGAGATGAGATGAGGTGTCTTGTTTGTAGAACAGCTAGAAAGCTAGTGTCATTGGATTAAAGAGTATTGTGGCTTCAAGTAAATTGTAAGAAGCCTGGATGGTAAGAGGAAGCAGGTTTTAAAGGGCTCTGAATACCAGAGAGAGCATTCTGTATTTGCCCCTGGGGACAATAGGAAGCCACTGAAGTTTATTGAGTGTGTATGTGGGAGCACCATGATCAGTCCTTCACTTTAGGAAAATCTGAAGGATAGATTGGAGTGGGGAAAGACTTGAGGCAGGCAGACCATCAGGTCATTAAAATAGTCCACATGTGAGGTGATAAGAGTCTTCACTAGAGTGTTGGCAGTGTCAGACCAGAGATGGTGTGGACATAGATAGTTAAGGGTTTGAAATTAAGTCTTCCTGACACCAGGTACAGGTTTCTATCAGTTACTCCACTATGTCTTGAATATCTCTAATTATTGGGAAATTTTTCCTTATATTGAGCTGAAACTATCTTTCTGGATCATTCTCCCAATTACTCTTACTACTACTGCCTTTGGGGACCATGCAGCTTTTTTCATGAAACCTCTTCAAATGCGTAAAGACCTCTTATTGTGCCCCCCCCTTTTCTAGCTTCCATGTTTTCTCTTTTACAGACTAACCATTCCTACATCCATCTAGCTAAGTGGCATAGTGCTGTGTCTGGAATGCCTGAAGATCTGAGTTCAAAATCAGGCCTCATCCATATTAGCAGTGTGACCCTGGGCAAATCACTTAACCTTTCTCTGTCTCAGTTTCCTCAGCTGTAAAATGGGGACAATAGCATCTCTCTCCTAGGATTGTTTCAAGGATCAAAGGAGATGGTATTTGTAAAGCACCTAGCACAGTGCCTGGCCTGTAGTAGGAAGCTAATTCCTTCAGCTACTCTTTGCAATGGCCTTATTCACACACAGTTCCTCTACCATCCTGGTCACTTTCTTCCATATGTACTTCACCTTGCTGATAGACTTCCTAAAATGTGGTACATAGAATCAAAACCATGCTCCTAGGATGCTCTAAGCAAGGACAAACAGGATCACCCTCTGTTTTTTGGACGGTGTAGCTCAAGATGCCATTAATATTTCAACTGCTATGTCATGCTGGTAACTTAGACTGAGCTTTTAGGCCACTAAAAATCCCCGTGTCTTTTCCAAATGAATCTTTCCCATTTTCTAACCACACTAGGAAAGGCTTATCCAAAGAAGTAGCATTTGAGTTGAGCCCTAAAGGATGAATAGTTTTTCAGCAAATGGGAAGTCATTTCAGTCCTAGGGGAGTCTGTGAGCAGAGGCACAAAGATGGGGGAGGTGATGATGTGTATGGGAGATAGCAAGGACAGCACTTTGGTGTAAGGATTTGAAGATTAGTAGCATAGAAAGGCTAGGAGGTGTCAGATTATGAAGGGTCCTAAATGTTAGCCTAAAAAGTTTGAATTTGACTTGGTAGGCAATAGGGTGCCACCGAAAGGTTTTCAGTAGAGGAGTGATGAAGTCAGATCTGTACACAAGGAAGGTCTAGATGGAAGAAAACCAGTTAGAAGGCACAGGGGAGAGGATATGGGCAGTGATGATGAGATGAGAATGGGGAGGATTGAGATTGTTCCTACAGAAATACATTTTACATATATAATATAATTTTATATAAAAATAATACATTTTAAAGAATGCAAAAGAAAAAAGGGGAAGAAGAATTAGTAAAACCGATCAATACATAAGAAAAAGCACCCTCTGAAATAAATTCATTGTATCCTATGCATTGACCTCTAAACTCTACAAAGGAGTAGAGGGAGGTATCAACTCCCATCTCTTCTTTGGAGCCATGCTTGTTCTTTGCAATTTTGCAACATTCACTTATGATTTATTTGTAGTTGTAGCAAGTATTATTATCCTCATTTTACAAATGAAGAAAAGGAGCCAGTTTAGGTGATAAGTTTAGGGCTTGACAACAGATTGGGTGTTGGGTGGTGATGTGAAGAGGGGAGGAAAGAATGAAAAATTTCAAATACAAGAGATTAAGGGTTGAATGGTGAATGGTGGCACCTCAGGCAAAAATAGGAAAATAAGTGGCAAGTTTAGGGAAAAGATAAGAAATTTGCTTTTTTGGACATTCAGGTAAAGATGGGAGTCTGAAGCTCTAGAAACTAGGGATAATTAGTCTACAAAAGAGGAGAGTTAAGCAGGAGGGAACAGGATTGATGTCTTCAAATATTTGAAAGGCTGTCATATGGAAGCAGGATTAAAATTGCTTTGCATGGCCCCAGAAAGCAGAAGGAGTAATGTGAGGATAATGCCGAAGGTAGATTTTAGCTCAATATAAGGCAATATTTATGGGGTCCAAACATTCAGCTCCAGAGGGCCTACTTGACTCAACTAGTGTTTATCTTCTGGTCAGTGTGTCTGGTCTGGGGGGGGGGAGAATAGAGCTTAAAAGGAGATGGACCACCTTTGCCTTTACATCCTGTGTTCTGCTCTTAGATTTAGAAGGCAGTTAAGGCCCTATATCTGATAGAAATCTAATATCAAGTAGAGAAAGAGGGTCAACACAGAGCAAGGAAATTTTGAGGGGTCATTATAAGGGGGCCCAGGAAGTAGGACAGACCAGGCTAGTGAACTGTATTACCCAGGGTTTAGGGGAGAGGAAGGAGGGGGGCTGGGCCTCACCTCAACTAACCTCCCCACTGAACAAAGGAGCCTTTCTCCACTGCCGAAGAGAGGGTGTGCCGGGTCCAGGCCACTGTTGCCAGTGCCGGGAGGTTTTTTCCTTCTCCTGATTCTTCTTTGCTCACCCTGTCTTTGGGCTTCTATCTCTGACTTTGGGTCTCTGGCTCCCACTTTTCCTTTGTTCCTTTGTGACAAATGAGAGGCATCCTCTTTTCCAGGTATTAATAAGGGCAGATGCATTCATGGGCCCATGGAAAGTCAGAAACAGAATGAGCTTGTATGTAGAGTCAAGGTAGTAAGGAAACCCCTCAAGATGTACATGTAGGCAAGGGCAAAGAAAATTGTACCTCTGACCCCACCGCCATCCCCCCCCACACACACACACACACTCTCTCATTCTCCTTACCAAAGAGACACACGAATTGGAGCCATAGATTTTTGTACATGAAGGTAGATGGTGGGTGGTACAGTGAGCAAGCCATTCATAGCTAGAGGCTTATGTATACACCGAGAGGCAGAACAAGAGTGGGGCTCCTGTGACCAGAAAATGGCCCTCTAGGGCTCATTGAATTAGATTCCTTCCCTAGCACACAGAGCCTCCTCTAGCCTGGGCAAGGCCAGTCCAGAGCATCATGGGTGGGAAGCCTGGCAGGAAGGCCATAGACTGACCCATCACCCTACCTGTACTCTTCTCCATCGAGAATCAGTCCATGCACCTGGCAAGCCCAGCCCTCCCACCTCTCCTTGGCACAGCCCACCCCCACCCCCATCCCCACTCCCCTTCCTCCAGCCTCCGCACTGCAAGCTGTTCCTAATCAGTGAGAAGGGGAAGCTCAGCCCCTCACTTCACATCATGGGATTTGGCAGAGGAGGTTGCAGTGGCCGTTTTGCCCTGCCTTGCTTCAGCCCCAGCTGCCTAGTGCCTGAGCTACCTCCTACCCTGCCCTGCCCTTAACAGGCCCTGATGCCCTGAAGCAGTGCTGCTGCCACAACCTGGATACCTTCCTTCAGCAGGGAATGTTCCTGCTCTCCTATTGGCCCTTGTGGTTTTGAGGAATGAGGGAGGATCCATGGCTTGGAGCTCTTGCCAGGGTCTCCAGCCTGCCTTTAGCTTTGCCCCTTGGCTCTCCTAGGACAGTGGAGGGCATATATTGCATTAACTCACTGCGCCACCTAGCAATGGCATCTTGGAAGTACATCTCTTCTCTGGGATGGAGGTGGGCAAGCACCTTGAGCTTGGCAGTTCACACCCGTGGTAGTTTCCTTCTAGGATGAACTTGTATTTCCTACATTTGGAAACTGAAAGCAGTAATTGGTCACATGGCCACCTTAAGCACAAAAGTTCTAAGTCATGGCATCCCTGTCACCCCCCACCCTGGGCCTGGACCAGTTCTGCCCTTTCCTGGCTGACCATCTCTGCTCTGTAGCACCAACAATGGCTATAGCTATTGCCTTGCCAGATGCCCAGCTGTGCCCAATGTCACTCGACTTGCCTTGCCAACCTGATGCTACCCATCTGGGTTCCTGGTGGGCCATTACAGCTTTTCTGAGTTGGAAAGCACTAGCCAGACTGAGAGTCCTTACCCCATCATTTCCCCAGCCATATTGAGAACTCACACTCCTGACTGGTTCAGCATCTGAGCTGGGGCTTTGAGGTCAAGGAGCAAAATTCTCTGATGCTGTTTCTCAGTCCTTGGAAAGGGTGGAAGGAGTTTAATTATCCCTGTCTTGCCTCCACCACAGAGAGGAAAAGAGAACACTGCCATCAAGGTCCTTCACCCCCTTCCCTGTACTGTCCAGTACTTCTTGCCCAATAGTGAGTCTAGGGCAAGAAGTTTCTCTTTCTTTACTTAAGAGTTATGCCCTTATTTACCAGCTTTGAGAGAAGAAAGTGGTACTCCATGCCTCCCCTTCTTCTGCTGGCTGTCCCACATCCAGCCTTTGTGAGAGGATTAGGCAGAGCCATTGTTTTAATGCAGATTCTCTGATTGGTACAGAGCCCACGGCTGTGTATATCTGTCTGAGGAAAGAAATGGTCAGTTTAGCTTCAGCTTGGGTGAGAGTGCCAGCCAACCTCTTTTTCTTTGCCTTTGGGTGAATTTTCTCCCATTCATGGCCAGCCTGCTTTTTGAAAGTCCATTCACTGGTTCTGATATCCTGCTTATTAGGATCCTGTTTTCCTGCCCCATCCTGTTACCCTCTGGGCCTCCAAACCTCTCTCAGGACCTGACCAGGCAAGAATGCCTTGCTCTGATCCCAGCCACAAGGCAAGAGAGGGGAACCACATTTGGATCCTGGTTTGTTTTTTTTATTGTGATCTAATTATTACACAGGTCTTGTTTCCCCATGTAGTGTAAACATCTTGAGGGCCAGATATTTCCTCTGGGTCCCTCACCATGCCTTGCATAGAGCCAGACAGATAATAGGTACTTTGAATGGATTGGCTAGTATAGGTCATTTAGCAGAAAAAGCATTGGAATGTCTTTGCCGATGATTACCTGTGTGAACTTGGGCAAGTCCCTTTCCTTCTCAAAGTCCCAGTTTTTCAATATCTAAAATGAGGGAGTTGGACAAGGTGAGCTCTAAGGCCCCTTCTACCTCTAATATATCTGTGACAACCATAGGAATATGGAGTTTTAAGGTCCCACTCAGTGGTCATTTGTTATAACTGGGGCTGGCCCACAGACTGACAGAGGGCATGATGGCCCCTGGCCTCAGTGTCCATATGTTCAGACAGCCCAGGAGGCAGAAGCTGGGGCTGAGGGGAAGGCATGATCAGGTCATGGGGCAGGCATGGACCAGCTGTCTTGCCAGCTGTGCTGGGCTCCTCTTCCCATAGCTCTCCTAGTTTTCCTGACAGTCCCTTCCTAGGGAGTTAGAAGGATAGTGAGAGGTATCAGGGGAAAAGACTCTATGTAGCAGAATTAGTGATCATGGGAAAGCAGGCCAGGGAGTTGTCTATTGCCTTTTCCCTCCCTCCTCTTCAGTCCCAAGCTCTGAGGGAAGACTGGTTCTCTTCCTTCTCTTTAGGTATGAGAGGGACTGGTGGGCTGACTTTATTTTCCCCATACCTCTCCCTCCCAGACAACCACCCAAGGTGCTTCCCTTCCTCACTGGAGACTCCCTCCTCCTAGGCTTTGCTCCTTTGTCTATTCTTATTTACTCTGTGAATCTATGACCCTCTTATTCCCCCTGAATCCCAGGTAGTAGGACCTGGGTTCCTTCTCTCCTTTCTTCTGAATTGCCATCAACCCCTCCCCCCCATCCCACCCTACCCACCCCCCACGGGGTAACCTGCCCTGCTGCTGCTGCTGCTGCTGAGTGCCTGCCAAACAGATGCAGGCAGCTGGATGGAGCCCAACGGGCTCAGCACAACTCAGCCGCCACCACCAAGTATTTTTAGGAAAGTTTTTTTCCTTCTGTTTTTTTAAAGGAGTAATTTCCTCCTTTTATTTCTCTTGTGTTTTCCTCCCTTCCCCCCCCCCAACTTTCTGCCTCTCACTTCTAGTCTTTTATTTTAATATTTGTTAGATTTAATTGTATTCTCATCCTTTCTTTCTCATTCTTCCTTTCAGCTCTTTTTCATTTCTGTCTGTTGTCCATATGGGCTTCTCTTAATCAGTATGTGCCTCTTACTTTTCGTGTCACTAATGCCCTCTTTCAAGTTCCTGTCCTTTCCCAGGTGCATTTTATTCTCAGTGACCCTCTAGAGACTCCCACTCCCTCCCGGGCTCAGGACTAGGGGGTCTGATGGGTCTGCTTGGCTTAGCAAGGCCCCATTTCCTGTGCTAGATGAAGCCTTCTGCCCCTTTAAAAATAACTAGACAAAGGGTAAATGTGGGACAGGATTGCTCAGCCCTGGGAGGTGGGGGCCACTATTAATAGTCCCAAGAACAGCTGGCAAGAGGGGTCAAGCCTGGTCTGGCCTGGGCTGGGCAGGCTCAAGGGGGAGCTGGGACTCAACAAAGGTCAGTGCTGGAAATAGAGGTGGGAGGTGGAGAGATGAGCCTTCTTGGGACTATACTATATGGGGGCTCCTTTGAGACCCAGCCCTGGGCTTGTTTCTGGCCCAGAGACAAGAGAGCATATGCACATTGGTATGGGGAACTGGGCTTTCAGCTGTCCCTTACTCCCACATTCACCCATCAGTAGTTGCAGCACAGGGCAGGGTGGAGAGATAGGAGGGGAGTTGACCTTGAATCCCCTTCCCTGGTTTGTCATGTCTCCCTTTGCTGCCTCTTGGCACTCAGCCAGGGTGCCAGGATAGGCCTAGGCTAGGAGCTGCACTAGACTCCTCTCATTCAACTATTTCAGTAGCTTCTTGACTGCTCTCTCTGCCTCAACTGTCTCTCCAATCCATTGTTCACCCAGCTGCCAAACTAATATTCCTAAGCACGGGTCCGACTTTGTCACTTTCCTGCCCAAGGAGCACCATTGGCTCCTTAATGTCTCTGGGATAAAATATAAACTCCCTCAGCTTAGCATTTAAGCCACTGCGCCATATGGTTACAACCTACCTTTCTAGCCTTAAAGCATACAAGTACTCTTCAAATACTCAGTTCCAGCCCAACTAGCCAACTTGCTGCTCCCCAAACTTGGCATCTCATCTCCACCTCCTTTCCACAGGCTCATCCTCAAACCTGGAATGTACTTCCTCCCCCTTCCTCTACCCCCACCTCTTGGAATCCCAAGTTTCCTTTAAGGCTCAGCTCAGGTTCCACCTCCTAGTGGAAGCTTTTCTGCTTTTAAAATCTCTAGTTGTTAGTGGTATCTCCTTCAACTTCTCTTGGATTTTCTTATCTATTTATGTCTTGTATGTCCCAGTAGAATGTAAATTTTTTTGAGAGTAGAGACTTCATTTCTGTCTTTTTGGGTTTATTTGTTTGTTTGCTATAAGAATTACTAATAATGCTTGTTGAATTGAATTGAAAATTGACTTGGGATGAGGAGACTGGACCCACCCTACTCCTTGCCCACCCTGTCTGTCTCCCCCAGGCCCATTCTTAGTCTGGAATGGAGCTCATTTTTCTGTTTTTTGCCCATTGGCTTGGTTCATATGATTTGCATGTATTTAGTTACCAGCAGACAGTCACTGTAACTCATTTTGTGTGAAATCTCTTGTGTCAAGGCACCACGAGGGATGGGGAATGATGGGTCCTGCCCCCATCTTGCTAGACTTGGCCATGACATTCTTCCCTTCTGTTTCTTCTCTGTGTGGATGATGGTGCCCAACTCTTTGGGTTTGGGCTTCACTACCCATCCCACCCCTACACAAATAGTCACAAGGATGCAGTTCCTTGATCCAAATGGTATCTCCCTCTAAGAGAAGTAAAGTCATCACCCTCCCATGAAGGGTTAGTTCTGAGATGACTGTCGCTTTCTGATCAGAAATTAGGCCATGTAGTCAAACCAACCCAACCCTGCGGCAGGGAGATGAGCCCAGCTGGGCCAAGAGCTGTTTCTCTTTTCTCCTCTCTACCTCACCTTGTTTTGATCCTAGCCTGCCTCATTCTTTTGTTGCTAATTCTTCCCATTTAAACTCACCGAAGAGCAACTTTGAGCCCTCTCCCCAGGAAAAGACCATAACGCCTGTCCACACCAAAGGCGTTCAGGCAATGGTTCCATGTGTGTGTCATTCAGTGGTTAGTTTGTTCATTCTTATGACCTGGAGGCAAATTACTTAATTCTTTGGGCCTCAGTTTATCTTACCTATAAACTGAGGGATTTGGAGTAGGCAATCTTTGAGATCCCTTTCAGCTCAAACAGTAGGTGATTGATTCTTAGTCTGTGTCTGTGTTACCGTAGTTATTCATTCAGCAGTAGTGGGGAAGAGTGGGTCTTTTGAGACCCAGGTTTGAATCACGACTGCAACACAAATAAAATAACTTTTCCTCTCTCAGCTTCAGTTTCCCTATCTATAAAATGAGTAACTATTCCTCATTCTACCTCCCTCCCAAGAGTAGTTGTGAGTAAAGAGCTCCATGGTCCTAAAGGGCTATAGAAATGGATTATTAATGATTGCCTACTACCTACCATGCTCCGTACCATGGCTTGGGTAGGGGCAGCCATGGCTTGTCATCTCCTTGTCCAGCTCTGTGCCCTCCCCCCTCCATTGGTAGGGATTTTGTTTATTGACTTAAGACTAGCAGTTTGGGTGTGTTCTGGCTGGGGCTTTGAGCGTCTGGTTAAGCAGGCTGGAAAAATCATGCTCAGCTCACCTCCTAGATTCTTCCTTACTCTCGTGTTTTCTAGCTCTTTATTTCTTTTATCTCTTTTTACAGAATCTCCCCACTTCCTTTATTTTCCTATGGTCCTTTAGAATGGAGTAAGACGGTGCTTTTGCAAACAGAATTCACTTTGCCTCGCCTGGCATTAGATGCCTGCCCAGTGCCTGGGCACCATCTTAAGGGGTTTTCCCTGGGCCAGCTGAATGCTGGTACATGTGATGGCTGCGGAAGAAGCTTTCTCCGGCAGAGGCTAGACAGTGCAGTGCCAGCTTTCTCTTAAGGGACAGGACAGGAACTTGAAAGAGGGCATTAGTGACATAAAAAGTAAGAGAGAAGATTGGATGAGCCTGTGAGTCAAGGGGCTGACTGAGCAGGGAACTTCTCTTTGTTGGGGATGGGGCTAGGGGTTCCTGATTCATTTGTTTTCAAGGTGGGGAGATACAAACATACCAGCAATTTCTTTGGCTTTGCATGAGGATAGATGTGGCTAAGGTAAGAAGGGGGCAGAATCCAGTATTCCCAATGGCTAAAAGGGGCTCAGAGCAGCCTTCTTAATGGGACGTCAGAGCATGAAAAGTTTTGTTCTAGAGCAAAGCATTCTTTTCTTTTGAGTAAAATGGGGAGAGCTGTGTCCCAAGCCCTAAGGGCCAGCTTTCTCAGGCTTCTGCTTGGTCTCTTGGCATCCTGGGCATTGAACATGCTGCTCTAATTCCAGGCTAAATAACTCTGACTTCCAGGATAGACATGCAGTGTCTATGGCATAAAATAAGTCAGCTAGGATAACACTCTATGAGTTTCCTGGGAAATTAGGTGCTTCAGACTAAGCTAGGCTATGAAGAATTCTTAGAGGACCTTAGTTTTGGGTGAGAAGAGAACAGCTAACCCACTGGCGAGGCCCCCAGGCAATCAATTCCCCCATGTTCTGGATCCTGTATTCTAATCTGCCAACCAGCCAAGCCCTCAGCCCCCATTATCTGGGAGAAGTCCCACTACCAGTCAGTGGGGGTATCTCAGCTGCCCCCCTCAATCACTAGCCTTCTTTGTTCTGTTTTCCTTACTTCCTGCTTCCCCTTTTACTCACTCACTTTTACCCATGGGTTATACGGGCATCTTTTGGTCTATGATTATTGGGAGAAAGGGGAGGCAGAGGATGCAGAGACAAAGACAGAGACAGAGACAGAGAGACAGAGAAGAAAGAGGGTTCCTGAAAGCATGCAAGCTTAGCTTAGCATAATACCTGGCACTGTGCTTAATGGTATAGTTAACATTTATCTAATATAATATGTAGTATTAAAATATATACTATACAAATACAAATAACATATAAAGCATGTATTTAACATGAATTAAGTGCTTAATAAATGCTTTTTTGACTATTATTATTTTTTGTTATTATAAGATTGCACACAGAATATAGAGCCAGAGGCTTCCTGATGGTCCCACAGCCCAACTCCTTCACTTTACGAAGGTAGAAACTTGGGTTTAGAGACATTAAATGTCCATCCAAGATCACATGAGTGGTAGGTACCAAAGCCAGATTGGAAGCGATGTACTCCAACTATAAGACCCTGCCACTGTATACCTATTTGCCTCTGCCCCAACAATACCTGGCACCAGCATTCTTTCCACCCTTTCAAAGTACTAGCCTGAGCTCCTCTGAGCTCATATGAGGGTGGCAGCCCTTCCTCTGTTGGGAGAGTCTACAGGTTGGTTGTTTAGAAAATGTGGCAAACAGAACCCCAGCTCTACGATCCTGAGACCTGGGTTCAAACCCTATCTCTGCTAGCTCTGATTTAGTGCCATGTAGTAGAGTGAATGAGGTATTTGATTAATTGTTTTGACCCCTTTCCACTCTGAATTCTGTTTAACTTTTGAAGGAACATCTGGGCCCCAAGCTGCAGGTTTTGAGGGGCTAGGCTGAGAGAGATATGAAAGTTAGAGGAAGAGGGCTGGCACCCAGGATCGCAATTTCTTCAAGGTCTGAAGTCTGCGTCTCATGTGCCCTCCTGTCTCGTTGAGTTCTCAAGGGCCACTTTGGTCCACTGCCTCCCCATACCAGGAAGGGGGAGAAGCCTCTGTGTCCCGTTCCCACCCCTCTAGACCCTCTCTGCTCTAAGGGACAGCTCAGGTTCCTAGACTTGAGTTTCAGGACGCACAATAGTCACATTCTTCAATTCTGCCTACCATAGTCCAGGCTCTTGGACCCACGCCTCCCCCAACCCAAGATTGGATTTCTTATGCCTTGGCACTGCAGAAGAGATGTTAGGAAGGCAGGGGCTCCAGGGTAGCCTGGCTTCTTGAATATTTCTAGGGAGCTGGGTACTGTCATTTTGACTAGAGTATAGGCACCCCTTTGGGCACCCCAAATCCTAGGCCTGTCTCCTATCTGGGACACACCCCCTGGGATTCTGCCCACATTCCAGAGCACACACCCCACTTGTTTATAAGAAGGATCTTGGTTTTAAGGAGAAACTAAAGAGAGATGGGCTGGGGCAGGCACAAGAATCATCCATATCACTTCCCAAGGGGCAATTGATCTTCCAGTGAATAACAGCTGACGTTTCTGGAGAGTTTTAAAGTCTACAAGCAATTTTCCTTACAATAAATAGCACCATGAGACAGGTAGTGTAAAGATAATAGTCCCATTTTATGAATGGGAAAACTGAGACCATCTAATCAAGTGATTTAGCTGCCAGCTCAAAATTTGAACCTAGGTCCTCTAATTCTAAATCTAGAAAGGCAAGGGAGGAACAAACTCTTAGGTGTACGTGTAGGAGTATCTCGAAGCATGGTGTCTGTATGTGTGCGTTTGCAAGATGTTTGAATGTACATATAACTCTGCATGTCTCTTTTAAAGTTTGTATGTCTAAGCACGATGTGTGAGTGCACACATGTTCCAGGGAGTGAGCGTGTGTGTTCTTCCTCCTGCTCCGTAAAGAGCTGGTGGAGCAATCAATGTCTGTGGGAAGCAGCTGGGTGGTGATTTACGGACTGTCCCTTTAACAGAGCAGAGTTTGTTAGGAGTGGGAGCTGAGGCCGCTGTAGCAGGACATTCCTTCCTCACCTAGCGGGAGCCATAAATATCTCCCTGTCTGTAGCCCAAAAATATATATATATATTAAAAACACACCATCAATCTGGGGTTTATATGCAGTGCTGGGCTCCTCCTGGCAACTGTAGCCTCCCATCAAGGATGGAAACCCCAAATAAAAGGCAGCGAGTGTTCTTTTGCACACACACACACACACACACACACACAACCTCTGAGAAGGACCCAGAGGGGCAATGGGGAGAAGGAAGACAAGAGACTGGGCTAAACAAGGACAAGGCAGAATGAGGCCAGGAAGCTGTGGAGGAAGAGAGGGGGGTGGTGAGGCCCACTTCTTCATCGGGGTGAACCCAAGTTAGAGGAAGGGTCCAGTGCTGGTGGCTTCTTGCCAAACCTGGCTCTGGGCTGAGAGGCCTACGTTCTTACAGTCCCCACACTCAGAAAGTGGGGGAGTAACGGATCACATGTGTGCAAGTGATTGAAGGGGGCCCCTTGCAGCCCTCTGCCAAATTCTGTTTTGGAACTCACTCCCTAGTAGGCTGCTCAGGAACCGCCAGCCCACAGCCTTTTTTTCCTTTTTTTTTTTTTTTTTTTTGCTTTTTCCCCTCTTTCAGGGTTTCTGAATTCTACCTGGAAGCCAGAGCCCTCAGCAAAGTCTGTCAGTTTAGGTTTCTGCTTTAGACCTTAGTGAGAGGAGCATAAAATTTAGAGCCGGAATATTTTGGAACTAAATTCGGAATTGTCCCTTCTCCGCTTCCTTCACACGCCGGCTACTGCTCCCCTTGGGCCATTCTTGCCCGTCCCCAATGAGAGACTGAACCCTCTTGTTCTTCCCCAGACCCGGCTCATCAGCTTGTGGTAGTGGGCAGGGGTTCCAGATACAGAGACACCATTTAAAAATATTTATTTATTTAATGACATTAGAATATTTTTCCATGGTACCCTCCCATAGCCAAGGAGAAATTCCACTGGGTTTTATGTGTATCATTGATCAAGACCTATTTCCATATTATTGATTGTATCTATTTAGAGTCTACATCCCCCGATCATATCCCCATCGAGCCATGTGGTTGAGGAGATATTTTTCTTCTGTGAGAAACACCATTTTTAACCTCTAACTTTAACAAAGCTTAGGAAAGCATTATAGTATGGTACGTGGCATATACCTTATACCTTGGCTCTTGGGTTGCAGGAACTGGGGTTCAAATCTTTTTTTAAAAATTTATTATTTTTTATTTATTATTTATATTTCTTATTATCTCTTAAATTTATTATTTATATTTATTATTCTCATCTTCTGTCTTAGTATGGATTCAAAAACAGGAGAGCAACAAGGACTAGTCAAAAGGGGTTAAGTGGCTTGCCCAGGGTCACATAGCTACGAAGTGTTTGAGGCTGGATTTTGGACCCAGGTCTTCCCAGCTCCAGGCCTGGCACTCTTGTGGTTTAAATCTTTCCTTTGATCTTTAACTACCACTCAGATCACTTAATCCCTCTGGACCTCAGTTTCCTCATCTATAAAATGAAGGTGTTGGGCATAAATACACTGAGCCTTTCAAGTCCTAAATCTGTGATCAGATGATGAGGCTAAAAAGTCCTCATGTCTAGACCCATGAGGAGACATGTTTGTTTTATGGCCAGAATCCAGGTAGCTCACTGTTCCACTCCCTTCCTTTTACTATTTCTCTCTCAAATGATCAGGGATATTTTCGTGTGATAAATCAGACAATCAGGAGCATCTTTATGTGACAAATATATGATCAGGGATATTTTCATATGATAAATAAAACAGTCAGGAGCATCTTTATATGACAAACATATGATCAGGGATATTTTCATGTGATAAATCAATCAGGAGCATCTTTATATGACAAACATATGATCAGGGATATTTTCATGTGACAAATCAAACAGGGGCATCTTTATATGACAAACATGATCAGGGATATTTTCATGTGATAAATAAAAGTCAGGAGCATCTTTATGTGACAAATATATGATCAGGGATATTTTCATGTGATAAATCAGACAATCAGGAGCATCTTTATATGGCAAATATATGATCAGGGATATTTTCATGTGATAAATCAAACAGGGGCATCTTTATATGACAAACATATGATCAGGGATATTTTCATGTGATAAATCAAACAGGGGCATCTTTATATGACAAACATATGATCAGGGATATTTTCATGTGATAAATCAATCAGGAGCATCTTTATATGACAAACATATGATCAGGGATATTTTCATGTGATAAATAAAAGTCAGGAGCATCTTTATGTGACAAATATATGATCAGGGATATTTTCATGTGATAAATCAGACAATCAGGAGCATCTTTATATGACAAATATATGATCAGGGATATTTTCATGTGATAAATAAAGCAGTCAGGAGCATCTTTCTATGACAAACATGATCAGGGATATTTTCATGTGATGAATCAAACAGGGGCATCTTTATATGACAAACATGATCAGGGATATTTTCATGTGATAAATAAAACAGTCATGAGCATCTTTATGTGACAAATATATGATCAGGGATATTTTCATATGATAAATAAAACAGTCAGGAGCATCTTTATATGACAAACATGATCAGGGATATTTTCATGTGATGAATCAAACAGGGGCATCTTTATATGATAAACATATGATATGGGATATTTTCATGTGATAAATCAATCAGGAGCATCTTTATGTGACAAATATATGATCAGGGATATTTTCATGTGATAAATCAGACAATCAGGAACATCTTTACATGACAAATCATATGATCAGGGATATTTTCATGTGATAAATAAAACAGGGGCATCTTTATATGACAAACATGATCAGGGATATTTTCATGTGATAAATAAAACAGTCATGAGCATCTTTATGTGACAAATCATATGATCAGGGATATTTTCATGTGATAAATCATACAATCAGGAGCATCTTTATGTGACAAATATATGATCAGGGATATTTTCATGTGATAAATCAGACAATCAGGAGCATCTTTATGTGACAAACATGATCAGGGATATTTTCATGTGATAGATAAAACAGTCATGAGCATCTTTATGTGACAAACATGATCAGGGATATTTTCATGTGATAGATAAAACAGTCATGAGCATCTTTATGTGACAAACATGATCAGGGATATTTTCATGTGATAAATCAAACAAGGGCATCTTTATATGACAAATCCTACCATCAGGAATATTTTTATGTGATAAATTAGTCTAAGAGCTTGTGGCTAGAGAAGGGAGCTTTCTCCCCTGCCCAGGTGACCAGCTGGGTGAAGATATTGAGCTGGGTTTAGAGAGGGTGGGCCCCAGGGCAGTGGGATAGGTGCCTGTTTCTATGGTAAAGGCTGTAGGGGAGACCTCTGGCTGAGAACACATCCTCTGGGAGCATGTGGACGGTGCCAGGGTGGGGAATTAAATGGGAGAGGCTTTGGCGGGGGTGGCTGGGGGGCTGCTGAGGGCCTAGGCTGGGGAGGATAAAGAAGGAAGCTGGGCACCTGCCCTCATCATGCCAGCCAACATCCTCCCTGCCCCCTTCCCTTACCCACAGGCCACCAGCTGGCCTATTGTCTCTCAATGAGAAAGCAGCCTCCAAAGTGAAGGCACGGAGATCAGTGTGTGCCCAGCTATACACACCAGTAGGGAATTGGGAGGTGAAGAGCGTTTGGGGTTTGGGGTTTGGGGGAGAGAAAGAAAGGAAGGGAACAACTGAGAGAGAGGGGGAAATGGAGACCGAGGAAGGGACACAGTTAGAGGCAGAGTGAAAACCCTCCACCTTTAGAAGCAGAGAATAAAGGCAGAAACAGCTGTTCAGCAGCAAAGTTCCCCTCCTGTGCTATTGGCAGTGGGGAGCAAGCAGGGCCTGTGAACAGGAGATAAAGAGTTCAGGAAAAGTGTTTTCTCTCACTAACCGTGGATTTGTGTGTTTGTTCAGCTGGTGGCTCCGATAAGCCATATTCTGCCAGATAAAAGCCAGAGCTCTGAGATCAGGGCTGGGGAGGGGGCGTAATGAAGGAGCCATTCCCTCCCTCCCTCCTTCTCTTCCTCCCTTGGCTGCCTTGCCCTTGGCCTGAAGGGTCCTCTCGGAGCCCAGGCCTTGAAGGACGGGATGATGATGATGCAGGTGGGCTGGGAAGCCCTCCCAGAAGTCCCACGACTCTCCTCAGCCAGTGTGAGCGCCTGAAAAGCAGGGCAACAGCCCGAGGACCCGCTGGCCAACGCTGAAGGAAGGGGCCCCCAGGAAGCTTGCCCAGGGGGTCTCCCTGTTATAGGGCTGAATCTGAGCCGCTGGGGTCTCCGTGTTATATATTGGAATTGGATCCACGGAGAAGGAGAAGGAGGGACCCAACGGCCTTGCTGGAGCCTTAGAGGAAGGGGCCTTGGCACCGCTTCTAGGACGAGCCCATTCTAACCCTTTCAGTGGGGACGGATAAATCCATTCCCACATGCCTTACCAGGACACCCATTGCTTCCCATCCAACCCTGGAGCCTCAGTTTCTCTATCTGCGTAATGGGTTTCCTATATTTTAGCTAATTTGTCTCCAGTCCAGAAAAATACCCGGAGCAGAGAGAGTGCTGCAGGCCTAGAAGCCAGGAAGATCTGAGTTCAAATCTGCAGATGTGACCCTGGGCAAATCCTTTCATCTCTGTCTGCCTCAGTATCTTCAACTGTAAAATGGGAACGAATAAAACACCTCTCTCCTAGGGCTGTCCTGAAGATGAAATATTATTTGTAAAGCGCTTTGTAAATATTAAAGTGCCAAATAAATGCTATCCGGTATTTGTGTGCTAGCTAGATGACCGGGGCCTTTGTCGGAGGAACAGCCATGTTCTCAGCCCTTGCTGACCAAAAGGGTGCAAATGGTGTGTTCTGTGACGGATCAAGCAGAGGGGCGCAGACCCAGCTGCCCCCAGGTTGGCTCTTCAGCCTCCCCCCTCCAACCGGTACCCACATCCAGATTTCTCAGTCTTTTTGTCCTGGGGCTAAGCTCAGCATCTCGGGGGCTGGCGGCTGTCAGCATTGTGGGGACTCTGGCCGGAGCCGCCAGCAGTAAGATGGCTGCCAAGGTTTAAAATGGCTGCCAGAAGCGAACGGGAAGAGAGGCAGAGGGGTTCGGATGAGTTGGATCTGCTTTTAGTCTGGGGGGAAGGAAATATCCCTTACCCAAATCTTTATTCCTTGCCTTGAAATTAAAGTAATAACAGCCACCATCATGATAATAATAATGTTTATGGGTGAGTTCCGAGAGGAGAAATGATTTCCTGACTGCTCTTTTCCCACATTCCCTCTCTGAGTCTCTGCCTGTGTGTGTCTCTCTCCTTTTGTCTGCCTGCGTGTGCGTGTGTGTTCTTGGCTTCACCTGATGATTTGGGAATGGGATGGGGCAATTCTAGCGGTGTGTCCCTTCCAAGGGGAATTTCAGAGCCAGCTCCTGGGAGGTTTGAAGTGTGACTTTGTGGGTCTTCAGCTCCACGGACTCCTCCGAGTTAGGTTAGGCCTTCCTTTGAACAAGAACAGAACATGGGCCGCATGTGTGTTTTTCCCCCAAGACTCCCCTTCACTTCTTTCCCCACAAAGTCACAACGCTATCAATTCCTTCAACTAGGGGGTCAGAGGTTCTTGTATCCCCCAATTCCTCTGACTACAGGGGCAGAGGCTCTCTGTCCCCCAATTCCTCCAACTAGGGTGGCAGAGGCTCTGTGTCCCCAGTTCTGCCAACTATGGGGGCAGAGGCTCTCTGTCCTCCAAGTCCTTTAACTAAGGTGGCAGAGGCTCTGTGTCCCCAATTCCTCCAACTATGGGAGCAGAGGCTCTGTGTTCCCCAATTCCTCCAACTATGGGAGCAGAGGCTCTCTGTCCCCCAATTCCTTTAACTAAGGTGGCAGAGGCTCTGTGTCCCCCAATTCCTCCAACTATGGGGGCAGAGGCTCTCTGTCCCCCAATTCCTTTAACTAAGGTGGCAGAGGCTCTGTGTCCCCAATTCCTCCAACTATGGGAGCAGAGGCTCTGTGTCCCCAATTCCTCCAACTATGGGAGCAGAGGCTCTGTGTCCCCAATTCCTCCAACTATGGGGGCAGAGGCTCTCTGTCCCCCAATTCCTTTAACTAAGGTGGCAGAGGCTCTGTGTCCCCAATTCCTTCAACTATGGGGGTAGAGTCTCTGTGTCCCCCAATTCCTCCAACTAAGGGCTATTGTAAAGAAAGCAGTGAGATTTTGCAGGGAAGTGGCATGAGACTGGCAGGAAGATTCTAGAACTTTGGAAGGGGGTCCAGGCTAAGAGAAAGACAGTTGGGGGGCTCCGTGTCCCCCATATTGGTTGAATTTTGGGGTGGAATGATCCTGGACAGCTTTCCTTGAAGGCCTTCTGTTCCTAGGCCGCTCTGACCTTTAGGTTGCCTCTGGGACCATGAAGTCCAGGCTTATGAGAAGGTGGGGACAAGCAACAGAACCTGTGGTCAGGGAAAGAGGACCCTAGTGGTGGGTGAAAGGGTTGGAGTAGCAGCCACCGTAGGGGTATCGAGGAAATGGCCTCTAATGGTCCTACATCTATCTTACAGTAAGAGTAATCCTTTAGCTAAGACAGGCGCTTAAACTGAGCTCCACGAAGAATCCTGGAAGAGTTGAAAGGAACTTTGCCGGTCATCTAGACCAACCCATGTCGGAGATGAGCAGGAGTTTCCTTTACAAAATCGCCAGAAAGGGTATCCAGCGTCCACTTGAAAATCCTGGATGATGGGAACCACTACCTAGAGAGGGGGCCCATTTCCCTCCTAGACACTTTTCTCATTCTAATTGTGAGGAAACTCAAGAGTCGGAGAATTAAGGAGACTAGAAATCTACATATTCCCACCTTCTATCTCTTAGCTTTGCACTTCCTTAGAAGAGAAGTTATTCCTTCTTTGCAGCTCCTTTAGTCTGATTCCTCATTAAGTGGGACTTTTCTCATCGGCTCCTTCCAAAGCCTAGGAAAGCATGCAAATAAATGGGCCTGTGGGCAGCTGTCTCTCCCTATCCAGTAAAAGCTATGTGGGAGGTAGGGGGCCCAGGGCTGGCACAGTATAGGCTAATGGGATTGGGGCATGGTCTTGGCCCTTCACTGGGAGGCTGAGCCAGGCTGGGAAACTAAGACCTTTCTATATTGCAATCCAGGTCCAAGGTGTGGAAAGACCTTTCCTTTGAGAATTCTGGTGCATTGATAGTATTTTTTGCTTTGTCCATCCCAGCTTCCCCTTTCTGTGGCTGAAGTAGGATCTGGGCACCATCGTTCCCTTGCCAACAGGGGCTCTGAAGGATAGGGGTTCTGGTGGGGGAGTAGTCTGAAGACAAGACTCCCCAGAAGAAAAGTAATGGAATGTAGTAAACAGCATTGGATTTGGAGTCAAAAGACCTTCTTCCTATTGCCTATATGAAATCATCTCTTGGTGCCTCAATTTTCCTCATCTGTAAAATGAGGCATTTGGAAGAGATGGTTTCTTCCAGCTCTACATTTGATAGGAATACCAGGATTCTGGCTCCTTCTATGTTCAGGAAGTCAACAAAGTGAAATCCCCAGACATCAGACCAGAAAGGGCTCTGTGGTTCTTCCCCCTCCAGGACAAATCTCTCCCCCACATACCTCCCGACAGCCCAGTTCCAATCCAGTTTTGAACTTGCTTTAACTTAGCTCCTGTCCTCATCCTTTCTCAGAGGTGTCCACATTGTCTCCCCCTAGATCCCCACCCCCAACTGGCCTCTGGCCCCCCCGTTTCTTTAGCCTCCTGCCAACTGCCATGCCCAAGCGGGCATTCTGGAGGTCCCTGTAGTGCCCCTGGCACACAAAGCATTGGTGGATGGGGGGGGGGGAAGGGAAGGGGGCTTTCCCAAGCTCAGCAAAATATTCACATACACACACATACACACACACTATCCCTGCCTCTCTGAGAGCTGTACAATAGGACCCTTGTGTCTGAGCTCCGAGCAGCTGTGGCACTGGGGCATGAGACAGCCCCAGACTGGCTGGCACAAAACGGGCGACAGCGTCGGGGGCACACCTCCCCCCTCTGGGTTGCCAGGCAGTGCCTGCAAGCTTAAAGGTGAAAGGGTAGGGTGGGGTAGGGTGTATCTGGGAGGGAAGGGGGGAGACGGGCATGAAAGAATGGTTGGGAATGGAGTTAATTAATTAAAGGAGCATCTCATCTGCCAGCCAAAAGGATGTGGGGGATGGGGGCGCCTAAGGCCTCCCTTTAGTTGTGGGAGGAAACCTGGTCTGGGAGCTGAATTCTTTCCTCAGTTTCATCCATGTCTTGGTTTGAACCCCCTTTCTTCTCTTCTGACCTCCTTCTCCTGAGATCTCTTGGAACGTTCCCCTCTGCTGACATCTGGGCCATGACTCTTGGGTAGGGGTGGGGAAAAGGGAATTAGGGTTAGGTTATTCCTGTGCAGCTCGACAGCCCGCCTTGGGGTGAAACCTGAGCCTTGACCCCATCTGCTCTTTTGTATCTTTTGGCAGAATCCGGACAATCAGACAGTTCAAACCAGCAAGGAGATGCGGACATCAAACCACTGCCCAATGGTGAGCCCCTTCTACTTGTTCTCTCCCATTCTTCCCTGACCTACCCACGTCTGGTTTTATCCTTCCTTCCACATAACTGCCCATTTTCAAGGGTTTCTGTAGCATTTGGAGGGATGTCCATTTGGGGGGACTCCATTTCCCTTGGCCCCAAAATACTCACTTCCAGGGCAAATGTGGGAGAAGTGGGAGAGAGTCTCCTTCTCTCCCTCCCCTTGGCTTACTTGTCTTCTTCTCCCTTATAGGGCACTTAAGTTTCCAGGACTGCTTTGTGACCTCTGGGGTCTGGAATGTGACTGAGCTGGTCAGAGTATCACAGAGTAAGTGAGCCCCCTTCCTCTGGGGCTGAGAACCAGGCTGTTTGAGAAGGTTGGATTGGGAGGGACACCACTGTTGCCCATGTTGATCACCTGGCCATTGCTTTCCTTCTTCTGCTAGGTTTGGGGAGAAAGCAGATGGAGACCCCTCTGGACAGAGGATTCTCCTTCTTCTACCCAATACTCACTACTTGCACCCCTTTCTTGGGCAGAGTTGATGACTTCAACAAGAGTCAATCAAGGGCAAAGCTATTTAGACCCTAAGAAAGACTGGCCTGCTGCCTTAATCTCCACCACCATGGAGGAGAAAACTTATACTATAAAAAAGCTTGTCAGGAGGGAGGCCCTCCCCACTCAAGAATATGGCCTTGCTCCCATGCCTATCTTGGGCCTCCAACTGCACAATGGGCCTGATGCTCGAGCCCAAGCTCTCCATCCTGATCAAAGAGAAGGGTCAGCCTCAAGTGCCCCAAACTCTTTTTTTTTTTTAATTTTTTAATTTGAAAATTTTTATTTAATTCATTAATTTAGAATATTTTTTCCATGGTTACAAGATTCATGTTCTTTCCCTTCCCTCCTCCCACCCCCTCCTGTAGCCAATGAGCAAATCCACTGGGTTTTACATGTGTCATTGATCAAGAACTATTTCCATATTATTAATATTTGCATTACTGCCCTAAACTCTTGAAGACAAGAGACCTAAAAAAGACTAATCTATCTTGTTCTCTGACCTAATGGCTTCCTTTCTCATTCACTTAGCTCCTGTTGCTACGGCGTCAGGGCCTAACTTCTCCCTGGCGGACTTGGAGAGCCCCAGTTACTACAACATAAACCAGGTGACCCTTGGGCGGCGGTCCATCACCTCCCCACCTTCCACCAGGTAGGTGAAGCCTTTGGTACTCACTGAACTTTCTGTCCTTCACTGACCCTCTGTCCATATCATCCCAGGCTTTTGGTACACCGCAGAGATAAATAAGGTTGTATAAGTTAGAATGCTATAGTAGCCTATTAAGACTTGGGGTGGTAGGATCTTTTCAGTTCTAAAGGGATGCCAACCCCAGGATTTCACGTGTCAGATAATGCCAGGAGGCATAGAGATTGCCCCCTTCTCTTAATATATGCCAGGTTGCTGGTAAAAAAACTTCCAAATTGTAGGGGTTTACTCCTATTCCAGTCAGTTCTTTCTTTCCCTCTCCTCTACTTCTTGGGAATGAAGAATAACTAGGAATAACTTCCTGGAACCTTTTCCCATTCTTCTCTTTTCTGATTCTCTTTCTTTTCTCCTCCTCAGCACCACCAAGCGCCCTAAGTCCATAGATGACAGCGAGATGGAGAGCCCCGTGGATGATGTGTTCTACCCTGGTACAGGACGGTCCCCAGCAGCTGGCAGCAGCCAGTCCAGTGGTTGGCCCAATGATGTGGATGCAGGTACAGATACCATGGCAGCAGCTTAGAATCAGGGACTAGGGAGTCTAGGCTAGTCCTAAATTGGGGTGAACTCCTTCTCTTCTCTTCAATAAGTGACTTAGGTATATATAACAAAGACACTCCTTTTCTAGCCCTTCTGCCTGTTCCCTCTGACTTTACCCTAGGGATCCCCATATTGCTGAGTTTGGGGTGCTTTTCCCCCTACCCTGACCTTTCCCAGTGAGTGCCAGACCAAGCAATAATTATTAGGAAGAGTTTTACTGCCCCTTTACCAGTGACCAAGATGGCAAGTGGAGGGCAGAGACTGAAGAAAAGAAAACCTCTGGCTTTACATAGTGAGAAAGTTTTCATTTCTCTTTCAGTCCCTTTCTCAGCCTTTGTGTTGCTGGCTTTTTTCAAGTAAATCACTACCATTTCCCTGGTTTCCTTTTCACTGCTCAAAGAACTCACCTGTGGAGAAAGCTGAGGGGCCCAAGACAAAGGGGAAAAGGATGGAGAGAGTCTTAGATTGAGTGAGGAGTTTGGGGAAGAGAAAGGGTCTTGTGACGAATTCATGGAATAAGTTAACCCTAAGAAAAAATGAACCTCTCTTAGTTATTCCTATCCAGCTATTCCCAAGGCAGGGAGACCCTATCCCTGAACCTCCTCACCCCCTACCTCTTACCTCCTTCTACTCCGATAGGAAGAAATATGGATTTGTGTGTGTGTAAAGAAAGTCTGTGAGCAATGCCTCTATAAACCCAGGTTTTCTGTGCATACATGGGTGGATGTGTCTGTGAGTATAGACTTACCTGTTTGTGAGGAGGAAATATATACACCACCTAGGGGTATGTGAAGGCCACACGTGTGGGCATATTTGTCCCATAGGTTGTGAGGTGAGGGTTTTGCAAAAACTGGAGGTGTGTGTAAGGAGCATATGTCCAGGAAGCCTCAGTAGGTGTGAGCATGAGTACACATGTAAATTATACTGCATTGTGCAGACAGGTGGGTCAAGAGGACATGCCTGGTACCTTGATGAACAGGTAGCTTATGCATTTGTGGAGAGGATGGTACAATGTCTCCATGCTTGTGGGCAGGACAGAGAAGCTTGGCCACATGGTAAGATGGAAGGAGGCTATTTGCACAATGTTTGATAAAGACGTAGGCATACAGGCATAGATGTGAGAATTCATGAGTGTCTGTACAACCCCTGGATGGGTGGGCCCATAAATAGGCCGATGTACATGGTATGGGTACAACAGGGTGAACAGCCAAGCCTTTGAGTGGTCTACAGGACGAATTAGGGACCCTAATTCTAACTGATGGAAATCCTGTTGCTTTTAGAACATTTGCCTTGTCTAGAGCTTTCAAAGCAAAGAATAGAGGCAATATTGTTCCTGGAAACAAGGCTGGGCCGGTTTGGGGTCTTCCTCCATTTGAAAAGGACTTAGGGGATGGGAAGAGGGAAATGGGACTGTTTTCTGAGTATTTTCTTACTTTGTCTTTCACTCTTGCCTCTTCGCCTTCCCTCCCAAATACTATCTCTGGGTTGTTTGTTTTTTGGTTCCTCAGAATGGGAAAAGAAGTGCTTACCTTCATGTCTAGAGTGCAGAGGGGCTCTAAGATCCTGGGCTTTACCCAAAATTTGCCCTGTTGGGGACAGCTGCTGCTTTGGTGTGGCACCTGGAGCCCCCTCTGAATTAGGCCAACCAAAACAGAGGTTCTGAGTTTTGTCTTGAGGGAGTTGGTAGGTGTGAGGATGAAGAGAGAAATGAGACTGAAGAAGTGGGAAAGTCATTGTAGAGAATGAACTGGGTTGACTAGAGGGCAAGAGAGAAGGCTTCCATGCCCCAATGCCAATGAATGAATGTATAAACGAATGAATGCATGAAAAAACATTAAGTGCAGTGGGGCACAACTAGGCAGCTGCTCCTCTCCGGACTATAGAAATTATCCCATGGGGAGGGGGAAGTGCCCTAATGTCAGTGCCATCAAGTTGGCATTGAGCAGCCAGTCCTATGAGCCTGGGAAGAGTGAGGGACCCTTCCCTGCTAGGCTCTTTTCTAGTAGGTCTGCTTTTCCCCTGCACTAACTTTCCTTCTAGTGTGTGGCATTTAGGAGTGAGGATTCTCCAGCCTTGCCAATGCTGCCCCTATCCTCCTGCAACCCCTGCTTCTATGGATAGCTGCCCTTTAGCCCCTGGCTCCTGAGCCCCTCTTCTTCCTCTATTTCCTTCCCTTCCTCCTCTCCCTTTCTCCCTCATCGACTCTATTCATGTTGTTCCCGGTGCTGCCGACAAATCGCCAATTAAGCAGCCCAGCTGCAGGACCAGGAACAGCTGGGGAGGTGCTGTGTGGCAGTGGGGACAGCTGTGCACAGCTGGCGGGAGCTCCCCCACCCCCACTGTCATGCCAGCTATCAGGTGGCACACAGCTGCCGCCAGATAACACTTCTGCTGGTGACTGGGAGCTCTCCTCCTCCCTTTCTCTTCCATTCTCTCCTCTCCCCATCCCCCCCCCCCACCTCCTCTTCTTTGCTGTCTGGATGGCTCTCACATCCCTTCAGCTTGGCTGTCCCCTGAAGAAGTCAGCCCTAGAGCCTTTGGCACCTCTTTTCTCCCCTTCCCAACCCTGGCACCTCTAAACTTACCTCCTGGCTCCTGTGCCCCTTGCCATCAACGCAAGGGTCCTTCCTGCCAAGGGGAAGGCACTGCCCCTAAGCCATGCAGAGTAGCACCTGCTCTAACCTGGCGCTCTTCAGACACTGCACCAGTGAAACCCAGGGACATCTGTAATTGCCAATCCCAGAGCTTTCAGAGTTAGGGGCAGGCAAGGATCTCTCTCTCTCTCTCTCCCTCTCTCTCTGTCTGTCTCTCTCTCTCTCTGTCTCTCTCTCTCTCTGTCTGTCTATCTCTCTCTCTGTCTCTCTCTCTCCTCTCTCCTCTCTCTCTTCCCTCTCTTTCTTTCCTCTCTCCTCTCTTCTCTCTCTCCTCTTTCTCTTCTCTCTCTCCTCTCTCTCTTCTCTCTCTCCTCTCTCTGTCTCTGTCTCTCCCTCTCTTTCTCTCCTCTCTCTTCTCTCTCTTTCTTTCCTCTCTCCTCTCTTCTCTCTCCTCTCTCTCTTCTCTCTCTCCTCTCTCTTTCCTCTCTCCTCTCTCTCTTCTCCCTCTCCTCCCTCTCTCCTCTCTCTCTCCCCCCCTCTCTCCCTCTCTCCTCTCTCCTCTCTCTCCTCTCCTTTCTCTCTCTGTCCTCTCTCTGTCCTCTCTCCTTTCTCTCTCTCCTCTCTCTCTTTCTCTCCTCTCTCTTCTCTCTCATCTTTCTCTCTCTGACCTCTCTCCTCTCTCTCTCCTCTCTTCTCTCTCCTCTCTTTCTCTCCTCTCTCTCTTTCTCTCCTCTCTCTCTCCTTTCTCTCTCCTCTCTCTCCTCTCTCTCTTCTCTCTCCTCTCTCTCTCTATTTCTCTCTCTCTCTGTCTCTCTGTCTCTGTCTCTCTGTCTCTCTGTCTCTCTCTCTCTCTCTCTCTCTCTCTCTCTCTCTCTCTCTCTCTCTCTCTCCTCTCTCTCTCTCTCTCTCACTCTCTCCCATCCTCATTTTCAGCTGAGTGTTAGCCCTGGAATCTAATGGTGACATCTCAAGAGAGTGAATAGTGAATCTAGTGTGACCTAGCCACTCATATTCTTCCCCTAACCATGTATCATCCCAGAGAGAAATAGTTCTGGCAGGCTTAGGCCCAGTCTTATCTGGTTATCTGGGAGAGTGTGTGACAAAACATTTTAAATGTTAGCTGTCCTTGTCTTTGATAGAGTTTTTGTTGGTTTTTTTTTTCCATTGCCCTTTGAGGCCTTGTCCAGGATGCTCCCTAGCCCCAAGTCCTGCTCTTTCTGGAGGGACCATGGCCTCAAAGCTACTCCTCTGCCTGCATCTGTGCTCCGTAAGAACAGAGAGAACTCTGATTTTTGAGCCTCTTTGATTCCTCACCCCCTCTCCATTTTTGTAGACAACTCTGTTGGAGAATAAGCGGCAGAGACCAAGGTTGCCCCTCATACCCCAGGTATCTACTGAGTAGGAGAAGGCAGGAAGGGGAAGCAAGATGTAAGGGAGAAGGGGAGATAACAGGGTGGGAGAGAAACAGTGAACTATCCCCTGACCATCTTGTCCATCTGAGTCCCACTCTGGTTTCTTCCCTCCCCCCAAGACCTGTCCACCACCCTTTTTTCCTTTTCTTGCCAAGCCTGTGAGACTTTTGCCCTGGCTCCTGGAGATTCTCCTGCATGTTTCCCTATTGCTCTTGATGTAGAGAAGTGGTAAGGGCCTTCCTTCGAAGCTTCCACATATCTGAGCCCAAGTAGCCACCGTTCTGCCTGCCTCTTTCCCAGTGCCCCAATGGCCCACATTATCCCATAGCGTGGCATGCAGAATGCCCTTGGTATTGTCTTACAGGCAGGGAAAAGAAAGAGAGAGAGAGAGAAGGGGTGGGGTGGGGGTAGCAAGGCATTAACAAAGACCTTGGGTTTGGGTAGGAATCATGAAAGAAGTGAGCTGCTGGGCTTGCCCGTCTTTCTCATGCTTCACTGCACCCCCTCTCACCCCAACCCTGCCCCCAGGCCTCTGCTAAACCCACCCTATGTTGCTGGTTCCTCCCCCCCAGGCCCGGCTTCTCTAAAGAAGTCAGGAAAGCTGGACTTCTGCAGTGCCCTCTCCTCTCAGACCAGCTCCCCGCGCATGGCTTTCACCCACCACCCGCTGCCCGTGCTAGCTGGAGTGAGACCAGGTGAGAACCGAGGTTGGGGAGGGGGGGGAAGAGGGGGCGGCCGGTGGGAGGGGTGTGGGGGATAGCCCCAAACTGGCAGGGGCGTGCTCCCTCTCCTCCCTCCTCCCTTCCGACCCGGCTCTCTGAGTAGGCCAGGCCAGGGCAGCAGGGCATGGCGTGGGGGTGGTCCCCATCTGGGAGTGGCATTTCTCCCCTCTGCCCCAACTTTCTGAATAGGCCAGGCCAGGCCAGGGGGGCTGGAGAGGCTGGGAGGAGGGATATGGGGAGCAGCTTCCAAACAGCAGTGGCCACTTCTGACCCCCTCATTCCCCCAGCCCTCTGAGGAGGTCAGTGGAGCAGCTGAAACTGGCAGTGAAATCCTTCCCCTGCCCCTTCTCCCTTTCTCTCAGAGTAGGGCAGATCAGGACAGCAAGGAAGACAGGGTATAGGGCATCTCCTTGTCTGCTAGGCGAGGCCTACTGGACTTCCCTTTCCTTCCCACAGTAGCAAAAGGCTGAGACTTAGTGAGGCAGGGCTGGGGATTCAATAAGGTTCTCCCTCTACTTTCCACAGACCCATGGGAAGGCTCCTGAGGGGAAGGAAATCATTGTTTTGGATCCAGGGTCATGCCCCAGAGGCCCCCTTTCATCCCCATGTCTGAGGATCAGTTTTCTGGTCACATTTAGGATGGGCAGAGATAAACTTCATCTCCTAGAACTCCTTCCTCTCCCCTTCCTTATCCCCCCATGCCATGGCTGAGTCTTAGGTTCCTCAGAATCATCTTAGGGAGTGTGCATGTGTGTGTGTGTGTGTGTGTGTGTGTGTGTGTGTGTGTGTGACAGAGACAGAGACAGAGAGGCAGAGAGAGTGAGAAGAGAGAGAGAGGAAAGAGACACACCCAGAGAGAGAGACAGAGACAGAGAGAGAGAGAGAGAGAGAGAGAGAGAGAGAGAGAGAGAGAGAGAGAGAGAGAGAGTGAGAAGAGAGAGGAAAGAGACACACCCAGAGAGAGAGACAGAGACAGAGAGAGAGAGAGAGAGAGAGAGAGGGAGGGGGAGAGAGAGGGGGAGAGAGAGAGAGAGAGAGAGAGAGAGAGAGAGAGAGAGAGAGAGAGAGAGAGAGAGAGAGAGAGAGAGAGAGAGAGGGGAAGAGAGAGAAAGAGAGAGACAGAGACAGAGACAGAGACAGAGGAATGCTCCTAGAGAAAGGGACATTGCCCCCAGGCCAGCTCTCATTGGCTTGTCCTACCACTGAGGATTGTTGGTTGTCTTTGTATCTAAACCATGCCAGCTCTTCTGTCAGTGTGACCTTGGGCAAGTCATATGCCTCAGTGGACCTCAGTTTCCTCATCTGTAAGTTGAGGGCATTGGGTTAAACAATCCCTTAAGCCTATTCTAACCCTAAGTCCTAATGAACTTATAGTCATTTTTTCTCACTCTAATGAATAAGACCTGGTTAGGGACCACCAGGACAAATGGGTTGTATTTGAGGAGCATGCAGGCTGGAAAGGTGAGAGTTGAGCAGTTGGTCTCCCATCCACTTCTCATTGCTCTGATGCACCAGCAACCTTCTGTCTTAAAATCTAGAGACATCCCTTGGAGGCCCTCTTCGGTTTTTTCATAGATGTAAGCCCAGCCTGAGCTTCTGGTCCCTTCTAAAGTGCTGGGGGTTGGGGGGAGGAACAGCGGAAAGGATGGGGAGCTTCGTTCCTTTTAGCTTCCACTTCAGGGTTCAGGGCCCCCTGGCTAGGAGCCCAGAGGCGAGAGAATCCAGGAAAGGCAGCACTCGGATTCAGGGAGGGAAGGAGGGAATGTGTCTGGGGGGAAGGGGAGCCTATAGGCAGCCCCCTCCCCATCATCTTGGGCTCCAGACTCTGCTTTTATGAACTCCAGAGAGAAGCCAAATCTCCTTTGCCCCCTAATGAAACTGAGAGTAAAGCTAGTTGATTGGAAACAGACGGGCAGGGGGAAGGGAGGGGGAGATGGAAACAGGGAAAGGCTGAAGTGGGGGCTGGGGGGAAGCAGGGACGAGTGTGTGTGTGTGTGAAATGTGTGCTTGTGTCTGTGAGAGCTTTGCCTGTATGTTTGCATCTGTGAGAAGTGTGCCTCTGTGCCCACTCATTGCAGCAGTCTGTGCTTGTGCCTATGAAGGAGGGCTGAACATGCCCAGGTCCATGCATCTGAGAGGAAGGTGCCCATTAGAAAATGTGCCCAGGAGGTATAGCCAGATTATTCATGTGAAGAGTGATGACCTCTGTTGTCTGAAGACTAGCTTAGAGACTGACTGGCTTCGCCCCAGGGAAACAACACATTGCTCAGCCATGGGGATGCTCAGGGACTGTAAAGGTGGAGGTAGCTGGGTGGTTCAGTGGCCTAGAGATGGGAGGTCCTGGGTGCAAAGGTGACCTCAGACCCTGCCTAGCTGGGTGACCACCGGGCACGTCACTTGACTCCCACTGCCTAGCCCTTACCTCTCTTCTGCTTTGAAACTGATCACAGGATTGATTCAAAGATGGAAGGTGAGGGTTTAAAAGAAAGGAAAAATTGCAGAGGTGCCGTAATCTGTGTTTGTGGGAGTCTGACTGTCCACCCCGCCTAAATTAGACGTCTTTAAAGTAGTGGAGGGCGAGATGGGGCTGCAAGGAGACTCGGAGTTGTGTGTGTGCCTGCAGGGTTGTGTCCATAGACATAAATGAGAAGAGAGATGAGTATGGAGTTCAGTGGAGCAGTGGCAACCCATTCTATCAGCTTCCTCACTCGGAACCTGGAACAGAAATCCCTGCCCCCTCCCATTTTCATCCCTAGGATCTGGATCTTTAGCCTTCTGCCCTCCTACCTTGTTCCTGCCCCTTCAGCCCTATCACACACTTCTCTATGCATGACTCTTCTTTTCCTGTGGTACTTGCAGGGAGCCCCCGGGCGACAGCCTCTGCTCTGCATTTTCCCTCGACCTCCATCATCCAGCAGTCGAGCCCTTACTTCACCCATCCGACCATCCGCTACCACCACCACCATGGCCAGGACTCACTGAAGGAGTTTGTGCAGTTCGTGTGCTCGGATGGCACAGGCCAGGCTACAGGGCAGGTAAGCCTTGAGGGAGCCCCAGAAAGCCTGGGTTGCAATGTCATCCCTCCCGTCTTTCTGTCTGTTATATGTCTGTCTGTCTGTCTGTCTGTCTATCTGCCTGTCTCTTGGAGCCAGTAGAGAGACTTGTAAACCCCAGGATCCATCTAGAGGCAGGACAGTAAGGAACAAAGGGCATCCTCCAGCCTGGAGGTCCAATTACAATCTCAGATGTCTTGGGAGACCAAGGCAGGGAAGGACAGTAGTTAAAATCTAGCCTTGTTTTGTTTTTTTGGTTCTTTTGACATATTACATAGTGCCCAGACCCAACTATAAAGGATTAGGACTTTGGGACAACCCAGCCCAACAAAGAGGTCTTCCTTGCCCAGCAGGCTCCCTTCTGGAGCCATAGTCTCACCTCCTTACTGGAACATCGACGGCCAGAAAACAGTGGTTTCTAGGGCCAGATGCCAGAGCCACAGTTGGATGGTGCCATGTGGCAGGGTGAGAAGGAGGTTTTTTGGGGGGGAGTGGGGAGGCATATCCTTTAAAGTACATCCTTTCATGCCTACCTCTTCATCACAACACATCCCTTGCCAACTGAAAAGCCTAAACAGAGTGGACCCCATTTGGAGCCTGGAATCTAAGTAAGGGAAGGAGGAAACCAGGAGACTCCAAGTTCAGAAATAACTACTAGGCTTCCCCAAGGTACCTCAGATACTTTTCTCTCTCTAGTGCAAATGTGGCTACTTGGGCAGAGATACTAGAGCTGACTCATCTCTCCTTTCACACAGTGTAACCCTAGTTTTCACCTTTTTCCCTCTTCTTCCAGGCTTGGCAGACTAGCAGTAGAGATCATTAGACCTCAACCCCTATGCCACTCTCTACCTTCTCACTTCTTGACATCCTTATACAGGTTCCTCCTCTCATTCTTCCCATCTTCCTTTCTTATGATCTCTTTTGTTCTCCTCCTTAGCCTCCCCATCCTGTGGGGAAAGAGAGTGTCTGTTGCTGATTGTTTAGTTCACTTTTTGGCACTGGTTTTCCTTCTTCATCCACCTCTATCTTCACCATCAGCCCCCCCCCAAATTATAGGCGTCTGTAAGGAAAGACTTCAAATAAGGATCACTTCTAATATTTTCTGCCCGCATTTGTTGGGTCCGTAGGGCCATAGGAGACCAACCAGCTTATCTCCCAGCCCCAGAGAGACTGAGAGTCAGGAAAATGGCTCCCAAAGAACAGAGAATCTTGTTTTCTCACCACTGGAGGCTGCTGTGAAGCCCTACATCTAGCCTTAGAGCTAAAGGCCAACAGGGAGAGAGACCAGGATATAAATCTGAACCTACTAAAACCTAACCCTGCACATAATAGTTCTGAGAACAGATTGACTTTAAGGCAGCTCTTGAGGCTCAGAGTTGGACTTGGAGATGCAATTAGTCCAAGGGTCTGTAGGCAGGCTTCACCTTCCCCTGTTGATTATAGGACTAGCTTGACTTTTCTAGGTTCCTGCAGACCACAATGACCCACAAATAAGGTCTAGCCCAGCGGTAGCCTGAGCTTAGGTATTCGGACATCATACAAATGGTCCTTCACATCCGTCATTTTTACTCTTTGTTGACCATTGCTGATCAGTCTCATTTTGAGTTGAGAGCTTCTATTATCTTAAGGATAGAGAATCCTTTCCCTGCAGCAGAACAGTGACAGAGCCAGGAAGTAGGCACAGGGATTGAAACAAAGACAGCAGCACTCACCATGCTGTGCCTAGCTAGACCGGGGACTGATCTTGACATTCAGTGGGTAAAAGTGACTTTGCTTTTTTTTTGGGGGGGGGGAGGATTGGTGGAAAAGTAGGAAGAAGAAAAAGTCTTACTGTTTGGGGCCTGTTGGGACATCTGAAGGCAGCCTTGGCAGAGTAACCAGAGGCTCCCCAGAGAAAACGAGGCTCTGCCAAGGTTATCATAAGGATGAAACCAATTACAGTTGAAGATGGGTAAAAGGCCCAAGGTCATAGGGCCAACCTGAGGAAGGGAGAGAGAATAGTACAAGTCAGGGTTTATGATTCCCAAATGGACAAAGCCCAAGAAGTAGAAACACATCTTGGAGATCATAGGAAACACCCCCACCCGGTCCCCAGACACACACCATTTAAAAAAATCTATCTCAAGCTGAAGAGGCAAAAAAATAAATAATTGAGAGAAAAAGAACTGGTTGTGTTAAACTTCACATGGTTTCTAGGGAGCTTCCATATTCATCAAAGATGGTCAGATCAACAGAGAAGAGTTCAGTGGAAAGAGCACTGGGCTTGGGCTTCTGACTAGAAGGCCCGAGTTCCATTTCTTACTAAACTCCTGGAATTTGAGCAGTTCCCTTCTTTCTAGACCTCTAGATGGTCTGTAACATGAGTGGATTGGAGAGGATGATCTCCAAGACCCTTCCAGCTCTCACAGTTTGTGATTCCAGAATAGAGAAAGAAGCGATGGAAAAGGATTTCTAAAATAAAATAACCAAACTCTGATGCCGGGCTCCAGGCAATGGGATTCAGAATTTTCAGTTGTTTCATAGAGAGACTTCAGGATCCTAAAGTTCCCATCCAGCTCTAATATCCTATGAAATGCTCTATGACAATTCAACACACATTTATTAAGCACCTGCTGTGTGCAGAGCCCCATATTGGACAAGCATGTTGGAAGAATAAAAAGGAACAAATGTTATGTGTATTCTTCCCAAACTGTACTTGGGGCCACTCAGCTGATTCCCATGAAGCTCTTGGATCCGATCTCTGTGAATTAGGCCCTGAATTGAGGCAGTTCTGGGGAAGAACCAGACTGGCCTGTGGCTGTCAAGCCTCTCTTAAGTACTTAGAGCTCTATAAAAATGTGAGTTATTATTATTGTTATGATTATTCTCTTACCGAAATAGGACAAGACTGGGGAGATGAGACAAAGCAATGACTGTTGTTAACGCAGGAACATTTGTGGTCTGTTCCATGTTTGTCCCTTCACATCTAAAAACCTTTCCTTTCTGGCCTTTCCTGTTTGCCTAGGACCTGGGGAATTAGCGGGAGAGGCAGACAGCAGGGATGACCGCCGCTCACTCAGTAGGGCTCAGGGCCGGCACTTCTTAGCAATGTTCTCTTCTTGGAGAGTGGAACAGAGGATATCAGTGGGTTACCTCCATCAGAGACTGTTGATTGGCCATGGTCACACTGGGATGGGCAAGCAGAGTTAAGTGGCATGAGCTAGTCAGAGCAACAGAGCACAGTGCGGAGGCTACCATTCTGGAGAGTCCGGGTCTCCCACCTCGTCACTGGGCTGCCCAAGATGCGTAAGGAAGCCTGCCCAAACCGAAGGATCTCTCTCAAACCCCTGATCTCCCTTAGCCTCAATCTGAATGTGAGTGAGCAGTGCAGGCATCAGAAAGTGCTGGAACTGGAACAGCATGAACCCCACTCTTGCCTCACTGCGTTCCAGGAGGAAGAAGAGGGGCATGGATTGGAATGGCTGGTTCCCGGAGGAAATGCTGATTGAAGCTGGTGGTCATGTTGCCTGGAGAAAAGGAGCAGGGGGTCAAGGTGGCGGGGAGATGGTCAAAATGTTCTCCATTTTCTCTCTGGTTAGAGCAAGGCAGGGTGAGCCCGAAATAACTATTGGAAAGACTTAGGGTAGATGAAAGGAAGCATTCGATCAGAGGCTTTAGACACGGGTACCGAAATGTATGGATTCCCTTTCCTGGCTGTTTAAAGATAAAAAAAACAAAACAAAATTATCTCTGCAGGGGCAATGCAGGTATACCATTACCTAGAGGGCTTCCGATGCTGTGGGGTGGGGATGGGGAGGTGTCGGAGTTCTCTCGTCTCCTTAGGAATTTCTACTTAATGTGGACATCTGCTGAAGGCCAAAGGCATAGAGGTCACTCTTCCCTCTTGGGCCTAATGGGGAGGGACTTGGGGGTGAGGGTGAGTTGTGGAGGGAACACAATGCAACGCCGTCTTTTCTTTTCACAGGAGACAGTGTGCAGGAGCCATATAGTTATCCTGGTGCAGCTTCACTTACCACTTTTACACAATAATCAAAACATGCATTTTGAAAAATTCATAATTAAAACATTTTTCCAAACAAGAATGACTGATAACCCAACTGAACTCCCAAACGTAAAGGAGGAAAAAAAAGAGCAACATCTGAGAGACCAAAATGAGAAACTAACCCCATGCCCAGCCCAGCCCCTGTCCCATGGAGGAACCAAATACTGCATCTTTAACGAGGGAGCCAGTGCTCCAGCCAGTGAGGCTGTACCTCCTAAGGGAGCTGCCAGCCCCAGCGCAGGGAGCATGTGTCTGTGTGCCATGTGATGTGCGTTCATGCGTCACTCTATTTATGTTGTTCGCAGCCTAACGGTAGTGGCCAGGGCAAAGTCCCGGGGTCATTTTTGCTACCACCGCCGCCTCCAGTGGCCAGACCTGTGCCCCTTCCTATGCCTGATACCAAATCCACCAGCACTACCCCAGACGGCGCCGCCTTGACTCCTACATCACCCTGTAAGTGGACGATGAAAAACCAAAATCAAACCAAAAGTCCCTGGCCCACCAGCACCAGTCAAATTACCCATCTGAGAGCTCCAGGACACAGCACAGAGTCCCAGATCAACCGTGGCCTCCACCCAGCCAGCACCCCCACCAGACTCCCCACTGCCTGCTGCTCCGGGCCCCTCCGGGGGGCGGGAGGGGGCACGGGCCAGGGCGGGGCTGGGCCAAGGGGAGCTGGCGGGAGGGAATGGGGGGTGGGTGCAGCCATCCCATCCTCATGCGTGATTGCTGTTTTTTTTTCTTTTTGTCTCCTTGTCCTTCCCACCCTAGCCCATGCAACCCTCAAAAAAAACAACAACAAACCAACAAAACAAAAACCCACCACCAAAAACAAACAAAAAATTAAAAACAAAAACCATCCACACACAAAACAAAATCTAATCTCAAGGCAATCCTATCACCATCACCTTACCACCATTCCTTCTTTACCTCACCCTTCATTTCGTAAGGTCTTTAAAGATGCAGTACCTTTGCCTCCTCCCAACCCTCACTCCTTCAGTTTTACATTTGGTTTCTCATTGTTGTTCCTCTTATTTTTTCTCCCCTCCACCTCCCCTCCAGCTCCCAAATACCCATCCTCCCATTTTAGAGGTAGGGGCAGGGAGCCCTGAGCTTCGCCCCCATCCCCGCAGTTTCTGAAGCAATGAACAATTTTGGCAAAGGGGAGAGAGAAATCTAAAGAGTCAAAAGGCATAGAGGACACGTCTGGCCTGGAGACAAGGAAAGGAGATGGTGGAGAGATAGAGATGGGGCTGTGGTGCCTAAGGGAAGAGAAGGGTACCTACGGCAGACGGACAGTGTTGAAGGTGGCCTGGGAGCCTGGGCTTAAAGGTTCTCTGTTTCCTGTAGACTTTAGACTGTGGTGGGGCAGAGGCAGGCTCAGTTCTCCATGTTTTTCACTGGCTCTTGGCCTTTTTTATGTCTCTCTCTTCCTCTTTCATGGTTTTGGTTCTTTTGTTCTCCATCTTCTCCATGTCTTCCCCTTGTTTCCATTCACCATCCAACACACAGGCTTGGTCCTTGGGAGAAGGGTGGGAGAAGGTATACCCTGAATGATCAGGGTAGGGGCTTCTACTGGAGAGAGACGGAGAAGAGTTTGGTGAGCATGTGGTCTCTGGTGTGTGTCTGGTAAGGGCCCAACTCAGGCCCAGCAGTGGAAAGCTCGTAGGGACCCCCTATCCCAGTGGCCTAACCCTAAGGACATTTTTCTTTTTGTCCTTTTGGAGAAGCCGACACAAGTTTCAGCCACCCACCTCCACATAGCCCTCCCTCTTCCTTCCCCCTCCTCTGCTCCCCAGTAGAATTGTGTCATCACGAGCCCTTGGGATAGTTGCCTCCGGACCAGCCCCGGAGATGCTGCCTTGACCCCTCAGCTCAGAGGGTCCTGAGGACATCGGGACCATTTGGCCTGACTCAATTGTCAGTTCCCAGGAATACCATAGTATTAAACCCAGCCCCTCCCAGGAGAGGAAGAGTCCACATGAATTGTAGGGGGAGTGGGCATGGGCTGAGCTGGGCCTATTCTTTTCAGACCCCTGCTGGACCCAAATCTGAACGTCCAGCGTGGCTTTGCCCGACATTGCCCAGAACTGCCCACCATGGAAAGAAGAGCAGTCCTGGACTGGCCTCGGAGAGTAGAGTCTCCTTTTTTTGGGGTGGGCCAAAGATTCTCTTACTAGCCCCTGGTGTGGAACAGGCTGGGAAGAGTGACCACAGCCTCAGCCTATGCCAAGGGAATCTTCCCTCCTAAAGCCTTTTGCCAGCATAGAGTTTATTGCAGTGAGAGAAGCTGTTCGTAGGACCAGAGGAGCACCTGAGCTCCATAGGCCTAGGGCCTGCCTCTGGTGCCCATCTGCTGGGTAAGGCAGGAATAGGAGGGACATTGGGGCTGCTAGAGGAGCCGGTGTTCCAGGCCCCCTCCACCTCATTCTCTGGGGCCCTCAGAAAAGATGTGATTTGGGGCTCGGAAGCTGGGCGGAGAGGGGAGAAGCACAAGAGTGGCTGTGTTAAATTATAGTATGCAGTATGGGTATAAATGTGTATCTGTGTGAGGAGAGAGAGCTCGAGTGTGAGTGTGTGTGAGTGTGTGTGTGTGTGTGTGTGTGTGTGTGTGTGTGTGTGTGTGTAATCTGGGTAGGGGAAGGCCCAGAGGACATCCTCCCCTCCAAGCTGGCCCCTATGGGCACTGTCTAGCTGGAGGAGATGGGGTGATGATGGTTCCTAACCAAGACTCTCTCTCTCTTTCTCTCTCTTTCTCAGCAGCCCTCGAGGGCAGTGTCCGGGTAGGGGGGACAGGGCCAACTTGGACTTATCAAGTCTCTCCCTTTTTCCCTTCCTTCCTTCCCCCGCAGCATTCTCAACGACAGGCGCCTCCTCTGCCAACCGGTTTGTCAGCATCGGACCCCGGGACGGCAACTTTCTAAACATCCCACAGCAGTCTCAGGTAGGAGGGCTCTGCCCATCAGCCCCTCTGCACCTAAAAGGCCAGGGGGATCGACGGTGGGCTGTCCTGGAAGTCCAAGAGCCCTGGTTCCCATCCTAGCCAGGCCCCACTGGCCCCAAGGGCCTTCTTGGGGGTCTCTAAGGCCTCTTGGAGCTCCAAGGCTGTACCTCTCTAGTCCTAGGCCCCGTAAAGGGGATGGGGCTCCTCTGGGAGAGTCCTTTTTGCCTATGGGGAACAGGGGTTCTGTGGCCAGAAAGGAAAGCAGAACCAGAGCCTGGGCCCAGGGTTTCCCTCCTCCTGGCTGAGCCTGTTTCACTCCCCAGGCAGCCCCCAGGCTCACAGGCTAATCAGCTAATTGGCTAATTAGCCCTGGCAGCCCAGGCCCTGGGGGAAGGCAGCCAAGGCCACTGTGCTGGGGCTGGGCTGACTGGTTGGGGAAGGCTGGGAAGGCCATGAAAATCTGAACTCCAAGGCCTTAGGGGAAGAACGGGGTATTATGCTCCGTGACTCTGGCCCTCTGGTTGGCTTAGCTCTAGCCAGGAGAGTTGGGGTTCAGGAGCCTCCCCATTCACTCCCAGAGCTTAGGGATCTTATAGCATGCCCTGTGGGACGGAGCAAGCCTGGGTGAACTCCAGACTCTGGGGTTGGAGCACCTTTAAGTAGAGCAGCTCTCTCACTGCCACTGCCACTGCCCACCTCGGGACAACAGCCCCCCCAGGCACCCAGCTGAGTCCGATTAAGGAGAAGGGGGCTGCCCCCATCCCAGGACCCTCAGATGGGACCAAGTCTGAGAAGGTCCTTGGCCTAATGGGGACCACCCCCCCCCCTTGCTCCTGTCCTTCACTTCTCCCCATAGTGCCCTGGCGTGCAGACACACACACACACACACACACACACCCCAATCTCCTCTCGACTTTTACACAATCAAGTCTATTGGAACTCCGCACACACCCCCTGGAAGAGTTGTCTGCTCTTCCTCCTGAACCTTGTGAGAGACAGGACAGTCGAGACCAAAGGGAGGAAAAAAGAGTGAGTGTAGAGGCCAGGCCTTTCTGCTAATGTTCAGTGTCTTTGCTGCCAGGCCTGCATGCATCCAGAGAAAGTTGGTTGAAATTTTGTGCGGTTTGGGGTTTTCCTCCCCCCTTTCCCTCCCTCAAAAAAAACCCCAACTTTGTCAAACTTCAGAACTTCAGAGCTCCCTAGCGGCAAGGAGGGGAGGGGAGCTTCAAACCCCCCTCCCTGCCTCCCACCCCCTCTCCCCGGAGTCACGTCTGACCCGTCTGGTTTCCCAGAGCAACCAGACATGATGTAACACCCAGATGAACTTGAACTTGGGGGTGTTGAGAAGAAAAACAATGGCCCTGAGCAGGGGCTGGAGCCAGCCCCCTCAGCTCTGTGCCAGGGAGGCCGAGAGAGCCCTGCTGGCAGAGTACCGGGAGAGAGGGGGGAGTAGAGAGAGGGAGGGAGGGAAGGAGGGAGGGCAGAGGAAGAGAGGCCAGTTGGGTTTCCACATAGCTCTGGGCTAGGCAGAAACAGAGGGCGGCCGAGTGGATCCTCTCCCGCCTGCCCAGAGCCCTGGGCTGCTCTGACGGCACTCCAAGGATGGCTGCCATTGTACCCCACCCCCCACCCCAAAGTCTCCCTTTCTGGCTGTCCAGGCTCAGTGTTCTTGAAGCCAAGTCAAAGTTCTGGGAAGTTTGGGAAAGAGTTCCCCTCTAAATATTCACATAGGGCAGGAAATGCTGGCAAGTAGGTGTATCTGTTTGGGGAGGGGCAAAAGAGCAAGACAAACTGTAAGTCCCTTGGGCTTGGGGTCTGTGCTCTGTTGGTTAAAGATGGGGGGGCACTGTTACCACAGTAACCAGTGACTTTAGCTGATCCCCCAGAGCACCAGATGGAGAGAGAACAAAAGAATAAGGAAAGAAAAGAGAATTCCAACAATTTGCTCTCTTTCTCCAGGCAGTGCCTTGTCCCATGTTTTAATCAGTTGGGGAAGAGACAAGGAGGAGTGTGCAATAAGACACTTCCATTTAGGCCCTCAGATTCTGGTCCCCTGCGGGGAGGGGTCAGACCCCCTACCTGAGCCACCTGTTAGAGTAAATGCCCACCACTCATTCCCTTACTCTGAGACTGCATCCTCCCTCCCTTGTGTTTGAAACTATCAATTCATTCCTCCATCTATCCAGTCTTGCTTCCACCCATCCATCCATCCATCCATCCATCCATCCATCCATCCATCCATCCACCCATCCATCCATCCATCCAGTTGTGTACCCAATGCAGGAGAAGCCATCAAATAAATCACACAGCTCTGGAGACCTTGGCCTTTTGGCTCTTGGCAGAGACACACTTCTTTAACTAGTGACTGCCTATTGCTGCCTTCTTTGTCTCTGCCTGGGACTAGTGAGTGACCTGTCTCTGTGCCCTAGGTCTAGAAAGGCACATGTCTGTCTTTGGGCTCCCAGAGGGAACCAAGACCTGGAAGAGTGCTGAAATAGGACTTGAGCTTGTATATTTGAGAGTGAGGAGGAATACAGGGCAGTGCCTTTCTCTCTATGGCATCAAAGGACCTGCATTCAAATCCCATTTCTTCTCCTTACTGCCTGTATGGCCCAGGACAAGTTACTTTCTCTGGATTTTGGTCTTTACCAGTGAAATGGGGGTTTGGAGACCTTAGATGATTTCCAACCTGGAAAATTCTTCCTACTCTTAAGTTCTTTGATCCTAGCAATGAGAGGAGTCCTAGTCAGCCCCTACCCTAATCCCTCATCCTGCTTCTCAGCATCAGGTGTTCCTTCTCAAGGGATTCAACACTTAGTGCTATCCTTCCTCCCTAGATTGTCCTCTGGATTCAGAATCAATTTCTATCAATTGCTAACCATTTATTAAGCACTTACTATGTGCCAGGTCCTGTGCTAAGCTAGGAGACCAAAACAGGAAAAAGATAGCCCTTGCCCTCTGAAGAGCTTACAGTCTAATGGAGAGGGGCCAACATACAAACTCAGTTTCTTTTAGTTTTCGCCACATACCTGCTAGTGTTGACAAGAATATATCTGACAGTGCACATCCTACCCTCTAGGATTCCCAATGAGGGCTTTTATAAACCTATAATGGTGGAAAGAATCCAAGGAACTTGATTTTATTTCTTGTTTCCTTTTTATAAAAATCCTAACCTTCTGATTTAGAATCTATACTAAGTATTGGTTCCAAGGCAGAAGAGCAGTAAAAGGCTAGGCAGTGGGGGGTAAGTGACTTGTCCAGGATCACACAACTAGGAAATGCCTAAGGCCATGTTTAAACCCAGGACCTCTCATCTCCAGGCCTGGCTCTCAATCCACTGAGCCATCTAGCTGCCCCATGACTTCATTTCTTGACTTTGACCCTTAAGAGTTGTATGACCATAGAATCGTAGCTCTAAAGATGAACGAGATCTCCAAGGCCATCTCATTGAACTTTCTCATTTTACAAATGAGGAAACTGTTGTCCAGGGAAGGTAATCTTTGAAAGATGTAGCCATCTTCAGAAGTAGGATTAAAACTCAGGTCCTTTGACTTGAGAGGACTTTTTGCTCTGCCATTCCATGTCCCCAAGCAAGTTACTCAATTCTTTTCATCTCTGCTTCCTCATCTATGAAATGGGAAATTTACATCTCTCACAGTGTGGAAAGCCCTTTGTAAATGACATAAACATTAAAGTGCTAGAGAAATAGGAATGATTAGTTATTAGCAAGTACTTCTTACTCATCGGTTATTAATAAGTGTAATGAATTGTTTGTAAGTATAATTATGAATGTATTAAGCACAGTAAAGAACTTCCAGCTTTTCCCTTCCTAGAGCGTGGCCCCATGATTACGATTAGCTGCCGAGCTCACCTCAGTCAGGGTGCCTGTGGAGGAGTATATAGCACCCCAGAAAACAGGGGGACTATTTCCCCTCGACCCTCCACAGACAAAGGTGTCAAAGGACTAAGGTACCTGCAGGAGAGGCTAGCATCCTTCCCCACCTACTGCCTCTCCTCCCATGGAAGGGTGAGGGGACTATAGCTTGGTACAGTTGAGGGACTGGGTTAGAAGGGAAAGGAGGGTCTCTGTATGCTGAGCCAAGATCAATGGTCCCATTTACACGGTTTACAAGGCAGATTCTGTGGGAGTGTGGTGCCCCCTGCTGGCTGATAGTGGAAATAGCTGTTCCACGGATTCCCAGAGGTCCTTAAAGAGGAGGATCCTGGAGCAGTTGGGGGGAAGCAGTTTCACTTGTGCAAGCAGGCGGCTGCAGATGGTAACAGGCTTTGTGACATGCCCCTTCCCCTTGGGGTTGGCACTGCCAGGGAGTGTATCAGTGCCATGTGGTGCCTCACCCAGGCCCCCTCCCAACACACACCCCATGCCCCTAACCTTTCAGCTGGTGGGGCCTCTTCTGTGATGTACAGACGGGAATTTCAGCTTTCAATCCAAAGAGACAGAGTGAGAGAAAATCGAACAGAAGCTTCCCCCCCCCAACCAACACACACACATACCCTAGGGACAAAAGCCCCAGCCTGGCATCCTCTCTCTCTCCACCCCCACCCTCCAGAACTCATACAGAAACCCAAACAATTGGAAACGTGACCAAATCCTAGGCCTGTGCCAGCTCCAGCTATGGGGGTCCTACCCACTGGGCAGAGTGCCCACAGGAAGGCCAGCTGGGCTCCCTGGCACTGGGGGCAGGGGGCCATCTGGGAAGGGGGTGGGGGGTCCAGATAGAGTGGTAATTTTGTGACTCTTTTCTAGGGTGCATCACTGCTCTAGCCCCCTGGGATGAGGGGAGGAGAAGTGAGGCCCTATAAGGAGGGCAAACTAGCTGAGGCGATCAGGTCATGAAGCCATCTGGCCTAGAGCCCCAGCACATTTTCATTCTCTTGTCCTTTCTTATCCCTCTCCAGTCCTGGTTCCTCTGACAAGATCTACAAGAAAAAAAGAAAGAAGAGGATAAAGGGGGAAGAAGAAATTTTGAGACATGGAAAAATCCCCCAGCCCAGCTCAGCTCAGCCTAGCCCGACTAGTCCCACCCCACCAAAAAGCAAATATTTAAAAGTCATCACCCACTCTACCCTCTCCTGCCAGGGGATCCCTTCTGGCACCCACAGAGCCCAGCCCAGCTGTCAGGACCCAGAAGAAGGGGCCTGGGGTGGAACCACACACCAGCAGCCAGGAGGAAAGGAAAACTGGGGAAAACAAATTTAAAAAACAAACACAAACATAAAAGGGTGACAAGGAGCGGTCCCCCTGTCCACTCCCTCCACCTTGACATCCCTTACCCCTCCTCTCTTTCTCACACATACACACTCACACACACATATACACACTCTCACACACTCACTACTGGGGTCTCCTGGCTACAGCCCAGGCAAAGCCAAGGGGAATGGAGTGAAAGTTGAAAAGTTTTCCAACCTATAACCAACCTTGTTGGGAGGGTCCCAAGCTCTACCCTTCCTGCCCAAGGTTGTTTATTTGGTAGATGGCAAAGCACACTTCCCCAGCACACCTCAGGCCCACTGTCCCCTTGGGGCTTGAAGAACTGGCTTCACTGAGGTGTTATGATAGAAATCTCCAAGGGTCTTGAACCCTTCTTATCCCTCTTCCCCCTCCCCACCCCCTTCCTAGCCTGGTCCTATTCCTCCAGCATGGGCAGTTGATTCTGATCTGACCTTGGTTGTGGGGGGGGTGTGTAAGGGTACTTTCCAAGGCTTCTTTCCATTGTTCCAACACCCAGGAGCCGAAGGCCTGGGGGAGGGAGAGCCCCAGAGAGTTAGGCCTGGCCAAGGATCCAGGAAGGTCTTTGATACCTTACTGGAACCACTGTGGTTGTTTTCTGCTTTTATTCTTATGAACCAGGGTAAAAGGGGACTAAGTTCTGATGTGAACTTGACCCAGAGGGGGTGCCAGTCAGCTGGAGCCCGTGGAAGAGAGGCAGAGCCTGCCCCTGGAATAGACCTAGCCCAGTATTGTACCCTCTTCCCCACACCAGCCTTGAAGACAGTTTTCGTGTCACCTTATCATTATGTACAGTCTGTAGGAACAAGTTGAAATGCTCTCAACAGGACCAGCCAGCTGTCCCCCTCCTAAGCCCCCCTTGTTGCCTTGGATGCTCCATTGTTCTACACTGGCCTCCCTCCTCCCCTAACCCCCTGGAGACAGGGCCCAAAAGAGATGGGAAGGAGTGAGGCCAAGACTGGAGCTTGGACTCTGGGGAGGCAGTTTCTAAGTGTCTGAGCAAAGGGAGAACTGGCCTGTCCCCACAAGAATCTCCCTGGCTCTTTTCGCCCTCTAACTTTTCCTCCAACCCAGTTCTTCTAAGACACCAGCAGTCCTTCCACCTACCCCTCCCCACCCCCCCAAAACAACAATCTTCCAGAGAGGCTAATTGAATAGCCCTGGCCTGTGGCTCCCCCTGGGCTGGCCTAAAAGGCCAAACTAACGTCAAGGGCATCAGCTGGATTGGTGAAGTCAGAAGCTGGATTGGAGGAGAGAAGTCAGCCCTACCAGCCCCAGGTCCACAGCTGGCTGCCGGCCTTTTGAGAGCTTTTCGGCTGGGATGCTAAGTCACATCTACCCTAGGTAGGCTTTGTGCTCACAGACTTGCTCTCATTTATGTTCCTTTAGAGGGAAAGGTTGGGTGGTGGTGTACTTCATTTAGTATTCCAGAGCTTTCTCTCTCCCACTTTTCCTCTTCCATCCCCTCTCCTTCCCTGCTTTCCTCTAGTCCGTTTTTAGCTGTATTTTTTTCCTCTTGTAGTTGGGAAATTGTTATCAAATTGGGAACAAAAAGAAATCAACATGTCCTAGAAAGCTGCCCCTCTCTGTGCCCCTCCCTTCCCCCCACCATGGGCTCAGACCAGGGAGAGAGGCCCAAAAGCCAACCAGCTGATTTTGTCTTCTCTCTTGGCTGGGCAGGATCTTGCATTGGGCAAGGGCAAAGGGCCAGGGGACTCGAGGCCCACACAACATCCATAGGTAGACAGGCTCTAGGTTCTCCAGGACTTCCTTCTCACTCTGTGTGACTTCTCTCTCTGTGCCTTACTCCCTCCTCGCTTCTCTTTGGTCTCGACTCCTCCTCCTCCTCCTCCCTCTCCTCTTCTCCTCTTTTCTCTCTTCTCGTGTCTCACACACACATTCTATGGAAACATAAAGCCCAGGTTGGGAGCCTCTGTCCAACATTGCACTGGGTTGGGGGGAGCAATGGGCTCTATCGGTTTTGCATTGGCTAATGGCTGTGGATGGTGTGATCAGGAGAGATTAGGCCAGCCCTAAGAGGGGGAGTGGGGTGGGGGGTGGGGAGGAAAGGTAGTTTTGAGCCTCAGACCTGCCCAGGGTGGCCCCCACCTCCTCAACTCAGCCATAAGAGGTTTGAATGTTTAAAGTGGACTGTGTCTGTCCCTATCTGCAGCCTTGTACAAGGACCAGGAAAGAGAGGGAAGGGGAGGAATTGGGGGGTTGTGGCCTCCCTGTATGTGCTGGCTGCTCTCCCAACTCAGAGTGGGGTTAGGAGCCGGCTTGGGCGGCTGAGGCCGGGCTGGGGCCAGGGGTGCTACCTGGTCAAAGTGCAATGATTTTCCAGTTCGGTTGGCAAAACAGGGTCAGACCTGCAGCAGGGAGAGGAGAGGGAAGAGCCTAAAGCTGACCTGTCCAGCCTCCTCCCTGCCTCCGCTCACCCACCCCTTTCCCTGGGGACTCCCCCAGACAATCGTTGCCACGCACAAACCTCCGTGCCTGGGCCTTGTATGTGTCCCTAACCTCACGGAGCCAGGCCCTAGCTTGGGGTCTTGGGGAGCTTCTGTTGCTCCCTCCTCGCACTAGGTATAAAGCTGCAGGCCAGCTGCGTGTGCCTCACCTCCTTGCCCAGCCTAGGTGGGGGGGCAGTCTGAGGTGAAGGGGGGCACAGGGAACCCCCAAATTAGGACAGTCTCGGCTTAGAGTCGTCTTGGTTGGGGGGGTTGGGGAGGGGGGGATGGTAGAGCAAGATAGAAGCGGGCCGCGGCAATGGGGGTGGGGTGGGGTGGGGATTTGCATGGAATCCGTTTGTTTCCCTGATTACCATCATTTCGGTTTGAGGGCAGGAGGCGGCGGTGGCGACAGGAAGCGGGGACTGTTAGAAAAAAAAAAAGAAAAAACACAAAAACCTTTAAAAAAAACAAAAATATATATACGGGGGAATGAACTTTTTTTTTCATTGAACCAAGTGCAATGCATTGGAGAGTTTTCCTATCTTTGTATGTTAGAGATTGTTAAGAAGAAGAAAAAAGTCTATTTTTGTTGCAATGTCCTCGCGGCTCTGGGGACACTAAAGAAGCGGGCCGCCCGCCGCGTGCGGGCACCGATGCCCAAGTGGGTTTTCCGTTTGTTTGTTTTTTTTCGTTTCTTTTTTTTTTCGTTCGTTCGTTCGTTTTCGGTTGTTTCTTTTTTCTTTCTTGAAGCCGTTTGCCTGCGTGGACGAGGCCGATCCGGGGCTTGCCCTGCGTCGCCGTCTGTTCTCGGGGTCGGTGGGAGGGCTGAAGGAAGGATTTCCACATTTAAACCACATTTAAACACCACAGAATCAGAGAGGAAAAGGACGAGAGGAAAATTTTTAAAAAGAAAAAAGTTAAAAATAAAAAAAATAAAAAAATCCTGGTGCTTTGTACATTATAAAGTACATTTAAAAAAAACCACCCAACTCTATTATACGTCAGTTTATGAACCAGTTAAGTATCATACCGCACGTTAGGAACCACGCATAGCCCTTTGTTATGTTAACGCACGGGACAGCGGTTTGCGCTCGGCGGCTGGGCGAGGCTGCCCCGGGCTGGCGCGGATCTCCTGGGGGCCCCTGGCCAGGGGCCACCCACGTTCCCCTATCCGGACACAGAGGCCCCTCCCCTGTCCCCATCCCCTGCAGAGGTCAGTGTCCAGTCACCGACGCCACCCCCTCGAGCGCCTTTCTTTGAGCCAGACGCCAACTTGCCCCACACCAGCATTGTCCAGGGAGCGCTCTGCAAGTTGGTTAGTTTCCTCTTCCCTTCCCTTCCCCGGCGCCCTCCTCTGACCCCCGCCCCACTCAGCACCCCTGGCAGACCGGCCGCACAGAGCGCCCGCCGGAGGCTGTGGAAAGGGTTTGACGCTTCAGGGAAGGACCAAACCTGCTAACTCAAATAACACCGGCCCCTCCAACCCCATCACACCCACAGACACATAAAACACACTCACTCACACACACACACACACGCAACACAACCCAATCGACTTGCCTTACACCCCCCCCCCCCCACCCGCGCTGGCCGGCCAACCTAGTGCCTTCTCCTCACTCCCACCCCCCCTCCCCCGTGCTGGTGGAGCGGACGCCGCGCTCTAGCTCCCAAAGGGGCAGAGTGGACCAGATGATCAGATGAATCCCTACTCCCATCCCCAAATTCCCAATCCAGACCCTTCGCCCGACTCCGAACAACACTAACAAAATCACACAAAAAAAGGAGCAATAAAGTCAAGAGGACTTTGTCCCCCTCCCCCAATGGAGAATCCAAGGGCCTCCAGCCCTGCCCATCCCCGGGGCGCTCCCCCGGACACCACTCCCCACGCCAGCCTGGGCCAGCCGCACTATATAGCCCTTTACCCCTTTCCTTTCACGCCCCCCTTCCCTGGAGATCCATGCGCCCGGACAGCACCAGCATCGCGGACAGCAAAGCCGCCCGTCCCGTCAAACAAGTTTCTTCTTAGGCTAAGAAACGCAGTATATATGAGTATCTCTATATAGTACTAATGGATTTGGTGTGCTTCCCCTTAGCATCCCCCTGTCCCTTTTGCTCCTCCTTCAGCCTGGTCCCCCTCCCTTCCCTTCCCCATCTCCGCACTGAGATACATAAGAAACAAGGGTAGTTTACTGTCTGTTTTGTTTTCTGGGTTTTCAGTGTCCTAGCGGAATGCAGGTAGGCAGCCAGCCCGTATGTTCCCCTTCCCTTCCCCTGCCCCTTCTCCCGCCCCGGCCCCTGTCACTGCGCTTCTGTTACACCATCTTTGCCTGACTCTCTCCAGCTTCTCCATTGAATGGCTAATGTGTATGTGAAATAAAGAAATAAAGAAAAACAAAGACGAAGAGATCTTGAACCTTCGCGAGAGCGGACGGAGGGTGGGGGCGGTGAAGGCAGGGTGGGTTGAATCCATCGGGAATTGGGGGTTCTCCCACTCCCTCTTCTCTCCTAAAAAGAGAGCTCGCTTTGGTGGCCGGAGTTCTGGGCAATTCGCTCTGGGGCTCTTTCCTGGCCCTTGGGTCCCTCCATTCTCCAAGGGGAGCCGGAGACCCTACTTCCCACGTTTAAGAGTCCCCAAAACTGATCCCAAGGGGAGGGTAACGCCCACTTTCTCCAGAATTACTGGGGCAAAGTCCCTAAGACTAAAATGATTTCTCGAACAACCAAGAAAGGGATTGGGAGGACTCAGAAAAGGGACTGCCGTCTATTGGGTCGAGAAACCCCTGGGTCGGAGGAAGAAACTGTCGGGTGAGGTTTATTCCCCACTCCTAGTTTGGAGTTCCTCCCCCACCCCCACTTGGAGCCCAAGACAGAAGCCACTTACGATCTCGCCCACCCCATGGACTACAGTCTCAGAAGCCTCCGTAACGGAATTCTCTTTGTTATCGGATGGGATAGGACCCGAACAAGAGTTTTCGTGGTGTAGAAACTTGCTTCTATGCGTGCAGGTCGGCACCTTCTTTGTAAATGACAGTTGCCCAAAGAACCCAGAGGTTAAATGACTTGGCTTTTCTGGCCAAGGTATGCCTGAGGCGGTCAGACCTTGAACTTGGGTCTTCCCGGCTCTCTACCCTTCCATTAGGCTGCCTGCCTCTCTGGTCTCTAAAATGGGAACGTTGAACTAGATGCTCCAGCACTGTTATTTTTAATTTTTATTCCACCCCCTGCCCTTTCCCCAAGGCATCGGCCCGGCGGGAATAATGAGGCACTATTTTCATGCTGTCTGCTTTGTTCTTGGTGTAGGATCCCAACCTCCAAAGAAACGTGCTCCCGGGAGGAGGACATTTAGGTGGTTGAGCTGGGCTGACTGCAAAACAGATTAAAGTAGGCTGTGGTGGGGAGGACTTAAGAGTGCCAAGGGGGTGAGAGATAACGTCATACCCCGATCTCTGGAGACACTGGATGGCCTTTCGCCCATCTTCCCCGACCATGTACCTGGGCGGCCAGCCTAGACCAGTTCCCTGCCCCCGCCAGCAGCCAAGGCACCCATTTCTCCCCACCGACGACCCCTGCCCATCTCCATCCCTCTTTCCCGGTGGATCCATTTGACCCAGGGGATTGACGGGGGAAGGGAGGGGATTGTGATATTCAGGACAATCCGGGAAAGGTCTGTTCTCCCTTTTCTCCTCGGAGGCGATGTCCTTCTTGGGGTCCGCTCAGATGCCACTTGTAGTATTCCTCCCATCCCTTCCTGCGAGGGTCACCGAGCCTCGCACCCCACGGTCGTCCTGTCCCTCAGCGAGCTCTCGCTCTTGATGGGCTGCTCAGCTCCCTCTGGGTGGGGGGAAGCAGGTGGGGGCGGGGGCGCTGGAGGGGAGCGCACGGCCTCAGCCCTGCGCCCTGGCACTCGGCGCGTTCCCTCGCCTACGCTCGTTCCCGCACCACTGCGCTCCCGCTTGCGCGGAGCCACCCCAGCTACGGCCGGGACCGGGCCCGGGCCGGGGCTCAGGGCGGCCGCTTGGTCCCGCAGCAGGCGGCCCAGGAAGCCAATGTACTTGAGGGCGAGACGGAGCACCTCGTTTTTGCTCAGCTTCCTATCGGGCGGGTGCGTGGGCAGCAGCTTGCGCAGCTCCGCGAAGGCTCCGTTCACGTTCTGCTGCCGCCAGCGTTCCCGGCTGTTGGTGAACACTCGGCGAGCCACCTTCAGGGGTTGGTGCCCTGTGAGGGAAACAGCCCGAAAGGGGTGTCGGGAGTCCAAGGGTCTTACTCCCTGCAACCTACACAGCTCAGTGCGAATCTAGGCTGTCTAGGTCCAGCCTTCTTTGAACCCCAACCCCAGGGTTTAGAACTAGGAGGTGTGCCCGAGCCTTCAGCTTCCTTTCCTCTTGGGGATGGGCCAGTTTTATCTGCCTCTCAACTTCCACCCCAGCCATGTTGCCCTTCCTTGTAGAGTATATGCCAACCCTCCCTCCTGTCCTGGAATCAATGAGTTAGGCCATCCCCTTCCCAACAGGCAGGGTGCCTGGGCACATCTAATTCAGGTCTTGATTTTTTTTTTTTTTGCCATGGACCCCTTGGGCAGTCTTGTGAAGCCTAGGAATCCCTTCTCAGAAGAAGGTAGCTGAATCACTGAATTTCAGTTAGAGGTTAGTGAAGATAAAGGTGGACTCTGCCCCCCCCCCCCAAGTTCATGTACCTCCTGAAAGCCACCCACCGGTGAAAAATCCCGGATGTAAACAATCCTTCCAGGGCTGAGGAGCACAGGCTATCAGGGCTAGAAGAATAGCTATGCATGTGCATAGGGATGCTCTTGGTGCAATGGTCACTATATGTAGTTAATTGGCACTGTGGGCCTGAGATTCTTTTGTCTCCCATCAGTGTGGTGGGTGACTGGTCTGTAAGGGAGATATCTGGGGCCGATTGACCAATCTGTGTGTGAATCTTTTTATCTGTGACGTCTGAGTGACTGTTGCTGGGCATGGATTGTCCATCTATTCCCTTAATCTGTCAGGTGCCAAGGTAAGACTCACCATTCTGTTTCCACCACATCCCTGGTATCTGTGCTCATCTGTCTTCTCATCACCATCCCCCTAGCTAGTGCAGGCCCATATCACCTCCGTCTGAGGCTATTGTTTTAGCCTCCTTCCTAATTGCTTACCTTTGCTCCAGTCTCTCCCCTTCTCCAACCCATTCTCTGCAGCTGCCAAATTAATATTCTTAAAATAAAAGGTCATTTGATCCCTGGGCCCAAAATGCTTACAATCCCTGGGCTTGGTATTACTTCTAAGATAAACTATTCCAAGATCTGACTCTGTCCTGCTTTCTGTTTTTAATAGACCTTTTTTCTTATTACTGCATTTCATAAAATTTACGTTCCTGCCAAACCGACTTATCTGAGAGTGGCATTTCATTTTCATCACTGTGTGAGAGGGCACAAAACCTTTATCCTGTGTCTGGAATGCTCTCCCTCCACCACCCCCTCGACTCCATCTCTTTGGATCCCTAGGTGCAAACCTCAAGGTTCAAGTCAAGTTAGACTGCTAGACCTTTTCTGCTCCTCAAGTCCTATGTACACAATTGTTAGTCCTTCAAATTATCTTTTTATGGGGGCAGCTGGGTGGCTCAGTGGATGGAGAGCCAGGCCCAGAGATGGGAGGTCCTGGGTTCAAATCTGACCTCAGATGCTTCCTAGCTGTGTGACCCTGGGCAAGTCATTAATCCCCATTGCCTAGTAACCCTTACCACTCTTACATCGTGGAACCAATACTTAGTATTAATTCCAAGATGGAAGGTAAGGGTTTAAAAAAACCCAAATCATCTTTTTACCTACTCATCCGTATACAAGTTGCATTCTCCCAGTGGAATATAAACTCCTTGAGGGTAGGGACTGTTTTCTTTTTGTCTTTGCTTTACGGGGACCCAACACATCTGCTTTAGTACGTGCTTGAAAAAACAGCTGAATTCTGTGTGTGGGGCTATCGCTGTCCGACTTTACGTCGTCTTTATGGTTGTATGTGGCTGTGATTCTTTTTGTGTGAGGTTGTGGCTGTCGCTGTCTCTGGGGCTATTACTATGTATGGCTGTCTCTGGGGTGATTGCTCGTGTATGTGTGTGAATGAATGTGACAGGATTAGGGGATTTCTCTGAGACTGAGAGCTGGGGGCCTCCTGGTTCCACTGAAGGGGAAACCATGTGCTCTCCTAAGATGGATGCGCTCGTGCTTTCTCTGTCTCTGCCGATCACACTCACACTCACACTCACACTCACACACACTCACACACACACACACACACACACACGCTCCATTACCTTCATTGAGGTCAGGCTCACAATGGCTGGGCCTCCGCTTCAGTCGGCTGCTGGGGAAGATGCTGAAGGAGCCAGTGGTGCCGATGTAGACACTGAGAGGGACAGGGGGTCACTGAGCACCCAGACCCTCTCACCCTCCCCTCCCCAGGCCTTGGGGCCCAGAACACCAGGGCAACAGGCTCAGGGGAGGCAAGATGGACCATATTCCCCCAGTTCCTTTTCCCCCAGAACTAGGGGCCCCTTCCACAACCCTTAGGAAAAAGAGGGCCAGCCCAAGACTGACCTGCTTAGAAAGGGGTGTGGGTGGTAGTGTGTCGGGAGCAGGCCACCCAAGGCCAGTGGGGGCGGGCCAGCTGTCAGGGCAGAGAGCGGGACTAGTGTGGGCAGTGGGGGAGGTGTGGTGAGTTCAGTGGTAGCCACGGCTGGAGGCTTGCTGTGGCCCAGGCTGATGACGGGTATGTGGGAAGGCAGCTTGGGGGATGTTGGGGATGAGGCAGGGTGCCCATCGTCCCCATCCTGCGGGGTGCCTGGCTCAGGCTCGGACACAGGGGAGAGACTGCTGGTTGTTGGAGAGGGAGCTGAGCAGGGTAGGGCAGGCACAGGTTCTAGCTTCTCCATCATGGTGCGGCCCAGCTTCACAGGGTCCCCCGGAGGGCACATGGACCCAGAGGATGATGGCCCCTCAGTGGAACTGGTGCTCACCTGCAGGGGAACCAAGTCGAGAAGGGAATGCTATCTGATGATCTCCATCTCCACTACTACGCCCTATATGCTCAGATCCCAAGCTTGAGGACCCTCAGAAATGGGCCCAGTCAAAGGACCGGTATTCAAATGCCAGCTGGGCTCCTTGGGAAAGTCCCTTTTCTTTGCTGGACCTCAATTTCTCCAGCTGCAACATGAGTTAGACCAGATGATTTAAAAATTATCTTCCAGTCCTAGATCCTTTAAACTACTTCTATTTGGGGACGAGAGCCTAGAGTCAGAGAACTTGAGTTCTAATCCTGACTCTACTATTTACCAGTAGTACCTTAGAGGAATTGCTTGCCTTCTCCTCACTTTAGTTTCTTCCTCTATAAAATAAGGAGTGGGGTTGAACTAGATCCTCTTTCAGACTCTTCCAGACTGAATCCCTCTAGTCTATTTATGGTCTAATACCTTGTGGCCAAGGAAGAATGGGGAAGCCACATTGGTCAGGTAAGTGAAAGGCAGAAGGGCCACCTTGGGTTAAGTAGCCTGAAGGAGGGGATTATAATGATAGCGTTTATATTAGCTCAAAGCCTTAGCACACATGATCTTGTTGAAGCCTTAAAATGAGCCTAGGGGCTAGGTCTTAGAGATATTATTATCCCACTTTACAGAGGAGGAAACTGAGGATCAAAGAGGCTCAGTTCAGACTTGTGTCTGGAGCAAGAATCAAACCCCAGAATCGGTATCTCCTGATTCTACATTGTCTCTTTTCCCAGAGTGTGGGGTTGCCTGGGATCTAGGAAGGGCATGGTCCTATCCCCTGGAAGCTAGACCAGGGCATTGCTTCTCTGAGGAACAGTAGGCCTCAGAAGTAAGCATGTGGGAGGAATGGAAAGATCACAGGGTTATGGGAACTTAGGACTCTCCCCTATGGTCTTGGGTCTGCTCCACAAGTCCCTTATGTACATCAGTTTTCCCATTCACCAAAGAGGCTTCCAGCCACGTGGGCTCCCCTAGTTCCCTTCCCCCTAAGCAGAAGAGCTCACATGAACCCCAGCAAGAAGCCCTCTCAGGCAAATCTGGCTGCCTTGTGGTTTCCAGCCTCTGATCTTAGGTGAGATTTTTAGGGTTGATTTTTGGATTTAGCACTTTCCTTTCTGATGGTTCTCACCTGATCACTCTCTTCTCTGGGCCGAGGGGATGTCCCTGGGGGCAGAGAGCATGGGGCTCAAGGCTCCAGGCTCAGAGGAAGTATCCAGAGCCCAAGGGAACTAGAAACCAGAGGAGACTGGGTTGGAATTCTCTTTGTCCAGAGGTGCGGTGCTGCCAGCATCCGAGGCCTAGGACACGTTGGAGGAGCTGAGGGGCCCAGGACATATGTGCCAGGATCTAAGAAGCCATACACATATGCAATAAGATCTATGACATCCCGGGACTTGTGTTCCAGGGTCTGAGGACCCCATAGCATACATAGCGAGGACTAAGGGGCCTAGGATGTTAGCTTCTGGGGCCCGAGTCCCAGGACATGTGTACCAGAATCCAAGAGGCCTTGGATATTATGTACCAGGGCCCAAGCGTCCTAGGACGTGTGTGCCAGGGTCTGAGTGCCCCAGGCCAAGACAGGGCATACGATCCCAGTCATCTGCCACCCACTGCGTGCCACCCCTCGTCCCTTCCCACTCTTACCCTTAAGCCCCACTGCCTCCAGAATCCTCCAGGGTTGCCCCCTCCAGCCGGGCACTGGGTCCGGCCAGGCTCCCTCCACCCTGACACAGTGTGCTGCTCAGAGGAAATGCTGCCTCCAATGGCCCCCGCCCCCATCTCTTCCAGCCCGCCCTCTTCACCACCCCCTCCTCGGCAGGCGGGTTTCCTCCCCGGAGGCAGAGGATGCTCTGGAGGGGGCAGATAAGGCCTGGGGACTGCCTGGCCAGCACCGATAAGGATTCTGGGCTGGTGCCGACCCTGGAGGAAATGGGCAGGGATATTCAAGCACCAGGTCGCATGGACCCTGCCCATTTGACTGCTGTCTAGACCTCAGGTGGGAGCTGAAGAATAGCCATCATTATTTCCTATCTCCTTCAGGGAATTCAGTGTCTTTGGCTCCCCAGAAGTTGTCAGAGTTCCCCAAGACTTAGTGTTAAGGGAGGCACATTGTATGTCTGTGAAACAGCCATGCACGGCGGAAAACTTCACTCTGGAGGCCAGGAGAATGGGGCTAATAACTATACAGGGTGTATGACTGTGGACAAGTCACTTTCTTTCTCTGGTGTTCTGTTCCATAAAGGAGCCCTTGTGCTCTTCTGAGGAGTTTCTCGGTAATTTTCTCCCCAATAGTTAAAGGAAGGAAAGGAAGAAAGATTACAGATTTTTAGATTTGGAAGGAATTATACAGACAAACAAAGGCCTCTCCTCATTTTACAGGTGGAGAAACTGAGGACCAGAGATCTTGTCCAAAGTCATACAGTAATGGTAGAGCCAGGATTCAAATTCAAAATAGACCAGGTCATCTAGTCCTGAAACCACTGTCTTTCCACCACACCAGGCTCCCTCAGGGTGGAGGGGGTAGGGGTGGTGTCAGGCTCTGAGCTGAGGCACCATGAGGCCCTTCTAATTTGGGGAAGTTGGGGGTGAGTTAAAGGAAGTTTTAGTAGTTCTCTATCTCCCCTCCCCCTAAAATAGCTTCCAATCTCTCTCAAGCTCATTAAGCCTGGGAGTTCTGGGATACCTGGGCTATTCACCTAGCCTACTCCCCATCACCCCCCTCAAATTCTCCTCCATACTCCCTCCTTCCATGGGGTGACATGGATTTCATGGCAGTAGGTCCAGATGGATGAGGGAGGGCACATTCCTTCCTGAGTTGCTGATCTTGTGACTGAGTATTCAGACCCCCACCCCCATCCCTTAGGCCTCTGTTCCTCTTTCCTTAAACACCCTCCTTTTCCTCAATAAACTTCTTCCTCGTGTCCCAAATTCCTTGGGGTTTGGGGTCTTGAACATTGTAGGAAGGGACTCCTGGGACTTTATTATCCCCCTTACCCCCCCAATCCCATTCCCTGCCCTGTCTGTTGTGACCAGGTTTGGAGGGATCAGCAGGTGGCCAGACAAAAGGACTTCAGAAACTGTCACAGGAGACTCTTTAGGGTTGGCATCCGGGCTACTTGGCAGCATTTTGTTCCCAAGTATTCTCTCTCTCAGGGGAATGGACAGAAGCTACATGGGGTCCCTGAGGTTGCAGAGTTTGGGTCGAAGGTCTTTTCTAAGCTTTCAACCCCACTCCCACCTCACAGGGACGCTTGGATGAAAGCTCATCCCCATTCCTGTCCTCCAGAAAATATCCCAAGATAGAAAGGTAGACAGATCGAGATCCAGAAAATCAGGAGGAGAGGCAGCGGGAGATAAGTGCCTCCTCTTGCCCTGATTTCAGAATTAGGGGTGGATCCAGGAAAGGAGCCCAATGAGTTTTCCTTGGCTGTCTCTGATCTTCTTCCACTCCTCCCCTCACTGTAGACCTAGGCTTCAAGAGCTAGAAGGGTCCTTCTATTCCCAAATTAATTTGTTAGCCAGGGAAACTGATTCTAAAAGAAGGGAAGGTCACACACAATGAGGCTATTTAAGCCCGGGGCTTCTGACTCCAAATTTAATGTTCTTCTCACATGATCAGGTAACTGGACTCTAACCTCATCTCATTTTACGGAAGATGCAGCATCAGAAAGATACTTTGAGAAAACGATGGACACTGACTGGGAGGGGCTTTTCTCTGGATTGAAGATGGGGACCCTGGCTAAGATGGGAGAAGGGGAGTTGGAATGGGGCACTCTCACGTTTGACCCTCTCTTCTTAAATTACTTGGGTGAAGCTTCTTTGTCAAGTTGACCAGTGATTTGGGGAAAACTGAGTTTCAGTCCCTCCATCTTGGCACAAATTAAACACCACTGTTTAATGGGGCTTTGGGGGGTGATGGGCTGAAATCCTAATGAGGGGCAGGGAAGAAGGGGATGGTTCCCAGCCCTCCTGATACCCAGGCACTGACACCGTTATTTATGTACCCAAATATTCATAGCTACAGACACAAATACACACATATACATCCAAACTGGCTCAGCCCCAGTCACATGCTAGGATCCTGTCTCACACACACACACACACACACACACACACACACACACACACACACACACACACACATGCACAAATATGCTTATATAGACACTTCAGAGGCACTTTAGAATTATGGATCAGTGACCAGTCCTGGAGTCAGGGTGACCTGGAATTGAGTACTGAGTTTGAAACAGTTATGTGACTGTGGCTAAGGACCAAACCCTTTGAGTGCTTATGGGAAATTCTCTGCAAATGATAAATGAGTTGCCAAAGTGCATCCAGTGATTTCTACATTGGGTATCTTTTCTTCCCACAGATGAAGTCACAAGTCTGGAACACAGCAAAATCCATCCTCCCTTCCCCCACCCCAAATTGAGAGGAGTGGTTTAGTTGATAGAGAGTGGACTTGGAAGCCAGAATGATCTTGGTTCGAATTCTGCCTCTGACACATTTTAGCTCTGTGACCCTGAGGTAGTCACTTAAAAAAAATTGCAAAAGCAGGTAGGTGGTTGCCTACATTGGTAGAGTTAGTTTCCTCATCAAGGAGTTTCCTATGCCAAAGAAATCACTAGAGACCTTTGGGATGGAACAGTCCTCTCATTTTACAAATGGGGAAACTAAGGCCCAGAACGCTAGTGTCAGGGAAGAGATGAATTCTTATCAAAAACCTTCATTGTACTGACTACCAAAAATAAGACAAGAGCCCAAGCCCATAAAACATCGACTTCCCCAAACAATCTGCCCTTAGAAAGATGGGAGGCAGGGGTTTATGGCTCACAATTGGGCACGCACAGTTCCACAACGCGCAAGGATTCACAGAAACACTCAGAACCAGACATTCAGAACTGGAAAGGACTGTAAGAGAGCTCATCTGGTTCAAGGATTCTCTCGTTGCAGACAGGGAAACTGAGGGCCAAGGAAGGGAAGGGAGTAGATACACAAGTGCAAAACCTGTGTGCACCTCCCCCACCCTCCACCATAGGTCCCCAGAGCTTGAGGCTGGGGCTTTTCTCCCTCTTTGGGCCGAATACCGCCTCCCTCTATTCTTGCCTGCGCCCCCCTCACCCATCTCTCTTCTCCCCGCGGGGGCGGAAGCCGGACAGGAAACACGCGTAGGCTGCATCCGCGGCCCCGCCAGGTGTTTCCTGCTCGCCAGCTCCGGGACTCGGCCCAGAGCTGGACTCCCTCCCTCTCTCCCCTCCCTCCCCCCCCCCCCCCCCCCGCCGCCGAGCCACTCGGGGGCCCGTCGGTTTAGACTAGCGAAGGCTCAGCCCACAGCGGGGCACTCCCCTCAGACGGGAGTGGGGGGCAGGGTTGGGGATGTGGGGAAGTTTTGGGGAGGAGAATCGAAGGAGGGGCTCATCAGGGACTGGACAGAGCGGGCGGCAGAAATCAGAAAGCCCAGTGGCGGGATAGAAAGAGAAAGTGATCCGAAGTCCAGAGAACACGTGGTTGGAGCTCTCCAGTCCCTCCTCAAACCCCAGCCCCTCCTCCCCCGGGGTGTGGGATGGACGGAGAGCCGTGTGGGTGTGGGGCGGAGGGGTATCACGAAAGGATGGACCATTAAGTCTGTCCTCCTGAGTCAACCGACAGGAAAAGAAACTGCCGCAAAGTTGCTGTCCAGTTAGGCAAAGGCAGAGGAGGACTCGAATTCAGATCCTCTGACTCTAAGGCCAATGTTCTTTGAACTTCCTACGCCAACGCTGTCTCCTAATGGTGGCTCCAGGTCGAGCAGGAGCGGAGGCTGGGGCCCCTGCAGTTGGGGGTGGCTGGGCAGGCAGCGGGCGCCTCGGGGTAGAGGAGCTTAGCTTGGCCGGTGGCCGCTCTGCGGCCAAGTTCAAAAGTGTTGGCGGCTCTATCTCGTCACTGCCCCCGTGTGGCCAGCCGCAGGATTCGGTTCAGACACATGCACTCCGTAGCCGAGATTCAAGGGTCCCCGCCCTTTCCCCACCCCCACTTCTACAATCAACTCTTCCTCCACAGACTTTCGAACAGCGCCCCCTACAGGCTCCCCGGATTTAGAGACAGTGCTTCTTCCCCCCCCCCCCACCCCCCCCCCCCCCCCCCCCCCCGCTCCTGGAAAAGGACCCATTGTCCTTCCCCCAAACTCGCCCGGCCCGCTCAAGTTTCTGCCGTGCCATCGGGGCAGCTCTGTCAAATCCAGCCTCCCTGGGCAAGTCACTCAACCCCCGATGCCTAGCCCTTGCCACCGGATCCACAGTATTGATTTGAAGATGTAAGGAAAGGTTTTAAAAAAAGAAAGAAAAGCCACCCAAACACCCTCTTACCCTCCTCTGTTGGCCAAGGCAAGACGCCCCCAATGATCCTATGATACGCCGAAGGGACCCACAAGGACTGGCTGACACGCTCCACCTCGTTTTTCAGAATGATGGGGGCCCAAGGAGCTTAAATGAATTGGCCCAGAAGATTTCGAGGCAGAATCGGATCTGGGTCTTAGGGTGCCTCGCCTGGCTTCTCCCTGAGCTCTTCCAATAACAAGAACTTTCTGTACTTTAGAGGGAGTCAGGGCTCTTTCCCCAGCACCGAGCTGCCCTCAACCTTCTCTTGTCTTCGTTTTCTCCCCACCTCTTATAATACATAGGCCCAGCTTCCTGCAAGGCTCAGTCTTTCCTCATCCCCTGGCCCTTCTGCCCTTCTTGCCCCCTGAAATCACTCTAGATTGATGTACACAGTGAACTCATTTTCTACAGGAGAACATCCATTCCCTGAGGGCAGATTGTTTCATTTCTGTTTTTTGTAGCTAACTTGTAGCTAATGCTAGCCTCCAACAAAGAACTCCATACTCTAAGACATGAAGCCCTTTACAGATTCAGATAAAACCCCACCTGGGAGTCTCTGGAATCCCCCTTTGCTGACAAAGGGCACCTGGATCCCCATTTCTCCCCAATGGCTGTCAAACAAGAGATTTCCCACAGCCTCAGAGAGAGCCAGGCACACCCCGCCTCCCCTTCAACCCCCCCCAAAGGCCCAGCAAAATCAACAACATATGCCTCATTCTTGGTGGAGAGAGAGGAGTATTTTTTTATTATCAGAATACAAAATGGGTAGTATTGGTGGGAAGCCCTCAAGGCAAGGGCACTGGGCTGGGCTCGGGCTGGCCCTGGGGTTCCTCAGGGCTGTGAGAGTACCAGCATCCATTCCCCATGAGGCAAGTGCCCTGCAAGGAGACAGGAATGGGGTTATCTCCAGGATGCTCCCAACACTGAAGGATAGCAGAAAGAAGAGAATGTAGGGGATGGAGGAGGGGAGTAGGAGGAGAGAATGGGAGAGAGAGCAGAGAAAGATGGGTGGGAGCAAGGGAGAGCACCCAGGAGGACAGAGGCTCCCTCCACCTTTTTGAACTTCTTGCAAGGGAAGGCCTTGAGCTTCTCCATTCCCTGGTCCCTGTTGGGCTCCTTCCGTTTATTTTGTAACTGTTGCCGTTTCTCTGCCAGCTCCAGGGTGGCCTTTCCCCTGGGAGCAAGAACTGCTGTGAGTTCTTCCCTCAGTCCCAACCCCCCTCCTCTGGCTCGCTTTCCCCCTGTCCATTCTTGAGCCCACTCTTACCCTGAGCGGGCTCGGGCCTTTGGCCCCCAGTTGGCTTCAGGATTAGCTTGGAACCTCTGGAGTCCCTGCTGTCGGGAGCTGGGGTTGGCATCATCCCGGATGGAGAAATTCGCCTGCAGCCTTGAGGATGACGTGGGGTGTGGGAGGGAGGATGAGTGAATGTGGGTGAGTGTGGGGGGCTGTGTGTGCCTAGCTGAGTGTCTGCAGCCATGGCATTTCATGAAGAACCTAAGCTCCCCAATGTCCACCATGGACAATGTTTGCCAAATGGAAGGCGTGTTTCAGAGCCACGTGTTCTCGTGTGCCCACATGTACCCTCCTACCTGGGCTCAACCTGGAGGATTCGGAAGGCCGGGCTGGTCTCTGAGAGTCGCTCTCGTTTCACCGGGTTCTCCTTTTCCTGGAGGTCAGGGGTTGGGGAGGGAGGGCAGTCGATGAGGCTCCTTGGGCAACCCCAGTCTAATGCTATTGTCCTGTTACTCACCCAGCAGCGCATGATGTCCCAGAGCACAGAGGGGGGAGCGTCTGTCTTCACAGCATTCTTGCAGGCATGAGAAAGGCTCACTCTGAAGCCAGCGTGGAGAAGAGCAGATCTGGGAGCCAGATATATGCTTCATGAAACATCTGACCCCCAGAGGGCACCAGACAAGGGACTCTGTGCCCCTAAGAGTGTGCCCATCTGGGCCCTCATCTCCTCCTACACATCTACGTGTCTCATGTTCGACCCTCCCGGAGCCTGTGGTCCCACAGATATCCACGTGCACACACTGGGCAGCTGGGATTCCACACAGATCCCTTGCATTTGTGGGTCTCCCCCTTCCATCCCTGCTACTGTGTCCTGTGTCTATGGATATCTCCCTTCAGTCCTGCCCCAGGAGTGGTGGCTGGGCTGTGTCCCTTACCGAAGCTGCAAGAGCCTGGGTGTGTTGCAACGGATGGTACTACTCAGCTGGTCCAGAGTATAGTACAGGGGGACATCTGGCAGCTCCTGGAGTCAGAGGGGACACACTAGGTAGGAATGGGAAGGGATGTGAACTCAGGCTTCTCCCCCAAGCATCCCAGCCTTGGCTCCTGACCCCTACCTCAGTAACCATACTAAGGACGCCCCGGATCCTTGCTGATGTGCGGAAACGCCCAGGGTTCCTGCTGACAGCAGCCAGGACCTGACCCACGAAGTCCAGATCATGGATTGGCTCTGCCCACAGAGGGCCACCCAGCTGTGGAGACACACACACACACACACACACACACACACACACACACACACACACACACACAGATGGAGAATGAGAATAAGCACTCTACCACCTTGCCTTTGTTATCTGCTCAGCCTAAATGGGGACCCACCTGATGCCGCTGCCCACAATGCTCACACTCAGACCCCACTGGGGGGCCTGTGGCTGCTGAGAATTTATCCCTGTGGGGATATGAGACACAGGAAAGAGTGGCAAGTCAGATATACTCCCTTTCCCCCCTTACTTTGACCTCACTTTCTGGCCCAAGTCAGTTCTCTCTGACTCTCCCCACATCCCTTCAGAGGTTGATCCCTCTCTGCTTCTGTCATTACTGCCCTGGGCCTAGCTGTTTCACATCCCCAGCCTCAGTTTCCCTACTTTGGGATCTGGCCTTTATGTGCTCTCTTAGCTCTGCCTCCCCTTTCCCCATCTCAGCTTAATTACTTGGTCTCTGACAATGGCCATGGCTTTATTCTCCACACCTCCATCTCATCCTTGTCTCGTATCCCCAGGGTCCAGCCCCAACCCTTGATAACAGCTTCATGGTTTACCGTCCACCACTGTTCACTGCCTTGCCCAGTCTTTGCAAGTGGAAGGAACCGCAGCCAACACACTGGAACACGAAGCCCTGCTTACTAGGGACAGATAAGCAGTAGAGGGGTAGGGGGAAGAGATTCTCAGACAGGCAGGTCACCCTCCTATCCTAGTCATTTTCTTTACCAGATCACAGACCACCCTCTTCCAGGAAGTCCTTCTTAATTCACCCTGGCCTACCCTACCCCTTGTACAAAGAGAAGTGAGCCCATGGTCCCAGGGGTTCTGGAAAGCCCAGTCAGAGGGGCCTGACCTGGCTGAGGCTTTGACTTTGGCCTGGCCTGTGTACACACGAACAAAGACTCGGATGTAGAAATCGGCACTGATGCTGAGCAGGGGGACAATATATCGCTGGTAGCAATTGGCCCGAAGGTCCAGGCTATGCAGCACAATTCTTAGAGCCTAAAGGAGAAGTGGTTAAAAGGATCATGGGATTTCTAGCTCTTATAGGCTGGGGCTTGAATGCCCCTCTAGCACTTTTTTTAATACAAGTGTCCTAGAACCAGAAAATTCTCAAAGGGGATGAATACAACCACCACATCCCCTTAATGAAAAGGCAATATGAAAAAAAAATGATATGAAGGGGAGACTAAGTCCTAGATAAAAATAAGAACTTGTCTAGTATCACACAGGTAGTAATTAGCATAGCTAATATTACAACCAAACTCTTTAAAATTTGGCATTCAATGCAGTAAGCCTGGGAGAAGGCATGTGTATATATATATATATATATATGGAGAGGAGGATGAATTTGAACTCAGCTCTTCTGGCAGTAACCCAGGGCTTTTCCTTCTGGACTGCACATAGTGCCTGTATAGGGTCCACCCCATCTTCTCCCCTCAGTCCAGTGATTCTCAGTCTCTTTTTTCTGTATTGCCTCTCCCATTAGCTGGAGTTCTTGGTGGACAGAGATTGTCTTCAGAGGTCTTCCTTTTTATCTCCAGTGCTTATATAGCATGTATTAATGCTTACTGGCTCTTAATCTAACTCATTCCTGGACCCAGAAGCATAGGAGGAGGGGCAAGACTATGCTCTCCCTAGAGCCCTTACCATTTCATGACAGGCTTTGCTTTTGATGGACATGGCTCCATATTTGCTGTAACATGTCTCACTGCTATTCCCTGCCATCACAGCCATGTCAGTACAGGTCACACACAGTAGGCCTGGGGAAAGAAGAAATCAACAGACAGGGACTAGAGGCTGCCAGCTATGCTGCTGACAGGTTCTAAAACTAATAAGACCCTTAGAGATTCTTTAATTCAAGTCCAATACTTTGCAAGTCAGGGAACTGGGAGTCAGAAAAGGCCTTTTCTCCCTCTCTGCTACATGGTTACCTCCTTCAGACACAGCCTGCACTGCAGCATCTAGAAATATGGCTGGGCTTCCATAGGGGTCTAGGTCAATGACATCGAATCGCCGAGATCCTCTTTGGTGCTCATACATCAACAAGCTGGGAATAAGAGGCACATGTCATTTAGGGCAAGCCCAGACCCCCTGGCTCTCCCCACAAAACTCTCTGGCAGGCTCTCATACCGAGCATCAGCTAGATTAGGCTGAACCAGGTGGCTAATGTTGTTTAGCTGGACATTGCATCGTATGAGGTCCACAGCCCGGGCGGAGGCATCGTTTGCTATCACTACCTGGAGGCCTGGGACCTCTTTGGCAAATCGAATGGAGCGTAGGCCTGATGCTGCCAAGCCTTCTAGCACACGTAACCCCTCCTGGAGGAGAGGGGAAATGAGTTAGGTCAAAGGGCAGTAGCTCCTACAATCTAACTAGACCTCCCAGCCTTTTCCTACCCATAAGTTCCATAAGGGTTCCCTGTTCCCAGAGAGTTAGAGGGCAGACCCTTGCCTCCCTTACCCTCCCAACCCCCATAAAGACCCCAGTCAGCCCCACCTCACAGACGTTCCCCACAGCTGCTGTCTGGGGCTGGTCCCTGGGACAGGGCTCCATGCTTCCCTCCTCCGATTCAGCCAGGTTCACAACCACCTTCTGAAGCTTCTCCTCACCTGGCACCTCAACTATAGCCACCACCCCCCCAAATCATCCTGGTATAAGGGATGATCTGTGCCCTCCCTTTGCCCCAAGGGAAGCCCCCACACCCCTCCCCTCTAGGGATGCCTCCATATCCCTCCTCCCAGGGAAGCCCCCCCATCCCTTCCTCCAGGGGAAGTCACCACACCCCTCCCCTCATCCTTGTCTTCCAGGGATCTGGGATCAATGACTCAGAGGTTTTCTATGAAAGCTTCCCTGATTGCCAATGGATACCCAGACTCCAGACATGGGGAAGGTATGGGAGACCCACCCAGTCCTATCCTAAAGTACACCCAAAAGAAAAACTCCCAAAGATATGAGAGAGCCCAGGAGTGTGCCCTATCTCTGGTCAACAGCGGAGGGGGGGCACAGGGATGGGGCAGAGAATTATCGTGAAAGGAGGTAAGGTGAGGAGGTGTTACAGGAAGGCTCTCACTCTGAATTCCTTTGGACAAGAGCTGCATCCGAGCGAACTCTGTAATGACGGCACATCTGAGGGGTAGGGGCAGGGTAATAAGCATGGGAACCCTTAACCCCCATCCCAACATCAGCCTGGGATCTGCTTCTGGTATCAGAAGGGGCAGATCAGGCCCATTGTCTACAAGCAGGAAAGTATAAGGCTCAGCTGATTTGGGGTGACCCCTGACTCAGCTAACCTTTAATGATCCCAGCCCTCAATTCTTAGCCAGACCAATCCCTGACCCCAGTTCTTAAGTCTGTCTGGGATTTCCACTCACGTCAAGTCTCTGTTGAACTCTTGAACAGGGTTGTAAAACACTTCATTGCTGTTGGGGAAAACAATCCTGACAGCCCCCTCGGAAATCACCGTTTCTCCCAATTCAGCTTCAGGTTGGGGCTGCTCTCCACAGGCACCATTCTCTATGTCGGCTGTTGGGGGACCTTGTGTGGAAGCCTTCGTACCCTCCATGAACTGGGTTTGGCAGAACCTTTGAGAAATTCTCTGGACCCTGGGAAAGCCAAGTTGGAGCCACAGAGCAGCCCGAACGAACATCTACTCAGGGCTCTTGCTTGGGGTGTGGGTGTGAGGGTGAGGGAAAGGAGAAGTAACAGTCAAAGTCCTGATTAGAGAACCTCAGGTAAAACTAAAACCCAATCTCTTGGTCCCAGTACCCTATGATCCCCTCTTCCTCATATTCGGAGTCCTTAGGACTTAGGTCCCTTTCCTACTAACTCTTTATGCGACTAGGAAAGTGACTTAACCACTCTGAGCCTCAATTTGCCCTTTTGTAAAAAGAGTAGCAACAGACCAAATTGCAATTGGACCCCCAACTTTCTAATACCCAGATATCGGACGCCACCCACAACGTCCTTTTCGCTGGGGGTCTTTAGCCTCAAGGTGGTGCTTGGTCTCACGTTCCCCCAAGGAATAGGGAGGGGCTTAAGAGTGTAACTGGGTATCTGTTCTGGGCGGCCACCCACAACAGGAAGGCAACCTGAGAGCCTGAAACCTAGGACAGCTCCCCGTCAGCACCTTCGGAGTCGGGCCGGGCACTGCGTCATTTTGCCTCACGCCGAAAAGATCTTTCTCACCTTATCTGGAGCAGCAGTAGCAACAGCAAACCGGAAATCTCAAACGGAACACGTTTCTGAAGTTACCTCTCGGGCGTCGCCATGTTGCCCCCGGAGAGTAAATAGTCAGGTGATCTTAATAGCCAATCCCAGACGACGGCTACGGAATGATAGAAGGGACAAATTGTACACGCGAGCTAGACTTTGCTGGACCAGAAGAGGGTAGATTCTGAAGTGAGGACCTAGTGTGTAACTTCGCCATAGAACAAGCCTAAATGGATGACACAGCCCAAATCTCTACTCCTATTCACTGATTATTAGAGCTGAAAGGGAGCTTAGGGACCATTTTGTCCAATACTCTTATTTTAAAGGTGTAGAAATTGAGGTGAGAGAGTTTTGAACCAAAGTTTTTTAACTCTTAACTTGTCCAGGCAAACTTGTGGAGCATCTCCTTTGATGCCAGGTCCATGCCAGGAGCTGCTCATTAATTATTTTCTGCCTTTACAGTTAGACTTAAAAAAAAAAAACTTGCACTCATTTGGTACAGCAATCAATGTCAGTAAACAAATATTATTTATTAAATACCTATTAATTGCTGGGTACTGGAAATACAAAGATGGGAAAGGATTATCCCCTGACCCCCAAGGAGTTAATGTTCAAATCCAAAAAACAGCAGAAGAAGGGCATCTATCATTTCGACATTTTAACAGGGTTAGAAACAGGTCCCATAGCTATTAAAATACCTGGCAGAGGGTCCCTGGGGAAGCTGGTTCTAAGAGAGAAAATAGGGAACATTTATAAAGTGCTTTTAAGGTTTACAAAACACTTTGTCTTTTTTGACCCTTACTACAACCCTTGGTTCTGGGTAGACAGGTAAATTGGGCATCTGTGACTCAGTTTCTAGGTAAAGGAGGCTGATTCCCTGCTCTCTATACAAGTGAAGGAAACTGGAGGGACAAACCCCTTTTCCGTTACCTTAGATCTCCTCAAGGCTGCCAACTATATATTTGGAGAGAGGTGACATCTACTTATTTACTAAGAGAAACTAATCCTAGGAGAGTTCCCTCTTGTAACAGGGTTCACTCAGCAGGAGGGTCAGGCAAGCACTGCTTAGTGGGTTTCCAAGGACTCTTGATCAAGGACATGGCTGGGAAGATTCCAGAGTGTTCTTTCATTCTACCCTGGCCCTACTTAACTCCTCTAGGTTGCAAATGATGAAGTGCCTCAATGGAACTGACTCCTAGAGTTAGAAGCCACTTTCCCCAAAAGAGGTGGGGATTGGTGTTGGTCCTTATCTGCCCTTGCAGATGATTCCTTTTGATTGGCTGAGCCCTAGCACAGGGAGTAATACATCTCCTCTTCCACGGAAATCCTTTGGTAAAGCTTATTCTCCTCCCCCCTTTGAATAGTTTGGAGATAAAGAACTAGGGGAAGAGTGGAGAGTTAACTCTCGCTAGTTTCCAACGTTAGTGAATCCCAGCCCCCCATCTCTTTTCTTTTACCTCCTCCCCCGCAGGCTGTGGGAGAAAGGGAAGAGGAGGAGCGCATAAGCCCTCGGCGCTCAGCTGGTCAGGTCTGCCCCGAGCACAAGTTGGGAGGGGGGAGGGGGCGGGAAGAGAAGGAAACGTCCGGCCCATCTCCGTATCCGCCGTCACAGCAGAGGCCGGTTTTTTTTTTTTTTTGGCCGTAGCCGCCGCGGCGATCGTATGCTCTGGGTTCGGCTGAGGTGGCCTGGGCCGACAATGAATGGCCGCCGCGGCTGCCGCTGCTGCTTCTGCTGCTGAAGAGGAGGAGGAGACGGAGGAGGAGGAGGAGACCGGGACCGGGACCGAGCCCGAGGCAGCGGCGGCGGCCGTGGGGGCTGAGGTGAAGGCGCGAGGCGGGCGCGGGCCCGTGGCCCGAGGAACTGAGAGAGGCCAGAGCAGGGCCCGGCCCAGCGCAGCACAACACAGCCCGGCCCGAGCCGGCGCAGCCCTGCCGGCCGCTCCGGCTCCGGCCCTGGCTCCGGCCCAGGACAGGTGAGCGAGCAAGCAAGTAAGCGAGCACCACACCAGCTCAGGCCCCGACCCTGACCTCGGGACCAAACCTCGATCCCAGCCCCAGCCCTCGGCCTTGGACCCAGACCCCGGCTCCAGACTCGACCCTTGCCTAGACTCTGGTTGGCCCCATGACCCCTGACTAGACCCCTTTTTCCCGTATCATCTCAGCAGGGTCCAGACCCCTCGGTTATGTTCTTATCCTAATTCTGGTCCCAGGTTCCTTCCCATACCCAACCATGCTCCACCCTGGTCGGTTCCTTATATCCCCTCCTCGGCCTCATTTCAAGTAAACCCACCTCCCAAACCTGGGTCTCAGCTTCTCCCCCTGCCCCCCCCCCCAGGTCTACACTTTGCTACCTTTCTGGACCCTCCATATTCAGGAACTTTTGGTGACCACCCCCTTCCCTTTATCCCCTTTAGCTTGTCTAGTGTTTGCAGACCTGTTCTCTCCCCTCCCCCCCCAATTAATCATCTCCCTTCTAAAATCCAGTGTCCTACCCCCCTTCTTTCTCTGGAGTTTGGGGGAGGGGGCTGGTCCCGGAAAACCCCCTCCTCCTAGCCCTGGGGTTTTCACCTCCTCCCTACCACCACCTCCTAGCCCTGCCTTCAGGCAAATTTGAGTTAATAGGTTGGAAATACTTTGTAGGCTGTATCCCTAGGTACCTCCTCGACCCTCCCCATCCTCTGCAGCTCCACCCCTCAGCAGCCTTGTGTGGCCTGGTAACCTTGGGCAGCCCCTTCCTGTTCCTAGCTCGGCTGAGGAGGTGACTTGGAGATCCATCCCTTCTCCTCCCTCTCTTTTCTTCCTCAGTGCTCTCCTCCCCCTCTAGCAAACAAGGTTCAAGGGAGGGGCCAGATAAAGCAAACTTCCCTGTCTTCCTGGGGAAAAGAGGGGGGGGGGTAACCCGGGTGATCCCTCTCCCCTCCTCACTGGGAGTTGCTGGGCAGCTGTGTTTGTTGAGGGGAGGGGAAGGGGGGAAATCTAGGCCATGTGCTTTCAGAGATGGCTGTGAGGCCTTGAAGGGATTGGTGACTTCTAATTGTTTGAAACCTTTGGGGTGGGAGAGAACCTAGAATGTGTTGGGGTGGGGTGGAGATGACAAGGCTGTGGATTTGGTGTCCTGATAGAAATTAAAAAGTACTTGGGACACAGATGACTGGGCATTAGGACAGGCTCTTCCTTTCCTCAACTCTTCTCTTCCACTCCCTTCCCCAGGTGCAGCTCTCTTCTTTCTCATTTCCCAAGGCTGTTTTCTCTCCTTTCCTAGCTCAGTGCTGGCTATGACTCTGCTGTGTTTCCTTGCCTTGCTGGGTGCCGGCTGGTTGGGTGGGTGGCATGTGGGCAGCTTTAGAAACAGCCTGGAACACCTAACGAAGGCATTTTGTTTTCTGAGGGGGTGGCCCTAGGGTAGTTGCCCCTCCCCTTCCCTCAACCCCAACCCAATAGAAAAGGTTCCTGGGAGGGCCTGGCTAGCCTTTTGCCAGGGAATGATAGTTTTGTTCCTCCTGCCTGCCTTGGGATTGGAGGGCTGGAGTGCAGCTGCTTGGGCATCTTTTTGCCCAATGCCAGGGCCTTCAGTTCCATTCAACAAACATTGTGTGCTTTGCAGTGCCTTCCCTAGCTCAAATTTCTTGGAGTTTCCTATTCTTTGCTCCTTGAGGGCTCTAGAAAAGGAAATGTGTTTGTAGATTTGCTATCTCTTCAACCCAAGTTTTAGTCTTTTTTTCTAGGTACTTGAAGAGATAAGGAATGGTGGAGATGAATGTATTGGTGCTTAGTTATGTTAATGACTGCTTGATCCTCATCCAGTAGAGTGAGTCTGGGTCACTGAGAGGCTGTCCCCATCTAGCCAGCTCTAGAACTAGCCAAGGTCTTGGTCTGAAGGCTTTCCCGAATGGCTCCCCTCAAGCTTAGCTCCCCTGATAAAGATCTGATAACTGTCCTGGACCTAAATGAGAGTTGGGAGTGGCCCTCATCTACCCCTTGAGCCAACATGGGATGTTTTCTCATTGATTATTCTACTAGCCCATGAGGAGAATAAGCATCACCCTCAGACTGATTTTGCACCTGTATTTGAAGAATTACCTTGAAGAAGTGATTAGATTTATTCTTCCTTGGCCCTGAAAGCAAAGCTAGGAGCACTAGGTGGTATTATCAGAAAGGTAAGCTTAAGTTTGACGTAGAGAATATAAAAATTGTCCAAAAAAGAAATGAACTGCCTTGGGAACTAATGGAAATCTTTTTTTAAAAACCCTTACCTTTTATATCTTAGAATCTTTAGTATCTGTGCCAAGGCAGAAGAAAAGTAAAGGCTAGGCAGTTGGGGTTAAGTGATTTGCCCAGGGTCAGGCAGCTAGGAACTGTTGGAAGCCAGATTTGAACCCAAGGATCTCCTGTCTCCAGAGCTGGTGTTGTGCCCACTGAACCACCTAGCTGTTCCCTGGAGAGCTATCTTTTGAAAAGTTTGTGTGCCTGCTTTGGTAGGGTGGGGAGGGGAGAAGAGGGGGAGGCTGGAGTATTAGAGAAGATTCCTTTTGGGGTTGGTCTGCTTGATTTTTTAGCAGAGATTCCATGATACCACATCCCTATTCCTTTTCTGTGTTCTTTAGCAATTAAAGATACTAGGCTTTTCTCTTCCCTGTATAGCCTCCATGGGATGAAATTGGTTTGTATCATATGGTTTGAAGATAGGGGAATCACCATTGGGATATGCTGTCCAGAACCCATTGAGCTTTCCCATCTCTGGTCCCTGAGCTCTTCATTTATAAGAAACGGGGATGACCACAGAAGTAGAAGATTGGGTCCTTTTCCTCCAGGAGCTCACAATCTGGGGCCAAAGAAATGCATAGGAAACATGCAGACCTTCCCTGACCAAAGGATCAGTGGATCTCAAGGAAGTGCTGCAGAACAGTAGGGATGTAGGCCTGTCCTCTGGAACTTAGAAGAGAGCAGAAGAAAATTTCTTCTGGGAAGCAGTTGAGTCTCATTGATACAGCCTAGACTGTCAGGCTGGGCCGGTTAACCATAGTGTTTGTCCCTTGGCATCCTCAGAAGCCATAACCTTCCAGATTGCTCATACTGAGCTTGGCCTAGAGGGAGTTTTGCTTTTAGGAAGCAGAACAGATACCTACCTAGTCCTTTGAGATGAAAAGGTGCCAGAATTGTCCTGGGTAAGAGAAGGTCTTTATGCCCCAATTCCTTTTTTGAAGGTCTGAATGCACACTGTTTTGTAAGAAACCTATAAAACCCTGGTAGCCCCAGCCTGGAGTAGTCTTTGGGCTGGTGAAAAGGGTCCTTTTGTCTTGGAAGGGTTCTTCTGTTTCCAGATTCTGGGTACAATACCCTCGGGATATGTAGGATTCAGATTTGTATGTGTGTTTGTTTTCCCTTCCCGAGGGGATCTGGGCTTGGCTTTTGTGCTTTTGGCCACTTTGCTCCTGGTTGGAATCCTGTTCTATTGTATCTGCTTGGTCTGGGACTGTTCATTCCTAGCTTTGCATTTCCACCCTGATATTCTTAGTTGTTTCTTAGTTCCTCTCTTGCCTGATCATCTTACTGGGATGATATCTAGAAAGATGTTTTGGGAGCCCCAAGGCCTGAGCAAAATACCGGGTTGGGCCAGTTCTTCCAGGTTTAATGAAAGGTTAGAAATCTACACCCCCACCCCCCAAGTCTCATTGTAGGAAACCTATGGCCAATATCCTTCACATATCAGACCTGAACTGAACTTTTGGAGGCTCTCCTGAGACTGTCCCTTTGGGGAACAACTACATTCTAGCCTCACTCATCTTGGTTCTGGGCTAGGGAGTTAAGGGGTAGGAAGGCTAGTCCCTTCTTGGAGATGAGGAATCCTTCCTTAAAACTTAGTTTAAAAAAATACTGCTAGGGAGTAGGTAGGACCTGGTGCTGTGTTGGCATTTCTAGGGCCTCAGAGAGATTAAATTCTACTTAGGTACAGTTGGTCAGGACAGCATTGCTCTGTTGCCAGAACTCTCATTGAGTTCAGTTCCCAGCTTTAGGGTAGTCATGAGGACAGACTTCTTAAGGTGGGAGGCTATGAGGGGTGGGGTGGAGAGGGAGCAATCAGTAGTGGTTGTAAGAATAATGTTTCAATCAATCAACTAACATTTTAAATGTCTGATGTTGACTGAGCATTGTGCTGGGTTTCCTGACACAACTCAAGGTCTAGTAAAAGGGAACAGACACAAGCACAGATAACTAGAATATATACATTATTACATGTCTTAGAGAGTTGCAAAGCAAAATGAGATTCAGGGGGGAAAGCTGTCACCCACTGGGCAGAAGCAGGGAAGAATTTACAGAGAAAATGATATTTAAGCTATTTAATGGGAATGCTAGTATGCCAAGAAAGTGGAAAAGAGAGTCTTTCAGGCACAAGGGCCAACATAAGTGAAGGTCCAGAACCTGAAGGGCAGCAGAAAGAGCCAACATGTTTGACTGGAGTGTGGCTAGTATAACAAGGGAACAGTAGGAGAATTTGAAATGTAGGGTGGTGCCACATTGTAGAAGACTTTGGGTGATAGGCAAAGAAGTTTGATTATAATCCTCCCTTAGATATGTATAGTGGGTTGTTGCTTACAGAGTGCTTAGCAGCCTTTTATGAAAGGCAGGTCAGGTATGTTTATTTCCATTTTACAGATAAGGAAAATGCAGCTGCAAGAATTACTTGCTCTTGTGGCAGTTTGTACCACATTGTTAATCTAGCATCCATGTTCTCATTCTCTTTTTCTACATGCTGTGATGCTTCATAAAGAACTTTATCCTTTGACCCCCTTCCTGCTTCATTTTCTTCTATAGATGAGTGCTATATAGAGCACTAGGCCTGGAGTCCAGGAGACCCAGTTCACATCCATCCTCTGGTACTAGCTGTATGACCTTGGGCTAGTCAGCCTCTGATTCAGTTTCTTCAACTGTAAAATGAGAATAATAGCACCCACTTCCCAGGATTATTATGAGAATCAAATAAAGTATTATTTGTAAAGTGCTTATTGCTGTATCTGGCCCTTAGTAGATATTTGATAGAGCCTTTCTTCCTCCCTCCCTCCCTCCCTCCCACCCTCCTTAACTTCCTTCTCCTCACCTCATATTTAACTGGGAAGAAATGGAGGCTCAGTTGATAGGAAGGAATTTTTTATTTATATCCTTTCAACTGATTTAGGGTGAATGGTGCCTAGGAAGTCTTAGAGGTGGTGAGTGGAGCAATATGACATTGCATTGACAGACCCTTTCTAGAATCAGTGATGTTGATATGTGAGTCAGAGGCAGAGAGTCAGGAGTGGGAAGAAGGTTCTGAAAATGAGAGTTTTAAGTGTTTGGAGTACAAAAAAAGCAATCAGAACCGGAGGAGGGAGGGCTCTATAGGAGTACCCAGAGGAGTTGGGGAGAGATTTTCTGAATTGGGATGGTATTAAATCCCTCCCTTGAAGGAAGGGTAGAGTTTGGATTGACAAGAAGAAAGGAGGAAGTCACTCTAGGATAAGATGGATAATAGTGAAACTAGGTTGCCAATGTTTGTGTCCAGGGAGACCTTAGAAGTAAATTTAAGGTCAGATTGTGGAGGACTTTGAATGTCAGATTAGGGTTGAGAGATTTGATTGAGTATGGGATGGAAGGTTCTAGAGCCTGATGGAATCTTAGAGATCATTCCAGACAATCCTCTCTTACCAATAAGGAAATTGATCCCCAGAAAGGAACCACAGGATGGAGATTTTTACTCTGGACCTCTTGATTCCAAGTCTTTCACTCTTTCTACCCTATCATATTCACTGTTTTCTGGGGAGTTGATGAGAAAGAAGTAGGCTTTGGGGAAGTGATTTTGCAGGGTAATTGAGTGGCAGGCTATTTATTATAGGATCCCTAGAATGGATGAGGAGGGATTAGATTCAGGTGACTCCTATTATAATGATGAAAGAAGAGCATTCTGTGTGCATTTGTCTCGACTCATCTACCAGATTTGGAAGTTCTGAGATGATAGGTACCACAGTTTCTTGGTGATCTTTGTCACCCAATAGAGTACTGCCTAGGGCTTGGCACAGAGGAACTATTGTTTGGAACTACCTCTAGACTTTGTGAAGGAAGAATAATAAGGTCTTGGTAACAGCTTTAATATCTTGGATACTGGGGTATAGGCTAGGGAAGGTTAGATGACTAAAAGTTTCTATCCAGTCTGGGAAATGGTACCATTGACAGATGGTAAATTGGAAAAGGGAAGTAAGAATTCTTTTTCTCAGAAGTTGCTTTTCTTTCATTCCATTGAAGTGATTTTTTGATCTTATAGATTTGGGACTAGAAGTAACTTCAAATGTCATCTAGTCCAAAATCCTCATTTTACAGGTGAGGTCATTGAAACTCATTCAGAGGTTTAAGGGACTTGCTCCAGGTCACCGTGTCATAAAGTAGAAAAGCTGGAATTTGAACCACTATGGTAAGTAAGTACTGAGTTATCATAGTGATGCTCAGAGAAGAAAGGAACTCACTGGGGATTAGAGTAGTTGAAGAATATTTGAGCTGGCTTTGAAGGGAAGAGAGGTGGATGGGATTTAGAGATGGAAAAGGATATTCCAAGCAAAAGGAAGAGTAGAAGGGAAGTTTAGCAGGTCAGAATGAGCATTGTGTATGATTAGAGACTAGTTTGACTGGAGGGGAAGGATGCATGTAAAAGAAGAGGAAAAAACAGTTGGCAATTGATTGGTTATAGGGATCTGGAAAAAGAAGAACCAATCTCATTCCTAAATTTGGAGCTTGGGCAAATAGGAGGATTGGTTGAGGACTTGTTGAAAAAAATACAAAGGTGTTAGGTTTCATGTGGCTACCAATTGTCTACATGATCAAGTTAAAATTACTTAGCCTAATCACCCATAGTCACCCTAGCCAAGGTTACCCATAACTGGCTTCTCTTACAGACAATTGGGGAGTCACTGAATATTTCTTAGTGAATAGAGTGACATGATCAGTCATCTCTACTTTAGGTCTGGCAGTTTGTGGAGGATGGATTGAGACCCTAATCTTGTTTAGGAGGTTGTGGTAATTCAAACAGAGGCCAGGGAGTCATGGATATGTATGCTTGCACATACCACATATAAGAATAAAATGGCCGGGTCAGAAGTAAGAGGCAAGAAATGAAAAATTGATAGGATTTGGAGATGATCTAGAGAGATAGGAAGATGATGTGGAGAGATAGGAAGAAGGCTGGTGCTGTGGAGAGTAGGAATGAAGTTGGGAAAGGGAATTGGTTTGGGAAATCAATAGTATAAGTTTGATATTTCCTGAGATAATTAATGTCAAGATACCTGATGAGACAATCACAGAGCTGACTAGCACCTTGAAAACCATATTGTCTGCCTGAGCTTTCCCAACATGTGGACTCCAAGCCTTTCCTTAAAAACTTCCCATAAGTGAGAATTTCATCATAATCTGCTTTCACAGAACTTTAATTGGTAGGATGCTTTTCCTTCCATCTTTTTTTTTGGTTTTTTTTGTTTGCTTTAAATTAAGTCCTTACTCTTTGGGGTTTTTTTTTGTTGTTTTGTTTTTTTAATAGTCCTCACTCTTTGTCAAGCACTATGCTAAGTAAGCTATTGGGATATAACAGAAAAGTAAGAAATGTCTGGTTTCCCATTCGGAAGGAATCAGAGAGGATTCACAGAGGCATGTAGTAAGTGGCAGAGCTGGGGTTTGAACCATAACATTTAAGCTCTGACAGGGCCAAAATGGAACACATGATCTTTTCCCACAAGCCCTCCCCTTTTCCTAATCTTTTGTATTGCTCTAAGGGCACTGCCTCTTTCTGGTTCCCCAGGCTCAAACTAAGGATCATCCTCAGTTAGTCACTTTCACCTCAAATCCAAGCTGTTTTCAAGACCTGTCAAGTCTGTCTTCTCATATACATTCCCTTCTCTCCTCTGACTGCCACCACCTTGGTGCAGGCTCTTTTCACCTGATGCCTGGATTATATCAGTAGCCTCCTGGTATGGCTACCTGCCAGCAATCGTTCTCCATTCTAGTCCATCATCCACTCAAGCTTTCCTCACTATCACTCCTACTCAGTAATCTAGTGGCTTCCTATTATCTCTAGGATTAAATATAAAACCCTCTGTTTGGCTTTTAAAGCCCTTTATAATCTGACCCCTTCTTACCTTTCCTAACATCTTACAGCTTCCATTCAGTGACATTGGTTTCCTTGCTGTTCTTGAACAAGACACTACATCTCCTGAATATTGGCCATCCCTCATGCCTAGGACTCTCTCTTTTCTGTCTCTTAACTTCCTTGGCTCCCTAAGAATCTCAGCTCAGATTCTATGTTCTGCAGGAGATCTTTTCTACTCCTCCTTAATGTTAGTGTCTTCCAATTTTTTTTTTCCAATTTCCAGTATTTCCAATTTTCCAGTGTGTATCTAGAATAGTTAAGTGGTATAGTGCTTGGCCTGGAGTCAGGAAGACATGAGTTCAAGTATAGCCTCAGGCACTTACTTAGATGTGTGACCTTGAGCAAGTTTCTCTCTAAAATTTACCTGGACAAGTCTCTTTACCCCTTAAAGCTTCTGTTTCTGTATCTGTAAAATGAGAATAATAATAATAGCAGTTAATTCCCAGGGTTGCTTTGGGGACCCAATGACATAATAATTGGGAAGTGCTTAGGTCCTGGCACATAATAATGTTACATAAATGTTAGCTATTATTATTACATATCTTGTTTGTACATAGTTGTTTGCATAGTCTCACCAATTAGATTGAACTTCTTGAGAGCTCTGTGTGAATGTGTGTGTTGTTTATGTTTTCCTTAGATTCCTGGGGCTTATTAGTACAGTGTCTGTCATATAGAAGATACTAAATAAATGTTTCCTGACTTGATTTAAAATGCTGGGGAAAGCACAGCAGAATAAGATGCCTACCCTATGGGTGCTAAGAAAAAGAGGAGCTCACTAAGGATTAGAGTAATTGGGTAGAGTACTTGAACTGATTCTCAAGTTTCTGACCCCAAAGGTAAGAAAACTTTTTATAAAATACAATGGAATTCCAAAAACAAAAATATGAGAGATGATTTCCAGTTTGCTTGTTTTTAGTCTAGGAAGGATAACAGAAGCTAACACAATCCAGTTTTTATTCAATTGCTCAGAAGACAAGTGATAGAGAATTGGCATCACAGTCTTCATCATAGTGCTTATACATACAGAAATACCAACACAGAATGAGAAGGAACAGTCAGGGAGGTAGGACAAAAACCAAGATGATGCTATGTTATAGAAGCCAGAGCAGGAGGTAATCCCCAGGGTCCATGGCTACAGAGAAGGCAGGTAACCTTGCTGAGAGGGTTTGGGGAAGAACTAAATTGTAGGGGTTGGAGTTAAGTGGGAAGAAAGGAAGCAGTTAGAAACACAAATTCTAGGAATCTTGGCTCTAGAACTAGAAGAGGGCTCATTTAGAGCTTATCAAGTCCTAATCTGTCCTGTAATTGATGGAGGAATGGGCCCAGAGAGATGTAATCAACTTGCCCAAAGTCCCATCAGTAGTAAGGACCAGATTTCAGTTTTTGAAACCGTGTGCTTTGACTTCAAATGAAATGATCTTTTCAATTTCAGCGTGATCCTTGACAGTAATTCATTTGAGAAAATGGAAAGTGTGGGAGGCTGCAGAATTTTGCATGCATTATAAAACTGACTTACTGTGTCCAGTTGGATTTAACTTTTTACCAGTGAAATGGGTAGAGATGTTAGTCAGTGAGGACAGCAGGATCAAATGAGGGTTTTTGGAGGCCAGCCAGTGACAGTAGAAGGCTTTCCTTCCTTACTTTAGAAAGAATGGCTAAGGAAGGAGAACTTCTGCTATGTAGAGGGAGGAGAGGGGAGCTGTAGGTTAAAGTGTGTTTCCATGTACTCACTTGACTTATGCTTTAGGATGGCCTTATCCTTTCCTTGAGAGTGGCGGGACCAACAAAGGTCATCACTCCCAGGGTTTGAGAAAGATTTGCTTTGAGAGGCAGGAGAAGTTTTAGTTCAGGATGGGTGTATTTGAAGGCATTTCTGGAGGAACTTGCCCCTAGTTACCTATCTATTTCATTTTTCCCTTTGTGGTGGTATGTAAGGCACCACCACCCCAGTGAGGCTGAGAAACTCTTCATCTCCTTGGGGACCGAGGTAACTCAGATAACATTGGAGCTGTTTTGTTGGTCTTGTAATCCCTGGTTTAAGCCAGCTTTAGGTGGAAATTTAGGACTAGAGTTGCTGGCAGAACCCTCACCTAGTCAGTGGGCTTAATGGAGAAAATGATGCTTAGCTCATTCCTGCAGTGATGCTCATTTGTAGTGAGAGGGCTGTAGTTCAGGTTCTGGCACAGTCTTCCATGGACCATGAGTGCCTTGGCATACAGTAGGTTCTTAATAAATGCTCATTGAATTGATGAGAGATCTCTATATGTTGGTGAAATTTAGGTAGGTGTCATTGGGTAAGTCATGTTAGAACCTCCAAGGGTCCTCCTTCTTTGTCTTCTATGAACCCTGTCCCCCTCCCTCCCTCAATTGCTCATCTGTAAAATGGAGACAGTAATTGCACAATCCAACCCTACAGTGTTGTTGAGGGAGAAAAAAATTGTACATGTGAAAATGTTAAAAGAATTTGGAGATGCTATTTATTATTATTGCTGCTTTCCCATTAGCCTTCCCTATCTCTCCCTTTCCATCGGTCTTTAAAACTACCTATATTACTTGTGACATTCACTTTCTGGCCCCCAAGCAGTGGGTAAATGGGGTAGTTGGTCTAGGGAACATGACTAGTGTCCAGGCTGTTTGGCTTCCTTTGAGGGTCAGCCAGTCTGGGAAAATGACTGCTAAGTAACAAGTAAATTGGGGTATGGGGGTGGAGGTACAAATGTAAATGAAGTCTTTAAAAACCTATAAGGTCTTGGTCCCTTCTCTTTAAGCACCAGCAACCCCTCCCCCCCCCTCCCCCCCACTCTGGCTCCCTGAAGAAGTGGGTGTCTATAGCCCAGTAGTGGGAATAGGCCCCAGTAAAAATCAAAGCCATAGTTTAGGAGTTGCCAAACATGTAGCCTTCTCCCTAGCATGAAAAAAACAAATATTGTCTGTTCTTCCAAGAAAATTACTGATGCAGAAGTTCTGTGAGAAGAACATACAGTACTCTATACAAAAGTCATATGTTGACATGTGGAATTGACATGTTAAATTACCTGTGATTTATTATCCTATAGAAAACTCTGCTTAGAGCCATTGAGGTAATCTAAATCCCCATTGTCTCTATCTTGTAAATCATTACTAACCATTGTTAACACCCTGCAAAAGGCTTACCTAATCCCTTAGCCTTCATCATTTTCCCTATAAAAGTATGTACCCCAAATTATTAAACTTTGTCACTGGTCAGCAAGAGGACTTCTGCATGTCTTGTCAGTTGGACCCTACTGTAATCCCAGAATCATTTTTCTCCTCCTGGTTCATTGACCCATGAGTAATTTGTCATCATCACCTGACAGGGGTCAGTAGAAATCACATGGGGACCTAAGCTAGACACATTTCTGGTTTCTTCTCCCTAGTCAATTAGGTCTCCATAGCCCATAAAAGTGCTTTCTAATTAACCAGGTATGAGGTTTTATGTATGCTTGATTAGCAGAGCAATTTGCAATAATTTCTCCCCCAAGAATTACTAATTGAAATTTTTTTAAAGCCCTGTGGAGACTGAGAACTCCCTTCCTTTGCCCAGCCCAGCCTCAGGTGTTTTCAGGACAGTTAGGTGGTAAGAATAGTCTTCAAAATCCATGAGAATAATGTATGCAAGTACTTTAAGTGCTATATAAATGTCAGCTCTTATTTTTGTCATTCCTTCTAACCAACTCTTGTTGCCTCCTTAGTCTTCCCTGTTCTCTATTGGCTATTCAGCCCCTCCTCTTGCCAGCTCCTATCTTTGGAGACAACTGGCATCTCCTGGGTAAGGGCAGTTATTATCTGGGTCTATCCATAGGCTTTTGACCTGCTTTCTGGCCACTTTTCCTTCCCTATACTTACCATAATCATGGCGAAGATACTAGAGACCTGGTTTCTACAGTCTTAATTTCTTTCTCAGTAAAATGAAGAGATTTGACTTAGATCAGGGGCTCTTAACATTTTTTGTATCGTGGACCCTTCTATCCATCCATCTCTGGAAGGCTGCAGACTCCTCTGAAGGTTTTTAAATTCATAAAATAAAGGAAAACAATTTTATTGGGAGAGTTATCAGAATATATATGTGTGTGTGTTTGCATATATGTATATACTACACACACACACACACACACACACACACACACACATTTTTTTTTTTAAGTAGCCTCATGGAGCAGCTAGGTGGCTCAATGGATAAAGAACCAGGCCAAGAGAAGCAAGATCCTGGGTTCAAATTTGACCTTAGACATTTCCTAGCTGTGTAACCCTGGGCAAGTAAGCCTAGCCCTTACTTCTCTTCTGCTTTGGAACTAATACTTAGTATTGATTCTAAGATGGAAGGTAGGAGTTTTTAAAAAGTTAAAAAAAAAAGTAGCCCTAGATGATCATCTAGGTAGTTCCTTCTTGCTATACAATTCTAAGAGACAATAGACCATCTGGTCCACAGATCCCTTTGGAAAATCACTGCACCTGGGACCCAGAGAGCAGCAGTATAGCCCAAAGGCTAAGCTTAAGCAGGGAAGTTGTATAGCTTCTCCATTCCCACATGGCCCATTTTGGGGGGCTTGGGGCCCTCTTGTTGGCTAACTGTCAGGTGTCATATTTCTTCCTACTATGGAAACTAGCTCTCTGATGGCAGTATCAGCTTAGCTCCAGAGAGGTGGGCAGAGTTCACAAGATCTCCCCAACAATGGGATTAGTTTGATACCCTCTTTATCATCTAGGCCCTCCCCTCTCCTGGAATTCTTTTTCCATTCTTGCCCATCTTTTAATACCTAGACCTGGATCCTGGGGGCTAGGATCCCCAGGCTCCAAGTCTATTTTTCCACTTGGTGCCTCAGCTTCTCCCTCTTGTTATCCAGGGAGGTTCGCCCCTGAGCTTTGCTCAGCCTCATTGTGTGAGGACTTTGACATCCTGGGTGGAGGGAAGGGGGGCTTCCCCCATCCCTCCTCAAGCTGCTCCCATCATGGCTCAGACCCTGCAGATGGAGATCCCCAACTTTGGCAACAGTATCCTGGAATGCCTGAATGAGCAGCGGTTGCAGGGTCTCTATTGTGACGTGTCAGTAGTGGTGAAAGGCCATGCTTTCAAGGCTCACCGAGCTGTTTTGGCTGCCAGCAGCTCCTACTTCCGGGACCTTTTTAATAGCAGCAAGAGTGCAGTGGTGGAGCTGCCTGCTGCTGTGCAGCCCCAGTCCTTCCAACAGATCCTTAGCTTCTGCTACACTGGCCGCCTCAGCATGAATGTGGGCGACCAGTTCCTCCTCATGTACACTGCTGGTTTCCTCCAGATCCAGGAGATCATGGAGAAGGGCACAGAATTTTTCCTCAAGGTAAGCTCACCCAGCTGTGACTCACAGGGCCTACACGTGGAAGAAACGCCCTCGTCAGAGCCTCAGAGCCCTGTGGCCCAGACGTCCAGCTGGCCAGCCTGCAGTGCCCCACTCCCTCTTGTCTCTCGAGTTAAGACTGAGCAACAAGAGTCAGACTCGGTTCAATGCACGCCTGTAGCCAAGCGGTTATGGGACAGTGGCCAGAAAGAAGGTGGTAGCAATGGCAGCCGCAAAATGGCCAAGTTCTCAAGCCCGGACTTAGGAGGGAACCGATCCCAGCAGCCACAGCCCCTGGCTCAGCAGCCTCAGCAGCAGCAGCAGCTGCCCCAAGGCATGGCACCAACCCCAGTGCCAGCAGGGACAGCGGGTATGGGGAGTGGGCCCAGCACATCAGAACGGACCAGCCCTGGGACATCCAGTGCCTACACTAGTGATAGCCCCAGTTCCTACCACAATGAGGAGGATGAGGAGGAGGATGCAGGGGAGGAGGGCTCTGATGAACAATACCGCCAGATCTGCAACATGTACACCATGTACAGCATGATGAATGTAGGCCAGACAGGTGAGCGGGGGAGCCCCCTGGGGCGGGGGAGGGAGGGGCTTAGCCCCGGGGAGGCCCTACAGCCCCCATCGGCACTCCCCTCCCCTCCCCTCCCCACTCTCTCCCCAGCTGAGAAGGTGGAGGCCCTGCCGGAGCAAGTGGCCTCCGAGTCCCGCAACCGAATCCGGGTGCGGCAAGACCTGGCCTCACTGCCAGCTGAGCTCATCAACCAGATTGGCAATCGATGCCATCCAAAGCTCTACGATGAGGGAGACCCTGCTGAGAAGCTGGAGCTCGTAACAGGTGGGCCCGGGAGTCTGAAAGGGCCTTCCTCACTGTGTTTAGACCCTGGGGTGGGGTAGGGGGGAATAGGGAACACAAGGGCTGAACAAGGCTATCAGATCTCTTGATCACAAGGAGTTCAGTTTACTTGGAGAAAAAGAACATGTGGTTATGAAAAATTTTAAGAGTTGTAAATGAGTGGTACAGTTTACAGTTACTAAATTCTTAGGACTCAAGAGAGGGAAAAGATTTTGGAGGGTTTGGAATAGTCAAGAAAGACTACAGGAAATGGGACTTTTGTAGGGCTTCCAAGGTAAGAAAAGTAAGAATTGGGAGGGCATTTCCAGGCCAGGAGAGCCTTCTTGAGGTGGGAATCTGAGGAGGAGCTGGGCTAGGCTTGAACAGTAGCATAGCAGTTAAGCTTTGATGTCTCCTGGAACTCCATTCAAGTCCTAGTTACTTTTTTCCAGCTTCATTCTGTATTTTTAGCCCCTTGACTCTAATTATTTGTCTTCACTGTGCCCAAACCCCTGCCTAGGCTAGAGGTCCATCTGGCTGGGCTGGGTAGGGTTAAATGGACTTTTGTGGGTTAGCCATTGGTTTAGAAGGGAGAGAGGCTTTGTGTGATTTGCCTGGCCTTTACTCAGCATGCCACTCTTCCCCCTTCCCCTCTACCAGGCACCAATGTATACATCACAAGGGCACAACTCATGAACTGTCACGTCAGTGCGGGCACAAGGCACAAAGTTCTCCTTCGTCGACTCCTTGCCTCCTTTTTTGACAGGTGAGGCCCAGTCTTCCCTTCATTTAAAAACAGCAAGCATGTACTAATGCCTTTGGTGCATCCATGGAGTCCCGAGACCTAGCCTAAGGGCTCCATGAAAACTCAGCTATTGCTTTGTCCCTTCCTCCCCCCTCTGGAGTGAAGGGTTCAATGCCCTCCCTTGGCCTGGGCTGGTAAAACTGAGGATCCCATGTAGTTCAGCTCTGATCCCACTTCTCCCTCCAGGAACACTCTGGCCAACAGTTGTGGCACAGGCATCCGATCTTCCACCAATGACCCTAGCCGAAAACCCTTGGACAGCCGGGTCCTCCATGCTGTCAAGTGTAAGGACACTGGGGCATGTTGGGAAGGGAGGGAATCCAGGGCTTGGGAAATATAGAGTCAGTACCCAGGAGGGCCAGGGGGCTGGTTCAGCAGCATTCATTCATTAAGAAAATACTCTAAAGTGCCACTTTAGTGCTTAGCACAATTCTGTGTGAGGAAGACAGAATGAGCCATGATCCTTAAGGCTTCCCTTCCTTCCTCTCCCTTCATCTCTCCCCAAGTCTACTGCCAGAACTTCGCCCCCAACTTTAAGGAGAGTGAGATGAATGCCATCGCTGCGGACATGTGTACAAATGCCCGAAGGGTGGTGCGTAAGAGCTGGATCCCCAAGCTGAAGCTACTCATGGCTGAAGGCGATACATATACAACTTTCATCAATGACACAGGCAAGATGGAGCCTGACATGATGGGTGTGGAGCATGGCTTTGAGACAGCCAGCCATGATGGTGATGCTGGGCCCTCAGCCGAAGCCCTCCAATAACCCTTCCCCTCTCCCCTGCCCTGCCTGGCCTGGCCTTTCCTGGCCTGCACCCTTTCTCCTCTCCCTCCTTCCCTACTGCAGGCTACCCTTTGGCAAGGGTTCTCTCTGCCTTTCACATTGGACTTCGTTTATTCTTTGGTTAACATCCCCTCCTCTCCCTGGTCCAGTTTGCCAGAGGGGACGTGTGATCACTGCACGCTGCTGTCTGTCCCATTCACCCCCACCCTCCAATAGCACCACTTCTTTGCCATGGTGTACGTGGCACCAAGGAGCAGAAATTCAGGTGGCCTTGTGGTCCCATGGTGTGGGCTGAAGTGGGGAGTCTCTCTGGTCTCCTGCCCTATTCCCCATTTCATGACAGGCACTGAGTGGCTGGGAGAGTATCAAACATGGTTTTATTTCCTTTACTTTTTTTTTAAACACACTCAGAATGATCTAACTATATATATATAAAGAGAGAAATCTATAGACCTAGAAATAATATATATATAGATATATATATATATATAAATATTTACCAGGAAAGGAAAAGCATGTTCGTCCTACAAGCAAGAGAAAATGAGTAACAGTCTTGCCTCAGTGGCAAACAGCTACCCCTCTCCTCCCCACCCCACCCCCAACAGTCAGTGCCCCTATAGTATCTGTGGCAGTGGGCATCTGGGGGGTTGGACTCTCCCTGCCCTCCCTGGAAGATTGCCTTTAGAGGCCAGTCAGCCTCTGGCTCCCTTCATACTTTGTTCTTCCAGGTCTCTAGTCTGCGTTTCCTTCCTTCTTCCTCCAGAGTCTCTGGCTTTTTTCATCTTCATTCTAACCCCACTTTTCCAAAGAACTTTCCCGTCTATTTAATTTTATTGTTGGGATATACTGCAGGATAGTAAGAGCAACTGGCAGTGACCCCATTGAACAGGGATGAAATGGAAGTTTCTCTGCCACCCTCCAGGTAAAGCAATCTGCCAATATCACGGCAAAGGAGCAGGGAGGCTTGGATTAGAACTTGGTTCTCTAGACTTATGGACCAGCAGTCTTTTGCTTAACATACTCTTGCTGCCTCCCATTTTTAATCCATTTTGGTGCTTTCTGGAGGAAGGAGCAGGCACTGAATCAAGTCATTATTTGAGGGTAGTGTAGAGGGAAGAGCAGTGCGTGCGTGCGTGCGTGCGTGCAGGGTAGGAATGACTTGAATGGTTTTGCTTTGGTAAAACAAGATTGAATCTGAGTAGGGGAATGGTAGAGCAGGGTTGGCAGAATGGGGGGCAATGAGGCTGGGAGGGTTTCAATTCACACTGAAGTCTGATCACCCCCTACCCCCATCTTTTGTGGACTGAAACCTATCCTGGGGGCCCTGGGGCTTCCCTCCCTGTCCAGTCCCCATCTTTCTTTTGTCTCTTTCCCCTAAGCTCTGTTTATAGACTTTTTAAGAATACCTTTTGTAGCAAGTGTTAAATCTTATGGAAATATCAGGATCCTTTTCAAACCAGTAGGAATGTGAGTCTTCCCCAGAACCCCCTTCATGTCATCTACCTCCCAATCTGGAGGTGTGGTAGGTAGGCTCAATTGGCTTTTGGGATCTAGAAAGTGCTGGGTAGGATAGGATAGGGTGGGTACAATCTGACCATGTATTATTGGTTTTGTCAGTTTTTCTTTTAATGTGCCCTTCTGTCCTTTATGATCCTCATTTCTTCCAGTCCATGGCTTTCCCACTAAGACTTTCTGGCAAGTCCAACCTGGACAGGCCCTGTCTAGGGGGTTAGTTCTCATTGTTCATTATTTTAAATATGCTGATTTGTGGCTGTTCCTTTTCCTTAATAATGATCTTTTCTGGTTTGTTATATGTGAACATGGACTTTTAGGGGGGTTCATTTTTATTTTCTTCTCCTGTCTCTTCTCCGTCTTTCCCCTTTTGGGCCCCTCCAATCCTGGGTGACCTCTCTCCCAAAGAGTTAGGGTGCTTCTGCCTTTGGGGCAAATCCCATACTCTTTCTCAACCTCTCATTGGTTCAGAGATTTACAAGTAAAAGGGAGGGACTATATAGAGCTTATCTTGTTCATTCTTGACTCACTGAAAGTATATGACTTCAGGGCTAGGCATAGAAATCAAGTTTCTTGACTCCAAGTTTAGTATTATTTTCTCTTCACCACACCATCTCTTGGATCTAAGGCCCTGAAGAGGCCATCCTTGAGGGTAGGTGCTTAGGCATCTAAGGGCACCTGCAGTTACTTCTGCCTCCTTTCCAGACTTCCCTAAGAGTGATGCTACAGGATCAGTTACAGGTTCGAGGGCAGAAACTTCTTTGATCCCTCAGGGTCCCAGATTTATCAGCAGCTCTGTGTCCATCATCACTGATTGCATCTCTAGGTTCACCAGCTAATGAGTTGTAAGTTTTTGTTGATTTAACCACTTGCCCAATACTAAGGGCTAAGAGCTGGAGATAGAGAGACAAAAAGTGACACAAAACAGTAACTGCCCCTTAATGTAATTCCTAGGCTTCTCTGCTTTATGATTCTTAGAAGAGGCAAAGTCAGAACTGCCCTGCCTGAGAGTCTAATGGCTGGATACTGTCCCTTAATCTGTTATGTGTGAGTCATTTCTTTCAGAAATGCCTAGTGCCAGAGTTTGGGATTGTGGCATTGTCCTTGATTTTTTTTTCTGCTTTTGTACTGGGGTCCACTTGCAGACAGTGTAAGAGAATACCTACCCTTCTCATTGTTTGGCTCTATGTTTTCTGCTTTCCAAGGACTTTGCCCAGGGCCCAGTGGGCCCTATTGTGCTATCCACCAAGATGACTTGAGTTGTCACCTGTATTGTCTAGCTCTACAGGGTCTGGCAAGGGATAGTGGTGAGGGAGACATGCATTTAGAAGAAGCTCCCATCCCTTGGACCGGAGGACTTTGGCACAGTGCATCTAGGGGACAACCCCGTGGCTCAGTTACAGGCTACCAGTTACTTTAAAAGGGGGGAGGGGAAGAGGGGAAATCTGAAACCTTTTGAAGAGGCCATTTGAGGAAAATTTGTGCCCCCTACCCTGTTTCCCAAAGCTAGCCCATTTCTGTCTGCCTGATCTTTCCTAGGCCCTCAGGATAAACCCTTCTTTTTAAATAACCCTGCTTAGTATGGGCTAAGGGAGAAAGAGAGCAAGCAGTTTTTTTACCCCAGCACCAGAGCCCTCTTATACCATTTTCTGTGTCTAATTCTCAGTCACTTTCCTAAGCCCCTGGGAAGGGACATGAAGACCTTTCTTCCACTAAAATACAAGCACCTTATCTGCCCTCCCTCCCTGAAACTGCCCTAATTCCTCTTCCCCAAATCTCCCAAAGCACAAGGCCCCTCAAGGTGTTCTAGCTAGGGTCACCTATGAGGTTCTGGGACCAAATTGGGGAAGGAGAGATCAGTGAGGAGGGGAGGCAGAGTGGGAGCCCCGTCTTACCTTGGTGCCTGGGGTAGGAGGAAGGACAGTATGTGTATCCCTTATATATTGTGGTCCCTAAATCCAGCTATGAACCATGTAGCCTGTGGAGCTGTTTGCTCGATCAATGGGGATTAGGAGGGAAAGAACAGAGCATGGGGCATGGGGGTGGGCCAGAGTTGAAATTTAAAATTGAGTTGTTGACCAACTACTTTTCAGCACATTCCTGGCCCCTGGCCTAGCATAGGCTCTGGAGCTGTTGTCCTTCCATGGGCACTGACCTGGGTGCTACAATGAGAGAGGAGCAGTGATTGGGTGAAATTTAGCCATACCGGGCCTAATCTCTCTCCTCCAGTGTGATAGTTATTTCAGAGTGTCTCCCCAACCCCAACCCTTATTGGTCCCCAGGTTCCCCCTTCCCTTTAGGCTTGTGCTCCCTGGAAAAAGCCACCAGGATCTCCTATTTTATACACCTGGAAGCTTGAGGGGAGGTGTCATTTAGCAATAAAGGAGGCAGTGGGTGGGCAATAGGAGAGGGGAGAGACTTGTGGATTTCCAAATTCCCTGGTTGCAAACAGATGTTTGTGCTGTGATTCTGAGAACCATAGACTATTGGAGCTGAAAAGGACCCAGGAATCATGTCCAAGCCCCTAATTATATAGATGCCAAAAGGTGCAGAGAGCCTGGCATGGAACCGAGGGACTGTGCTGAATTGTGTTGGGGATGGGGGGTGGGGGAGTCAGCTCCTCACAGGAGAGCCAAAGACAAGGGTTGTGCCTTACCAAAGGGGAGCTGCCTCTGTCCCCCATGGACAGCCATGTTCTGGGCAGCCCTTCTCTTCCCCCCCCCCCCCCCCAGGGTCCTGCTCTTTACTTTCCTTTCTCAACCATCCCTCATCTAACCCCCCACCCCACTCCCTGTCCATTTGATGGCCTTTCTGCTGAGCTGCATGGCCCAGGAATGCTGGGTGCTTTCTGCTGATGCTGCAGCTGCTTCTCCACCAACCACCTCCAGAAGTCAGGCCCAGAATCAAGTTTTCCATTTAAAAAAAAAAAGGAAGGAAAAAATCAGAAAAAGACAAAAAAAATTTTCCCCAGACCCTGGGGCTGCCAGGATTTGTCTGTGTGAAGTGCCAATGACCTTGTGACCTTCAAAAAACACACACAAGGCTCCCCAGCCCCAAGCCCGCCTCACCCCCTGTGACCCCAGTAATGAGGCTTGCACATTAACTACTGTAAAAAGGAGCAGAGCTGGAGAAATGTGAATAATGGGAATAATAATACTGATAAGAATAAACAATGGCATTTGTAACTGGTTTCCATTTATTTACTTAAGAGAAAGGAGTTGCTGTCATGTTCTGACCCCATCTTAAGTGCCCATCAAAAAGCATAAAGGGAACACCGCCTATTTTAGCTGAATTCCCTCCCCAAACTCTAGAAGCCCAAGGTAAGCCTGTAGCAAGATTTAAAAAGCAGCTAGCTTTTTATTTCAATTGATATTCCTAGAACAGTGATGGAAAACCTTTAAATAGATAGAATGCCAAACTGGGTCCCTCCCCCCAGCACTCCCATTGGGCTTTTGGGTGGAACTGTCAGTGAAGTGAGAAATGTCCTCAGTGAGTGTAGAGAGGGGGAGGGGATTTTTCAGAGCACTCTGCTCCCCTCCATCATGCCACCTATGAGCTGCCCACCTTATCCCCTGTGCCCTCCCACTGCCTGCTGGGCAGAGGGGGGTGGAGATGTGAAAAAATGTCATCAGGCACAGTGGAGAGGGGGAGGGGAGCAGCTCTGTTCCAGTTCTGCTTTTCTAATAATGAACTGGGGGGGGGGGGGTAGAGGAGGTGAGCACATGCCCACAAAGAGCACTGTGTGCCATTTACCTGTGCCATAGGTTCATCATCACTGATCTAGAAGGTATCTGTACTTGGGGCAAAGTAGATCTTTCACCCAACCCAAGGTTAGAGGCACTGCCCTTGGCATATAATGTGGAAAAACTTGGAGGAAAGGTTGTACTCCTTTACCCCCAAGTAGCTTATTTTCTGCTGAGCTAAAAATCCAGCCAGTGGGGTGGTTCAAAAGAGCAAATTCTCCTGCTATAACCAATTCTCACCTCTAGGCAAAATTAAAGTGCAGTTACCATGGTCCTTTTACCCTCTTTGAGGGGTCACTGGGAGAAAAGTAGGCAGAACTTCATAAGGATCACAATGAACAGCAAGATGGCATGCTATTGCAGCTGGTCTGGGGGCATAGGAGGGGGTGTCCCTTGAGAGGGAGAACAAAAAGGGCCCAGGCTGGAGCTCTCTTCTCTCCACATACCCCTGAAGATCAAAGTAATAGGATTGTCTAATGGAGTGTTCTTCACTGTCCCTTAGTCATATGGGATACCTTGGCTAATTTTCTGAGGAGCCCATCCAGTCCTAGACTGAGTAGCATCTATTTCTTGGATAGTCATCCAACAAGCTGCTTAGCCTCAAGAGACCTATTTCCTACCTCTGTATGTAGGGGCCTAAGCTCCAAGAGGTATCATAACATTCTGCTCATTCAGCTCTTTGCTAGCCTGTCCTGATGTCTTTCAAGACTTGGATGGCCCATGACCAGTTATGGGGAGGCTTTGGTTCATTGGTTTGGTAACCCCACTTCTCAGGTCCCACCAACTGCAGATAATCTGGGCCAGTTTATCTCTTCCTCTTCTTACCTGCTAGTTCCCTGATGTATTGTGATTTGGCTAAAACGAGATGGACATCCAACTGATCATAGTGGCTACTGTCTTTGGAGGTACTGACTTACCAACCAGCATATGGAGAGGGGAAAGACACCTGAGAGACCTAGGCACTCAAAAATACTAGGTATACACACACTCACCCCTAGCTCCAGCACTTCCAGGCAAGACACACCATGTTAGCCTCAGTTTTTTCCATCTATAAATGTAAATCATTCAGCATTAAAATGAAGGGGTAGGTGGGACAGCTAGGTGGTTCAGTGGCCTGGAGACAAGAGGGTTCCTGGGCATCAGTTATTTCCTAGCTGAGCAAATCACTTAACTCCGGTTACTTAGCCCTTACCTCTCCTGTCTTGAACTTGATTTTAAGAAGGTAAGAATTTTTTTTTTAAATGAAGAGGCAAACAACAATCCTTGGCAGAGCTGCTGAGGTAGGAGGCATTTTGTTACCTATTTGTTTTTCTTATCAATGAAAGCTGTAGCTGCTGTCTATATGGTTCCCCCCTTTCCTAGGGATGGATAACATGAGCACTTCCTAAGCAAGTTCCAAGTCCAGAATCTTCCTATTGCCTCTTATGCCATCAGAGCCCTGGGCTTTCATCCACTTGGGCAGATTTCTGCATTTCCTCCACTAAATAAGCCCAAGCTCCAATTTTGAATTTTCCAGGGTTGGACTCTGATAAGTAGAGTTAATGGTCAGTTAAAGTGGAGACAGAAGGCTCCTATGGGTGTAAGGTGGAATCCCCAGGACCCTACCTCCTATCCTCTTTATTAAGTCTATTCCCATCTAGACCGGCTGCTCTCAAAATGTGGTGAGGTGGTCCCTTAAACCTTTTCTGGTAATCAATGAGGTCAAAACTTCATAAATAAAGCCATTTTAGTTTCTAATACAGTAAATATTGGTAAAACCTATATAAACAAAAAGTTCCTTGGGGGAAATCCTCAATAATTTTTAAGTTCAATTGAATCGGAAGACTATAAAATTTGCCTGGCCCAAGGCCATATAGTCTGTAGATGCCCATATACGATCAGCATGATGATGGTTAACATTTAATATCTCACTTTGCATGTTACCTCAATTTGTTCACAACAACCCTCTTAAGTGCGATTATCCTTACTTTAAAGAAGAGGAAACTGGGGCATTAAGTAAAGTTACTTGCCAGGGATACACTGCTAGTTAAGTGTCTCAGATGGGGTTTGGCCTCATCTTTGAAATTCAGCACTCTTGGACACTTGGTTCTCCCTTCTCCCTTCCCCTCAACCTTGTAGAATATCAATAGTCTCTTGCAGGTCCTCCAGGTCCCATTCAATGCCCCGGACGCTGTTGCGCATTGGTGGTCCAGTCGAATTCTTTCCTGTTGACCGTGACCTGAATCTCCAAATAGGGCTCTCGTTATCTCTGGTACGGTCCCCAAGAGGTGTTCACAGCCTTCTGCACCTCCCATAGGGGCGGTGAAGAGGGAAATGTCGGCCACCTCTGCTCCCCAGCCAAAGATCTGGATTTGTTGGGCAGAGGAGGGAGCGGGAGTCCCCACCCCACCCACCCCATGCCACGTGCCTTCCCCCTCAGCTGAGGCGCCGGGAGCATTCGGGTGAGGGGAGGGGGCGGGGTAGAACGATCCCCGCCCCTGCTCCGCCCCGGACGGCCCTCCGATCTTCTGCTGGTCTTGGCCGCTGCCTGTCACCTCAGCCGCCGGCCTCGGACTACAAAAAAGGAGGTCTTCCAGAGCCATGCCACACAAGTCCATTGGCAGAGGCCAGTACCCAGATTCCGAAAAGAGCGCAGGCCTCGCCCCCACACGCAATTCCCCCTTCCCTACCGCGGGGATCTACCAGACGTGGTCCTGGCACGGCGGTGGGAGGTGGGAGCGGCCCCAGAAGGCCGGAACTCAGAGACTTCCGCCCTCTCTGTGGCTTCATCAGCATCCCGGCCCCGTTCCCCATTTCTGCCCACCATCTTGGTTACGGGCAGAGCCAGCTTCCTGGAAGGGAGACACCGACAGACCTACAGATCCCAAGGAGCAGTGTGTAATAGGGGCGATAGCATGCCGACAATGTGTACGAACAAGGGCAGTGTGCTAAACAAAGAAGCCAGCCTCTGAAAGGCAGAGGGCTGGGCTCTCTAGTCTTGTCCACCCAACGTGACTCCCTCTCCGGACTCAATCTTTCTTCCATAATCGTCTCTAATCCTCAAATCCTCAAGCACTAATACCAAGTACTACTAGTTCCAGCTCTCTGCCCCTTTCAGTTACAAGAGGCAGTTCCTCCACTCGCAACCCCTAGAGTCCCTGACCTATGGTCTTGAGCCGCCTAACTGACCTGAAGAGGTTTGAAAGGAACGAGGATTAATTCTTTAATGCAAGTTTAGGAGATTTATGGATCAAAAGGTAGACTAAACTGCTCTCTTTTGTGCCGCGCCCACGGGTCGGACAACACTGTAAAGTTGGGTGGTAGAGGAGATAGATACCAAGGCCCAACTCCGGGGAGGAAAGGAGGGAGAGAGGAAGGGATGGGGGCGAGCCACTCACTTCTCCCTACACCTTCGTGAGCCATACACCTACGCAAGGAAGGTGGGGTGGGGTGGGGGAGAGGAATCTCTGGCCGGATCCTAATGGCCCACCAGGAGAGGCAGTTAATTCTAGGGAAAATAAGGAGGAATCTTCCCGGGACAGAACGCCAAAGAAATCTAGTCAATAAGCATTTATTAAGCATTTACAATTAAGGAACTTGTCTAATCCAAGAATATATTTGTATTTACTAAGAGGTCAGTCCTGACCCTTGAGGAACTTAAATTCTAATGAGTAAAGATAACACTCTAAAGGGGTTAGGGAAGTTACCCACGTAGGGGCGTGATAGAAGAAAATCCGGAAGCAGTCTGGAGTGGAGGCGGAGGAGAAAGAAGAGTAAACGCAAGAACGTGGGTACGAAACGCTAACTCAGTTACAACCCTGTAACCTCTGACAATTTCCTTTCCTAGACCTCAATTTTCTTATCTGTGAAATGATCTCTAAATTCCCTTCCAGATCTAAATCCCATCCTTCCTTCCGTTGGGAGGCGGGTCGGCTCCGAGGCTCGGGATTGGGGTTCCGGAAGGAGGCTTCTCATACACTGCACTGACCCTACGATTCCGGGCCTCTGCCCTTATTTGGGCAAGAGGAAGGAAGCAAAGCCGGCACCCGGCAAACCGTCTCTGGGCCTCCGGACGTCACCGTTACCTAATTTAGTCATGGAAACGAGAACTAGTGGCGGGAATGCACCATAGCGTCACAGGAGGCGGGGCCTTTTTCTTAAAGGGGCCGGACTTAGGGAAGTCGGAACTATGGAAACTAGAAAAACCCTTAGTTTTCCCACAAATACTCGCACCCTCTTTCTTTTTGGGAAAATCATCCTTCGGTCTGGGCGTGAAAAGCAGGAGTGAATCTGTGACATATGACGTTTAATAATTTGCTCTCCTTTCTCAGTCTCAAAGCTAGCAGAGGTGACATAGCTCTGGGAAATTGCTAGTTTTGTAAGACAAAAAATGCCAGTGGGCTCTTCTAGATGCTTGAGATATGGTGCAGGGTGCAAATGGGGGACTTGTCTTGCCCCGCTACAAGGCACATCCTGGAAAGGAACTTTAGAAGGTCTGAACCCGCTGTTACTTGCTGACAAGGCACTGTTGCCCCTTTATTCGAGCGGCAGGTCTCTAGGCTAATGGCTGCTAGTAGAGGTTGGCTTGGGATATCCCGCACCCAGCGCTTGAAGGGTTCTTCTCGTCTCCCTATATCTCATCCCGAGCTCAGAAACAATATGCTCCCAACTGCAGAAACAAAATGAAAATTGCACGGAGTCGAGGAAGAGGGGTTTCTCTCCACATCCAACTCGGTCCAGTCCTGGCCATTTTCCCCTCCCCCCCTTTCCCGGGGGCTTTGAATTAGGTCCGGCATTTCCGTCCTGTGGCTTTAAAGGGCCTCCGGTGGCGAGTCGAAAAGCCCGAGTAAGGCTTTCTGATTGGGCGGTGCGGCTCCTTGGTGACGCAAGTAGAAGTATAAAGGGCTCGGCCTCGGACCGGGTTTAGCTCATTCTTGTAAACGGTCTCAGTTTCCTTTTGTAGTTGGGAAGAATCTTGTCTCCTGTTTGAGACGGGCGTCTTTAGGAATAGGGATTGAAAGCAAATAGACTAGAAGGCTTGATCTCCTGCTCCCCTCGTCAGTTACCGGGCTTTGCCCTAGGGTCTCCCCGAGATAGCCTACTAATCTACCTGCCCATCTTCTGTTGTTGACCCCGGGTTCCAGCATGGAGGCACAGAAGGAAGCGCAACGTATCATGACCATGTCTGTGTGGAAGATGTATCATTCACGCATGCAGCGCGGCGGCTTGAGGTTGCACCGGAGTCTTCAGCTATCGCTGGTCATGCGGAGCGCCAGGGAACTCTACCTCTCCTCCAAGGTAGAGACAGAGGAGACGGAGCTATCCTTCGCAGCCGCGCCCCTGAACCTGCCTCAGCCCATGACGGCAGCTGAAGCGGGAGCTGAAGTTGATTCTCCGCAAGCGATTGAAGAGGCGATTCCGGCCCCAGAGCCCATGGAAACGCAGGATGCGAGGGAAACCGAGCCAGCGCCAGCCTGCAGCCACCTGCCTCCGGTAACCTTTGCCACTTTGCCTCAACTCTCAATGAAAGCCAACCGCAAGCGTCGGAGCTGTACCTTGGGCCAGGGTAGAGATGCTGGCCTGATCCCCAGCAAGAAAGCTAGGTTGGAGGAAGAAACAGTGCCAGCTGAAGGGAAGGCTGAAGTCGAAGCTGGGGACTTGGGGAGGCGGCCGTCGCAGGTGGAGGAGGGCCCCTTCCCGAGTCTGGCCCGAGTCTTACAGAAGCGCTTCTCTGGCATCCTGAATAACACCGGGGGGCCGCCAAAACCCACTGCTCCTCCCTCCTGTGAACTCAAGCCAGGTTGCCGCCAAGCAGACAACATGATAAACATCTTGGTGCGGACGGTGGTGGCTTTCTAAACTGAGCTTTGGACTCCGGACTGTGCCCGTAGCTTTAGCTGGCCCGAGCTAAGTCTAGGCCGCTGTCCATCCCTGAGCGACTGGGGAGACGGGGGGGCCTCAGACTCTGGTCCGTCCACCTCCCAGAGAGGAAGAAGACTGACTGATTTCGACTCCTGACTTTCCCCAGGCGCTGGTGACTGCTTTGGTGGCAGAAGGGGAGTGGTGGTGGTGGTGGTGGGGGGGGGACGAGAGAGCAGCTGCTGATCTGGAGAATCTACTCCATAATGCTGCTAAATAGAGGCTAGCCCGAGAGGAGAATGTGGGACTTTTTCTGATCTCGGTAGTCTTCCTCCAGCTGAGGCTTAAAGAGAGACCTCGGCGCCGGACTGGGTGGATGTCAGTGAAGCCAACCAGCACGCATCCTGACTTCAGAGACTCATGGAGACCCTGGTGGTCTTCACTTTTAAGAGATCTGCCTCAGATCTTTCTATTGAAAAGAGGCATATACGATGGTGCTATTGACGTGACTTGGTATTTCCTCCTACCTAACTTAATGTCTGTTCTTGGCCGCCCAGAGGAGGCGGTGGTGGAGCAGCAAGTACTGGGTGTGAGGGTGTTTGCTGGGGTGGGAGATGAGGTGGGGGAGGCTGGGTAGAATCTCCTTTCTCAGGGTTTAAACTTTTTTAATTGGGGGCGGTACGTCTGTCCCATTAAAGGTTTTTATATAAAATCCATTGGTGTTTCATGAGTATCACTGGCTTCCTTTTTTCCCTTCCCCCCTAAAATTCAGCCACCTCTACAATGACACACTTGTTCATATGATCATACTGACATCATGGGCTTGGGGAACTTCCTGTTTGCTGTCTTATGAACTCAGTATGAGTGTTGGGTGATGAGTTGGGAGGGAGTGGGACTGCTCTTGCGGGGGTTGAGTGGCTGTTGGAGGAGTGAAATGTGGGTGTGGAGCTGTTAGGGTTTTATGAGTCATTTAACCTAGAAAGGGTAGTGATTCCTTGTTAAATTCCTCACTAATGATGATCCGGAAATAGGGGCTTGAAATTCCATTCCCTTGTCCACCTCAGATAGACTAGACTGATCATCTAGTTTTGAGTCACTGGATGAAGATGGGGGAGAAAATAGAGAAGTCCTAGAAATATATGTACTTTGAATCAAAGGGAATGTTGTTACCACATCAAAATTGTAGTTACTCTGTAGGGTTAGTTTATAAAACGAAGGAAATTCAAAATCAAAAGGTGGGTTTTTTAGGTCCTGAAGAGGCATCAAAACCCGTTTGTTGGTTACTCCTAATCCACTGATTTTACACCTGGGAAAACAGTCCCAAAGCAGTGAGTTTGTAGTCGCAAGAGCTAATCTGGATCTCCTGGTTCTATTAAGCCATTAAACTATATTCCTACAAACACATTCTGTTACTCCTTTTGGAACAAGCTTGCATTTTTGTTTAAAACCAGTTTTTTTTTTGTAATATTGCCAAACTGAAAATAAAAAGATCTTTTCAATTCAAGCTTCTGTTTTCAGGCCTTGTTCTTTGCTCTCCTTGGGGAGGGAGAGTTAATGGGAGCAGGAGTGGGACTCTCACATTGCTCTCCTGGCTGGTTGCCCTGAGGAACTGGTTGGGCAGGATTACCACGAAGGAGGGAGAGAAAGAGGCTACTAAATCCGGTGGGTGGCAGGAGCCTATAGTCTGAGGCTGATCCCTCCAATATATTTACTACTCTCCACTCCCTTCTCAGGAATTCCCTTTTCCTACTTTAGGATGAGCTGAGTTCTGTGTGCCTCAGCATTCCCTTTAAAAAAAAGTTGAAGTTTTATACATCTAGCGATGGCTGATTAAATTCAATGGGGTCTTGTCTAAGGGTCTTTTGGGGGAGGGGGAAGGAAGGCCAGAGGTCAGATTTAGACCTTTAGGGCCAAAAGCAAGCAGACTTCCCAACCAATAGCCCCCAGTAAGCCTCCGGGCAAAACTGAGGGCGGAGAGGAGGGGGTGAGGCCATATTCCCGGAACCTCCCCGAGAGAGGTTAAGAGTTCCTGGACTTCTAGGACTCGTGAGTGGTTGGAACTGCGGGCGGGAGAAGGCAGTGGGGGAGGGGTCGTAAAGTGTCCGGACACCCAAGTCAACTAGTTAGCATCTCTTCCCAGCCTTCGGCTCCATCTGGGGGAGGCCAGGGGCGGCGCTTTGCGCCGCCAGCCCAACCGCAGGTGGTGTAGAGCGTAGGATGCTCTGGAAAAGGGCGGGGAAGGGAGGAGACGGCTGCCTGGGGAGTTGGGGAATAGCCAAAATTGATCTCGTCTAGGTCTGTACTCTGGCGTCCTATCCGGTCTCAGCCCGCCCTCGCTGTACGCGCAAAGCTGGCTCCTTCCGTGACCCGAGAGCTGGAAGAGCCGAGCAGGAGGGGGAGGGAACCTCTTTCCTCTCCTACTTCTTTCTTCACTCCCGCCTCCTCCCCAGAGTCCTACAGGACCGCATCTGCAGTCTGAGTCCCCTCTTCCGGTAACAGTGCTCTCAGTTTTTCAGCCACCTTCCCTCTGCCTTTGGGAGTTGATAGGAGACGGAGGACAGCTCTGCCCCGAGTATTGCATCTGTTTCAGTCTTGGAACTCTGCTTATCGCCCCCACGTACCCTGTGCAGAGAAACAGGGCTGTGAATGAAGGAGGGAGTCAGAAGATTCTCGAGATTTCAGTGCTAAATTCTGCCTCCTCTTTCTCTAGTCCCTGAGGATACTTGGGTGATTTCCATCTTTAGTCGCTTTTTTCATTTCTAGTGTTAGGCACCTGAGCCGTCCGCAGAGGCAGCAATTAATTCCCCTTTTCTTCCTTCCCCCCGCCGGGGGAACTCCGAGCTCGAGCGGGTGGAGAGGATGAGTGGGCGGGGGAAGCTGCACATTTCCGGGGATGAAGGGCTTGGAGAGAGGGGGGCTTGTCTCCAGCTAAGAGGCCCCCAGTTCGGCTGTGGCTTCACATCCTGTGACAGGAACCATCAAGTCCTTTCCTTCCGGAGGAAGGAAACTTATGCTCTGCCGGTCATCTCCAGGCTGGGTTTTTCTTTTCCCCTGGCTCTGGAGTCAGGTACCTTTCAGGGGCTTCCTCCTAGAGGAAGTCTAACTCCTTCCATATAGGAGACTCAGGTTCCGAGGTTTGCCTGACCAGTGCTCACCATCTTTCTAGCTGAGTTAGTGGAGATTGGTCATCTTGGAGGCTGACCACTAGAAGGGCCTGAGCATAATTCTTAGGGATGACTAGGGCGAGGAAAGAGCTAACCGGGAAGTTGGATGGGTGGGTACAAAGCACTGGGAGGGAGGGAGGGCCAGAACGGAATGAATGGCTTTGCTTCTGAATAGCTCAAAGCCTTTTGAATTAATTCTTGGCATTGCTTCTAGTACCTTCTAGTGAGAGGAGCTAGGGAGTTACCGACTTCTCCTTACCCAGGGACTGACCAGTTGCTGGGTCTTTGAGATGGGTCTAGAAAGCGGGAATGAGGAAAAGCTTATGGGCTGGGGTCAGTTGAAATGCTCTCCCAGGCCTCAGGCTCCTTTCCTTCAAGCGCAGGTGGGGGCAGGGCTTGTCCCCAGCTAGGCGAACTTCCAGATAGTTTGATGGAAGGTCGAGGTCTTGATGGCTGCTCCCTCAAACCAGCTCCGCGGGTTTTCAACCCCCGGGGCCTTTTCTTGAGTCTGGAGACAAGTCTCCCAGGGCCAGGTTCCAGACGAGGAAATGGGGCTAGAGCGTGCGAAAGGGTGTGGAGGGGAATTCCGAGGGTGTATGCTCCCAGAACTGTAAGAACGAGAGCAAATTAGGGTGAGAAATGGGTGGGGTTCTAAATATGCAAATCCTGCTATTGAAGTCTCCGGTAAGGGAGGAAGTGGCCGCTGGGTCTTGTGGTGGGGGGCGGGGAGAGGCCGCCAATTTCCCTAAAATCTTTAGGTTTGTTGGATTAGTTGGCCTCCGTGGGAGGGAAGGGAATCCCAAGTGTCGCTGAAAGCTTCCATTTCTCTAGCTACTTCCTCCGCTCCCCTAACTGCGATTTGGGAATGAGGAGGGGCTCTCGGAACCTCTGCGTCGCCTCACCCCCTGCCCCGGAGAATACACCTAAAGCGAGTCTTCAACCTTATCTGTGAGATCCCGGGTTAGTTTAACCCATTCTCATTTTACATAAGAGGAAACTGAGGCTCAGGGATAATGATACGAACTTAACATTTGTGTTGCTTATAGCTGTTAAGCGCTTTGCAAATTACCCCCTTTTACATGGGAGGAAACTGAGGCCCAGGGATACTGGTGACGAAGTAGATAAGAGTGCTGGTTCAAGACCTCACTGGTTGTGACTGGGCAAGCCACTTAACTGTTTGCCTCTGTTTCCTCATCTGTAAAATGAGCCGGAGAAAGCATTGGCAAAACCCCAAATGGAGTCACGAAGAGTGGGACACAGTTAAGGCTGAAACTCCTGAAAGGAAGCGTCTGAACAGTGTTTAAAAGCTTTTTTTGACTTGAGTCATTGTTCTTTCCCCAGTACCACGTTATTTGGGGAGGGGGAGGAGGCGGTGAATTCCAGATCTTTGGTGAGCTGAGATTAGAGGCAGAACCATTTTACACCTCGACAGACCAACTGTCGGTACCCAGCACCGACTTCTACCACTAGCTAAATCGACGGATCCATACGGCGCATGCGCGCGAAGCGGATCTCTTTGCTCAGCTCTCGCGCATGGCTAAGTCTCCTTCCCAGCTCGCGCACGGGTTTCAGTCATCTTTTGCCTTGCTCGCGCACGCGCCTCAATATCCCAAGCAGCTCCCGCGCACGTCCCTTTTCCTACCCGCAGCCCTCGAGGGGCGGGAGACGTGGAGCTAAGAAATCTCAGTGGAGGAGGGCGCGGCGACGGCGGCCGGGGCCAGTTACACCCCCGCCCCTCGCCAGAGTTCCGCCCCCTGGGCCTTATGGCCAGAGGAAGGGGGGGAGTAGAAAGGTAAAAAGGGCGGGTTTGGGCTGGCGGGCTGAGTGCTCCCTCGAGGGCCCCTCTCCCGCCTCCGTCCCCGGCTGCCAACCCTCCTGAGCCCGCCCCCCTCTCTCTCCTCCGCCCCCTCCCCTCCCCTCTCTTGGTCCACATCCTTTCTCCCTAGATCCTTTTCTCGTGCCCTTCTCCCTCCCCCCCTCGTCTTGGCCCCCTTTCCTTGGTCTCCTCCACCCCTGCCCTTCCCCCCATGGTGTCCTTCCTCTTCTCTTTCCCTCCCTTTTCTGTCCCCCACCCCTTTTTCTGTTCCCTCCTTCCCTCTCCGCCCCGACATTTTACAGCAGGCCCCTTCCTGCTGCAGCCAGCTCCCGACCTCTGGATTGAAAGCACAACTAGCACATTGTTGGCACTCCGTAAATGTTAAAATAATCACCACGGTAATTGTCTGCCTCCCCTCACAACCCTCCCTCCCCGGCCCAGGCTGATGCTAGCCGCATCCCCCCCCCCCTTCTCTAGTGCAACTGGCATCAATTAATCCCCTCCCCTGCGCTTACATCCTACACCCACATCTGGCTGCCAGCTGCTCTCCCTCCTTACCCACCCCCAGGAGGTTCCAGGGAATATTTTAATAGCTCTGTCTCCCACCCCCACCGTAGAAACACCCTTCCAACCCCGGGCTGCAACTGCAGAGGCAGATGTGAAATAGGAGTGAAGACAGTGATAGTAAATAAAAGACAATGATTATGACACAAGGGAAAGGCTCAAAAATTGGAAGGGTTGGGGCGGGATGGGGGGGGGCAGTTAATAATAAACTGAAGCTTTTTTTTTTTTTGGCGGATACGTAATGTACCTTTCAAGATTACTACCCCCACCCCCACCCCCACCCCTCGCCTTTTTTTTTCCTTTCAGGACTGGAACCATCCTAGTGGGGCGGGGTAGGTAACATAATGAAATAAAGAAACTGGGGATGTGCTTAATGGAACTGAGATCAAAGCATTTCTGGATCCCATATGGTGTGGAAAGGCAAAGGCAGCTAGCTGTAGGAAACTGCTTTCTATTGCAGCATTTGAGGGAGGGTGGGTGAGGTGGGGGTGGGAGGGATGTAGATCTCCTCCCTTCCTCCTAGACCCTGAGAAAAGGTAGTGTCGGCTCTGTTTCCCCATTATCCCTGGGGCCCTACAAGGGTTTCCTTTTTCCTGTGCTATCTTCCGACATTCTGCCAAGCAGCCACCCTTTGGCCTGAAGCTTGTAGATACAGGAACAGCTGCTTTGAAGGGACTCTCTGGAGGGTGGGCATCTTCCTGCAGGGTTGGGGGTGAGAGAGGAGGAAGAAATGCAGGGAAGGAATTCAGGACAATGTATATCACAGTACTGAGGAAATTAAGAAATTTCCCATTAACCTTGGCATTTCTTTCACTGGAGCAAATTTTATTTTCTCAGACCGGGGAGGCCAGAGATGGTGTGGGGAAAAGGAATGTAAGGGAAAATGTAGAGAATCAATTATAAATTTTTAAATATGAAAATAATTTTCACTTGTGCACATACAATTGTGCTTGTTTTGGTGGAAGAACTGCTTCAGGGTACCATTTCCAGTCTTAACTCTACATTTTTTATGTTTAATAGTGGGGACACCAGCAGTCATTGCCATCACATAATACTTTGTCACAGAAGAGGCTTAAATAAAATTTTCTCCAACATTAGCTCCAGAATTCCAGGAACCTGGGCACAGATCTCAATAAGTGATCTTGGGTTTCACTTCTCTGGATCTCAGGTTTCTCAGCTATAAAATGAAGAAGCTGAATTGAATGATCTTCTGGTTCCAAATCTTATGATTCATATATATATTTTAACCTTTACCTTCTGTCTTAGAATCAATACTGTGTTTTGGTTCCAAGGTAGGGCTAGGCAATGGGGGTTAAGTGATTTACCCAAAATTAACACAGCTAGAAAGTTTCTGAGATCACATTTGAATCCAGGACCTCTTGTCTCTGTGAGCCTGACTCTCAATCCATGGGGCCACCCAGCTGCCCCATTTCTGTATCCTTTTTGATGATATATTCTGGTAAATTTCCAGAATCCTTTCTTATGAGAAGAATATTATAGGGATATCTTTAAGCAAATAAAGGCAAAATTCTGTGTAAATTATTCCTGAGGGCTCAATAGTTACATGGCAAGCATGCTATATCCTCAATCATACAGATTGCTGGGTTTGGAGTGGCTACAGAGTGATACTCTTGAGTTTTTTCATCATTTATTTTATTAATTTGCAATGTGGCTTTGGATACTTTTCCTGTCTCTGTGACTATTTTCCCCTAAAACTCTTCTGTTCTCTCACTTCTCTACCAAGCTGCAGTAGTAACCTCGACAATTAAACTTCTAAAATCTTTTTTTTTGGGGGTGGGGGAAGCTATTAGGTTCATTAAACCTCAGATTTTTGCTAAAACCAGAGGCTAGAGAAGGACCAAGATGGTTTTTTCCCCCTTATTTATTGTGCAAAAAGAAACTGTATCAATGAGTAGAACATCTTTGTTCTTTAAATCTATCATACATACTTGCTTTTCTTATCATAGTTTATTATTTCAGTAACCCTGTAGGAATTGTTTCATAGAGCCAAGAAAGGGTCTAATAGAGTACTAAGTATTGTTGACAAGGTACTTTGAGATTCTCAGTATTAGGGATTAGAGAGCAAACCACTCATATCAGTGAACGTTAAAAGTCTGCACTTAGAAGCTATGCCTCTGGCTTCCTGGCGCCAGCCTAGGCTGTGGTGCCGGGCAGACAAGCCTTAACCGGAGCAAACATGCCCCCTCCCTGAGGCACACCCTTCCTGGATGAACCTTGCCCTGGCTTCCTGCAGCAGGTCTGAGAATGCTGCTAAGCCACTCTTACTCACTTCTGGGTCACTGGCTGCTTCTCCCATTTTCCAAATCATTAGACAAGGTGCTGGCAGGAATCCCAGAATTTCAGAATTGAAAAAGACCGTAGTGACCAGATAGGTTCTCCTACTACCTGAAAAAGATATCTCTAGAATCTACAGAGCAAGTGGTCAAGTAGCTTTTATTTAATGCTCCCAGGGGAGGGAGAGAGACCTGGGAACCTGGAGAGGGCTGGGCCTTGGCTTGTAGATTGTTGGAGTAGCCCTGCCGTACCAACAATTTGACTCCTAGAATTCCACTTGGAGCTATGATAAGTGCATTTCATTTAACTTAAAGGTGGAACCTTTATGGAAGTGAATGGATGCAGAACAATGCTTCTTCTTTGATATTGGATGCTTTACAAATTATGGCATATTCTCTATTAATAGAACTTTGGGAAAAGTAGAATGATCCCTGTTCTGTGGAAGAAACTGAGACTGACAGAAAGTGCTTAATCTTAATGTCTGGTTGATCAAGCAAGTGATTGTGTATTTTATGCCTTTAATAACTTTATTTCTAAGGTAATTTAAAGCTTAGAAAGTATCTTCCTCATCACAAGTAATTGATTGCAAATATTAATAGTCCCATTTTTGCAGATTAGGAAATTGAGGCTGAGAGTGGTTAAGTATCTTGCCAGTAGTCATTAGTAAGAGTCTAATAAGAATCAGAACAGTGCCTTGACATTTCTGTTATCTACTTAATGTGCTCTTGGCCTCTCTGGGGGTGGTAGAATTAAAGGAGGCTTCACATAATCTGTATTTTAGTTATCTATGTTTATGTCTTGACTAACTTATTGCTAGAGAGGTGTACTTCTTCCTGATTAGCTTGGCACACCAGGTGTACAGGAAATTTGTAGACAAGTGTTTTTTGTTAGTCTCTGTAATTTTGCTTGATAGGAAAGAATGAGAAAAGAATGGGCTGAGAAACAAATTCTGGGTTAATTCATTATTCTCAGATCTTTCTCCCTCCTATTTTTATTTGAACTATTCCTTTTTTTTTTAAAAAATCCTTACCTTCTGTCTTGGAGTCAATATTGTGTATTGGTACTGTGTATTGGCTCCAAGGCAGAAAAGTGGTAAGGGCTAGGCAACAGGGATCAAGTGACTTGCCCAGGGTCACACAGCTAGAAGTGGCTGAGGTCACATTTGAACCTAGGACCTCCTGTCTCTAGGCCTGGCTCTCAATCCATTGAGCTACCTAGCTGCCCCCTTCCTTTTTTTGTTTTTTATTAGTTTTCCATCAATGCTTGTGGGTTTACTCTGAGACTGAAACAATTGCATTCTGACTAAAGCCAGTAGTCAGGACCCACTTCTGTGTTTTTTCTTAATCTTGAGAATGAGATCAGCTGGCACCCCTTCTCTTTCTCCCCTTCCTCCTCCTTTTTAAAAATCCTTACCTTCTGTCTTAGAATCAATACTGTGTTTTGGTTTCTAGGCTTAGTGGTAGTCTCTCGGTGACTGAGAATGACATTGTCTTTGTGCAGTTTCATCTACGGTGTACCCTCGTGCCTTTGGAGTCCAAAGGCTGAGGCGCAGAGTTTGTGGCACATGGGGCATGGGACGCCAGTTGTTACGGGAGATGAGGTTGTGGCCTGGTGTCGGCGTTCACGCGCAGCGGCAAGATGTCGACGTCGCTCATCTTCAAAGGTGGCGGCGGCGTGGTGAATGTGGGTTCGCCAGTTGCTTCTGACAGAGGCAGCGAGTTCTAGTTGCTTTGGTGTCATGCCAGCCCACTTCAAGTTTGACTTTAGCTGATCCTTGAATCTTTTCTTTGGTCGGCCTTGTTTCCTGAGTCCAGCTGACAGTTCACCATAGAATACCTGTCTTGGTATTCGCTGTGGATCCATGCGGATGACCTGTCCAGACCATCGTAGCTGGGTTTGGAGGACCATGACTTCGATGCTGGTGGAGTTGGCTCTGTCAAGGACTTCCTGATTGGTTCCTAGGCAGAAGAGCCATAAAGGCTAGGCAGTGGGGTTAAGTGACTTGCCCAAGGTCACACAATCAGGAAGTATCTGAGGTCAAATTTGTACTCAGGTCCTGAATACAAATATACTCAGGTCCTGAGTCAGGCCTGACTCCAGGCCTGGCGCTCTTTCACTGTGCTACCTAGCTGCCCCTTGCCTTTTAACTGGCTTAAATAAGGGAGCCCCTCTAAGGTTATCCTTTTTTTGCCTTCAGGTTCATTTCCTCATTGCTTTGCTTGGATTATGATGCCTTTGTCCTGAGGTTGTGATGCTTCTTTATCCTCAGGCCTTTTAGACCCAGTTTTGCTTGGACCTCAGGTGGTGTCTTAGAGCTTTGGGGGAAAAATCCTTATCAGGAATCCAGGGTGTGTGCCAGCATTTATGGAATGCATTTCTTTCCCCTCTTTTGTTAAATTACTACTTGTCCTTTACAATCTAAATGTCCATTCTAGTCACCAGTGTTGTGGGGGGCTTGAGGTGAACCCCCTGGGTTCAGGAAGGGCACCCTTTGCAAGAATGCAAGACTCCACAACTTAGCTTAAAAATAAAAAGAGAAATGTATTAATTAGAAGGTAATGTTGAATCTGGCCAGGAGGACAGCATAGATGGGAAGCTGCCTCTTCAAGCACATCCATTCTGGGGTCTTTATATTCTTTACAACCGTTAATAGGTGGCTTTGGGGTAGTATGTGTGGGGTGGGACAAAGGTTTGCTTGAAGACATAGGGGGTGACCCTCATAGTTTAGGGGACAGATAGATGTCTTAGATACAACCTGATGGTATCAAGGCATAGCCTGGAGGTGTGTCTCTGTGTCCATCTCAAACCTAAAGGACAATCCAAGGAAAATATTCCTCTTAAGGTCTTATCAAGAATCACTAGGATGTAAAGGAGCACAGGCATTTCCCTGCTCACAGTTTGGCCTGAAATACTTCTATAATTTGGGGATACAATGTCCCATGTCCCCAGGAGCTTCTCCTGGTTTTAGTAGGTTTAGTTGATTTAGTAGGACCTTCTTCATGGAATCTTACATAGCACTTTGTTAGATAGCTCTCTAGTACTTAGCAAGTAAAGTGTAGTGTAGCTTTACATGAGTTTTATTTTCCTGCTAGATTCTAAACTCCATTACTGTAGATATATCTTATCTAAACTTGATTTCCTACTGGGTACCTAGCCCAGACCCACTCAGGGGATGCTTAGTAAATGTTTGTTTTGCAGATCTTAACTATTTGTCCCCCTGTTACCCTACTATGTACCCTTCCCTTCAAGCTGTAGGCATTCTCATTGTCCTAACCCTTGATTATTTCTTTCCCTGCTTTTTCTTGTGCTGTCCCTTGTTTAAATTGTACCCATTCTTCAGATTTCACCTCAAGGCTTACCTTTTTTTAAAACATATATATATAAAACATATATATATATATATAAACCTCCTGTTTATATTACCTTCTGTCTTGGGCAGAAGAGCTGCAAGGGCTAGGCTAGGTCAAGTGACTTGCCCAGGGTCACACAGCTTGGAAGTGTCTGAGGCTAGATTTGAACCTAGGACCTCCCATCTCTAGGCCTGGCTCTCAATCCACTGAGCTACCCAGCTGCCCCCAAGGGCTGACCTCTTAACTTACTTAACTACTAGAGCCCACAGTCCTCTCTTAGTGGCACAAAGGAGATAATTCCGGACTTAAAAAAATTCCATTGGGGGAGAAGAACAAACATTTAAGTGTCTACTGTTTGCCAGGTATGGCTAGTTAGGTGGGTCAGTGAATAGAATGCTAGGCCTGGAGTTAGAAAGACTTCACCCTGCTTGCTTCAGTTTCTTCATTTATAAAAAAATGAGCCGGAGAAGGAAATGGCAAAGCACTCTAGTATCTTTGCTAAGAAAACCCCAAATGGGATCACAAAGAATTGGGGACCACTGAAAAATGACTCAACAATAACAGAGCAAGGCACTGTGCTAAGAGTTATATAAATAGTACCTCATTTCACATGCCTGGGAGGTAGGTATTATGAGCCTCTTTTTACAATTGAGGAAGTTGAGGCCAACCAAGATTAAGAGACTTGCCTAGGCCACAAAGATACTAAATATCTGAGACTAGATTTTTCAAGCAGGTCTTCCTGACCTGCTCAACCACTGTGTGATCTTGCTGCCTCAAAGCAGTTAAACAGAAATGTGGAAAGACCTCAGTTAAATCTTGCCTTCAGTATATGCTACCAGGATGACTTTGGATAAGTCATTGAGCTAATCTAAACTACTTGCAGTACTCAGAGGATTGTTTTCAAGATAAAATAGGATAATGTGTATAAGGGACTTTGCCAACCTTAAAGAACTATATATATGCTATCTATTATTATTATTCCTTTGAATCCCTATTGTGCTCTTAGGATCATACTTAATTATCCTCTTATATCTTGGGGTATGTTAAACTTTTCTCCCCAGAACTGGCTGTGCCCAGGAACTGTGTTTTATACTCTGATATCTCCTTTGTTGCAGAGTGCCATGCCACTTAATAATTGCTTGATAGATTGAACTTAGATCCCTCGTGTGTTTCGTGGGTTATCTCCCCACCAAATACAACTGTAGAATTAATCTAGTTCGGGAAAACACACCTGATAATGAGGATTGGGGGTGATCTGAGTACCATATTCACTTCCAGAAAGGACTGAGACACTGCTGCTATTGGACCCTTTGCTCCAGGACTTGGAGAAGACACTGAAAGGACAACTTAGTGTCCTTATTTTATAATGTGAGAGCCTTGATTTCTAGAGATTTGAACTGAAATAATGGCCATCATGCCTTCCTCATTTCTCTGTGCCCTCCATATAGTTGTGGAAAGGCACTGGGAGAATGGTTTTGCTGTTGTCCTAGGCTCTGCAAAAGAGGTCTTCAGGAGGGACTGAATTTACCCCTTTCCAGCTTTAGATTCACATGATGTATCTGTTTCTTTCTGTGTATGTGGTTTTGTTTTTAAAGCTCCAAAGACTCTTGTGGGTGTGGAGAAACGAAGAAACCAGAGGCCAAAGTAGGTCTTTCCACACCCAGTGATTCCCTCCCTTCATCCCACAGAAACCCTGGTCTTGTGCCAGAGGTTGCCTGGAATAGTGAGTAACACCCTGGTAGTGCAGGAGAAGCAGCAGCTATGCTTTGGGGGAGAGAAGCAAGCTCCCTGTGTGTGTTAGGAGCATGCCCCTACTTGTTCTCCTTTTCCCTTAGAGGATCAGGGTCCTTAAAGCTACATTCCAGGCAGCTCTACAGATTCTCTCCCTCATTCCCTACAAGAGGTGGAAGTGAGGTTTTGTCTTGGCACTAAGACCAGGACAGGAAGGCGGAAATGAGTGCGGTGTAAGGAATGCAACTGAGGCTGAAATATATTTAGCTGAAGGAAGAATATGTGGTGTTCAGCCATCCCTGGTATCAAGCCCCAGTCTGGGATATGGAGGTTATTGTCACTGTGGGGAAAGAGGAATTCAGGGTTGTCCTCTTTTAAAGGCATAACTTTATAATGCGTTCTTCCACCCCCTTTTCCAGTGGAGTGCAAAGTCTGACAACATTTTTGAAGCAGGAAAAACAAGGCAAGTTTTGGGGTTATGGACTAATCTTTTAATGGGCAGGAATGAAGTTGAGAAGAGAAACCTGTAAAATAGTACAGACCTTCAGGCACTCTTTTATCTCTTCCATTTCCAAGCCTATTTATACTTGTTAGCTTCTATTATGTCCTAATGGGAAGTTTAAGGTACTGCTTAATGCCAAAGGGAAGAGGTTTTTCCCCAAAGACTTGTAAGAAAGGCCCTTGACATAACGGTAGACATCTCTTTCAGTATTTATCATAGGCAGACAGTGGTCCCACTTGGGTGTTGATAGATTTTCAGAAACTTCCTTGCCTTATAGGTGACAGATATTTAAGTACAGTTCTTACTCCTGTATCCATCCCCTGCTGAGAAAATGTTGGTTTAGGGAGAGATGAGTCTAAAGTATGTGGCATCCACAAGTCAGTGGTGTCTCTTTGTAGTTCCGCATGGGGGTGTAGGAGGCCCATGCGGGGGTGGGAGGAGGGAGGAACAAGGGACTTCCCATCTTGGGATGTTCCCTCCTACTCAAGGCTTCCCAGAGCCTAGTGACCACCCAGACTCTTGTAACTGGCTCTAGGTTTAACCATAGCAAGTAAGCTTTTCCTTGCTGTGGGATAACTCTCAAGGCAGGAGGTTAACAGTGGGGATCTAGTGGGGGTTAGGTGCTGTCATTTAGCAGTAATGGGCCAGTTACTAGTTCTTTCTTAGTGCTTCTTTAACCTTTTTGTTAAAGTTGAGTTCTTTCTTCCTCTTCTCCCACTACTATTTCTCTGCCCCTTCTTTCCTTCTGTGGCCGACTCCTTCATTCCCCTCTCCCTTTCCATCCCTTTTCATGTTCCATGATGAATCTTAGATCCTTTTATAGGAATTATGATAAGAACAGAAGAATCACCCAAAGGAAGATAGCAGTATGAGGTTCCTCTTGGCATAGGGATGGCCTCTGGGCCACAGAGAGATCTTGATCACTCTGAATTCTCCATGGGCAGGGTAGGGGGGGCACAGCAGGGGTGCTTCTCAGGCTCTTGGTTTATCTAGTCCATCTAGCCTAGGAAGGTGCTGTGATTAGCTTTTCCTGGTCTGCCCTTCTTGGCCCCATATTGATCAACATTTTGGGTTGTATCTTTGGGAAGTCTTACTTTTGTTATGGCTTGTTGAAGTATTCTCTTCCTTCACATTTATTTATTTGTTTGTTTATTTATTAATATCTGGATTGGTAAGAAAGACATTAAAAGTGGGGTTGAGGAGAGGACATAGTACAGCTTCTATAGGTAGTAGAAATAGTTCTGGATTCAACTGGGAGTTAGAAAATCTGGTTTCTAATTCTAACCCTATCACTATATATCTGGGTGAGTTTGGGTAAGTCATTTGAAACTAGGGCTGGGGTTCCTTATTTCTAAAATGAAGAGTCTGAACCAAACGATCACTGTGATCCCTTCACCCCCCCACCCCCCCCCAAATGAATGCTTCCATTATCCTGCTTTGTTGTCATTTGGATGAAGAAAATCAAATGCAAGTTAAGCAGGTGGTGTCAACAGGGCCAGTCTGAGGCTGGTTGAGCCCTCTGGTGGCATTCCTATATTAATGTTGTTAGGCGGACAAGGTTGAGGCATCAGCTGGGCTTCCCCTAGGGCTGAGCTTTGCCTTGGGTGAACGCTGCATCAAACCTGCTTTGGCTTTCCTTTCCCTGGCCAGCCTTCTACTGCCTGTTCTGAAAATTGGCTTTATTACAATAGATTTGGGATTCTTTTTCAAAGCTCAGGAAAGGAGCCATCTCTTTGATAAAACTTTCTGATTCCCTCCCCCCTTCTTCCAAGCAGGTGTTTTCTTTCTACTCAAATTGTCTTAGAACCCCTTGTCTTAGGGGCAGCTAGGTAACACATAGAACACCAGGGCCAGAGTCTGGTGGACCTGGGTTCAAATCCAACCTCAGGTGCTTCTTATCTGTATTCAAATCCAACCTCAGATGCTTCTTAGCTGTATGATCCTGGGCAAATCACTTAACATCCAATCACCTACCTCTTGCTATTCTTTTGTCTTATAACTGATATTAGTACGGAATGTAAGAGTTTTTTTTTTATTTTCTTCATTATTGGCATACCTTTCCTTATGTTTGTATTTCTGCTAAATTATGACTTTTTAAAGTTAGTGCCTAGACCTTATGTTTATAGTACCTAGACCATAGTCAGCACATAACACATTTTTTAAAAACGGTTTTTGATATCAATTCTTCCTGGATCTCTTTTATTTATAAGGTCCTAAAATTCAGATCTGAAAGAATCCCAAGAGTTCATCTGATCTGATGGGGCAATGACACAGCACAGAGAAGTGAAGTGACTCACCCAAGATTCCAAGTCTCCTAAATACTTCATAAGAGTCAGTATTCAGTTAAGGGTCCCTGAGGGAATTACTGTTTAGATGGAACTTGGACAAGTGGACAGAAGGCATCATGTCTGAGGACCCTTTCTGTGACTCCAAGTCATTATAAGTGCTACATTAAATTGGCACATTACATTCACAAAAAAACCTGGTAGAATGAACTCTTTGAGGGTGGGCGGAAAAGAGAGGTAGGAAGAAGGAAGGAGAAAAACTTTCTGGGCCATCAACAGAAATAAAACCTTAGCAGTGATAAGACAGCGACACATGGCATCTGTTCTTCTCTATTCATAGGTAAAGAATTTGTGATGCCTGTAGGCTGTCACCTATGAACTCTGGTTCTGGAGCTGTTTTAAAAGACCTCCTAAGGTTTTCAGACTTCACAAAAATAGCCATTTATAGGAATCAAAAAATAGCTAAAGTTCTTATTTATTCTGCAGACTAGAAGCTGCTTGGTGGGCAGCATCACTGGGTGCTTCCTTGCTTTTGTGATCTTTTCTTATTGACTCTAGGTTTCCTAGGTTTGTGCATATCTATGGTCTGGGCCATGAAAAAGCCTGCTTTTTATAGCTTTTTCTTAACTCTTTCCTTTCTGTTTGGCTTTACTCATTTGAAAAATGCTTATTATGTGCAGGTTTTTTTGATGGGGAGCAGGTAAGACAAAGAAGAGCCTTGTATTCCTAAGACATATATGAATCCACTTTTTGGTAAGATAGGACTTCAGTTGTTCTGTGTTCTTTGGAGAAAATATTCTCACCAAAGTTCAAGGAAGACTCATAGGATCAAAATAGGAGGGACCTTAGTAATAATCTGATCCAACACACACACTATACAGATATGTTAAGACCCAGAGAGGGGAAGGGATTCACTTACCTAAGATCACATTGCAAGAAAATATCACAACTGGGATGTGAACACAGTCAACCCAGGTCATCTGGGATTGTAAATCCAGTTTTCTCCCACTTTATCATCTTCCTTCTCTTTTGTCTTTGTACAGTAATGGCATCTATGATAGACAAGTTGTCCAAAGATCTGAAGGTGTTAGTTTGTTTTGACCTAAAAAGCCTGACCAGATCCAAATTGATGTGATGCTCACATGGTCTTGTTACTGTCACTATCCCACCTTTGGGAAGTTTGGATCACAAACTTTTTTGTTTTGTCATCAGCTTTCCTATCTTTTATTTTTTAAACCCTTACCTTCTGTCTTTAAACCCTTACCTTCTGTATCCTAATTGATACCAAGTTTTGGTTCCAGGGCAGAAGAGTGGAAAGGGCTAGGCAATGTAGGTTAAGTGACTTGCCCAGGATACAGCTAGGAAGTATTAGAGGCCAGATTTGAACCCAGGATCTTTCATCTTCAGGCCTGGCTCTCTCTCTATTCACTGAGCCACCTAAGTGCCCTGCTATCTTTTCTTTAATAAAAAAACATGCATTATATTTCTGCAAGTATGATCCCTTCCTTCTGTATTATTGCCAAGGCATTGCCTTGAGTTAAAGATCCTAGCAACGATGTAAAGGTTGAGTCATAGCCTGAGAATAGAAGGCAAAAGGTCACTCTGGCTTGTTCTTTTTTTGTTTTGTTTTTAGTGCTTTGAAATCCTCTCTTTAACATTTTAATTTTTTATTTAGAATATCTTTCCCTAATCATATCTATATCGAACTATGTGATCAATCATAAGGTTTTCTTTTGCGTTTCTGTTCCCACAGTTTTTTCTTTGGATGTAGATAGTGTTCTTTCTCATAAATTCCTCTGGATTGTCCTGGATCTTTGCATTGTTGCTAGTAGAAAAGCCTCTTACATTTGATTGTACCATAATGTATCAGTCTCTATGAACTCTGGCTGTTCTTGAAGAGCCAGTGGGATGTGGGCTACTTTCTGAGCTGGTTTATGATATGGCTAAGGAATCAATATGATACCTCTGACATGATGTTTAGTTTCTTCTTGACTTGGTCAAAGGCCATGCAAGGCTTTTCAATAGAAACAGTGCAGCAAAATGCAAATAATAATAGCTTACACTTATATTTTACTTAAGGATTTACAGAGTACTTTCCTCTCAATAACCATATAAGTACATACAATGATTAATATTCTCATTTTACAGATGAGGAAATTGAACCCCAGATTAAGTGACTTTTCCTGACATCATCTCACACCTAGGAAGTGTGTGAGATTTTCTTAAGATTACAGAACTATGAAGAGTTTCCTTAGACTCAAGGACAAAAATGAAACAGTTCCTGTCCCTAAGGAGATTATATTTTATGGAGGTATGTCCCTTTGAAATGATCCATTAAACCAAATAGATTGTTATTTTTTAAATAACATTTTCAGGATGTCTTTCTAACAATGGAATAATTTAGAGGTTATGATTGTTTTTGTAGTTTTCATTTCATATTGTTAAAATGCTTAAAAATTATTTACATTTGTAATTCTATCAGCAATCAGTGAATATACTTGTTTCTTTTCTGCCTTGCCCATTGTGTTGTTTTTAATTATTTCCCCCCAGGTTTATTGGGTGAAGTGGTACCAGGATGTTTTAATTTTCATCTCTTATCTGTAAAGTTGAGCATTTCCTAAATGATTATTAAAAATTTGTGTCTGTTGTTTGAGTATTACCTGCTGGTCTTTGGCCAAAAATTGATCTTACTGTCATAGAGATCTAGGAGAAAAATACTGGATTTGAGACTTTGTTATATGGGACTTGCATGTGCTTGGGGAAACCAAGTCACTTTCCCTCTCATGGCCTTAGTTTTCTCCTCTGTCAAATGGGAGTTTTGGACCTTCTCCCAGCTCTGGTTTCTATACACTACTTTTTTTTGCGTGTGATTTGAAATTTATTTATTTAATTAATTAATTTAGAATATTTTTCCATGGTTACATGATTCATATTCTTTCCCTCCCCTTCTCCCACCCCCTCCCGTGGCCAATGAGCAATTCCACTGTGTTTTACATGTCATTATTCAGTACTTTTTTAGCCTTGTGTTTTTAATTGCTACATGGAGACCACTAGGAGGTGCTATTGATTTAATTGCTTTGGTTATTTCAAATTATTTTTGAAAATTGCTGAGAGTAATTGTGAGGCTAAAGTTTTTGCTACGTAAGAAGTTAGGGCTCTAGGGCAGCAGTTCTCAACCTCTCAATTTGTAGCAATGAGAATACATAATGCATATCAGGTATTTATATTCTGAATCATAACTGTAGTAAAATTACAGTTTTGAAGTAGCCACCAAAATAATTTTTTGGTTTGGGGTCACTGCAACATGAGGAATTGTATTGCAGGGTCAAGGCATTAGAAAGGTTGAGAACCACTGCTCTAGGGGAATATTAAGAACACGACATCAGACTATAATTCCATCTCTCTGAGTTCACTGAGTCCTTCAGTGGCTTTCTAAACTCCTGTATTCGCAAGTTTCCCAATTCTCCCCCTTCTCTCTTCACTGACTAAAAAGGTCCAAGATTACTTCATATATTGCCTAGAACAGTGATGGAGAACCTTTTAGAGACCAAGTGCCAGGCATGCCCCCACCTCCTACCCCACACTGTAGTGGGGGGAGTGTTCCCATTGGGCTAGCTGGGCAGAGGGGCAAGAGATGGGAAAAAATGTCATCAGGTGCAATGGAGAGGGGAAAGGGAGCAGCATTGCTTGAGTCCCTTTCCTTTCTAGTAATGAACTCTGGGGGTGAGGGTAAGGGTGGCTGCATGCCCACAGAGAGTATTCTGTGTGCCATCTTTGGCACTTGTGCCATAGGTTTGCCATCACTGCCTTATAAGATTATCTGCTCTTTTTTCAGAGTTTCTCTATATTCATTGATATCACATTTATGCAGATGGGTTTTATGTCTTATTCTAGCTTGATATCTCTCTTGATTTCTGATCCCTGACTCATTTCCTGTTGTTAGGGAGAGGTCTCCAATGAAAGGAAACCACTGGCATCTTAAAAGTTGTAAAAAGTTCACTTATAATAATTAAAAATAATTTTAAGACTTTTTAATTTTATTTAAGGGAAGGTATATTAGGGGTGGGTGGGATAAGGGGAAAGAGGAAGAGAAATTATTTGGAAATACACCAATATAAAAAATAATAAAAAGTTATTAAAATACACATCTGAAGTCAGACTATCCCTATGCCTTCCCACTTTCAGTTTCTCCATTCGGAGGAGCCTCCAGTTCTCTCTTTCCACACAGCTCTGAATACTCCTTTCCCTTACATATCCTGTGAATAGTCTTTGCTTATCCTTGTCACCACTTTTACCTTTTTGTTCCTCCTGCCCAAGAATATTCTCCTCTCCTTATGTTCAGATACAGCCCTTCCTTCAAAGGCAGATCAAGTTTTCATGATACTTTTACCAATAATACTTATGCTGATCTCTTCTTCCTTGGAAACTCTATTTTATAGCATGTTTTGGCTCAGTTACTCATTGGATGTGCTTGCCTTTAAGGCCCAGCTCACATGCCACCTTGTATTTCCAATTAGCATTTGGGCTGCACCTTTCTTAAGGCACTTTGACTAAATTTCAAGGTCAAAGAAATCAGAGACAATGTCTTAGTTAAACTTGGAATCCTCACTAGTGCTTGGCAAATACAAATACGTGTTGCATAAAGAAATAACAGAATCAGAGTTGGAAGGGTACCTGAGGGCATCTTGGCTAACCTTCTTTGATCACATTCCTCTTTAACCCAACAAATGGTTATCCAATCTATGCTTGAAAAAAATCTCTAGTCTTTAGGGACAGCCAGGTAGTACAGTAGCTTGAGTGTCATGCTTGGTATCAGGAAGACCTCAGCTGAAATTTAGTAACCTTAGACACATAAACCTGTGTGACCCTGGGCAAGTCATTTTAAATAACAACAAAACAGCCTCCCCCAACTCCTTGCCTCAGTTTCTCCATTTGTAAAATGAAGATAATAGCACTTCTAGGGTCATTGTGAAGTTCAAAAGAGATAACTGTAAAGCACTTAGTGCTATAGAATGTAAACTATCATCATCATCATTATTATTCTAATAAGGAGAAACAGACTTTATTCTGAGGTAACCTATTTATATTTTTGAAAGTTCCAAAACTGTTAGATAATTTTTCCTTATGTGGAATCTAAATCTGCCTTTTGAATCTTGTGTCCATTGTTCCTAGTTCTGCCCTCTAGGGCTAAGCAGAATAAATCCAATCCCTGCTCTTCATTTCAATTTAATTCAATTCAACCAACATTTATTAAGTATTCACTTTGTCTAAAGCACTGTTAGGTTAGATACTGGGGATACAGAGAAAAAAATTCTCTCAAATAATACATTTTTCTGGTAGGATAAAGCATAAACTTAAGAGAGGCAGAGTCAAGATGGCGGCTTAGCAAACAGCAAAAGTTCAGACCTCAGAAAACCCTTCCTTACTGATTACAAACTGAATGCTCCTGGGGCACCGAAATTCAAACTGAACAACAGGACAGAGGTGGGGAACCCTCCTTCTGGACTCAAATCAAAAGGTATGCCCCCCAAAAGCTGGAATCCGAGAATACTTGGGTCTAAGGGGAAAGCAGAGGGAAGGTCCCAGGACCCCTCAACCCCAACCCAGAGGGCTGAGCTCCCAGCGGCAGCGGGAACCTCTGAGCAGGCAAAGGTGCTGGTTTGGAGGGTCTACCTTGTGAGCAGCGGGGAGCCGGGCTCAGAGTGTCCAGCGTGGACAGCGGGGAGGAAGCCAGGGAGAGACAGCCGGGGCTGGGTCCCTCTATCTGGCTCCAGTCTCACCGTTGCCTTGGGGCACATCCAGACCAATCCAGTTGAACCTAATCCCATCAGGACTCCTCAGAGCTCAGGGAGGCAGGCAAAGGCACTGGGGAACCTTGCCGACAGCGGGGAAGCAGCTGAAGAGAACTGGAGAGAGCCTGGGTGGCCCAGCCTTCCAGGAGTCTTTGGCCTCAGAGCACATACAGCCCAACCCAGTTGAACTTAATCTGATCAAAAGCCTCCAGAGGACAAGGAAGCTAACATTCCTCCCGTAGAGACTGTACCAAGAGATCTGACAAAGCTCCAAGAGGGGAGACTGACAGCCCCAAAACAAAAAAAAAATGAGAGGAGAAAACGCACAGACAAAATCAGGGAGCAAAGAAGGGGTAAACTCAAGCAAACAACAGAAAAAGAAGAAAGAAATTACAATAGACAGCTTCTGCACAGGTAATGAGCAAAGAGCGAAAGAAACAGAGAGGGAGGGATCAGCAAAGGAAAAATCAGAAATCCCAGCAAATTGGATACAGGCTTTGGAAGAACTTAAAATGCAATTCAAAACACAATTAAGAGAGGCTGAAGACAATTGGGAAAAGAACTTAAAAACTAAGATAAGTTATCTGGAAACAGAGGCACTTGAACTAAAACAAGAAAATAGTGTCTTGAAAGCCAAAATCAACCAGCTGGGAAATGAGGCAAAGCAGATGAAAGATGAGGTGAAGAAGATGAAAGATGACCTCCAAAGAAAATCAGACCAAAAGGAAAAGGACGACCAAAAAACTAAGGATGAAATCCAGTCTTTAAGAACCAGAATACAACAACTAGAATCAAGTGACCTCACAAGGCAGCAGGACACTATAAAACAAAATCAAAAGAATGAAAAAATCAAGGAAAATATGAAGCATCTCATTCACAAAACAGAGGATTTAGAAAATTGTTCAAGGAGAGACAATTTAAGAATCATTGGCCTACCAGAAGACCATGACAAAAGAAAAAGCCTGGACATTATATTATAGGAAATTATTAAAGAAAACTGCCCCGATATCTTAGAACAAGAGGGAAAAGGGGAGATTGATAGAATCCACAGATCACCTCCTGTACTTAATCCCCAACTGACAACACCCAGGAATGTTATAGCCAAATTCAAGAACTATCAGACCAAAGAAAAGATATTACAAGCTGCCAAGAAGAAGTCATTCAGATACCAAGGAACCACAGTGAGGATAACTCAGGATCTGGCTGCATCCACACTGAAAAAAAGAAAGGCATGGAATATGATATTCCAGAAAGCAAGGGAACTAGGTCTACAACCAAGAATCAACTACCCAGCAAAACTGACTATATTCTTACAGGGTAAAGTATGGTCATTCAACAAAACAGAAGAATTTGAAGAATTCATAAAGAAAAGACCAGATAGAAAATTTGACCAACCAAATAGAAAATTTGATGTCCAAGCATAGAACTTGAGAATCATCAAAAGGTAATTAAAAAAGAGGGGAAAAAAGAAAAACAAAACAAAACAAAAAAAAATTTTTAAGAGACTCAATAAGTTAAAATGATATGTATCCCTATAAGAAAAGAGGTCATTGGTAACTATTAAAAACTGTTGTTATTACCTGGGCAGCAAAAAGAAGTACACTTAGAAGGAACAGTGACAAACTGTATAGGATGAAAGGACAAGACATAAATAGGTATATAAATATATGCATGCAAAAACATATACACATGAGTATGCATATATATATGTACATATATATATAACTAGAGCTTAAAAATAGGTTAATATTAAAAGAAATGGGAAAAGAAACAAATGGGGATAAATTTATATGTCATAAAGAAGCTCATGGTGGGAGGGGGGAGAACATCAATACACTGGAAGGGTAAAGAGGTCGGAGACAGGAAATACTCAACTTTTACTTGCTTTGAAATTGACTCAAAGAGGGAAAAACAACCCAATCCTTTGGGGGCAGAGAATAGATTTGTGCCCTATAGGGGAGTAGAAGGGTAACAAACAGTCTGGTGGGGAGGGAAGCAATACAAGAGAGGGATGGGGTGAGGGGGTTAATTTTAGAAAGACTACAGGGAAAATAAGGGGGGATAAGAAGGGGGGTAGAAAGGGAAGTAAAATAAGGGTGGGAACAAGGGGGACTGTTTAAAAGCAAACATTGGTGTAAAAGGAAATAGTGAAAGAAGAAAAGGCAGGAACAGGAGCAGAAATCAAAATGCTGGGAAATACACAGCTAGTAATCATAACTCTGAATGTGAATGGAATGAACTCACCCATAAAACGCAAGCAAATTGTAGAGTGGATTAGAATCCAAAACCCTACCATATGCTGTACAAAACACTTTCCACACAGTTAAAACTAGATCTAAACAATTGGAAAAACATTGATTGCTCATGGGTGGGATGAGCTAATATAATAAAAATGACAATCCTACCCAAATTAATTTACTTATTTAGTGCCATACCCATTGAACTACCAAAAAACTTCTTTACTGAATTAGAAAAAAACATAACTAAGTTCATTTGGAAGAACAAACGATCAAGGATATCCAGGGAAATCATGAAAAAACAAATGCAAAGGAAGGAGGACTTGCAGTCCCAGATCTCAAACTATACTATAAAGCAGTGGTTATCAAAACAATTTGGTACTGGCTAAGAGACAGAAAGGAGGATCAGTGGAATAGACTTGGTGTAGATGATCTCAGCAAGACAGTTTATGACAAACCCAAAGACCCCAGCTTTTGGGACAAAAATCCATTATTTGATAAAAACTGCTGGGAAAATTGGAAGACAGTGTGGGAGAGATTAGGTTTGGATCAACACCTCACACCCTACACCAAGATAAATTCAGAATGGGTGAATGACTTGAACATAAAGAAGGAAACTATAAGTAAATTAGGTGAACACAGAATATTATACATGTCAGACCTTTGGGAAGGGAAAGATTTTAAAACCAAGCAAGACTTAGAAAGAGTCACAAAATGTAAAATAAATAATTTTGACTACATCAAATTAAAAAGGTTTTGTACAACCAAAACCAATGTAACTAAAATCAGAAGGGTAGCAACAAATTGGGAAACAATCTTCATAAAAACCTCTGACAAAGGTTTAATTACTCAAATTTACAAAGAGCTAAATCAATTGTACAAAAAATCAAGCCATTCTCCAATTGATAAATGGGCAAGGGACATGAACAGGCAGTTCTCAGCCAAAGAAATCAAAACTATTAATAAGCACGTGAAAAAGTGCTCTCTACATCTCTTATAATCAGAGAGATGCAAATCAAAACAACTCTGAGGTATCACCTCACACCCAGCAGATTGGCTAACATGACAGCTATGGAAAGTAATGAATGCTGGAGGGGATGTGGCAAAGTAGGGACATTAATTCATTGCTGGTGGAGTTGTGAATTGATCCAACCATTCTGGAGGGCAATTTGGAACTATGCCCAAAGGGCGATAAAAGACTGTCTGCCCTTTGATCCAGCCATAGCACTGCTGGGTTTGTACCCCAAAGAGATAATAAGGAAAAAGATTTGTACAAGAATATATATAGCTGCACTCTTTGTGGTGGCCAGAAATTAGAAAATGAGGGGATGCCCTTCAATTGGGGAAGGGCTGAACAAATTGTGGTATATGTTGGTGATGGAATACTATTGTGCTAAAAGGAATAATAAAGTGGAGGAATTCCATGGAGACTGGAATGACTTCCAGGAAGTGATGCAGAGCGAAAGGAGCAGAACCAGGAGAACATTGTACACAGAGACTAATACACTGTGGTACAATCGAAGGTAATGGACTTCTCCATTAGTGTCAATGCAGTGATCCTGAACAATCTGCAGGGATCTAAAAAACACTATCCACAAGCAGAGGATAAACTGTGGGAGTAAAAACACCGATGAAAAGCAACTGCCTGACTACAGGGTTGGAGGGGATATGACTGAGGAGAGACTCTAAATGAACACTCTGATGCAAATACCAACAACATGGAAATGGGTTCAAATCAAGAACATATGTGATACCCAGTGGAATTGCGCGTGGGCTATGGGAGAGGTGGTGGGAGGGGGGGAGGGAAGAAAAGAAAATGATCTTTGTTTCCAATGAATAATGTTGGAAATGACCATAAAAAAAAAAAAACTTAAGTAAATATAAAACATATACAAAGTAATACAAAGTGATTTAAAGAGGAGGGAGTGCAGATGGGTATGGGGAGATTACAAGGCCTTGTGTAGTGTAGTAGTACTGTGAATAAAGCTAGGAAGCATGTGATATAGGTTTCTGGAAGGAGTGCCTTTCAGATATGAGACCAATTATTTAAAGGCACCAAGATAGGATATATAGTGTTGTGTAAATAGCTAGAAGGCAAGTTTGAGTAAAACACAAAGGACAAGAAAACATATGAAGACTTAAGTAATGTAGATGCGAGTCATATTATGGGGAGTTTTAAATGTCAGCATGAGGATAGGGAGCCATTGAAGATTTTTGAATTATGGAGAGTTATATGGTCAGATCTATGTTTTAAGACTATAGAGAGCAGCAGGGAGACCAGTAAGTAAGTTATAGTAATTTGGGTAAGAGGATCTCAATTAGAATTTGAACTGAGCATGTGAAGAGAGAAGGAAAAACATTTGTGAGAGGTATGGAAGTACTTGGCAACTGATTGAATACAGAGAGATAGAATGAGGATGACTCTGAGATTGTGAACTTGGGTAGAAGGATGGTTGTGCCCTTTTCCACATGAGAGCCCTTCACACCCTTCACATACTGAAGATAGCTATCAGCTCTCCTACTACATTTTTTTCTTTTTTAATAATGATCTCAAGTCACTTCATCATGGTAAACCTCCTATGGATAGTTTGTATCTTATCAAGGCCTTCCTAAAATATAGTTCCTAGAACTGAACACAGTATTCAACATCGAGGATTTTTTAAAATTCAAAGATATTTTATTTTCCCAATTACATGTAATAACTTTTAATGTACCTTTTTTGAAATTATAAGATCCAACATCTTATGAATTTATTTTATGTATTTAAAAGCATTGTTCTGAGAAAGAGTCCATAGGCTTCACCAGTCTATCAAAGAGAGGAGACCATGCTACCAAAATGGTTAAGAACCTTTGTTAGATAAGAACATTCAGACTATAATACAATCTTTCTGAGTCTGTAGTAGTCTTTCAGTGGCTTTCCCAAACCTTTCAGTCTCCCAACTCTTTCCCCTTCTCACTTCACTAACTGAAAAGGTCCAGGATTCCTCATATGTTCCTTAGATATTTCTGAACAGGACAGGATGACCACCTCCCTTGTTCTAGACCCAATGCCTTTTAAAAATGCACCTTAAGTTTGGAAATGACCAAATAAAACAATGTTAAAAAAATAAATTTAAAAAATGCATCTTAAGATCTATTTCTTATTTGAGGATGAATGAGTTAATGAGTTTGTCTTCTGTTTCTTACTAGATTATTAGCTTTCTGAGGACAAGGAAGAGACTAAATTTTATCATCTCAGAATCTGCCATAGTACCTAGTACCTGCCCAGCATAATGTCTGCTTATTTACTGTTTTGTGGTGTTAACTATTTCATGTGTATATCTTGTCTTCCCAGCCATATTGGTGTATTGGAAAGGACCTTAGGTTTGAAAGATATCTAGCCAAAGGAGCTTATTTGATTTTCCCTAAATTTGGCATTTCATTTCCTACCTTTGATGGGCTGTTCTGAAGCCCAGGAATATACTTCCATCTCATTTTTTGCCTCTCAAAATCCTAAGCTTTCTTTAAGGCTTAATTAAAATGTTGTAATTTATTGGAGATATTTTCTATTAACTTTCCCCTCCCCCTTATCCAGTGCTCTCTCCTTTATCAAATTGCATCTTGTTCATGTAGTTGCTTAAATGTGATAATCCTTCAGAATGTAAACTCCTTCAGAGAAAGGACTGTTTTTCTTTTTGTCTTTGTAATGCTGAGTTCCAGGCACAGTACCTTGCATGTTTAAAAAGTTAGTCAAATGAATGAATAAAAGAGTGATTTTGAATCCTCTCTCTGCTGCTAACTGACTGTGTGGCCTTGGGCAAATAATTTCAAACCTCAGTGCCTCAGTTTCTTTGAGTACAAAATGAAAACCTTGCATTAAGTGACATAGAAAATTGTAAGCTCCCTGAATACAGGGATTGTTGCTTGTTCTTTAGTTCCCTAAGCATTTAGCATGATTCTGTGAATATAATAATTATTCACCAAATACTTATTGATCACAGAATTTTAGGGTTGGAAGGGATTATTGATCATCTAATCTAACCCCTGCCTGAAAAGGAATCCTCACTGCAGCATCCCCAAGAAGTGAATGGTCATTCAATCTTTGCTTGAAGACATCCAGTGAAGGGAACCTTCCATGACCTTCCAAAGCAATCCATTTTACTTATAGACAACTGTAATTGTTAGGAAGTTTTGCTTGACATTAGGCCTAGTTCTGCCTCTTTGTACCTTCCCCCCATTGCTTCTGGTTCAGTGCCCTAGAGCCAAATAGGATGAGTTTAATTTCTCTTTATCATAGAGCCTTTCAGATATTTGAAGACAGGTATTATGTGTTTCCTTGAATCTTTTCTCCTCTAGGCTAAACACATTTCCAGTTCTTTTAGGTGAATCTCATATTGAGTGATCTCTTTGTTACATATGAGAGAGCTATTAAAGCAGGATGGCCTGAACAGCCTAGTATCTTTTCCCCAGTTAGTCATACTGCCTAGCAAAGGAAAGACTGAGCCATCAGCTGAGTTTAGATAGGATATGTTACTAAATATTTATCCATTTACAGTCTTGGCGTTGGAAAGAGGAAGAATTTAAGCAACAAATCAAATGTGAAGGGATTTTTTCTCTGACATGCTGAGAGAAAGAGAAGCAACTTTTGTGCTGAAGTCAATTTTAAGGTCACAGTTCAATTTTACAAGCATTATAGTCTTGATAAGCCTTTGCTTTTCTAATCTCAGCTCTTCTCATGTAACAGGTGCTGGTTGGCAGGGGACATGGAAGGGCAGGCTTCTTTGAGGGTCTGCATTATTATTTCCCTATCCTTATACATAAGACCACTAATCATTTGCCCTGGATTTCTTCTTCCCAGCATCATTACTTATTGCCCTGATTAAGCTGCACTTGACTTCTCAGCAATTTCAGGAGGCTTTATCTCCAGGTTTTTTTTGGTGGGTTAAGGGGTTATTTTAAAGTGCCTTTCCTTACCCCCTCAAGATGCCTCTGAAAAGACGTGTCCGTGCACATAGGTGATCACATAAAACCATGGAACACCATAGGGCTTTGAGCGGGAAGGGATTTTAGAGATTGTAAAGAGGTCTTGAGACTAGGTTGGCATAATCAAAAGGCAAAATGATGCTTGACACCCCATCTAGGGACACTGACAACTGGGATGAGAAGTGACTAAGACCCACTAGTAGAACTGAATAGTAATATGAGACTTTTTTTTTTCTTCTGAGGGAGGATGAGATAAAAGCCTGCTCTATTGGTTTCCCTGCCCATTTGGTACTACCAGCCAACTGTACCATTATCCCATTTCCTGCCTTTAGCTTCACCAGCATCACCAGCAGCTGTGGTTGTCACCTGACCAATCATTTAGGAGGCTTCATCTCTAGACCTTTGAGACTTCCAGAGCTAGAATTGTCTTTAAAGAGGCAGTGAGCTGGCTCTGGGGAATCTTGTCATGGCATAAGTGATTCCACAGTGCCTTGGAGAATTTAGCTCTGGAAGAGAACCTGAGGTGTTATTATTTGCTCCAACTCCTTTAGCTTATAGAGCAGGAAACTGAGCTTTAGAGAGAAGCAAGGTATTAGTAAAAGAATACAGAGCTTTTTCTTGATGAATTCAAGAGATAAGGGAGTCATCCACACTTGTTGATATTTGAAAGATTATGCAAAATGGTAGAGGTATCTCAGGGCTAGAGTTGGGTAAATGTCTTGATTTTCAACTCAAGTCAGCAAGCCTTTGTTAAGCACCTACTACTATATGCCAAACACCACACCCTGGGGATACCACCAAACTGGGGATACAAAAAGAGGCAAAAGAGCCCTCTCAGGTGTAGTCTAATAGAGGAAGTTAAAAAAGGGAAGAGAATAGAGTGCAGATTTTTTGATTCTGGGGAAATTCTTTGGTAAGGTGACAGAATCTTCTGGCTGGGCAGGATACTTCTCTCAAGTCCTAGGTAGGAGAGCCCTGCTTAGGTTCCGCCTTCCCTTCTCCAAGATGTGCCTTGTTACCCTGGCAGTTGGTTACCTTTCCCAGGCCAGCTGAAGGGCTGGCATGTGAAGGTACAGGCAAGATATTTGGCCTCAGGCTTCATCCTGAGGCCCATAGGCAAAAAGTTGGCCTAACCAATTGGTTCCTGTCCCTTTCAGGTAGATGGCTCTAAAATCTCTTAAGGATTCCCAATGCCCTTTTGCTGGCCAGCAAGCAACCTCCCATCCTATGGGCTGTTGTGTACATCATTCCTTCTCAGAATGTGGCTGGGTTACATGGACAGGCATGCAAGATGTGGGGACAGGTGCCAATTTGTCCCAAAGCCACCAGATTCCTTCCTCTGCCTTGCTGAGATATTGAAAGTTTCTTCAGCTTCCCCTTACTCTAAGTAGAGTATCTGTAAACACTTGGTGCTTTAGAAGCCATCCTTCCATCATTATCTACAGCCCTTAAGCTGTATTTCTTCCATTATCTTTAACTACAAGTGAGTTGTAGAAGGTAGCCTGGGAAGGTAAATTTTCACTATTGTAACTTTCTTTTTTTTGTTTGCCAGTGGTGTAACAAAGTCTAGTTGGTCTTCTTAAACTCAAATGTTGCCTTTCACCCCTGAAAATGTCTTTGGGGATTGGTGTCTGACATGGCAAGAAGCAGAGAGAGTCTTGGGTCTTATAAAGTACAGTCATTTGATGGCAGGGATGGAGGAAAAAACATTAAACTGTAAGGAGGGGGTGATTTCAAGAGACCAGGAAAAATGAGAACAAATCCTGGATTATTTGTAGTGGCCAAAGTGTATAATCATTGAGAGCCATGCAAAATTGGAACAGATTGAGGGGAAGGAAAGGAATTCAGGTTATTGGAATTTCAGGTTTCTAAGGTGGTAGGATTAGAAGGGGCTAACTCAGTTTCCTATCTTGCTTTTCCCAAACATGACTTTCTCTGTATTCTCACTCCCACTTATAACAATACTATCCAGAATCACAAAACCACAAGCTAACCCTGTTCTCTTTGGGTAGTATTTTCTCTATCCTTGCCTCTAGGTTTTCTGCAAGGTAGTAGTCAGTGTCAACTTTTATGAAATCAGAACTTTTTGTGTTCCCTGGTCTGAATCCCACCCACACTTAAGTTTCTTGTCCAAAACAAAGATGCACCATCTCCTCCCTTCTCCAGAGGGAGAATCTCCTGGGGGTGATGGTAGAGATTGGAGTCCCATATTTATCTATGTTCAGAAATGGAACTTGACAAATTCAAGGAAAATTAGGTTTCATTGTTTTCCCTAGCAACAGCTGTTCTAGAAATTGTTTACAGAGTTTATATAGACTTAGAGGTTTCAGGAGCTAGGAAATAGAAACAAAAGAAACATAATTCTTCAAGTTTTTAGAGTTTGTTGGAGTTCAGTAGGCAGATGGGTCCTTGTTCTCAAGCATGCAGGACTGAAAACACAGGGTTTGAGATACTTTGCTCAGTTAATGAACCAGCATTTAATAAGCACCTCCTAATAAGCCAGGCACACATCTGAAATGCTGGAGGATACAGAGATAGGTAAAGACCGTACTTGTATTTGAGGAGCTCACAGCCTAATGGGGGAGACATATGTGAATTTTCAACCAGTACTAGAAAGGGTGGCCAGGCATGTGTTGTCAATAGAAAGCCAGGCCTCAGTAAATACCAGAAGATGAAAGGAGTAAGAAAGGAAAATGTTTAAGATGATACAGAATGGGTATATCTGTAGTGGACATTATAGGGGGATAGTTTTGAAGGGGATGGGAATAAGAGTGCAGACAGTTGGGCCATAGAGCCAGGTCAGTATATTGGTAGTGTTCAGAATCACTGGAATGGGGAGAGAGATCTGGGAGTTTTGGAGCATGTTAACCATTGAGAAATGAAATCTAGGCAAAGAGAATGGTTGGAGAGAAGTTCATCAAAAGAGGCAGGTGATTAGACTGTTCAAGGCCTTCCTTTCTGAGTTCAACTTCACCAGGTAGTAACATATTCTGTGAGGCCCAGAAAGCCAGCTTCACAGCATAGAGCAACAGGTATATCCTGAGATTGTTAAGCTAAGAGGCAAGAGGTTACAGTGTGAGGTGGGTCTCGTTTGGGGTCTGGCCTCTGGAACACTGGAGAAAGCCCTGGTTGTTAGGTCAATCTATATAACCAAGAAGTGTCAGGATGTAGTGCAAAGTATCCTGGATATGGGTATCTGGGTGCAAAACTGCTCGCCAGTGATCTTAGTTACCAGATGTGATGGCCTTTTCATAATCCTTCTTCTTCATGATTTACAGCATTTGATATTATAAAGAACTCTCTTATCCTGAATGCTTTCATTTCTTAGTTTTCATGATATTAATCTCTCTTGGTTCTCCTTTATCTTTCTAAAGGCTCCTTTTCAACCCCTTTCATCATATATGGATATGCCCCAAGTGTACGTTTCAGGACCTCTTCTCAGACTTCACTCTCAGGTCAGTAGGTAGCCTGAAGTCACACAACTAGGAAGTGTCTGAGGCCAGATTTGAACTTAGGACCTAGAGTTGGGAAGACATGAGTTCAAATGTGACCTTGGATATTTACTAGTTCTCTGCCCCTGGAAAAGGGCAAGCTTTTAATCCACTGAGCTATCCAGTTGCCCCTTTCCCTCATCACTTCTTGCCTGGGATCATGGCAGTACTTTTCTGCTTTGTCTCCTTGTATCAATAATCCTCTCTCTGGTACCCTCTATAAAGTTCCCAAAATGATTTTCCTAAAGCACAGGCCTGACCACGTCACTCCCCTTTTCAATAAACTTCAGTAGCTCCTGAGTACCTCTGAGGTTAAAACTGTCATTTAAAGCTCTTTCTACTTGACTCTAAATTATCTGTTCAGGCATACTATACATTATTCTTTACTTTTATATGCACTACAGTCCATCAAACAAGCCTTCTTGTTGTTCTTCACCCTTGATATTCCAATATCTCCCATCTCCATGCTTTTGCAGATTGGTCTTTATGCCACTCCTTCTTCCTCTTTGAATTCCCAGTTTCCTTCTAAGCTCAGTTTAAGTACTGTCTTCTAGCTGAAATGTTTCCTGACCCCTACAGATTCTAGTGCCCTCCAACTACCTTGTCTTGGTGTTTTTTTGTATAGCTTTGCTCCTGCTTACATATGTATGCATTGTCTTCCTCAATAAAATATAAATACGTTAAGGGCAAGGACAGTTTCATTTTGTCTTTATATCTGCAGTGTCTAGTACAATGGCAGACATATAGCAGGTGTGTTTATGTTTGTCAGTTGATTCTAATTTAGGTTTTATCACTTATTAGCTGTGACTAGACAATTCTTTGAAACTCAGTTTCTTTATTTGTAAAAAGAGGATAATACTTGTGCTATTCATCTCATAGGGCTGTTCTAAGGAAAGTGCTTTGCAACAATCTTTAGTATGCTGTAGATATGAGTTACTGTTAAAAATAGGGGGTGGGGGCAGCTGGGTGGCTCAGTGGACTGAGAGTCAGGCCTAGAGACGGGAGGTCCTGGGTTCAAATGTGACCTCAGACCCTTCCTAGCTATGTTACCCTGGGCAAGTCACTTAACCCCCATTGCCTATTAAAAAAAATAGGGGGCAGCTAGATAGCTCAGTGAGTTGAAAGCCAGACCTAGATATGGGAGGTCCTAAGTTCAAATCTGGCCTCAGACACTTTCTAGTTGTGTGACCCTGAGTAAGTTACTTAACCCCCATTGCCTAGCCCTTACCACTCTTCTGCCTTGGACTCAATACACAGTATTGATTCTAAGATGGAAGGTAAGGGTTTAAAAATTTATAAAAAACTGTTATTAATATTTTTATTATTCTCAATAAGAATATTAGTAATTTGTTTGCTATGAAAGAGCTCCCTATGCTAGGCAGTAGCTTTCAAAACCACATAGGGATCTTGTTTCTCATAGAGGTAGTTGCTGCCCTTGGAGTCTTGTGGAGTGAATGACTATAGTCTCCACATTTCTGATGATAAGGGGTGGTCCTTGGCCAATATTCAGAACAGAAACAAAAAGAGGCACTGTCATTTCTGGGCTCTCTTTATATATTGGTCAATTCTTGTCCTATGCATGGCTTTCAGGGCAGTCCAGACCCAGCAGGCAAGCTACCAGAGGAAACCTACTAGACTGGCTGCTTGGATCTCTAAGTTGGGCTTTGTTTGGAGTTCAGACCCCAGGGGCTGTCAACACAAACATGCATATTTGAAGAAAGTTAAGCTTCATGTAGTGTAGATCTCTGCCTGTACCCTATGTCTAGCCAGATTATACTTTTTGCTCTATTCCCTGGGAAGTCCAATCCTAGGGTATTTGAAATCTCATTCTAATTAAAGCCAAACTTGATTTTACAAAGACAAGAAGCATCTAAAGTTGTCTTTTTCCACTTCAATAAAAGCCAGATAAGCATGGGTAAAACATTCAGAGTTTCAAAAGCAAGTATACAGGAGAGAGATGGAGACAGATAGAAACAGAGACACAGAGACACACACACACACAGATATGAGAGAAAGAGAGAGAGAGAGAGAGAGAGAGAGAGAGAGAGAGAGAGAGAGAGAGAGAGAGAGAGAGAGAGAGAGAGTAGATGTTAAGAGTTGTGGGGGCATGCAGGCAGGAGGGCCAATATGTGAGACTTGCATAGATTCTCTAGTTCTCAGGAAGAAAGCTTTGTTACCATAAAATTCTCTTATGCTGTTTTTATGGAGAAGATGGTACACAACTGTGGGCTCAGATGATAGTACAGTTAAGTGGTTTAAGAACTGCTTAAATAACTGGACCCAAGGAGTGGTCAGAAAGATTAAAAAAAACAAACTCTTACCTTCTGTTTTAGAATCAATATTAAATATTGGTTCCAAGGCAGAAGAATGGTAAGGGATAGGCAATTAGGATTAACTGACTTGCCCAGGGTCACACAATCTGAGGCCAGATTTGAATCTAAGACTTCCTGTCTCCAAGCTTGACTCTCTATCCACTTAGCCACCCAGCTGCCTCTCTCATAAAGGGTTTGATGTTAGCTTGGAGAGTGATCTCCAGCCAAGTGCTCCCTTTTCTAATGCTATTCAATATTTTAAAAAGTGATTTGGATGAAGGCATAGATGGCATTTATCATATTTGTAGATAACACACAATTGGTGAGATAATGACCATGGGATCAAGGTCTTGACAGCCTAGTCTCTAAGAAGTTAAAAATTAAAGAGGCATTAAATGTAAAGTCTTACATGTAGGTTAAAAACCCATTTTGAAGGTAAACGATAAAAGAGGCCTGATTAGATCATAGTTTATCTAAAAACTGACTGGGAATTTTAGTGGTCTTCCAAGTCATATGAGTTCATATGACAGCCAAAAAGCAAATGAACATTCTGTCTATACTTTGTCATGTTCCATATCACATTTGGATGCCATATTTTAGGAGATACACTGAGCATTCAGAAGGCAGCTGGGATGATGAGGGACTTCCCAATCATGCCATATAGAAACTGGTTGAAGGAATTAGGATTGCTTAGCTTGGAGAAGAAAAATGTTAGGGGTAGACAAAAAGGATCAGAAAGGTAGACACAATTAAAAAAAAAACCCTTACCTTCTATCTTACAATTGGGGTTAAGTGACTTGCTCAGGATCACACAAGTAGAATGTGTCTGAGGCCAAATTTGAATCAAAGTCCTCCTGAGTCTAGGTCTGGCACTCTGTTTACTGTGCTGCCTAGCTGCCCTGACACAATGTTGTTTTGTGTTGAGTTGTCACAGTTGTGACCTACTCTTTGTGACCCCATTTGATATTTTCTTGGCAAAGATAGTGGAGTGGTTTGTCATTTCCTTCTCCAGCTCATTTTACAGATGAGGAATTGAGGCAAATAGGTTCAAGTGACTTGCCCAGAGCTACACAACTAACAAGTGTCTTATGGCTGGATTTCAACTCATAAAGATGAACCTTTCCTGATTCAAAGCCCAGTGCTCTATCCACTGCACCACCTAGCTGCCCAGAAAAAGAAAAAACAGACACAATAGCTGTTCTCAAGTATTTGAAGGACTATATGGAAAAAAAAAATTAGATTTATTCTTCTTAGCTCTGGAAGGCAAAACTAGAATTAATGCTTAGAAGTTTCAAAGAGGTGGGTTTAGGCTTAGTTTAAGGGGGGAAAACTCCCCAAAATCCCAATAAAAATGATCCTGACCACTTGAGCTAACCAAAAAGAAGAATTAGCTACTTTGGGAAATAGTGTGATCTTTAAATGATGGCTGAATGCCCACTTGTTGAGGATATTGTGAGGAGAAGGGAATTCTTCTAGAATGGATTAGACTAGATGTTTTCACAGGCTCCTTCCAATTCTGAGGTGCTATGATTCATTGCATACCTGCCACCAATTCAGGTCCTGGGATTACTCTGCAGTTACTCTATCTGTAATGATTTAACTTAAACCTCATTGGTTAAGCCTGGCAAACATCCTGGCAAAAGGAACTGGGCATTAGTAGTAACTTCCAAAGACATATTTCCTCAGTAACTTGTGAGTCCTAAACTCACTCTGAAGTGCCCAACTTCAGCTTTAGTAGCTCAATAATCTCTACACAGGAACCATGAAGGGTTAGGCCGAAATTTAGAAGAATGTACTGAGCTAGAATCCATCTCTCCATATTACTTGTGTCTAGTTTATGCTCACTGCCTGGCCTTCATATGGTACGAGGATAGAATTGGAATCTGGTTGATCCAACCTCTTCCTCAAGATCTTAATCAAAGGAATCTTGGAGTAGAGAACCATGTAAAGAGAGATGTAGGATTCACCTAAATAGTTGGTGTGGGAAATTGCAGACAATCAAGTTCTTGAGGCTTGAGGAACTCAGATGATCAAAGAACCCCCTCAGCTTTCAGAAGATCTGAAGAATAGTTCATTGAGAACTGGGAGCAGCTTGTTCATCTCCCCTTAGAGCCTCCAAAATTCAACATATGTTGATACTCAATTGGCCTTGGACCCCAGTCTCAGGGGGCTCAGAGAGAAAAGGGTTCTGCCTAAAAGTAGAAAGCTGTCAGGCAGCTCATTGTTCCTAGCAGTGTTCAGTCTGTGGTCCCACAATATAATCTTTTTGGCTCTAACTTGGCACCAGAAGAAACAAATGAAATAAAACTCATTTAGCCTGCCAAAGCCAACCTGGCCAGGGCAGGGAGCCCATTCCACAGAGAGCTTGCATAGCACAACAAGAAAGATGTCACAGATAACTCTTGGTGAAACCTCACAAGAGGGTGTTCTACAATGGACCAGTAGCCTCAGCATCTCCTGTCTCTTGGCATCCATGGCCTACAGTTTCCCAGGCTGCTCTGAGCCAGTCAAGAATTAACTACTTGGAGCCCCAAAGAGTGCAGCTGATAGAATCTTTCATCATTAGCATGCAGAAGCCAGATGAGATCCTTACTATAAAGGTTCAAGGGGACAGGGGGTGGGTGGGTCATTTGCTTTGAGTTCTAGCTCAAAAAATCAGTTCCAATTGGCTTTCCAAAATGATCCAGTTAGGGAAGGCAAAGATTATTCCAGTTTCTCTTGGCTAGGGGAGACCCTCATCTTGCTCACCTCCCCTCATCCCTCCCTTCCTGGTTCAGGATCCTTCAGATTCATCATTGTTCATTACTTTTACTTCCTTGGAGAAAAAAGAGAAAAATACTGCCTTCTTTGTGGTCTCTGGAAAAAGCTTGCTTGTGGTTATGAACCTTACTTACCAAGAGGAGGACTAAGAACATGGCAACCCAAAAACCCTTTTGGTTTGATTTGTTTTGTTTTGTTTTTTTATTTTTTGTTTTCTTTTGAATTTCATGCAATAATTCACAGTCCCAAGCCCACAGTTTTCAAACAAAGTAGGAAAAAGGAAAAAAGAAGCAAAGGAATTGGTGGTTTTGTTTTTTGTTGTTTCAAGCAGGACCAAATGTCAGAAAAAATGCTGCTTTTCTCAATCTTTTTTTTGTCCTTTTTAAAATTTAGTTTATTTTTTTAAAATTTATTTCTGCAGGCAGTATTAATAGGGTTTGGTATAACCAGCAAGCACTCCTCTGTGTGTGTGTGTGTGTGTGTGTGTGTGTGTGTGTGTGTGTGTGTGAGAGTGCAGGTCTGTCTCAATGTAGAGGAAGGTCTGCAGGGGGTTGGGGGGGTGTGCTGTGTGCATTTATATTGCATCAGGTCCCTCTTCCACCAGGAGAATGGGCACTAGCTCTTCTTCTCATTCATTAGGGAAAGGAAAAGTTTGGTTGAGATGATAAAACTCATCAATAGAGGTTTTCTTTTTTTCTTCCCATTTTGCTTTTTAAAAATGTTTTTTTCCCTCTTTTTCCTTTTCCCCAAGGTTCTCCAAAGTTGCTGAACAAATTCAAACCCCTTTAGTTATGTGGTTTGTCCTCCTGAAGGGCTCTAAGGAAAAGTGCCTGCTGTGGCGTGATTCAGCAGGTCCCCAGACTTCAAAGTTTTTGCCCTTTCTTCTCAGGGTTTGCCCTAACTGTGTCTGAAAAGGACAGACATGTTCCAGATCCTTGTTCCTACCCCCTTGTTACTGCTTTTCTCAAGAAAGTTTTTTTTCTTTCTTCTCTTTTATGAAAATTGTTAGTCCTTAGTTTTCTTTCACCATCTGGTTATTTTCCAGCTTCCCTTCCCAACTTGCCCCTCCCCTTGCCCATCCCTGCTAGGCAAATTTAATAAGGGTTTGAAATTAAAAAAATTTTTTCCCCATTTTTCATGACAGTTATTGTAATTTTGTCTTCCAGGTATAGTAGGTCATGTGTGAATGAGGGGAGTTTGGGGTGTGTCTGTGTGTGTGTGAGTGTGTGTGAGGCGCACACACATCAGGACTTAGCACCAGTCATCATCGTCAGTCTCACTATAGGGTTCGTGCAGTCCTTTCCGGGGGCCTTGCCCTCGATGCCTGGCCAGTCCGTGGGTAGGATAGTAGCCATTTGGTAATCGCCGTCCGTGTCTGGAGGGCGAGACTGAGGCTGGGCCTCCTGCCCGGGAAGTCCTGGGCGACCGCCCGGTACCAGAGGAGGCATGTGGCGGGGTATCGTAAGTGAAGGCTGCCTCTTCGCTCCCTGGGCCGTCGGCGTCGTAGTCTGAGCTCTGATAGTAGCCGCTGTGGTGCCTGGGTCCTGAGTGCCCCTCTGAGGTATGGGGGCTAGGTGCTGGCCACCGGGACCCAGCATGGCGGTAAGCCCTCGGGGACTCATTTCTTGGTGGGGCAGTGGCATGCCGCTCCATTCCTGGTGAGCGGCTACTGCCGTGGCCCCCTCCGGAGGGCCGTTCCCCCACCTGGTGCTCAGCAGAGGGGGCCTGGTACCTCCGTGGTCCAGGAGTGGAGGATCTGCAGGGGCGCACTGACTGTGGCGGCTGCGGCGGCTGGGGACCTGCGCTGCCAGCCTTACGGATCACTGGGGAATAGGACACATGTGGCCTGGGGGTGGAGGGGGTCTGGGGAAGCTGGCGGCGTCCACGCCGCGGTGTGCTGGTACCAGATGTTGAGGGGACTGGGCTTCCACTTACGGAACTACTGCCCTACACGAAAATTGAAACAAAGGAAATCAAAAAAAAATATACAACAAAATCAACCAAGAAGAGACAGGAGGAAACAGAGGACAAGATGGAGAGAAGGAGGCAAAGGAAACAACAGAAAATAAAACCCAACAGAAAACAGAGGAGGGAGGGGAAGGGAAAAAAACACAACATTTTAATGGAAAAAAGGAGGAAAGCAACAGCCACAGGGAGGAGAAAATAAGAGACAACAAGGGAGATAAAGTAAAAAACAAACACAAAAACAGTGAGAAGAGAAATGAGAAATGGAGTTTTGTAAGTTTCGGGGTTTAAAGTAGCAAAAGTTCCCAAAATTACTCACGAGTCCAGAGGACAGAAATAAATCATAACTGAAACCAAAAAAAGGGAAGCCAAGGGTTAAAAAAAAAAAACACAGCAGGGCAGCGGGCAGGGGGCATGAGCCAGGGCCAGGCAGGGCCAACTGAGCTGAGGCACTGTCCAGAAAACCAAAAAGGGATTTCAAACAACTTAAATAAAAGTAGCCGCAGTAGAAGGGGATGGCATGGGGAGGAAAAGAGGGCACCACATCTGTGGCCGCTGATGAAGTGCCCTCCTGGGTATGGGAACCACTTCAGAGAGCTGGTGTCTATCCCTGGAGGGGAGTGAATGGATGTCCCATCTTGTGTGTGTGTGTGTGTGTGTGTGTGTGTGTGTGTGTGTGTGTGTGTGTGTGTGTGTGTGTGTATGCCTGTGCACACGTGCTGCACTAACTCCTCTCTCTGACCTCCACTATGTATGGGCTCTCATGGGACCGGGAACATGGGGAAACTTGGAAGGCAGCTGCCAGGGCTAAGGCAAAGGCAGTTTCAGGGTTCAGCCTGTGGCCTTTCCCCATCACAGGTATGTCAGCAGGTCTTTCCTCCCAGGGGAGATAGGGAGGAAATGTGTGGCTGTGAGGTCAGAGGGGGGAACAAGTTAGTGGTGAGAGGCTTTGATCCCTTCCCATTCTACTTTCTTGCTCAGAGTGTTTTTTCTAAGAGCTACAGCAGTCGCTGGGCCTTTGCCTGTGTGTTGGGTTGGTGGTTGGTTAGTTTGGGGAGACTTGTCATTGCCCTTCTTATGACCAATTCAGGGATTCCAAACACAAATCTCTTTCAGGTCAGTGCTCCTTTGAAAAGGACTTGGTGCACAAATTGCCCTTTGCTACTTGTTAGTGAGTGTTTCTATGTATGTGTTTCTGCCCTTTGCTCTCTGTTGCTACCTTCCACTCTGTACACCCTGGAGTGTATCCTACCACTATTCTGCTTAATCTAGAGCTAGAGGAACCCACAGGAGAGGGTGGGTCCTGAAGGAGAGCTGTGGCAAAATCAGGCCCCATTCCAATGAATGGGACTGCTCAGGGGATAGAGGAATATAGAGGGAATGAAGGGGGATCAGTTTTACCCAGTCTCCCAAATTAGATTTCTCTTCAGCCCTGCCCTAAAAACTGCCAGCCTGATCTTTACTCCTCATATCTCTTTGCTCTCCATGACCAAGTGGAACCAGGGGGAGAGGGGCAATGTGCCAGACCCACCTGCCTATGAGCCATATGCTCTCGGCCCTCACTGGGGGAACGAGACCAACGTTGGTCTCGGGCTCGGGGCCGTCCATACTCAGACCGCTCCTGGGAATAGCGCTCCTTGTCAGAGGATGGGTGGTGGTGGTGGTGGTGGTGATGGTGCTGATGGTGTTTTCGGTCCTTGGGCCTTCCTCGCTCCTGGTCTCGGTCTTTTGAAGGCAAATCCCCAGACTGGGTGGTAACGCTCAGGTCTGTTCCTAAGCCTGGGCCAGAGATAGGAAGAGAGAGCCATGATACAAGAGAGGAGGGAATAGGGAGGCAGGGATGCCTTAAAGACTTTTGCCTTGATCACAGACATTGGATCTGGGTGGGGTGGGGAGACTGGGTTGGGAAAGACTGCCAGAGTTACTCACTACCCATTCTCCTGATGTTACTTATTTCCTTCTTGTGAAAAGACTTTCTACAAACTATCCCCTTCTTCCCCAGACTTCTTTGCCTCTTTTTTTCTTCCAGGTTCATGCTGGTGACCTCAAACAGATCCTCTTAGCGCCCCTAAGCTGGGCCCCCTCACACCTTTCCATAAGACATACTCTGTAGATGATCCCTACAACATCTCCAAGTCTGCCTCCTCTCCATATGCTTAAAGGACATCTCTACTCAGATGCTTCTTGTTTCCTGAAACTTCATTGTCAAAACTGTGCCTTCCCTTTCCTAACAACTTACTCATTTCCATCACCAACATCAGTTCCACTTATTATTCTCTTCCTAGCTCAAAAAGTCATCCTTTGATTTACTCATTATATCTGACCAGTGTCTAACTCTTCTTTCCATGGATACCATCCTAGACCTTCTAAGTTCTCACTACCTCATGCTTCCACTTGCCCCTGGTGAAGTCCTTTCTTCTGCTCCCATCCACCCTGACACTCCAACAAAAGACCTTTCTAAGCTATCATGCTTCTCCTTCAGAGTCTTGGATGATCAAATGCACTCTTCAGTCTGCTCTTTAGACTCCCCATCAATTAGACTTCTCACTAAAGTATTATAGTATTTTGGAGTTGGAAGCAACTTTTGGCACATTTTAATTCAGTCTCCTCATTTTACAAATGAAGAAACAAGTCCAAGGAGGTTAAGTGATTTGCCCAAGGTTACTTACATGGGTATTATTATTAAAAAATATAGCAGAAGTGACAGAGGTGGTGGCAGAACAGGTTTCACATTACCTAAGTCCCATATCAGAATCATTCCTTTCATCTATATTTTATTCATCCCTGCCTTTGCTTATGCAGTTCCTTCAACATAGGCCATTCTACCTCCATTTATGCTAATCCTATTTAATTTTTATTAATAAATTTTGTTTTGATGCATCATGAAATCCTTACTAGGTTCCCAAAATTCTAACCCTATTTGTCCAGATGAAAGTTTTCTTCCTCTATGAAGTCTTCCTTGAAGTATGATCATAATATTATGGAATTTGGAGCCCCAAAGGACTTTAGAGATCTTAGTCCAATCCCCTTATTTTCTAGACAAGGAAATTTTGAGCTCCAGGGAGGAGAGTCCAAAGTTACACAGATAAGAAATGGCAGACCTTGGAACATGAAATCAGGCTTTTTGACTCCAAAGTCTTAATTTTTCACACTGCACACCCAACCTTGGGCTCAGACTTCCTTCCATTTGTGTTCATTCTCCCCCCTCCCCCATCTACATAATTTGCATAGAATATACACATTTATTTATGCTATCTTCTACATATCTTGCATCTCACTCTATTACCTCCTCAAGGGTGAGTACCATATCCTTTCTCCTTCCTCAGTATCCTCTATATACTAGGGTCATTTGGTCTCAACTAACTTTGCTATTATCTCTGCCAGAAATATTCTCTCTCCTTAGTTCTAAGTACCACCTCCTGCATAATAAAACCTTCCATAGCGGCAGCTAGGTAGCACAGTAGATAAGAGTACCAGGCCTGAAGTCAGGATAATCTGGATTTCAATCTGGTCTCAGATACTTTCTAGCTGTGTGACCCTGGGGAAGTAATTTAACCCTCATTGCCTAAACCTTATTGGGCTTCTACTGTAGAATCAATACATAGTATTGATTCTAAAACAGAAGGTAAAATAAAAAAAAATAAAGCCTTCTTTGATTCCTAGAGGTCACACTAGCCCCATTCTTCTTGAAACTCCCAGAGCCCATCACAATTGCAGAGTTTAACACTGGTGTTCTATGAGTATTTCATATAAATTGGTCCAGGCTCCCTCATTAGACTGAGCTTCTTGTAGCTCTTCCTTTGCTCCCAAATGCTGGGAATACGGCAAACTGACCCAGAAGATTGTTTGTTCCTTACTCAAAGAGGGGAGGTCAGCAATGATTTGAGACCTTGGGGCAGTCACTACCATGTGACCTGAGGGCAGTTTAAAAAAAATCTTTTACCTTCCATCTTAGAATTGATACTGATTACTGATTCCAAGGCAGAAGAGCAGTAAGGGCTAGACAAATGGGGTTAAGTGATTTGCCCAGGGTCACACAGTTGGGAAGTGTCTGAGACTAGATTTAAACTCAGGATCTGTCTCCAGGCCTGGCTCTCAAACTACTGAGTCATCTAGCTGCCTTGCCTGGTTTATTTTACAGCAATAGCTCAGGGCAGAGCAAGCTCTGGTATTCTACTTATATGGCTTTACACTTTTGACAGACATTCAAGCCTTTGAAGAGGAAGTGCAGAGGAACTGTCCAGAGGGGTTGCTCCAGTTGTTCCCTGGCTTGTGTTTTTGCTCCTCTAGACTCCCAGGCTCCTGTTTTCATACTTCATTGAATATCAGAGTTGGAGGGGCTTCAGAGGCTATCTGTAGCCTGACAAACCCATACCTTGATTCACCGAGCCTACTATGGGCAACATGCTATTTTCTACAAGTTTTCTCCTCAAAGAAGGACAATATAAGATACTGTCTTGCCTAGATGGTTGACCAGTACAGGGGAAGTGAGGGGACAGGTGACACTCAACCTGTATCCACATCTGTGTATCGGCTCAGGGAGCGTTCTGATGTCCGGTGGCCTCGCTCACGACGTCGCTGATGGTGCCGCTGGTTCTCCTCTGGGGTAACTCTTTCCAGAGAGTAGTCATCCAAGCGCCTGCCCTTGTGGCCCAGCATGGAAGCTGAGCGTTTCATGGGACTGGCATCAGAGATGGTCTGAGGGTAGAACAACAAGCCCAAATGTATGGTCACTAACGAAGTCATCATCAAATCCTGTTGGCAGCCAAACTAGTCTTAGTCTTGGGGTTATCCCCACTGGGCTATCAGTAGAGGGAAGGCAGCTTAGAGGTGAACCTAGCTCCTACCTAAGTGCTCTCATAACTGGGGTACCTCCCAGGGGGAATTTTTGGGTACAACTTTTCCCCGTTTCCCCCATGGCCACAATTATTGCTCTTTGGGGACTACAGGGATGGCTACCATTACTGTGTCATGCCATGGAAGGCAGGATTAGAGAGAAAAGTGGGAAGGCCTGAGAGGAATTTTGGGACAGGATGACCCACAAAATAGATCATCAGGTCCAGACAGATATTTGGATTTCTTGGCCTTAAACACCCCATATAAAAAAAGCTTTTGCATAGTCCAGCCAATTCTTGGGTAGAGTCCATTGAGGCCTAGATCACTTGGGGGCAGGACCATTTTTTTTTTTACTCCTTGAGACTATAAAAAGCTGATGGTGATACTTAAATTCTTTTTTCTCCTTCTGTATTCCACTAAGGGGTGGACCATGTCGGGGGAACAAAAGATTGGAGCTCAGCCACAAAGACCAGGCTACAGGCTAGTCTCCATTTCCCTAGACTGCCCTTCTGGCTTATGAACATTCTTGACAGTAAAGAGAGACTGTTTTTAAGCCTAAGGTGAATCCCTTCCTGTCCCCTCCTCTTGCCAAGAGGACTAGAACTGTTTGAGTTTAGCTCTGGGGGCCACTAATGCACCATAGGCCAGGCTGATGAGGGAGATAAATTTTGAATTTTGAACCACCATTTTATGGAATTTTTTCAAACTGTCCCAGAGCCTCAATAGTGAGTTTTGCCCATGATCTGTCAGCGATTACGTGTGTTTGGGGACAGAAAACTGGCAGGGCAGGAGAATGGCTACTTGTTCACATAAACCACCCTTAGTGTCTTATATAGAGAATCTACAGTTGTTCTTTCATTCTAAACTGTTTTAGGTGCTTAAACCTGGGCTCCAGAAAGGCCATCTCCATGACCAACTGGCTTTCCTTGGACTCAGAGCAAGGACCCAGGTAGGAGGCAGAATCTCAGAAGGAGGAAAATCCCTTGGAGAAAATCTAGCCTGGAGGTGAGAGTCTAGAACTCTAGGTTGTAGATCCAGATCTTTTCTAACATTTTGTATCTTCTTTTATCATCTGTTAAATGAGGATAGAACTCTCTGCCTGTCCTAACTCTCTGACTTTCCAGTCAGTTTCTTGTTGATCTGAACCTAAGCTTATAATCTTGCCCTCAGAGATCAGGTCCCTGCATCTGTATATAGCCCTCCTCTGTTGCCTCAGGCCCTTCGGGGCCAGGATGGCAAAGCTTCTTCCCATCCCTCATGTCTTCTCCAGGGGTACCTCCTCTGCCATCTGTGAGAGACACACAGATATACTGAGTATATATTTGTGAAAAGTAATATGAAGAGAGCCAATTCACTGTCTCCTAGAGCCTGAGTTCACCAAGAGGCAGTTGGCAAACAGGATGGCTGTCTGGTCTCAAATGACCTTGGGTGGGGGATTAAGAGGGGAGTGGAGAAGGGAAGGTGGGGAGTTTGTGCCTTTTAGGGAAAAACTGTCTGTTTCCATCCAGGCCTGGGCAGAGAAAAAACTTGGGTGTTTTTTTTTGGTTTGTTTGTTTGTTTGTTTTTGCCAAAAGATGCCCTGTTCCTTCTATCTCCCTTGGTTCCTTCTCTTCCTCTGTTACGAGGGAATTCTCTATTGTTCCAATGTGCCAGAAGGAGGGAAGAAGCTGGGAGCCTTAGATCTTATTGTCTAGGATCCATAGGGACAGCCTATTGCCCCTCTCTATGGCCAAAACCAAATTGGGGAACAATAGATTCTGCATGTCTCTCCTTGAAGGAGGGAGGAGGAGGAGGTAGAAGGTAGGTGTGTCAGCTAGTATGCAGCTTAATTAGAGCTTGGAATGATGGGCATATGAGTAGGGAGGAGAGCTTATAAGGAGGTGGACAGTTGTTTAGGTGTCTGGCATCTGAATTGGAGCATTTGGGGAAGGGTACATGTAGACCTGGCTTTGGCAGTCTGGCTCTAGGAGGATGGAGAGGCCTCCAGCCTGCAGCACAGATAGCTTAGGGATTTTAGATATCTGGGATGGCTGATAGGTTTGTGAGGACCAAGAAGAGAAAGAGGTGAATACATCATGGAAGACGCTGGGGCCCTCAGAGAAGCTGCCCAAGCCATCTTGACAGAGGAAACACTGCAAGTCAATCAGTCTACTAGACCGTGGGCTCCTTGAGAGCAGGGACTCTTCTTTCATCTTTGTATCCTCAGCATCAAGTCCTCTGCACATCGAAGGCTTAGTAATGTTTGTTGAATTGGACCAGACCTGGTATCAGCCACAGAGCTGTCCCCTCCTATAGGGCTACACAATCCCTCAGCAGCAAGAAACCTCCAGAGACCCTGCCTGAAGAGAGAGAATGGGGTGGGCTGGGCTGGGCCAGAGTGGCAGGCATAAACATCCTGGCCCTGGCTACCAGAGTGAGCCTGCAGCAAAGGATGGGGATGTCAGGGATCAGCAAGGAAGAGCTCTAGTGCCCCTCCCCACCCCAGTCAAGGTACGTACACTCAGATTATTCCCACGAGGCCGGCCCTTTCTCCTCTGTCACAGCCCCACAGGATGGTGCACACAGAAAGAACAGAAAGAAGAAAATAAATATCAAAGCAAAAAAGGAGAAGGAGGAGCTGGTGGGAGGAGGAGAGTAATCATGTAAAAATGTCACTCATAGAGTGAGAGGGACAGCAAAGGGAGGATGGGGAGAGAGAAACCTGAGAAAAAGTGAGGAGAGCAAGAAGAAGGAAAATCAGAAAAGATTAATGTCATCAGTAAGCAGCCACTCCAGATAATTAATCTCAGAGCGTTTGACACTCTTTATGCTGGGCAGGTTTGCTTGGTACAAACCAATCTGCTGACATATTAAGATTGAAAAAGACAGACAGGAAAAGGCCAGACAGATAGAAAGACAACAGGGAGGCACATGACTAATGAATATGAGATCATGAAAGCAACATGGAGATTGGAGCAAGTTTCCCAGCATCCTGACCATTGACCTTGCCTCATGCAATAATTCCCCTGACCCTGCCTCCCCATCATATGCAGGTGGCCTCCACAGCTCATTTTTGCCATTGCTAAAAGCTGCAGTGTTATGGCCCTAGCTTTCTCATCTCACTGATGCTGGCAAGACCCTGGTGGGCCTGATTGCCAAAGTTCTTCATGTTTCTTTAGGTTTCTTAGAGATTGAGGGTGTGTGAACATGTGGTTCTAGGGCATTCAGTTCTCTGTAGGACAAGGTATCCAGCCTGTCCACTGGTCCCCCTAACCTGGCCCCCAAAGCCCTTCCCTTCCCCTGAAGGCAGACTTATTCCCTGAATATGGGAAGATGGGGAAGAGGGTCCTTCTTGGCGAACCTCTGCTGCCAGAGGAAACAGTGCAGCCTTTAGTAGTTTGGGTTTTTTATTCCCTTTCAAGCCACCCACTCTTCCAACGTAAATGCCACACAAGAAGCTTGTCTAAAGCCAAACATGCAAACACAAGGACTAGTCCTTCATTTAACATTCATTCATGCACCATTCTGTCCATCCAACCACCCAACAGCCTTGGGAGGGCCAAGCCATATGAGACACAAGCTTAGGTCTCAAACCCTCAATACCATAAGTGTCAGCCATTCGACTGAACTTGGAGGGTCCTGCTAACACCATCTTTTCTCACACTAACCCCTGGATAAAGCTCAGTCACAAGAGGCATCTACCTAAGAATCAGGGGAGAGGGAAGTAGAGCTCTGACTTCTGGGAAATAGTGAGCAACCCTATGGAGTCAGAATCTCCTCCCTACACACACATACAAACACCCACAGGCACTCACACCCACCCACACACATCTTATAACATGGATGGGGGGAAAGCTGACAAGTTGGTAAAGCAGCTCAAGACTCAACCACTTAGAAGTCAACACACACACATGCACAAACATCCACACATGCATGGATATGCACACTCATACCAAATCTCCTCCCAAATTCTCAGCTTTATCAGGATGAAGATTATAGTTAACATGAACCTGTGCCATGCAGGGATTGGCCCTTGCTTTGGGCATACTGAGGCTGCCCTAGGCCAGGAACATGCTCATGCAGGCACCAGAAGCCTGATGGAATCTGTCCACTGTCTGTCTATCTGTCTGTTGGGCCTTGGAGTTCCAAGGCCAAGTTCTCTTTAGCAGACCCACTCCTGGGAGTGAGACATGAGTCTCCTTATCTTCCATATTCTCACCTGTATCCATTTGGATTGAATATAAAAAAACCAATGGGTTTTTTAGGGGTACCCTTGTCATCACCCACATATCACATTCCACCTTTACCCTCAGGATGGGAGAGCTGGGCTCTCCACTAAGTGTTCTGCTCAGAGAAGGCACTTAATATTTGTTTTATTGTTGAATACAACTGGCCCACTAAATCTTGCCCCTTAGTCCAGATGCAAGAACAATTCATTGTTTTTCCAAAGTGACTAGGAAGAGGAGTTAGGTCAGCCTTCTCCCATCACTGCCTTTACCTCAGATTCACAACTCTACTGATTGTAAATGTTCACAAAAAAGCTCTCTCCCTCCTTTTGTTCTTCAAGTTAAAAAGTGATGCATTACCTTTAGTCTCAATTTTCACCCACCCTCCTGGAGGTAAAATCTGTAGGTTGCCAGGCCTCAGCACTCATTGGCAGGAAGTCTAGGGATTGTTTGCACTGACCAAGGCCCCTATATACATAGCAATAAAGCTGAAAATGGCATTCCCAGAAGTTTTGCCTCTGATTGGAATCTCCCATTGTGCACTTTCCCTCACCCAGAATAGGCACAGGCTTTAAGGAGTAATCTTATTGGTTACTGACAGTTTAGAAGGATTTATGAAGGGAATTGTCACCACCCTTATCCTTCAGATACTTTCTCATACTCTGTCTTCTACTCCGTCTAGGAGCTGGCGCTGGCTCCTTGGGAAAAGTCTGCCCTCTCCTGCTTAACGAAGGTCTCTTCCCATTTAAGAGAAGTGATGAAGCTCAATCAGTCTGGCTGTGATGAAAGAGCTTTCTTGGAGAAGGCTATAAAGGGAGCAGGTCCAAGGGCTTTGTATTGTAGACAGTCCCAGAAACAACTAATCATTTCTTCTTTGTAAGCTCTTCTTTGCTAGTAGTGAATCTCTTCCCCTTTCTGCCCCCTACCCTCTCCACCAACCCAAGCAATGGGCCAGATGCCAACACAGACCGTGGGGACCCAAACTCATTTAAAATCAACCTAAGCCATTTACCAGCTAAGAATTCATTGTTATATATCTCCCCCTCTAAAACTGCATCCAAGGATTAATAGTTTTCTATCATTAATATTTCAACTCATCTCCCTTAGCTCTCAAGTGTGTCTGTGTATATGTTATCTATTCATACACACATGTATATGCAGATATTGTGGTGGACTTAGGGCATGGGCTTAGGGAAGAGATTTCTGAGTGGTCTCCTGATTGGCTTTGCCCCCTGAGGCCTGGGCCTTGGATACCTATAAGGAAGCCTTAGGGCTGGCAGGAAAGCTCTTCAGACTCCTGAGGAATCTGCAACATCTTCCCCTCTGCCCACCCAAGCTAGACTGGCTTCATCTCTTGTAGCTAGAATTCTGTCTGTGCCTAATAGGCAGTCACTTGAACCATGTTCTTCTTCAATTCCTTTGTATTCAGGTCCTTAATCCTATCCCCAACTCCCTATACCATGGAACACTTAGCAAATGATGGCCTATACTCCCCAGAAAGGGAAGGTACATTTTTCAAAAGTATAAAATCTAGGGGGAAAAATACCCCACCCCTCTGGGGGTAGGATAGAATGCAGAATTAGAGGCCTTTTTAGGCAACAGCTGCTCTCTGGGGGAGAGGGCCCTCTGTGGGCTCACCTGCCCCCTTGGAAGGTTCCGATGAAAGCCCCTCACCTGGTTTTCAGCTGGGAGCCGGGGCATGGAGGTGGCTCTGCCCTGCCCTTCCATAGGGAGGTAGTGGTCGCTGTCTGAGTAGCCGTCCTTCCCCATCTCTCTCATCTCCACAGACTGCAGGGGACACAGCAAGGGGGTGGGTGAGCCTGAGGCTTGAAGTGTGTGGAGCCAAGGGGATCCCAAAGCACAACCAGGAGTCCTGGACACTACCTTTGGCTTCTCACACCCTACTGGCCAATCAGACTGACAGAGAGATGCTTTTGTGCTGAATACTTTATAAGTGATTCACACACAATGTCAGAATATTTAGTTCCCATGGGCTTTTATCCCAGGCTTTCCTAGCCAGTTAGTTACATGTAGCTTGTTCTATACCTCTGGTTTCAGGCCTCTTTTTTCCCTGACTACTTTTGGGCTGGGGTTGAGAAAAAAGAATTCTAAATTACTTCCAAAATCTCTGCATATCTGGACCAGCCCTGGGGAGAAGAGGGGAAGTTGAATTTAGCATCCAGTAGATTGACCAACTATTTCATTATAGCTTCATGGTCTGGTGGCTCATCTCATTTGCCTTTCTTACCAGAAGAAAAGGGGATCTGAGCTAACTCAATAGAAATGACTGTGAAAAATTAAATAGAAAGGAGTGTGAGGCATTTTAACTTGTTTTTGGTTTTTCTTTTTGCTACCTTCTGCCCTCCTCCCATGTATCCCCTGGCCTCTCTGTCCCTTAGCTTGGGAAATGAGAACTGATGACAGTCTACTTATTCCTGGCAGAAAAAGCTCGGGGAGGCTGCTAGAAGCCAGCTGACTTCTATTCTCTCTTTGAGGAAGTGAGACCTTTATCTTACTATGAGCAGAAATATGGATCATCCTTAACTATAAAGTATAAATGGTTTTGTAAAATCACAATTTAAGGTTTATGGGAAATCTTTCCCCTGGGATTTGTCTGGCATCTGAGGTATGTCATCAAAAGGAACTTGGGGAAATGGGGTGGGCTGATGACCTTCCCTTAAAATAGCAGTGTTGTTCTTTGGATTGAAGGTATGTTTTATACCTCTGTATGGCAAATTATCACAGTATTTAGAGCTGGAAAGACCTTTGGGATCGTCTGGTCCATTCCCTTCATTTTACAGATGAGGAAACAGAGGCAGCAAGTAGCATAATCAGGGCCCAAGCCCAGATTCTCTCTAAACCCAGTGCCTTTTCTTCTATACTAGGATGCTTTCTGAGATCCACAGATAGTACTCAGCCCAGGACACAGGATCTCAGCAAAAGGCAACAGCTTTGCAACAAGAAGAAAAAGAAGGCATCCTGTCTGTCTGTAGGGACTATAAGCCATGGGATGAGGTACTAGGCTGGTTGAAGGCTAAAAGGTTCCTCATGGCAACTAGACCCATATATTTGTAACAGGAGATGATAGAGCAAAGAACGTGGAGCCAGTCTTAACAAGTGGCTCATTAATATGTTTTAGACAAACAGACTAGGACAGAAAAATACGGGTCAGAGGTGAAGGCTGGACTCCCAGGTGTCTTGAGGGACAAAGACCTTTTAAGAGTGGCAAAAGGAAATTCTCTGTAAGAGAGAGCTCTCGAGGTCTGATTGACTAACTTATGCTCACAGGATTTAGTAAGGGATGCTAAAGACCAGAGAGGTTATGAGTTGCTCAAGGTCACCCTGCTAGGACAGTAGGGCAGATCTTGCAGCTATGGTTAGATCCAGTGCTCTCTGAACTCTACCCAATGCAGGATCTCTCCAATATGCTAGTTTAGACACAGCTCTGGACTCCAGAAAGAGTCAAGAGAAATAAGAATTCAAATGATGGTTTGTAGCAGCTCTGGAATCCTAGTTATATCATGTTATCTCTGTGAGCCACAGTTGCCTCATCTATAAAATGGGGATATTATTTTGAGGAGGTTATTTTGAAGAAAGCACTATGGAAATGGGAGGATTTTGTAATTTTTTTTTTTGCAGATACTATGGAATGGAGGGTCAGAAGCAGTCACCTTAAAGGTTGTGTGTCAGCCAAGCCAAGTTGTGTCTGTATGTGGCTATGTATACTTATGATAGGATAAGAGGTCTATCTTCTGTAAATATTTCTGTTTCTACTTTCCCCTTTATTGTTCACCTAGTAAGGCCCCTCTCTGAAAGAGTTTTGTCTTCATCAAGGCCAAGAGAGGCTAGAAGTAGAAGGAGAGTGGCCCTTGAGACTGTGTTATTCTTTAGGTTTGGACTATTAGGGAGGGAGTCAATTTCATACCGTTTCTTCCTTTACCACTGACCCCTACCCATCCTGTACCTCCCATGTTGCTTCCTCCTTGGCTCAGTGCCCTCCCCCCCAAGCAAAGTAGGAAGTAGCAAACAAGACGACCCTTTGTGGGCCCATTTGGGCAGGAGGACATAGGTACCTGAGAGCTGGGTCGGCTATTGGGCAAATCATCAGGAGGCCCTCGTTCAGGGCTCCACGTCCCCGTCTTCTGGAACATCTCTTGGGCACGTTGGGTCACCCAAGATGGACTCTCCTTCATGCCACCTTCATGGGCCAGACTGCAGAAGCGAGATAGAGAAATAAACAGTAAGTTTCCCTCTGGGGGACTCAACAGACACTATACCCACACTGCTCCTAAACATTCTGTGTTTTGGTTAAGAAATTTGAAGTCTGTGTCTTATTCCCTCTCCAAGATTATGAGCTCTTGGAGAGCAAGGTTTTCATCTCTATGGAGGTGCTCAGCAAATATCTGTTAAATTGAAATTAAAGTGGCAGGGTGGTCTCTTGGCCTACTCTTCTGTACTGCTTTTCCGTAGGAGCAAGGCACTCTACTGGCCTCTCAACAGGATAATCTTATCTAAGTGCTAGGGGACCAGCACATTAGGGAACCCTTTTCCCCAAACCAACCCCTTTCCTTACTGTCAGCTCTATCCCTTGAAGAAGGGACCAAGTTTTCCCACTCCATTCCCTTGGGCTGACTCCCAATGTGGTCTAGATCTTTTAAATGCACACCTCCTTCTGAGTAAACATGAACACTCAAATTGTTTGGATGATGTGGGGAGTCACCAATTACATCCTTTTGGAAAGATGGAGGGCAGCTGGGCCTTACCAAATTCTCTGCCTCTAAACTTTACCATCTCCCCTAGGCAGTAGTGATTACCTCTCTGGTACTGTTATCAGACCGACTGTTGCACTCTTAGGACTAGGGTTGGTTTTTTTCCCCATATATCCTTCGGCTGGATCCTCTCCTATCTCTCTACTAATTAGAATAAAAAACTCATTAAGCAGAGGGACTGTTTTGCTTTTCTCTTTGCATTAGTTCTTAGCATAATACTTGGCACACAATAAGCTTTTTAAAATCATTCTTTCAAAAGGCAAAATGTCAGGGGTGTGGAAGAAGGGGTGCCCGTTGAACTCTTCTTTGGGTCATACTCACAGTTCTCCTTGGTCTAACTGAGAAGAGGGGAGGGCATTCTGACCAGGACCACCCTCCTGAGTTGGAGATGGTGGCTCCATGCGCTGGAACATCAGTGGTGTCCGGTTCTGTTGGAAAAGATGATGATTCAGAGGGTTTGGTGGCATTACTACTATGACATACCCAAGATGTGGGGCTTGGAGGCGAAGAAAGGAGGAGGGGAGACATGTGAAAAAGAGAAAGAGGTGGGGGATAGAAAGGGGGAAAGAGAGGAAGGGGAAGAAAAGGAGAGAAGAAAGCATAGAAAAGTAGGTGTGGGCAGTGGCAGAATTACTTCCCTGTATTAAAAAGAAATCTGAGGGGCATGGGTAGGTAGCTCAGTGGATAGAGAACAAGACCTGGAGACAGGAGATCCTGAGTTCAAATCTGACCTCAGATACTTCTTGGCTGGATGACCCTGGGTAAGTCACTTGACCCCCATTGCCTAGCCCTTACTGATCTTCTGCCTTGGAACCAATTCTTAGTATCTATTCTAAGGCAGAATGTAAGGATTTTTTAAAAAATGGAAAAAGAAACCTGAGGCCCAGAGAAGCAGAGAATTGTATACTTTCAGGGGGGCTTTTCTGGCTTGGGTGGGGGTTACAGAAACTATAGGAGGAACCTTCCCATAAAGATGAAGGCTGGAGAAAATTAAAGAAATTTGAGACTGGAGATGGCTGAGGGGAGGATACTTAGGTCAATCTCCCAGGACACAGAGAGTTTATTCTTATAAGGAGAGAGATACTTTTTGTTTTCCAACTTCACTAAATTCACAGCAGAAAGAAATTAGAAGGAATGACCATAAAGGAGACCAAGGTGAGATATTTAGGAAACCCCTAAAAGCTACCATTAGGGAGAGGAGAAGAGGAACTCCATGGAATCTCCTCTAAACAACTTTAAATCAAGGCAAAGGGACAGTGGAAATCTGGGTCACAACCCTCCTGGTTGACCATGTAGAGAAAGAGAGAAACCTGAGGTCCTCTCTGGCCTCCAGCTGATATACCCCACTGAGACGCCCCCTTTCTGTGGCCATGCTGGGCTGGGCTGCGAAGGTCTTGGGCCAGTACTTGCCTGCTCCTCTCTCAGGGCCTGTAACTTCTTTGCCTTGCTCTGTCGGTAATATTCCATGATCATCATGGCTGCGTATATCTTTCCCACTGTCAGGTCTGTGGCTGTGGGCAAATGGGACAGGCAGGATCCCTGTGAGAGAAACCTATGCTATCCACCAGGGAAGATCTCTCTCAGCTCTCCAACCTGTTCCAGCCAATATCACTTGCCTTTCTGGAGCCCAAGCCCATTTCAGAAGATAACTCATGGCCCAACTAGAATGTTAAAAATTAGAGGTAGAGGGCCAGAGGAGAGAGGTAAGTAACTAAGCTGGGATTCATTCATTCATTCATTCATTCATTCATTCATTCATTCATTCATTCATTCATTTATTTATTTATTACTTTTAAATTTACCCTTGGTGTACCACATGTAGTCAGAATTATTTGTTAAATAGTCAATACCTAGGCAATACATAAGCTAGGATTTAAATCCAGGTTCTTTTGCTCCAAATCCAGTGATCTTCCCACTCTCCTTGATGACTCCCACTATGCTTTGCCTCTTCTAGTGTTTTAGGGCTAGAAGGTACTTTAGAGATTACTTAGTCTGGGATCAGGGCCTGACTTCTAGGTCAATGCTTTAACCATTAGTTTGTGCTGCCTATCAAGGGACAGGCTTGTGGCTGCAATCTGTCCCCGGCTCCCATCACATTCCTGCCCTCTTCAAACTTAGTAGAAACTGCCTACTGTCTCCCTGTCCATTTCCCCCTCTATTATGGTTCCCCCAACCCATCCTTCCTGTTCTGCAGGCTTTATGCAACATTAGTCCAGGATCCTTCTCCAAAACTCCTACCCCAAAATAAGGAGCTGGCCCAGTGCCTCACTGTAGAAGGCTGCTCTTCTCCTGGGGCCTATGGGAGCATTGGGAATCATTCTTACATTTGTGGGGGGTGACGAGGAGGTCAAGTGTCTTTTGTGAAAGATTGGGCCAAATGGCCATCATCTCCTTCCGTAACTCAGCATCCATCTGTTGTTTGTCTGCTCCCCCTGTAAGATCAGTCAGAGAACATAGTGAATGTGGGGCTGGGCTGGCAGTATCTTGCTCTCTAGACCCACCCATTTGACCATCCCTGGCCATAAACTGGCTTTCTGGCAGAAGCCCTTCTAGTCCCAGTGGGCTGGTTTGAGCCAGGCTTGTGCTTCAGGTAGAACTTCTGCCCAAGGAATTCTGGAAGTGATAGGGATCCGAGATTAGGGGGACATTTCCAAGGGCTGTCCATGAGCCTGGAACTTAAACTCGGATATCTGACCCCCAAGAGGAGACTTGGAGGCATCAGCATTGGGGACTGAAATCCTACTTGCCTGCTGGATAACTCCATCTGGGATGGACTACCAATAATTCAAATCATCTTGTCTAAAACTGACTTTTGGCTTCCCAGAAAATAGTTTCTTCCCCCGATTTCTGTTTTTGTTGAAAGCACCATTGTTCTTTCATCCATGATGATGCTGTCCATCATTTTTGATCTTGTATTTTCCGTCATATCCCATATCCAATCAGGTATCAAGTCCTGGAATATATCTCTATGATGATTCAAACTTGTTCCCTCCTCTCCATTCTAAGCACAGTGCTTGGCACACAAAAGGTGCTTAATAAATGCTAAATGACTAAGTCAGGCCCTTATCTCACCTAAATTATTGTAATACATATATATCCTCCTAACTGGCCTCTCTTTCCTCTAGTCTATTCCTTATGCAATCTATTCTGTATCCTAATACCTGAAGTAATCTTCCTAATACATTGCTATGGTCACGTTGGTCCTATTCTGAAATTGACTGGTGCTCCATTTTTTAAAATTAAAGTTTAAATTCTTTCCCTTACCTTTCCAAAATCTGATTGCCACCCACCTGTCCAACTTTTATCCTACTTCCCTCTTTGTATATTTTTCATTCTAGTCAGTCTGTGTTGCCTGTTCTTGCCATCTCTTTTTTTAGATCCATACCTTTGCTCACCACACTTTCTGATCTCTGTTGAGATCCCACCTTATCTTTGAGGCTTACCTTATCACCAACTGTTTCTGCCTTCCCTAGCATCCTTAGGTGAAAGTGATCTCACCAAAATTCTCACAGTTCTCCTCTATTCCAGTATATCCTCTCATATCTTACTTGAGTACATGCCATATTGCCTTTTTAGTACATGAACCTTTTGCATATGGGATCTCTGTATCCCCAACATTGGATAAGCATAGAGCCTTAGATTTATGGTGCAGCCAACATTGTGGAGTCAGCATGTCCCAGTCAACCAAGCTGCGCATGCAGTAGAACTGGCCGAAGAGTCTACTCCATGGGCAATAAAACGAAACTCAAAAGACAAAATGCCCTTCCGAAATCTCCCAGGTAGTGAAAAAGCCATGACTGCACACAGAAACCTTTGGGGTTCAGTGGCTTAGTTCATAGTTCTGAGCTGAGACTTGAAGGAAGGCAAAGATTCTAACAGGCAGAGATGATAAAGGAATATGTTTTAGGTATAGGCAGTGGTTTGTGCAAATGTGCTGAGACGAGAGATGGAATATTGAGGTTGGAGAATGGCTAGTATTCCAGTTTGGCTGAAAGATGGAATTTGTAAAAGGCAGTGGTATTAAATAAAACTAAAAAAATACTAAATTAGCAAGCATTTATTAATACTTAGTATGTGATAGGCGCAGTGCTAAGTGGTGGGTCTATAAAGAAAGGCATCTCCCTCACCTCCCCGGCAATCCAAACCACCCTGTAATCCCAAGAATTAGTGTTTTGGGGTCATGATGTGTAGAGGAGAGTAAGGTATAAGAAGCATAGAAAAAGCAGAAGAGTCCAGTTCATATAGAGCTTTAAATAACAAATGGAGGACTTTATGCTTGATCTTGGAGGAAACAGAATTTATTCAGAAGGGGGGGGGATGACACAGACAGATCTATAGTTTAGAAAGATCACCTTGGTACCTGAGTTAGATATAATGAAGCTCTGAGACTTGAAGCAAGGACACCAGTTAGAAGGCATTAGGCCAAAAGAGAGGTGATGAAAACTTCAGTTAGCGCCATGGCCATATGAGTGGAAAGAAGAGGACATTTACAAGAGATATTATGAAGGTAGAAATAACAGGATTTGACAGTAGATTGGATATGTAGGAGAACTGAGGAGGACATCTAGGTTTTGAGACCAGTGTCTGAGAGGATGATGATACCCTTGAAAGTGACAGAAGAGTTTAAAAGCAAAGAATGTTTGGGGAAAAGTTCATAAATTCTGTTTTAGGCATATTGAGTTGGAGATGCCTACAGGACATCCAGTTGAAGATTTATAACTAACTCAAAAGAGAAGCTAGGGTCAGAAATATAGATTTGGTCTACACAATTGGGAAAAAATTGCTTATGAGTAGGCTAATCCAACATAATAAAATCCTGCCTAATTAATTTACTTATTTAGTACCATGCCAAACTACCAAATATTATTTTATAGAGCTAGAAAAACAATAACAAAATTCATCTGGAAGAACATGCAGTCAAGAATACCAAGAGAATTAATTTTAAAAACATAAAGGAAGGTGGACTAGCCATACCAGATCTAAAATAGTATTATAAAGCAGTAATAACCAAAACAATCTGTTCTGGCTAGGAAACAGAATGGTGGACAGTTGAAATAGATTAGGTACATTATATATAGTAGCAAATGACCACAGTAATCTAGTGTTTGATGAACCCAAAGATCTAAGCTTTTGGGACAAGAACTCACTATTTGACAACTATTGCTGGGAAAACTGCAAAACAATTTGACAGAAACTAGGTATAGAACCTCTCATATCATATACCAAGATAAGGTCAAAATGTACATGACTTAGACATAAAGCATGATATCATAAACAAATTGGGGAAACATGGAACAGTTTACATGTTACATCTATGGACAAGGGAAGAATTTATGACCAAATAAGAAACAGCATTATAAGATGTAAAATGGATAATTTTGATTATATTAAATTTAGAAGGTTTTGCACAAACAAAAGCACTGTAGCCAAGACTAGAATGAAAGCAGAAATCTGGGAAAATTTCTTATAATAAACTTCTCTGCTAAAGGTTTCATATCTTAAATATCTAGAGAACTGAGTCAAATTTATAAGAATACAAAATCATTCCTTAACTGAAATATGGCCAAAGTATATAAACCGGCAGTTTTCAGATGAAGACATCAAAGCTATCTAAGGACATATGAAAAAAAGCTCTAATTCATGATTGATTAGAGAAATGTAAATTAAAACAACTCTGAGATACCACCTCACATTTATTAGATTGGTTAATATAACAGAAAAGGATAATAAATATCGGAGGGGATGTGGGGAAACTGGAACACTAATGCACTGTTGATGGAGTTGTGAACTGATCCATCCATTCTGGAGGCCAATTTGGAATTATGCCCAAATAGATATTCATCTGTGCAGACCTCTTGATTCAGCAATAATCCTTCTAAGTCTGTATCCAAAAGAGATTTTAAAAAGGAAAAGAACCAATTTGTATAAAGATATTTATAGCAGCTCTTTTTGGGGTAGCAAAGAATAGGAAACTGAGGCGATACTTGTTAATTGAGGACTGGCCTAACAAGTTATGGTATGTGATTGTAATGTACTACTGTTGTACTAGAACAAATGACTAGCAGGATACTCTCAGGAAAACTTAGAAAGACTAACATGAACTGATGCAAAATGAAGTTAGTAGAATTAGGAGACCATTATACACAGTGGCAGAATTATTGTACTATTAACCATGAATGGCTTAGCTATTCTTAGCAATACAATAATCCAAAACAATTCCAAAAGACTCATAATGAAAAATGCTATCTACTTCCAGAGAAAGAACTGATGGAATCTTAATGTAGATTGAAGCATACTATTTTTTTAATTTATTTTTTTCATATTTTTTTTTGGTCTGTATTTTCTTACACAACATGATTAACACAGAAATATGTTTTGCATGACTGCACATGTATAACCTATATAAAATTGCTTGCTGTGGGGGAAAGGGGAGGGAGGGAGAGAAAGAATTTGGAACTCACAGTTTTAATAAATGAATATTAAAATTATATTTTGTGAAGACTGGATTTAGCTATCTCCTGATTGTAACAATGAAGGTACTTAGCTCTTCCTTTATTGGGAAGATTAAATTGTAATCCACAATCTATTTTTAGATTTTAATTTCCAAAAGGTGATAACTCAGTATTTGAAGTATATCTACCCATTTTAACTACAGAAAGGTGTTAAGTAACCACAAAAGGTGAACTAATGAAGAAAGGTATTAAGTAACCCAAAAGATATAATCTAACCAAAGAAGGTGTGAACTAAACAGTGGGCAGTCCTGGAGAAAAGCATCTGCTGTGACTGGTAGACATGAAATTTAGGGGAGGTGACACAAGAGAAAAAGATCTTTAAAAAGAGGAAAAGTCCAGAAGGAGATATATTTGATTGGATATTCAATTTGAGATTTGAATTAGATGGAAGAACTGTGACTCAGAGTTGGGCTGGAGGACAGACCTTTGAGGAGAGACTGGAAAAGGAACTCAACCCTGGAGGAATTCATGCAGGAGACCTGAGACTGCTTTTCCTTTTTAGATAGTCACCATTGGTGAGTGAAAGGCTGATTTAGTGACACTGTCTTTCTCGGAGGTATAAACCTCCAAGAAAGGCCCATTGTCTTGAGACTCTCTTCCCCTGACTGGGGCTTAGAAATTCTAGCTGATATCAGAAGAAGCCAGATCTCTCTCTCTCTCCCCTTTTTTCTCATTCCTTAATATCTTCCTTCTATTGTAAATAAAACTACCATAAATTACATTTTACTTTAGTAATTCATTTTGGGATTTAGAAATTAAATCCCTGGTGACCACCTAATTAATATATTTCAGTTTTAACCACAATTAATTTTAACAATTTACATATAATTGGGAAAAATAAAATAAAAAAGAAATAAAAAAGATAAATGGAATTATGGGAACTGATGACATTGTTGAGTGAGATAGTATGAAAAGAGAAAGGGGTCTTGCCTAGTATCTTGGGGGATACTCATGGTTAGCAGGCATGACCTAGATAAAGTTCCAGCAAAAGAAACTGAAGACTACAGACAACTAGGGGCAAAACCAAGAGAGGACAGTATCATGAAAACCAAAGAATGAGATAGAATACAGAAGATGACTGATAGTATCAGTGAAAACTGAGAAAAGGCCATTATATTTGATAATTAAGAAATTGTCAGTAACTCTGGTTTGAGATGATGCTCCCAGAGATTACAGCTTTCACTGCTGCTAAGCCACCATCTTGGCCTTGCCCCCTGTAAGTAACTTTGGAGAGGGATGCTTCAGTTGAATGATGAGTTGAGATGCTAGATTTCAGATTGTTTAGAAGAAAGTGAGAGGAAAGGAAGTGGAGGCACCTAGTAGAGACAGCTTTCTCAAGTAGTATAGCCATGAATAGGATGAGAAGTAAAGAATGATAGTAGGGATGATCAATTCAAATGAGTTAAAAAAAGTTTTTTTTTTTTTTAAGGATAGGAAAGACATGGACATGTTTGTAGGCAACAAGGAAATAACAAGTAGATAGGGAGAGACTGAAGACTTCTGTAATTTGAATCTGTTACTCTAAAAACTACAATTCCCAGCACCCCACTCTCTTCACCTTACATGCTGATATAGGAAGGATATAAATCTGGTGTAACCCTGCCTCTCACTCTCTTCTCTTCCTGTTGCTGCTCTGGTGGACCAGGTTTTTTAAAAAGGCAAGGAGAACTTAGTCACGTGGTCTTAATTTTGTTAAATATTTAAGTTTTTTTAACTTCTATTTCCTTTTTTTATTCCTTCTACTTCAAATGATTATTAATAAACTTCATAAAAATATAATTCTTGAAGTGTTGGAAATTAAATCCTACAAGATGAAAAAAGAATGGAGATGACAGTGGGATCAAACAACTTGCTGGAGAAGCTCAGAAAGGGGTAGGATCAAGGGTGCATGTTGATGGGTTGGCCTTGTCAAGGATAAGGGCCATCTCTTCATCTGATAATTTAGGGAAAGAAGAGATTGTGGAGGAAGACAGCTGAGTGATATGAGATAAGGAGTGGGCAAGAAAGAGTTCTCAGTGATTGTCTTGATGTGTGTGTGTGTGTGTGTGTGTGTGTGTGTGTGTGTGTGTGTGTGTGTGTGTGTGTGAAATATGAAGCAAGTCCTTGAATGAGAGATTGGAGTAAAGGTGCTGTCAAAGAGTTGAGGAGAAAGGTGAAGATTTGGACCAGCTACTGTGGATAGTGGGATAATGAATCAATTGGAGAAGATTAGAATGTCTGTCTTGTGGAAATGAGTGCCCAGTAGAGTTAATATACATTTGCTGTGGTCCTAGTCAGTACTGTGTAGTGATTTCATCCAGCTCCATCCAGAAGTTTATGAATAGGAGGAAAAACGGTAATAAAGATGGGAATAGTTCAAGTTTGGAATCTGGCATGGTATGAAGGATAATAGGATATGATGGCAAGGCAATCAGGAGTGGAGGGTAATGTAAAGGTCTGTTGGATCATGAAGGGACTGAGACAGGGAAGGGAGGAGTGTGTAGCCAGTGCAGGGGTAATAAGCTGGCTATAAGTTCTATCGATTGTGAAAAAACCATTCTTCAAATATAGAGAAATCCTGTTTGAGTTAAAAAAGGTTATTTACTAAAAGAGAAAGTATAGACATGCATGTAGAAGACATCTAAAATGGAGATTCCCCCACAGGTAGAGGGGAGTTGAGACAATTTTTCCTGTAAACCACAAGGAGTGGTTTGGGGAGGAGTTGGGGGTGGAGAATGGACAGTCTCTTCCAGGGATTGGTAGAACACAGAAGCAGGATGTTTGGTAGCAACAGTTGACCACAAGGGTGATTTGAAGCTGGCTTAGGCTGCTTTAGGTAGAGTCTGTGATGGACCTCTCAGCAATGTCAGTCATTGGACACCCTGGAAGTGTCTGGGAGTAAGTAAGACTTTAACAAAGATGACTGGGTAATGAACAAGACTTCTGGCTCACTGATGGCTACTGATTAGTTCTTTACTGCAAACAGGCTTATTCTGTGTCTAGTGCATCTGCATAGTAAGGTAACTCATGGAAAACAGACATTTTAGTTTCAGGAATATTTTGTCAGTTCCATTTTGGACATGATGAGTTTGGGAAGCTAGCAAGGTTTCTGTGATGTACAGTGGAAAGAATACTGGCTCAGAAGTCAGAGGTTTTGGATTCAAATTCCATTTCTGACACTTCCTCTGTGACCCTGGGGAAGTCCCTTGGGTCTTAATTTCTCATTTGTAAAAAGAGGAGGGCTGGACTATATGGTTCCTAAAGTCCCTTTCAGCTCTGAGATTCTTTGATCTGATGATCTAGGAGGTGATATGCCATAGGGAGGTAATAATGTATGACTAGAAATTAGAAAAGAGAATGGGACCAGATTTATAGAACAGGGAGTCATTGACACAGAGATGAGACTTGAATTCATAGATGATATTTGCAAGGTATTATGTATAGGGAGAAAAGAGTTAAGGGCACAGCAGAGAGCCCTGGGTAGTACCTAAAAGAAAGGGGCACAAGATGGATAATGACCCAGCAAAGGAGACTGAGAAATAGTCATACAGGTAAAACTTGGGGAGGGCAGTGTCACAAAAGTTAAGGGAGGAGATGATGTTCAAGAGGAGGAGGTGGCCAATAGTACTGACAGGTGAAGGGAATTCAAGGAGGATGAATACTGAGAAAATGTCACCACAGTTGGTAACTTTAGAGAAATCAATTTGAGTTGTGTGAGATTAGAAGCCAGATTGCAAAAGACTAATAAGTGAGTAATCAAAGGAGCCTGAGGAATCTTTTCAAACAACCTAATAAATAGCAAGATTGGGATATTGACAAAGTCTGGGTCACCATTGGAGCTTCCTTCTTCTTTCCTTCCTAGATAAAAAGGAGATGAGATAGTCAGGCCCGCTCTGGCCTCTAGATGAATCTCTGCCAGGCTCCCACTTTGAAGCTAAACCTTCCTCAGAGCCTGTAACTTTTTTGTCTTGTTCTGTTGATTTTACTCCATGATCATCATGGCTGAATACATCTTTCCCACTGGTGGTGAGAAAGTAAAAGTAGTATAGATTAAAAAAAAAAGTTTGCCATTAAAAAGGAGGAGAGATATAGGTTGATAGCTTGAGGGGATAACAGGATCAAATGAGGATTTTAAAAGGATGAGATGGATAGAGCTAATCGTGCCAGACTAACCTGTTTCTCTTCTTTTTGGACAGGGTTAATACACTAGTAGATCAAGGAAATATTCTAGATACAAGCTACAATTTGACAGAATTTCTCATATTATTCTTTTGGACAAGATGGAGAGACAAAGACTAGACTATAATAGGACAATTAGGTGGATTAGTTCAATAAATGGACCCAAAAAGTAATTAATAGTGTGATGTCAACCCGGTGGAAGGTTTCTAATGGCAGGCTCCTGATATCTAGCCTTGGCTTTATACTACTGAACACTGTTATAAATGACTTGGACAAATCAAAGAATCAGAAAAAGATGAGTTTGAAAATTAGAATCCCTTCTTTAGTAGCCATTTAAGTCTAACCATACACACAAGGATTTCAGATTAGGGAAAGTATGGTAATTTATATAGAGCCTAGTATGTACTGGGCACTATGCTATGCACTTTAAACAAATATTATCTCATTTGAGCCTCACAGCAATCCTGCAAGGTAAGTGCTATTATTATCCCCATTTTACAGTTGAGGAAACTGAGGCATAGAGGTTAAGTGACTTGACCAAGGTCAACCAGCTAGTAAGTATTTGAGGCTGGATTTGAACTCAGGTCTTCCTGAAACCAAGTATAGCACTCTATCTACTATACTATCAGCTGACATCATAGCATATCTTTCTAGTCATCCAGCTACATTTTCAAGACCTGTAAGGAGGAATAATTAATCACTTCTCAAGGCACTTCCATTTCACTTTGGAAATCTCTAATAGTTTGGAAATTCTCCTGACATCAAGCCTAAACTGTCCTCTATGCAACATCCTTCCTTTGCTCCTGCTGGGGCCGGAGAAAGTCTAATCCTATCCCCACAAGACAAACTTTTCAAATATTTAATATTTAAAGATAGCTATCATATTACCCCCTGAGTTACCTCTTCTCCAGACTAAAAACTGCCAGTTCCTTCAAATGATTCTCATATGACATGAGCTTAAAGCCCTTCACCATACTTGTTGGATGCTCCCCAGCTTATTAATGTCCTTAAACTATTGTGCTCTGAATTCAACACAGTACTACAGATGAGGCCAGGGGAGGGCAGAGTACAAGGGAATTATCACCTCCCTATTTCTGGAATGTATGCCCCTCTTGATGCAGACCAAGACCAAATTAGCCTTTTTTGGGTCTGCTACATAACCCTGCTGACTCACACTGAGTTTGTAGTGCACTAAAGTTTTCAGATATTTTTCAGAACATCTGCTTTTTAACCACACTTCCTCTGAAATCATAGTTGTCATTTTGGTGTGTGCATCTGACTTAAAAATTTTCATTTATCCCAATTGAACTTCATCTTTATTAAATTCTTCCCAATGTTCTGCCCTTTCAAGATCCTTTTAGACCTTGGTTCTGCCATCTAGTGTTTTGGCTATTCCTCCCAGTATCGTGTCATCTGAAAATATGATGAGTAAAGAATTTATGCTTTTATACGAATTATTGATAAGAGTGTTAAATAGCACATAGCCAAGCATAGATCCCTGGGGCACTCCACCAAAGACTTTCATGTTGACAGAAAGACATTAGCAACTACTCTTTGAGTATGGCAGCCTATCCTATTTAGAATTCATCTGATTTATATCAGCATTATGGCTCATATCTTTTTATCTTCTTCATAAGGAGATGGAGATACTCTAACAAAAAAAAGGTAAATCATGTCCACAGAATTCCCTTTATCTACAAGTTTTATAATCCTGTCAAAAAATGGAAATGAAGTTAGTCTGGCATGACCTGTTCTGGAGGAAGCAATGGTGGCTCTTTCCTATTTAGGGAAGAGCTACCATTCTCTTCCCTACCACTACTTCCCTGTCTAGGCTTACTAATAATCTCTTTAATGATTCAGTTTATATTGTTCCCAGGAATCAAAGTCAAGTTCACTGGCCTATAGTTGACAGACTCTTTTCTTCCTTTTTTTTTTTGAAAATCAGGACAACTTCCATTCTTTTCCAATATTAAGGTACCTCTTCCATTTTCCATAATTTCTCAGATATCACTATTACATCTGCCAGTTCCCAGCATGTAGTTCATCTGGGTCAAGTGCCTTGAATTCATAAGGGGGCAACTAGGTTCTCTTACTAACTCTTATCTTGAATATTGACTCCCTATCAGTCATGTTTGTTTTGTCATTTCCAGCGTCAAGGTCATTCTTCTTTGCAAAGAAAACAAATGAAATGTGAATGAGCAGCTCTGCTTCTCCCTATTATCAATTATCATTTCCCCCAGCAAAGGCCCTATCCCTTCTTTGTTATTTTTTTCTCCCAACATAGATAAAAAGCATCTTTAATTAATTAATTAATTAACCAGTTAATTAATTAATTTTAAACCCTTACCTTCTGTCTTAGTATTAGTTCTAAGACAGAAGAACGGCAAGGGCTAGGCAATTGAGGGGTTAAGTGACTTGCCCAGGATCACACAGCTAGGAAGTGTCTGAGGCCAGATTTGAATTCAGGTCCTTCTGACTTCAGGCCTGGCACTCTATCCACTTTGCTACCTAGCTGCCCCAAAGCACCTCTTTATTGGTCTTAGCTTCCCTTTCCAGCCTCAGCTCAGTCTGAGCTTTAGCATTCCAGACATTTTTACAGGACCATGCTACATTCTCATATTCATTCTCTGTTACCTGGCTTTGCTTCCATCTTCTGTACTACAAAAACAAAACAAAACAAAATAAACTAAGTTGGTTGGTGAGTCTCCTGTGCATCTGCATTGGTCTCTTAAAAACACACCCACACCCACACCCATACCCACACACACACACACACACACACTTTACTTCTCATTGGGGATTTTTTTCTTTGAAGCTTCGGGATATTATTCTTGAACAATACTCATCCCTCTGGGACTGATTTCCCAAGGGCACATATAGATGGTATTCTCATCAAATTTGCAGCTGGCACAAAGCTAGAAACGAGCTAATATATTGGATGGCAGGCTCAAATTCTAAAAAGATCTAGAGAGGCTATAAGGATGATAGATCAAATTCATTTAGATGAAATTTAATAGAGATCAAGGTAAAATACTACATATGGGGTCAAACAATCAACTTCAATAAATACAAAATGGGGAAAACATAGCTAGACAACAATTCACATAAAAACCTCTTAGAGTACATTAAAAGTACTGAAAATTCAGCAAGTTAACAATTCAATACAGCATCCCTCCACCCCTCAACAAAACCAAGGCTATTATAGACTATTAAGAGATACACAGAGTTCATCAATACAAGGGAGGAGATGAACTTATTATATTCTCTCAGAGTCATAGCTAGGTAACAAATTTTACAGGGTGCCTACAGGTTTGGGTGTTTTCAAAATTGTATGCAGCCTAGTACTTTTTGTTCAAGTAGTGTTAAGAAGACTACAACTAATAAAATTGGAATAATATAAATTAATATATATTATATGTGTAGTAATACATATATATATATATATATATAATTAACCTTACAGATATGTATTAAGGAGAGAGTTTGAACCTCTGATTATAAAGGCTTAAGTTTTATGTAATTACCTCTCTGCCATTGGTCATACTAAGATATATTTTATGAATTACTTTTAAGGCTCATTAGTAATGTTGGCCTTATTGCTCTTGTCCTTTTGTGCTGGGAGAAATAAATATATAGATAGAAACTGACCTGGATTTCTCAGGTCTGAATTCAGATCATGTAGGACTCTAATCATTGAACAAATGAACCTTTAATAGCAGTTGCACCATTGAGGTGTCTTGATCAAACATCGAGGTGGTAAACCCTAATTGTCAATATGGGCTCTTAAATAGGATTGCGCTTTTATCCCTGGAATAATTTGTTCCGTTGATCACTGTTTGGGTCAATTACTGGCTGTGTTGCACTTAGATTGATTAATCTAGGTTATTCCATTTAGAGGTTTTTTATGCCCTGAGGCTGTTACCTCTCTTCTAGCAGTCCCTAAGCTCTTTCTCCAGCAGTGGACCATCCTTGAGCAGTATGGAAACCTCAAGATGTGGTATAGGGCATGCTTCTTCCCCCTGAAAATGCCACTCTAGGTAAGCTTCATGTCCCTGTCTCCTTTGCATTTCTTTTGCTAGTTACAGTTCTATCTGCCTTTAGTAGTCCCTTCTGCATTTTAGGAAAGATCCTGATAAACTGGGGAGCATGCAGAAGAAGGCAAGCAAGAGGATGGAGAATCTCCAGATGAGAGGATCAGTTGAAGGAATGAGGAATGTTTAGTCTGGAGAGGTCTTGGTGAGGGTTGAAAACTGTCTTCAGAGATGTGAAGGACTGTCATGTGGAAGAAGGACTCCATGGCCCTAGTGGCAACTCAGACCAATGGGTAGCAGCTACAGGGAGACAAATTTAGTTACCATGTGAAAAACAACTTCCTAATAATTAGCTATCTGGAAGTAGGACTGACTGGTTCTGGAGGGAGAGGTTTTTTTAAATTTTTTTTTTATTTTTATGAAAGGAAACACCTAAGGTCTTACATTAAAGTCTGGGAAGCCACTTGTTGAGGTCTATAAAGCATTGATTTTACAAATGGCATTTAGTATGTACTATAAAGCACATCTCTGTTTCATAATTACAGTGACCTCTAGAGAAAGGTACAGGAATTATGGTCCCCATTTTGTAGATAAGGAAAGAGGCTCAGAGAAGTTGTTACTGACTTATGGTCATACAGCCACTAAATGTTAATGGGATCCAAATCCAGGTCTCTACTATCTCCAAGTCTAGTATTATTTCCATTACAACATATTTTGTCTATATTGCTGTAGAGAGGGACTTTTGGTCAGGGACAGGTTAATTTAGCTGGCAGCCTCTGAGACCGTTGGTTGTTATTGTTCAATTGTTCAGTCATGTTCAATTTTTTTGACCCTATGGACCACAGCACATTAGGCCCTTCTATCTTCCACTATCTCCCTAAATCTGTCCAAGCTCATGTTCATTGTTTCCACAATACTATCTATCCATCTCACCCTCTGTTCTCCCCTTCTCCTTTTGCCTTCAATCTTTTCCAACATTAGGGTCTTTTCCAATAAATCCTGCCTTCTCATTATGTGGCCAAAGTATTTAAGTGTCAGCTTCAGTATTTGACTTCCCAGTAATAAACTGAATTAATTTCTTTATGTATTGACTGATTTGATCTCCATGCTTCCCAAGGGACTTTCAGAAATCTTCTACAACACCACAATTTGAAAGCATTGATTCTGTGATGCTTAGTTTTCCTTATATAGTCCAACTCTCACAGGCATACATTACTATTGGAAAAGCCAGTTTTGATTATATGGACCTTTGTTAGCAAGATGATGTCTCTGCTTTTCAATATGCTGTCCAGATTTGCAATAGCTTCCCTTCCAAGGAGCAGGCAGCTTAATTTCATGGTTGCAATCACCATCTGCAGTGATCTTGGAGTCTAAGATTATATAACTTGACACTGCTTCCATGTCCTCTCCCTCTATTTTCCAGGAAGTGATAGGACCAGTTGCCAAGATCTTAGTCTTTTTTATGTTAATCCTCAAGCTAGCTTCTACATTCTCCTCTTTCACTTTCATCAAGTAACTTCTTAATTCTTCACTTTCTGCCACCAAAGTGGTATTCTCTCCATATCTGAGATAGCTGATATTTCTCTCAGCAACCTTCATTCTGGATTTTGATTTGTCTAGCCTGGCATTTCACATAATATACTCTATATATAAGTTAAATAAGGTGACAATATATAGTTTTGTCATACTCCTTTTCCAATCTCAAACCAATTTGTTATTCCATGTCCAATTCTAACTATTGCTTCTTAGTCCACACACAGGGTCCTCAAGAGATAAGTAACATGATCTGGTACTCCCATCTCTTAGAAGACTTGCTACATTTTGTTGTGATCCACACAGTCAAAGGCTTTAGTGTAGTCAAGGAAGCAGAAGTAGATGCTTTTATGGAACTCTCTTGTTTTCCTCTATAATCCAGTGAATGTTGGCAATTTGGTCTCAAGTTCCTCTGCCTCTTTGTAAATAAGTTTGCTCGTTGATAATTCTTAGTTCACATAATGCTGAGGCCTAGCTTGCAGAATCTTAAACTTAATCTTGTTGGCATGTGAAAAAAATACAATTGTTTGGTAATTTGAACATCCTTTGGAATTGCCCTTCTTTAGAATTAGGATATAAAAGGGTTAGTCTCTGTCCTGATTCATTTTGTACTCCAAAGCTAAACTTTCTTGTTACTCTTTTGATTTCCTCCTTTAGCATTCCAATCCCCTATGATGAATGTGACATTTTTAGGGGTACTATTTTTAGAAGACGTTGAAAGTCTTCATAGAACTGATTAGCTTTGGCCTCTCTGGTATCAGTGGTTGCGGCATACTCTTTTATTGACTATGAGAACTCCTTCATTTCTTCTAAGGGATTTTTGCTCACAGTAGGATATGTAATGATTAGCTGAATTAAATTCATCCATTTCAATTCACTGATACCAATGATGTTGATGTTTAATCTTTCTGTCTCCTGCTTGACCACGTCCCATTTACCTTGGTTCATAGATCTTACATTCCAGGTTCCTGTGCAATATTGATCTTTATAGCATCAGACTTATGTTATTAGACACATATGCAGCTGAGTTTCCCTTTAGTTTTGGTCCAGCTGCTTCTCTAGTGCCAGAGCTATTTTTAGTTGCCCTCCACTCTTCCCCAGTAGTATGTTGGACACCTTCTGACCTGAGGGACTCATCTTTGTTATCTCTTTTATTATTTTAACTGTCCATGGGGTTTTCTTAGCAAAGAGACTGTAATCATTAGCCATTTCCTTCTTCAGTGGATCACCTTTTGACAGAACTCTCCATGCTGACCTGTCCATCTTAGGTAACCCTGTATAGCATAGCTCAGAATTTCATTGAGCCATGCAAGCCCTTCCCCCATTACAAGGCCATGATTCAAGAAGGGTGCCTCTGAGATACCCTTTGACTTTTGAGACTCAGGAAGCTATTCTTTATAAGTTTAATGTCTTTATTCCTCTTCCATATTATCTCATTCCTTCAGCCTCTTTCTTCTTTCACTTTGTTTGTTACCAATCTGGATCTTGTGGCTAGTGACTTTAGTGACATTCCACTCCAAAATCCTATCCTAACAAGTTCTCCATACTTCCATCTTCCCCCTCCCCTTCAAATCTCTTTTCTTCATCAATGATCTCCTCTTTCTTCTGGGCCTCTATGGATAAGAGGACCTTCATCTTTGCCAAGACAATGCCCTTACCATCTACTTTTGCTATGGTTTGTGCAGTAGATAATACAATGAACCTGAAGTCAGGAAAACCTGGGTTCAAATCCTTCCTCAGGCTCATACTACTTGTGTGACCCATGGCAAGTCACTTTACCCCTGCCCTTGTTTCCATATATGTAAGATAAAGATAAAAGCACCAACCTCCCAGGGTTGTTGTGAGGATTAAATGAGATAGTTGTATCATATAAAATGCTAGCTACTATCATTCCAGGTCTTGCTCTGTCAATGGTCCTCTCTCAGATATTTTTCTGCCTCTTCTCTACTGGTTTCTTCCTCTACATCTACAATCATACTTGTCTCCCCAATCCTAAAAAACGAGCAACCCACATCCAGTCTGGTTCTCAATTCTGCTACATCTGAGAGCTAACCCTTCTCACTTCTCTTCCCTTTTACCACCAGAGTTCTTAATAGTCATTTCCACTTCCTATACCACATTCTCTCTCTCTCTCTCTCTCTCTCTCTCTCTCTCTCTCTCTCTCTCTCTCTCTCTCTCTCTCTCTCTCTCTCTCTCTCTCTCTCTCTCCCTCTCTCTCACAATAACCCTTACTTTCTGTCTTAGAATTTATACTAAGTATCAAGGCAGAAGATCAGCAAGGGCTAGGCAGTTGGGGTTAAGTGGCTTGCCCAGAGTCACACAACTAGGAAGTGCCAAGTCTACATTTGAACCCAGGACCTCCTGTCTCCAGGCCTGGCTCTCTATCCACTGAGCAACCCAGCTGCTCCATCACCTGCTCTTTAACCATGGCTTTTGTCCCTAGCTTTTCCCAAATCATTCTCCCTCATGTGCTCAATGGCCTTTTGATTGCCAGTCCCATCTTCCCTCTCCATAGCAGCTAACACTGTTGGTCCTGCTGCTCACCATGCCTCTTTCCTAGCTGGGCTAGGAAAGTCTCATTCAGACTCTCTGAACTACCTTTGACTTCTCCTTCTTTAAATCACAGCTCTGATTAGACTTGTCTTGCTCAGTGCCATTCCACAGCTCTTCGGTCTACAAAATGAAGCCTAAACTCCAGGAGTTTAGCAAGTAGTCCAGCCTCATTTCTAGGTATATGTCAGGTGTATTTGAAAGCATGCTAAACTGGGAGTCAAGACTTCTAGATCTGAATCCAGGCACAACTGTGTGATTGGTGACACTCACTTCACTCCTGTGCCTTGATTTCTCCATCTGTAAAGTAAGGATCATTTTCCTTATACTACCCACATCACAATATTCTTGTTAAAAAAAATGCTTTGGAAATTTTCAGATCCAAGATCAATGAGATTTCTTACTCCATCTAGAGTGGAAGTTCCCCAGACATACTTTGTACTTTCTTGGAGGAGACATCTACAACCTGTCAAGAGTTAAGTCATCAAGACCTAATTCAAGTGCCTCCTCCGGACTTCTCTAATAATACAAGTGGGATCCTTTGGCTTTTTTCTTCAGACCCTTATAGCATAACCTTTTGTGGTTCTCCTGTGGCATTTCTCACTCACTGCTTTGCACGAATGGCACATGGATACTTGTTCTTCAAGCCGACTGCGAGCCCCAAGACTACAAAGGTCACCTCTTGTCCTATGAAAGTCACCACTGTCTTTCTTGCAGGAGATGTGTACAGTAATGTGGTGAATAAAGAGGAAAAGTGTCATCAGTAGACTCTTTTAAAGAAATATTGCCCTCCTTCCCTTCATTGACAAACATACTCATGTCTCTCAGATAAAACACCTTTTAAAAAAAATTTCCTTTCATCTTAGAATTGAATTAATACTAAGTGTCAGTTCCAAGGCAGAAGAATAGTAATTAGAGTCAATTAGAGCCAAGTGCCAGGCTCAATTAAGAAGTATCTGAGGTCACATTTGAACCCAGGTCTCCAGGATTGGCTCTCCATCCACTGAGCTACCTAGCAATCCCTAAAATACTCCCCACTCTACCCTTAATTCCCCTTCTCCAAGGCTCCTTTAATTAATTAATTTTTTATTAGAATTTATTTACAAATGCCTCAGGCCCTCTTCCTCCTACCTGCATCATAGAAGGCATCATCTGGGAGACAGATATGTATATATAGATTATGTCTTCCATGTTTCCATTTTTCAGTTCATTCTTTGGAGGTGACATTCACAAGTTATTCTTCAAGAACTTAATAGTTGTGTAAAATGTTCGCTTGGTTCTACTCATTTCACTGTTCATTATCCCATGTAGTTCCTTCCAAGTTTTAAAACAATTAGCCTACTCATCACTTCTTATGGCACAGTAGTATTCCATGCAATCATGTACCACAATTTGTTTAGCCATTCCCCAATCGATGGGCATCCCCTCATTCTCTGGTTCTTTGCCACCACAAAGAGAGTTGCTATAAATATTTTGGAACATAAAGGTTCTTTTCCTTTTCCCCTGATCTCCTTGGGAAACAGATCCAGCAGTGATATTGCTGGGACTAAAGGTATACACAGTTTTAGAACTTTCTGGGTATAATTTCAGGTTGCTCTCCAAAATGGTATGATCAGTTCACAACTCTACCAGGAGTGTATTAGTGTCTCCATTTTCCATATCCCCTCCAAAATTTGTCATTTTAGCTAATCTGATTGGTGTGAGAAGGTATCTTAGAGTTGTTTTGGTTTGCATTTCTCTAATCAGCAGTGATTTAGAGCATTTTTTCATATACCTATATATAGCTTTGATTTCTTTATCCAAAAATTGTCTGTTCATATCTTTTGCCCATTTTTCAATTGTGGGATGGCTCTTATTCTTAAAAATTTGACAAACTTCTCTATAGGATGTCTATAAAGATCTGCTCCCCAATTTTCTGCTTTTCTTCTAATCCTTGCACTATTTGTTTTATTTGTACAAAAACATTTGAATTTAATATACTCAATAGTATCCATTTTAATCCCAACTGAATAGTGTAAGATAATGGTCTTGGAGGAACAGCAGTTTCTGGCTCTCTCTCTGAGACTGGGAGTTTTTGACTGACAGTTGTGGATAGAAAAAACAGATTTAAGGCCTTAACAGTCTTATAGATTATTGACTATTGATCAGTTTAGGTAGATAGTTAGATAGTGGGTAAATTCTTAGATAGTCAGAGTAGGAGAGTAGGCCAGGTTTGGCCTGGCAGAAGACACTGCCCTTGAAGGCAGATAGATTTAGGGTTTTTTGGAAATTTTTAGTTAGGATTGGGATCTTAAGTATAGGCATAAGAGTTCTTTTACTTTCCTCCTTTCTATTTCCTATCTGAACTTTCTTCAAATAAACTGTTTTGTGTTTTACCAAACTGCTCTCCTGACTTTTGTTCAAACTCCCACCCCCAAAATTTAACCCTCCACAATACCTAGTTTCTGCCATACTATTTTCTAGTTGTTCCAGCAATTTTTACCAAATAGTTTTTTCATATCCCCAAAACATATTTCCATGCATTTGTTAAATACAAGGTTACTATAATTTTTTAAAAAACTATTACCTCCTGTCTTAGAAATAATACTGTATTTGGTTCCAAGACAGAAGAACAGTAAGGGCTAGATAAATGGGGTTAAGTGACTTGCCTATGGTCACATAGCTAGGAAGTGTCTGAGGTCATATTTGAACTCACAATCTCCAGGCCTGGCTCTCTATCCACTGAACCAGATAGCTGCTCCCTATAATTTTTTACTACTGTTTGTTGTATGTCTGAACAGTTCTACTGATCTACCTTTCTGTTTCTTAGCCAATAATAGATAGTTTTGATAATTACTGCTTTATAATACAATTTAAAAGCAGGTAGTGCTAGATCTACTTCCTTTACTCTTTTTTCATTAATTTTTTTGAAAAATTTGATCTTTTGTTTTTCCAAATGAATTTTATTTTTTATAGCTCAATAAAATAATTTCCTGATAACTTAATTGAAATGGCATTGAATAAAACACCCTTTTCTTAACTATGCTATGCCTTTGAGCTACCCCCTCCCTGACTCTTCTTTTCTCTTCCCACCAAACTTTCTACTTTACCACTAGTTTGATTCTTTTAAAATATATACAGTAATTCACATTAGGCTAACAGAGTTGGTATGTTTCATTAAGTAAGTTTATTCTTTAATGACTAAATAAGAATAATACATTGACCTACATAAACATTACTTCATCCCCACCCCACCCCACCCCAGAATTCTTACCTTCAAACTTTAGAATTAATATTAAATACTGGTTCCAAGGCAGACGAGAGAGTTAAGGGCTAGGCAACTGGGGGTAAGTGATTTGCCCAGGATCATATAGCTATGAAGTATCTGAGGTCAGATTTGAACTCACAATCTCCTGTTTCCAGGTCCAGTGCTGTATCAAGCCATCTAACCTGCCCCTATGAATACTACTTCTAGGTTCAGTGGATTGAGCACTGAGCCTGGAGTCAGGAAGACCTGAGTTCAAATCCCACACCAGACACTTTTTTTTTTTAAACCCTTACCTTCCGTCTTGGAGTCAATACTGTGTATTGGCTCCAAGGCAGAAGAGTGGTAAGGGCTAGGCAATGGGGGTCAAGTGACTTGCCCAGGGTCACACAGCTAGGAAGTGGCTGAGGCCAGATTTGAACCTAGGACCTCCCGTCTCTAGGACTGGCTCTTAATCCACTGAGCTACCCAGCTGCCCCCCACACCAGACACTTATTAGCTGTATGACTCTGGGCAACTCATGTGACTTTAGTCAGTTCTCTCATCTGTAAAATGGGGATAATAACAGTATCTGCCCCAAAAGGTTGTTGGAAGGGATTTGTAAAATGCTTAGTACAGTGTCTGATCCATAGAAAGTTCTAGATAAATGCTAATGGTTATTTTATTATTATTCTAAAATACTTAAAAATGTTCTTAGCCAAGTTAAAGATTATCCCTTAATAATCTTATTTTACTTAAGCCCTTATTTTCCAAATCAACCAATAATTTTCTTTCTGTAGTGTTGCAATGAGCCATCTACCTTCTTTTGCCAGGCTGTTGACTAACTTATGCATAAGAACATACTTTTGCCAGATGGATCCTTGGGATTATGGGTTATAGTTCAGTTTATGGCTACAGAATAGGATGAAGCCAAGAGGTGCAATCCAGAAGGGCATTCACAAGCCCTGGCTTCAGACCAAATGTTCCATGAACAATCACCCCATCCACATCAAGGGGCACATTGTCCCAGAGGTGACTATACTTCACTGTCCACCACTCCAAAGACAGACATTTCTCTAAAGGTAAGGGTCCCAGAATGTTAGCTCCATTGATTTTCCCTCCAGGGGGAGTATGAAAGAGTCTAGCATCTTGCTATGTGCCTTGCAGAGTCAGGGGCAATGAATACAAGCATCTCTGGGGTTCCTAACTTCCTCATTATCCCCAGCACTGCTTAGAAGATGTTCCCTGGAGGGCCCCCAAATGCTCTTTTTCCCAGGAGTTTGGGGTGGTTTTGTCCCAGATGTGTTTCTTCGCATTTCTCTTCCTTCTCCCATCTAGCCTGTTTATCCACAGCTACCTTCCTCTAGAAAAGTATTTTTCAGGTACTCAGTGGGATCTTTGGTAGAGACACTCTGACCTCCTAGAATGTGGGCTAGAATCTGTTGAGCTTCTTCTGGCATGGGAAGAACAAAGCTTTTTGTAGGCCCAACAAACCCTTTTGTGTAGGCCCATTCACAACTGCCTTTCTTATTAGTTCAGGACCTTCAGCTGGCCTCAAAGGGGCCACTGAACATCTCCCTACAAGTCTTCCTGCCTTTCAGAGGACCTAAGCCTTGGCTGCAGCACTAGTGGCTCCCACCTCTCTTACCCCCCTTTTACCTTTGGCAATTTTAATGTCTAGGGCTGTCCGGATCAGGGCCATCAGAGTAGAGTTGAAATGAACTGTGTTGTCATCTGCAACAGGCAAATCCATTCGCAGAAGTCTCTGCGGAGAATCAACATGGCACCAATCAGCCCAGTGCCCCTCTCACTGTTCCCCATGTCCTTAGCCCCTTCTATAATGCATTTCAAAAACCAAAGAGCAGCAGGAAGAACTCTGCAATTGGCCAGGTGTCTAGAGGTTGCCCACAGTCCCTATTTTTTCTGGTAAAGGGAGACCCAGGCAGTGGTCAACCCTTCAGCTAAAGCTTGAGCCATAATAGCTTCTTCATTCTTCTGTTTGTAAGCCCCTCCAATCACCTTCATGAACCCAGCACCTGTTCCTTCCAATCCTTGGGACCTCCTTCCCCCCAATTATCCTCAGGTATCCTGGCCCAACAGAGTTCTCCCTGGATGGCTCAATTCAGATCAAACTCCAAAGAAAAAGAGAACATGTCTGGAAGTCTCACAGACCCATTTCTGGGGAATACATGCAGGCACCATTGGCGAAGGCAGAAAGCACAGAGTACATGGGCCAAGGGATGGGTAGGAATACCCTCCAGCTTGGGCCAGACTACATAAGATCAGACCAGACCATCACACACTACATTCCCTTTGAGAATATGCTCAGTGCGCACGCAGGTGGGCAGGCAGGTGGTTGGTTACACAGGCCACTGGCCCTTGGGAGGAGGGAGATGGAGCCATGCAGGGCATGCAACGTGGAATGCCAAGCACCACACAGCAGCCATGGACAAGGCGTCACAGACAGGAAAGCATCCACATGGAATCTCGAGACTCATTCATAGCTCCCATAGAGATCAGTATTCAGTGACAGGTCCAGATTTCGGCTCAGTGCAATGATGGGGGTGGGAGTGGGAGTGGGGGTGGGGTCTGCTCCCTAGGTCCCAGGTAAGAGCACTATTCCAGTGGTGTAGACAGGAAGAATGGCCAGGTTAGGCTGTAAGTGGCATGGAAATGGTGTTGGGGTGTGAGGCCCACCAAGGGATTGAAACATTGAGCTTGCTGTCCTTAGTGGAGCAGTTAGCAAGAAACTGGAAAATGAAGAGGTAGGGATGGGAAATCTAGAGACATGAATCCAGCCAGGAAGAAGAGGGAGAGTCACAGAGACAATGAGGAAGAGGGAGACAAACAAAGAGAGAATCCAAGAGTGAGTTGCAGGAAGGCTGAAAGGGGGAAAAATGCAAACAACTAGGGAGCAATGCATAGGCAAAGACACACATGCATGTATTCAGGGACCAGGAAAAGAAGAGAAAGACCAAGAGAAGAGAGGGAGATGAGACAGGGGAAGCAGCGACTAGATCAGAGATGTAAAGGGGCAAAAATCTCAAAAGCCCACAGGTAGACAGCATTAGCTCCCAAGAAATGAAGGCTGACATGGAAGAAAATAAACTCAAGGTGAGTTGAAACCCAGAGAGAAGGAAGGATGAATGGAGAGGGCAGGGGAGAGAAGCTATGAGACAGGCTAGAACTGCATTGACAGAGAAGGGGATGGAAGGGACAGTGTGAAGGGGAGGCAAAGGGGACAAATCAAATGGAAAAATTAGGATTATTAGGGTTTTTTGTCATGGGTGATTTTCTTTTAAAGTTCTAGAACCTTAGATAGTTACTGTGGCTTATTTGAAAAAAAAAAAACCCAAAAACAAACTATCCTTAGAGAGATGGGTATCCCAGGGTCATGCAGAGCTCAGTGAAGAGGTTTCTTGGGGGCTGGGTAGGGGACATTGTTCAAGGTCTGTGGAATGGGGAGGTTAGGTGGATGGACTTTGGTTCAAAAACCCAATGAAACCTCAAAGGCTGCCTGGAATTTTCCCCCACTCCTGCTGCAGGGGGCCCTCTCTGAATGGGAGAACTCTTCTCCTTTTAGCATGCACAGGGCTCCTTCATGCACACGCCCTTTACCCCTATCCCACCCTGGGCCCTTTCTGGGGGATGCATCACACATAACCATAGTATCAGGGAGCCAGCCTGTTCTGGGACCCCAGCTTCAGCTTGCCTGTCTTCTCTGGAACAACAAAAAAGCACATTCCAGTGTTGGTGGGGGATGGGGCCAGGCATCCAGGGGGCTCTCTAAAGCCATCCCTGGGCATTGGGGTGGATGTGTGTGGGGGAATTAGAGGAGTAGGAAAGAGGGCTCAAGATGCTTGTGGGAAATTTAGCTAACCATGATTCCAGAGGATTGGAAACCTTGGTGACCTCCCTGGGGTGAGCCAAGAGGTCTTGTCCTGTTCATTATCTGCATTTTGCCACAGATTTTCTACTTACTCCCCCACTGTCCAAGCCAGGGCTAAGGGTTAAGGTGTGTGTGTGTGTGTGTGTGGTGTGAGATGGTGATATAGTAATACTTGCTTTTTGAAGGTGAATTTGCTTTAAGATAGTGACTGAGTGTCAAAGAGAGACTTGGGTTGGTTCTCTAGTGGACCCTCCCACCCCATGCTACTGGCCATAATGGAGTCTCTGAAACACAACACACTAACCAAAGAGAATGGACACAACTGTATTGGTTAAAGGAGATCATGACGATGATAATTATTTTGCTTGAGGAAAAAAAAAAAGGAAGTAACCATAGAAAAAGAGATCTGGTAGGTTGTCTTTGGCAGCATTTAAAAAAAGAAAAGTGACCTTTTTTTTCCTTTGGTGGGTATCAGATTTAGTCTACCTTATAAGCAACTCGGGCTGGACACTTCTTCCCCAAACCCAGGGGTGGAGACATGTGTCTGAGCATCTCATACATGTCCGGGTAAGCCATGCGGCCCCTGGCAGCACCAAAACAAAACCAGAACCAAAAAAACAAAAAACAAAAAACAAAAACAAAAAAACAAAAAACCGAGAGAGGAAAAAAAAAACAGAGAGAAGAACCACACGAGCCAAAAAAATCAGGAAAAAGTAGAGAGAGAGATGCAGAGAACAAGAAAATATATATTTTTTAAACAAATTGAAAAGGGGAAAAATGGAAGAAAAATAATAAAAAAAGATTACTTCACTGCTCATTGGCAGAGAGAAAGAGCAAAGTCACGTTCACTTCTGACTTTGGTTTATTGGCAGATTGGCAGGGAGGGTCTTGAAACTCTCTACCAGGAACCTTTTTTCTTTAAACTTGGGCAAAGTCCCACAGCTTGGGAAGGGATACCTTACTGGGAGGGAGGGACTTGGGAAAGAGGGCAGGGCACATCAGGAGTTCAGGGGAAAGGGAGTGGAGTCAATGGTGGAGTCGTCAATGCAGTTTTACTCCTCCCCAAATGGAAATTCATATTAATGCGACTTGAGTTTGGGGGGGGGGCAGTTGAGACCCTGGAATGCCCAGCTTCAGCTAACAGCAAGCAGAGATGGTGGAAGGTAACTTGAGATATATGCTCCATGCTTTTTGAGTCTAAGTGACTGCATTATCTTAGGCATTCTGTTTGCTAAGAGGTCACTAATTAAATGCAAGATATATAGAAAGATGTATATATATATATATGAAATATATATATTAAGAACCAAAAGCCACATTCATTCCGTTGATGCTAGCAGGTTTTAGTGGAAATCAAACCTTGCAAGCAACCCTATGAGGACATTTCTTGCCTAAGCCGAGAGGGGGAGATATAACACGCAATAAACTGTACATATCCTTATAATGAATCCGACCGCTGTAAGAAGAATACACGTGTGTTAGTGCAGATTCTAAGGGTCAAATACAACATATACATGTATACAAACACACAGCATCACACAGACACACCGTGGGATCACAGCCATAGAGATAAATAACAGAGCTGGGAATTCCCAGCACTCGACTCCAGATATTAGTACCAGAATAAAAGACTGGAGAAATGTAACTGCACACAAGAGTGGGGAGGGAGGAGCAATGAGAATACATTCTTTCTCACCCTTCATTCTTACACTGCTGGTTAAGCAAGCACACTAGTGAATCAACTTAAGGGGGCCCACAGCCTTCTGCTTGGAGACAAGCTCTGTGCTAGAGGGAAAAACTAGTTAGGGAACTGAAGGCCCACAGGGGTAGGTGGACAGAGTGGAATGAGCCTGGGATCTGGAATCAAAGGTCTTGGGGTCAAATCCTGGCTCTGTTATTTGTTAGCGGAGGGATCTTGGAATGGTCCCTTGCCCTCTGTGGGCCTTAGGCTCTTTACCTGTAAAAGGAAGGAATCAGACTAAGTACTCCGGAGGTCTTTTTCAACTCTAAATTGGTCTCTCTCTAAGTCTCTCAGTCTCTGTCTCTCTGTCTGTCTCCTCTCTCTGTCTCTCTCACACACACATACTCATTCCTTGAATGAACAGGGAAAGGGAGATGGCATTACAACAATAAAGCACAGTCAGGCTTGTAAGGTGACCCTTTCCTGGGCCTGCAGACAATCTAAACAGCCTCTCTAGGTGAGGACAGCAGAGGCAGGGTGTGAATGGTTATCAGAAAAGCAGATAGATGCAATTCAACTGAAAGGACCTAAAGTTAAAAGAGCAAAAGTTAATCACCAGCAGAAATCTAAATCTAGGGGCAGCCAGGCAACTTAGCAGATAGAGAGCCAGGCCAGGATATGTGAGGTCCTGGGTTCAAATATGACCTTGGGCACTTCCTAACTGGGTGACCCTTAACCCCCATTGCCTAGCTCTCACTACTCTTCTGCCTTGGAACCAGTATTTAATATTGATTCTAAAATAGGAAGGTTTAAAAAAAAATCTAAGTCTACTGACCCAATGGCTCTTTTTGGCTTGGCCAGGGCACCTGAAGGTCCCTGTGTAGGGTGGACTAGCTTCAAGCCCAAGGAATCCTTGCCTGAGACTGGGTTGGAAATTTGGACACTTGTGTTAGTCAACTAGGGGTGTGTACCTTAATTTTGTTGGATGGAGGAGGATGGTCTTGGGGAGATGGGATGCTTGTTTTCTGTGGGACTTGCCATGTCAGTAATATGAGGAGGTGGAGGGGGATAGGGAAAGAGGCAGAGGCATCAGCTTAGGGCTCTCAAGATGTGATGCCCAATATTTTGCTGAAGGACCCTTGGACCTTTGATACCATGAGATATCTGATAGTTTTCTTAGCCTAAAACTCAGATTTTGGGCAGGGTCTGGATCAGTCCATATCCCATGGCAAGGCATTTTCTTCTTCCTCTTTTGGGCCCTTTTATCTTCCCCGTAAATACCTGACCATGCAGGGCCTTTGCTTTGTCCCTACACTAGAATGAATGTGGGTAGGGGTATCATGTGGGAGCCGGTCCAGTACCTCTCTCCTCCTGAAGAGGTGAGATGTAGAGGTCCTGGAAGAAACCTTAGGTCTGTGGCCCCCCAGCCTCCCTTTTCCCAAACATCAACTTTTCCAGTGGAGCCCAGAGGGTCTTGTCGGATAAGTAATCCTCCCAAACTAGGGAATAGGGAAGAGCTGGGAGCCTTTCCCAGACTACAGCTTCCAAGGCTGGGAGCTAGGGGGGAGGCCGGAAAAGTTCAGATCACTTCTTACCAAGCTGCGGGATCATATTCGGCCCAGACACGCACATACTCATCCAAGTGGTGGGGGCCCAGGATGGAAGAGTCTCGGGTGAGATACTCAAAATTGTCCATGATGACAGCCACGAATAGGTTCAGCATCTGCAGCGGGCCAGGACAGAAGGGGAAACGTTAAGTGAGCACCTAGAGTTCTGATCAAGGACACAAGTAATATCCAATGAAATTGCATGTCAGCTGCGGGAAGGGTAGGTGGAGGGGAGAGAGGGAAATAAAGTGAGTATTGTAACCAAAAAAAATAAAATTCAATTAAAATTAAAAAAAGAATTGTTCAAAAGTGGGAAAAAAGTGAGCACCTGGAACGAAGAGACCAAAGGGATGCCTGCCTCTGTTTCCCTTTCCCCCATGTTTCTAAAATTCTCATTTTCCTCACCTTGACCTTGAGCTTCTCCTTTATTTACATCCTCCTGCAGATTCTTAGAGAATCCCTCCCCAGCCCTGCCTGTCCCTATCTTCCCCCAAGCAGAAAAGGCTACTCGAGGATCTCTTCTGCAAAAAATGGGTGGCAGTTCCACAGACCTCTGAAGTCTGCTCCTTCAGTCCTTAGCCTATATTGCCTGAGACTGGACTTATTTTTGTCTAGACCACCTGTCCTACTCACTGATGAGCTCCACGGAGGCAGGAAACACGTCTTCCTTATTGACCCATATCCCAGAATGGTGGAAAGCATGAAGCCTTACATGTAGTTATTGATCATTCTTTGTGGAATAAGCAAGGGATACAGCAGCACAGAAACGACACCCCCAAGCCCTGAAGAGGGTGAGGGTCAATGACTTCCTCCCCAGACTCACCAGAAAGGAACAGAGGAAGATGAAAGACACAAAATAAAAATAGGCAAACTCGTTTCCACACTCGGCCTCCCTGATGCCCGAGTTCTTATCGCAGGGTTTTCCGCTGAGGCAGGACAGCATAATGTTATGCCAGGCTTCACCTGTGGCACTCCTAGGGAGACAAGGAAAGTCAGACACTTGTGCTGAGGAAGAATTGCCCATCTCCTTTCCTGGACGTCCAGCCCTCTGGCTCTCAATCACAGGCCTTTCAGCCTTTCCCAGGGCTGGGGGGAGGGGGGGCAACCGGGAGGAGAGAGGGCTTCTGATGTCATTTTTTTGTGTTTACTCCTAAAATACAGCTCCTGGGATTCACACCCATGCCCGGTATTGGGCAGGCACAGGCAGAAGCGCTAGGGAGCTTAGGATTCAAGAGATGGAGGATCTCAAGGGGCCAAGCTAAGCTGGCATCCGGGATGAGTAAGGTCGCAGCTGTCGCTGTGCCTCAGGCCCTGTCTCCTTGCTTCCCCTCTGCCTCTGCTCTCTTTCACCCAAGAGGTCTGTCTCTAGAGACCCCGTGTCTGTCCCTGCCCTCCTTTCCCTTCCGGGAATGTGCAGGTCACCTGAAGAGGAGCATCAGTGCCTGAAAGAAGGTGCGGAAGTTGTTGTGCTCCGTGATTTGGAAATCTTCATTGTCACTGTCTTCTTCTTCCACATCGATGCCGATGTTACCAAACACCTGAGAGAGAAGGCCAAGCATCGCAGGTCAGAGAGTGCTGGGACTCCCAAGCTGCTCAGAAGGCTCCTTCATTCAGGCAGCAAACACTTATTAAGCACCAGCCGTGTCCCCAGCACCGTGGGAGGCCTGGGAGAGATACTGAGCTTAGTTCTCCTGGAGCTCACAGACTGGTGAGGGGCCAGGAGGGGATGAGATGGAAACACAGGTGACTAATAAGAGGCAAGTGCTTCAGGGAAGTGCAAAACGGGGTGCGATTCTACATTGTTCACAAAAGACGGAGAAATGGCAGACAAATGACACATGGGAAATTTAAATACCCAGAAGAATTCCCTGTTGTGATAACCCTCTAAGGAAAACAGCCTGCCAAGAATGCCAGGTATAAGGAAATCAACTAGAGGCAGCTGGAGGTGGAACGGACTGAACAGCTGGTCTAGAATCAGAGCCTGACCCTGGGCAAGTCACTTTACCTCTCTGCCTCAGTTTCCTCATCTGTAAAATGGGAATAATAATACCACCTACCTCCCAAAGTTGTTGTGACCACAATATGACAATCCAATTAGCTCCAGTAAGGTAAGATTTGTATAAGTGCCTGTCACATTGTAGGTGCTTATTCTAGAAATCTTTCAGAAAAGAATGATACTCTAATTTTACACTTCTCCATGTGGCTATGACTGTAAGACAAGACAGATTATCAAGAATAAGCCAAGAAGTGGCTAGAATTCATGGGAAGCCATTCTCAAGCAAGTCTTCTACTTTCTTCCATTAGAAATCAGTTTTTAGTTGTGTAAATTAACCCTGTGTTTCCTCAGGCAGACAGTTGTAGCCACCACACAACCAATATCATGTAGTTGGAGGCTCCTTTGTGTGGCTAAGACAAGCACTCCTGCTACAGTCTTGTAAGGTCTGAGGAGGCAGGTGACTGATGGGGAAGGCCTTCTGAGGGAAGTGACGTCTGTTCTGAGCTTTAAAGGTTGGACAGTAAATGTCACCAGTAAAGGGGGGGGGCATTCCAGGCCTAGGGAACAGCCTTGGCAAAAGCATGGAGATGGTAGATCATAGGGCTGTTCATTGGCTACAGCCAATACACACAGTGTGTATGGACAGAAATGATATAAGGTTCAGATAATGTCTAGTAACATCTGACAAAGGAAAAGCTTATGTGCTGCATGAGGCCTTCACACTCCATTTTCCTAGTTCCTATGACCTTGTAGTTCACTGGCCCATCACTAGAAAGAGAGCACCACAAAGTGCTCTCCCTCTCTCTCTCTCTCTCTCTCTCTCTCTCTCTCTCTCTCTCTCTCTCTCTCTCTCTCTCTCTCAGTCCCAGGTCTTTCATCTAGGATGAAATTAGACTAGATTATCTTGAAGGTCCCTTCCAGCTCAGTGATTCTATAACCTTGGGAATCTCCAAACTCATCTCCTAGTCTCCAAATCTGTCACCGTCCTTGCCTCTGTATAAAATAAATGGGAAATCCCTTTCTCCCAGAGCCTCTGAAAGTTTTAAGGGGGATGGGGGCAGAGAGAGAGAGAGAAAGACAGACAGACAGACAGACAGACAGAGACAGAGACAGAGAGAGACAGAGAGGCAGAGATACAGAGGGAGAGAGACAGAGAGAGAGAGAGAGAGAGAGAGAGAGAGAGAGAGAGAGAGAGAGAGAGAGAGAGAGAGAGAGAGAGAGAGAGAGAGAGAGAGAGAGAGAAAGAGAGAGAGAGAGAGAGAGAGAGAGAGAGAGAGAGAGAGAGAGAGAGAGAGAGAGAGAGAGAGAGAGAGAGAGAGAGAGGAGCACAAAGGGCATGCCTTCTGGTCATCTGAGGTTCTTGCAGAGAATAATCTGCTACTTACCTGCATCCCTATGATGGCATAGATGAAGAAAAGCATGGCGATCAGAAGGCAGACATAGGGAAGAGCCTAAAGAGAAGCCAGGTAAAGACTTTTACTTTCCTTCCTGGTGACAAATCACATCTTCCTGCCTGAGAATTTCAACTGCCCACTCCCTCCTTTCTTGGCCGGTCCTTGGGGTTGTCTTCCCTAAATGAATACTCTAAATCTGTACTTTGATTAGGTTTGGATAGTGCAGATAAGGGTCTGACAAAGTGTTCCAGAGTGAAGAGAGGAGAGATCTTGTAAGGGCCTTAAACCCTAGACTGACTCAAGATATTTTTTGGCTGGATTAATTCTGACTCATTGTCAAGGCTCCCAGTGAGTGTTTGGCTGGTCAGTGGCCTTAAGCATTCATGATGGGGTTTTACCAAAGACCCAGCCTCCTATTTACCATCTTCACATCATTACTTTCTTCTGTTTCTATCATGGGAGGAACTGCCCTCTCAGTGGAAGCCAGACCTGGAGGCAACCCCTCCCTTGGTCCTCACAGTCCCTTACCTTGAAGGACTGTACAAAGGTCCAGAGGAGGATGCGAATGGTATAACCCTGGCGAAGTAGTTTGATGAGGCGGGCGGCCCGGAAGAGGCGGAGGAAGCTGAGGTTGATAAAGTTGTTCTGGGAAGATGGAGAGAAAGCATGACCATCTGCCCACCTGAGTAGGCCCCCAATGCCACTTAATATGTCATTCCAGACAATGCCAGAACCCAAAACCAAGTAGAGAAAGCAATCTAAATCCCAACCAAAGAGGGAAAGGAAAGAAAGGAAGAGCCAACACAATGTCTCTGAGGAAAAGCTTGAAAGGAAGGGGAAAAGTGAAAGAGAGAAAGAAAGAGAGAGAGAGAGGGGGGGGGGGAGAGAGGAAGGGAGAGAGGGAGAGAGAGAGAGAGAGAGGAGATTGGAGGTAGGAAAAAAAATTCAACAACTCAAAATGGAAGCCACTTGCTAAAGTCCTCCCACCTGCCCCAACCCTGCAACCCATTAAAAGAAGAAAATAAAAAGGAAGGAAAAGAAAGGAAGAGAAGAAAAGGAAAAGAAAAAAATATTTGAATCATCCAATCAGGAAAAAAATTATCATGGTTTTTGTTTATCCCAACAACCAAATGCACTGAGACACTAGGACACAAGCAGGTAACGTCGCCAAGTCTCGTCACACATGTACAATGCACAGACACCAAAGAGAGGGAAGCCAGCAAGCTCAGGCCTGGTGGGCTTGTGCGTGTTACATGTGCATGTTACGATCCGGGCCAGAAATGCATCAGTCACACGGACTCAACAGGTGCACGGCACTGCCCACCCCGCTCTGGCCCTCCCTGACCTCACCCCCAGACGATCAGCCAAGGGCTGAGAGCAGCAGTGCTCGAGCCAATCGGGAGAAGCAGAATAGGATCTTTTCTTACCCCCTTGGCGAGCGGGGATGGGGAGGACAGAAGGGAGCCGGGGCTGTTCGGCTGCAGGGTGAGTCCTCGCTGCCCGGTGAGTCCGTGAAGATGCATTTTTGGCCCTTTTCCCCCCTCTCTGGGATGGCTTCACAGCTTCTGGGATTGGGTGGAGCAGCGTGGGACCAAGCCTGCAGTAAGCGATGGAGCTCCCATGGGTGTTGTGAGCTTGGAAATGTCCCAGGCTGACAGAGGGGGTGGATGCTGGGGGCAGGGAGACAGCCATTCCTGCCCCCAGCACCTCCCCTGTCAAGCCCCTTCCTGCCTTGCAGTCATAGACCTTACTTGAGGGCCCTGCTCCCTAGCTGCCACCACCACCTCTCACTTCCTCCTCCACCTCCTCCACCTCCTCCTCCTCCTCCTCCTCCTCCCCACCCAAGCCAAAACCCAGGTACCAGAGAAACACTTGGATTGGCAAGGACCAGAGAGGAACAGGACAGGATCTGGGGCCCCTTGGGATCTCTGGTGTTCCAGTTCAGTGAAACAAGTAGCTGCTTCCTTAGGTATAAACAATTTCCTGGGCCAAGACCCTTGGGGCAGGAGGTGAGATGTGTGGGGAAGGATGATCTCCCTAATGGTCCCTCGTTCCCCACCCAAGGCATGTACCGTCAGCTGCATTTCCTTCCAATAGCCACCTGGCTTCACTGCAGCTGGCTTGCCATTGAGAAAGAGAAGGAGGGAAAAGTGTTAAGGAAACAAGTGCTTCCTTACTTGGCTGAAGAGAGCGTTCAGCCCCCAGATTCATATGGGGATGTGTTGTTAGGGTACATGGGTGCAAGCACGTGTAAGGGAGGCAGGCACTATGTGTTTTTGGTGAGGGGTGGCTGGGGCAAAAGCAGGGCCAAATCATGGGAGGTGTGCCTAAGAGATAGCTAGTTTATGAAGCCTTGCTGCTCTGTTCTTGGAAATGGGCATGAGGAGAGTAGAATTTGGGGAAGGGGAGGTGGAGAAGAGCCACCAGAGCTAATCAAGGGCAGAAATAAGTGCCAGATGGTGCTAGGCTAGCTTCAGAAATAGAGCACAATAATCCTGGCCTCGATGACTTTAAAACTCCACTCAGCTTATGTGGGGGAAGGCCATAAAAAGCCTGTTAAGGGACCTTACTTTTAGTCCCCACCTAGCTGGCACATGACATTCATCACCACCAGGGAGCAGTACTTTTATAGGCTGGGTAATAGAACTTTGTAAATGAGCTCTGAGCAGGGCCGTGTATCTTCTCCAGCCCTTCAAGTGTCTTTCAGAGGCCTCTAGAGAGCTCACAGAGAAAGACTATAAACTGCCTCTAGCACACTCATTAGGGGACCAATGGAGGGACTTCCACCTTGACACCCTCGCTCCCTGTCCGTGTCTACGGGCAGGACTTGGCCTCTGGGGTGCCATTACGGTGCCTGCCATGTTGGGATGCTTGCTCCAGGAGGGCAGCGTGTGCCCCCGAGCTGGTGTGATACAAGAGGGCACAGAGCACACAACCCCTGGTCTCGGTTAACACATGACCTCAACTCAAGGGGAACTGGGAGAAAAGTAGAGGAAAGCCAAAGTTGCCTTGAGCTCTTGTAGTGAGTGGGTTCTCTGGCACAAACTTCCTGACCCTCTAGGCACTCTACAACTGGTACCACAGGATAGCTCCCACAGAATTGGACTAGACCAAGCCCACTACCCAGTGGACCCTGTCAAGGCACTCTACCTTGTGGCCATTTTCTCTGCCCCCTCTTTTGTCTCCTCAGAGACCCTTCCCCTCCTGTCGATCCCATAAGTGCAAGCCATCCCTTCCATGGGTGGAGCATAACATGTGGACTCCAACAGAGCATGCATGAGCAGCAGAAGCTCCCGCAGTGGGACAGTGTCCCCCAGGCAGGGGCAAGGAAAGAGGCAGGGACAGATGCAGGGGCAAGAAATTTTCATTCTGCTGTGGAGATGCTGGAGAAGCCATGGAACAGTCCCAGGGGAGAGAGAGGCATGCAGAAAGTCCACCACCCACCTTAGAACACAGCAAGAGAGAGACACACACAGGGGACCAGAGAAGGACTAAGGATGAGGCAAGTGAGGCCTGGAGGGTTGGGGAAGGGTAGAATTTGAACCTTATCCTTTTTAATAGGGCAAAGGGATCACAGTCTCTCAAATTACCCTCAAATTTTCTACCCACCACTGCTGATCCTCCTAATTGCTTGGACAGCTCTTAGTTTCTTCTGGACATTCCCCACCTCCCTTCTGTATACCTCTGTCTACCCTTTGGCTGGACCTCTGAATTGTGAGGGACCAGACAGCTGGGGTACAAGGGAACATGAAGTAGTGAGCCTCCTCTTTTCTCAGTTGCATCTCCAAATCTGGCCATGTGCTTCCTGGTTCTAGTCTGGACAGAACCTGCTTCAATATCATGAGAGGCAAGACTCCCATGGTATTTCCTGGCCAACCACAAGCAGGAAGCCCCAGGAATCTCGTACCCTATGAATGGTCAGAGATTTCAGGCCCTGATTCCGCATGTCTGAGAGGTAGGAACAATGTCTGCAAGGAAGCTTGGCACAGTGGAGAGAGTGTTGGACATGAAATTCAGAAAGCCCGAGTCCCGATCCTGCCTTTATCACTTTCTAGCTGTGTGACCCTGGGCAAGTTGCTTAACCTCTCTCAGCCTCAGTTTCTTAATTTATAAAATGGAGATAACAACCCTTTCCTCACAGGGTTGTTGTGCAGGTAAAATGAGATAATGTATATAAAATGCTTTGAAAATCTTAAACACTATATAAATGATTATCATCATCATCATCTTGGGGCCCACTTGGCCTAGGAAAGTTTTGCTATATCGTCTCTGTAACCTAGTCAGGATGGAAGTATGGGTACTTGGGTTCCTTCCTTCTACTTGAATCAATGATACTCTGGGTAGAGGCAATAATAGCCTTGGCTGCTGAAATTCCCACTGCCACAGTCCCAGTTACAAAACTAACAGCCTACATGTTTCCCTCCCCAGAAGACGGGCATGGTGGGAGTTTTGGGGGACTAAAGGCTGCTATAGGAAGGTCCTTAACGGTTGGAGAGAGTTTAGAGCAATACATCAATACGACTGGAGAGATGCAGGCCCCTGACCGCGAGGATCTCTAAATGAAAAGCTGTCTCAGAGAAAAGGGAAGGCAGTGGGCTCCAACATTAGGGGAAAGAACCCTGGCACAAAATGGAGCCAGGGTCACTTGAAAGTTTCCTTCTAGGACTAGGATAGGAGGGACTATGTGGTGTTTAGGAAAAGGGAAGCATACGCAAGCAGCCAAAAAAGGAAGTGAGACTCCGAGAAGAAGAGAGAGCAGTCTGAATGTATGGCATGATAATGTGGGGAATCCTAGGACAGTGACAGGTAGCAGACATGGGGCCTTGAGAATGTGAGCAAATGTGAGAATGCCTGCATGTTCTCCTGTGATACACTTGTGTGAATCTGTAGCCTGTAGTTGGGCAGGCATTTGTGTGTATGATCTAAAGGACTTGTTTCCTTTATGGTAGTGTCTGGCCCAGTAGCAGGGACCCCAGGAGCTCCTTTCATCATTGCCCTGGTGGTAGACTGGGCTGTGGCTCTGCCATCCCATGCCTTTCCCACCTGAAAACCAACTCTCTTCTTGTCTCCTCCCTGCATCAAACCAGGTCCCACTGTGTGGCCAAAGTCCCCAGCCCAAGGGACACCCATGGGAAGTTTAGGGCTTGGCTGTCAAAGGCCAATGGAGACCATATTCTTGGTCAGTGGGAGCGGGCGAGGGAGGGAGAGGAGAAGAGAGAAAGTCAGCTGCAGCAGAATTAGTGCAGTGTGTGGGTAATATGCCCAAGGTGCACAGGTTTTAAAGTCAGGCTAAGTGTGGATACCCTAGACCTGGGTGGTACTGGGTGCAGGTGTGTGCGAGGGAGTGTGGACCCCGAGCATGAACATTATGGAAGGGCTTTGTGGAACTGCTGCAGGAGACTCCAGGGTGCTTCTTTTAGGGAGGACTCAGCTTCACTGCTTCATCTCCTGGGCATTTGAAACAGATTCTTGGGAACTTCTGACAGTTAAAGTAATGGAAAGCATGTACAAATAAGTGTCTAATTTTGGGAGAGAATGGCCAACTTTAAAAGAAAACAACAAAAGGAAGAGAGAATGCAGACCCCAAAAAGATTGGGAGGGGGAAGGGGAAATACATACAGATACACAGACAGAGAAATAGGCAAAGAGTAAGGTGGGGGGAAGGTGAGGGGGGCGGGGAGGGTGATGCGATTCAGGCTGTCCAATCACACGGGCCATGCAGTGCCGAGACAAGAGGATGCTTTCCGCTAATGTAAGGCATTTAGGCTTCAGAAAGAAGTAAAACCAACCGGATCCTAGATGTAGATGTTGAAGATGAATAGGGGATTGGGCGGGGGCAGATGGGAAGGTTTATTCAGCATTTTAGGTTGATTCGTTACCAGTGCCAAAACCCAATGGATTTCGGTTCCAAAGAAGGGGTAGGGGCAGTGGGTTTGGGATATAGTCATTGGTGTATGGACACACAGACCAGGTCATGGATGGACACATGAGTTTCATAGTGCATTTTGATTGGATGAGTTTTTCAGACGGCGTTGTGCATTGGCACATACAGTATAAAGAGCGAGCATGAAAAGAGACAAGACAAGAAACACAATCATTATATACTGCACATGAGGCAAACCAAAGTCACCCCCGGTCAATGTCAGCATTTCATCCTAATCCAGCTAGCCACCCCCAACTGGCTTTGTCCTGGTTGGGTGAGAAGGGAAACAATGAGCCTGGCTCAACTGAGAGACTCAAGAGGCCTAAGACCCAGGGGCTGCCACTTCCCAGATTCTGCCTGGACCAATTAGATAGCTCTCCACTCTGACATAGGAAGCTCAGCCCTAGTGTTTGACTGGGAGAGAATGATGGGATGGGTTTACCCCATGGAAGATTGCTTTTATATTCTCCAACTAGAGGTTATGAGTTTGGGGTCCTCCAGTCAAACTAGACTTTTGGGAGAACATGGGGCACCAGCAAGTATGCCCAGCTTTTCCTTATTTCAGCCCAAAGGGTCACTTTCCCAAGATGGTTATCATTTAGGATCGTAACAACACTGTCGCTGTTAATATTATCAAGCTAATAATACCAGTGCATTGTTTGGTCCGAAACCCTAGTCTCTGGCTCTGCTCAGGTCTGGTCCAGCTGATGGGGGCAGTTTAATCATCCAGACTTTCAGGAACCAGAGTTCAACCAAACTGGAACAGTTGAAATGGACCATCTCTTCCCATCCGTTCCATAAGGAATGAGAAAAATCAGTCAAGTGCCCCTACTACTAACTACCCTGCCTCTCAGCCCAGTCTGGAATTTAAGGCTTAGCCTTACTGGAATGCTCTTTTCCCTTCCCTCTCCTGTTTTCCTAAAAGGCCAATAGCTAGTTGGCTTGGGCAGGGACAGCAGTTGTATATACTGAAGTAGATTTCTAAATGGGCCTTATGGAGAAACCTCAGGTCCAGGGAAAATTTCAGGGTCAAGGAGCTGGTCCAGGAGGAAAGTGCTTGTGGATTTTGGAACCTGCACCATTCTGTAGTTGCAGAAGGGAGGCACACCATGTACATGAACATAATAGCTATGGGTTTCTAACTTGAGAATTCTTTGGGGATACAGAAAGACCCTTCAGAGATAAGAAGCAACAGAGATTAGTCAAACAGCTTCCCTGGGCCAGGGAGCTATTTTCTTTGGCTGTGTTTCCTCTGGTGTGGGTCCTAAACAGGAACTCAAGGAGAAGCTGAATGGAGATCTCTGAGGGTTGTGAGGAAGATAAGCTGAGGAGGCAACTCTTTCTCCTGTCCCTTGAAGAGGGAGCAGAACTGACAGCACTCTTACACCCTCATCCTATGACTAGGTACGTGGGGAGTGGCCTCAGATGCTTTTAGGGAAGGATCCTTTCTGTAGGCAGTCCTATATTCTACTGACCTCTTAAGGAGGCAGAGCACGTTTGAAGCAGCCTCCCCACCCCTCCTCAGTCCCCCACCCCATTTCTCTCAGGCCTTTCCTAGCCCCATGGAACAATCAGCATTACAGAATGATGGGGGTAGGGGTGGAACATGTTCACTTTTGCTGCTCAGACAAACTTGGTGGAGGTTGTGGAAGACCAAAGGCCATATGAGAAGCCCCTTAAAGGCTGCCTCCTTGCTAAAATCAGGAGTATCTGAATATGTTTTTCTACTACTTCTTCTAGAGTTCAGGGCCAGTCTGCTCAAACCTGAGCCTCATCCCTTCCCCCTCCCACCCAATTAAGTAGCCTTGGCCTTTGTAGCCTCTGTCTTCCCCTCAGACTCTGCTATTCTATAGGCCTCTTCTACATTAATCTGCCCTTTGGGTAAACACAATCCTGGGCTCACTGGTGAAGGGCCAAGGTTAAAAAATGCAGCAGAATTATTAGGCCCTGTGGGTTTCGGCCAATTAGAGTGGCTAGAAAGATAAGAGTGGGGGCATGGTTCCTTGGTGGGAAAAAGCCTTAGGATCATGAGAGTCAGAGCTGGAAGGGACTTTAGAGAGAATTTAGTTCAACCTTTATTTGATAGGTGCAGAAAGTAAGGCACAGAGGCTAAATGACTTTCATGAGACTACCCTGGAAATGAACAGATGTGGGACTGAAACCCAGCTGTTTAGGGTCCTAGCCTGTGTTCTTCCTACTACATCCCGGTCACTTTTTCTAGGCTAAGATGTTTCTCAGGCCCAGCACAAGTAGGAGATGAGCCTAGTTCCCTATAAATCCCCCAAATCACATTGGGGCAGTGGGTTGGTCTCAGGGCTGGGGGGTAGAAATGGGTAGAAGGAAGGCTTTCTTAGGCATTCCCTGTTGGGTAGGAGGCGGTAGGACACCTCGGGAGATGTCCTGCTCTGGGATCTGGGAGCATCGATTCATTTTCCCAGGACCTTTTGGAGAGACCTCCTCTGACTGATGTCGGGATGAATCAGTGTGGCCCTTGGGAAGATTATCGGTCTCCAAAGGGAGATTAGGACAAATGCTTTACTCCCGGTTGGCTCCTTCTGTCCTCCCCACCTCTTGTCTCCCAAGCTGATGTATTCAATACAGGATGGGAGGGTGGCCTCATGATTTTTGAGGTCCCTTCCAACTCTCAAAATCTGTGGCTTATGAATGCAAATTGCTTTTCATACGGCTTCTGGTTTTACATCCTTGGGAAAGAAAGGAGTGAGAAACAAAACAAAACAAAAAAGCTCTCATCCTGTACTCCTTGGGCTTCTTAGCTGATCTTTCTACAGCCTATGAAGTGAGAATTGACTTCAGAGCCCTCTGTGCCTCTCTTAGCTCAGATGGCTGAGGATACTTGGTGGCTCCAGCCAACTCCTAAACCTCTCTAAGAAACCGCTCCTGGCCAATAGGGGAGCTGTAGGGCCCCATATTGGCTTCCTTGCCCTACTCAGCATGGTGCCCAGACCAAGGGAATGGTCATTAGGGGCTTGCTATCTCATAGTCACATCCCAGAAACAAGCTAGTGTGGCACTTACCCCAAATTCGGTCACTAAAATATCAGTGATACTGCCCAGAACTGTCACAAAATCAAAGATATTCCAGGCATCCCGGAAATAATTCTAGAGAGAAAAAAACAAAAAACAAAAGAAAGACAAGGAGGACAACCAGCAAGAGACCAGTAACACAAATAGTCACAGCAGAACCCAGATATGGCCAGTGCTTTAGCACTGAAGAGGAGAAGGAAGTCGGACTGGTCCTGCCTCCCAGGGCAGAGTCTACGCCTGGCAACCTTTCCTTTGTGTGTCTCCAGAGCAGAGGGAGGGACATGTCAGGGGCTGCTTGTAAAGTTCATAAAACTTTCTTCCCTTCCTCCCAGGAAATAGTCTGGGCTCTCCCCTACCACCACCTTACCTTCGCTTTCAATAAATTCCAGCCTAGTAAATGTTGCCCAGAAAAAAGGCAACAAGAAGGCTACACTGAAATGAGAGGCGAGGGTGGTGGTACCAACTTGGAAGATTCCAACTTTCCTGAGACATACAAGAAGCTCTTGATTTTTGCGGATTATTAATCAGTTTGCGGATTATTAGGAGCAAATGATTTCTCCCTGACTCGCTTCTTTTCCTCCCAACTTCTTGACCTTAGGTCTGGGCAGCTTCTCTCTCCATTAACCAGTACAGGGTATGACAAGGCCATTTTCCCCTTTACCTGAGCAAAAATACTTTCAAATATTCAACATGATCCCAAAAGGCACCGTGAGCCAGACTAGGTATTTTGGTCACTGCTTCTGATTCTATCGAGCCCCCAAACATATTATATACACACACACATAATGTCAGGTGAGAGTGGCCAGTAGATCATAGATTCCAGAGCTGGGAAGGCCATAGAGCCACAGAGTCCAATCTCCCCTCATTTTATGGGTGAGGAAACTGAAGTTTAAAGAAGTCATATGCCCAAGGTCATATGATTAACAATTGTCTGAGGCTAGGAGTAGGATAGGAACAAACGTTCCTTAAGGAGTTCACCAGGATTCACTGGGACCCAAATCAGATCCTAAACATTCCCAGTGTCCCAAGACAAAGAGCAGATTCAGGCACTTGGGGTGGCTCATATTAGGGAAGCTAAGAGTAGCAGCTCCTAACACAGCATCTCTCTGTCAGAATTCTTCTCTTTTAGGGAATGGAACAATGCTCTCACTGATATACGTACCTCTATAGCATAGAGTTGTTTGGGACAATGAGAAGTCTGAACCCAGATCTTACTGAATTTGAGGCCAGTGCACTGTCCACTATCCCACAGTGCTTCTGTTTTAAGACTAAAAAGAGCCCTGGCTTTCATAGAAGAGAAGACTCTTTTGGATTCTCTTTTAGTATCTAGCCTCTAGATGACATGGCGCCATCACTGGCAGGTCTCTGACCTTTTGATTTAGTCTCACAGGTAGCTAGGTGGCACAGTGGACAGAGCCCTGGGCCTGGAGTTAAGAAGACCTGAATTCAAATGTGGCTTCAGACATTTATTAGCTGAGTGACCTAGGGCAAGTCATTTAACCTTGTTCTCCCTCAGTTTCCTCAACTGTAAAATGGGGATAATCATAGTACTTCTCCTTCCTCCCAGGACTGTTGTGAGGACCAAATGAGGTCAAATTGGCAATGTCCTTAGTGCAGGGCTCAGCATTTAGTAGTTGCTTAATAAATGCTTATTTCTCTCTCTCCCCACTCCCTACTTCCTACTGTATAATCTTAATAGATGGTGAAGTAGGGACTTAATTGAGAGGAAGCCATTTGTTTATACTTTTTGTGTGAGCCAGATACCAAGCCCAAGAGAATGTAGGAAAAAATCCCAGCTCTTTTTGGAAGGGAAGCTGGAGAGGCCTAATAGGCCCAATGACTCTCAACTGTGATTTGACCTGGCTTCTCAGTGCAGGTTCTACTGAGGTTCCTGTCAGGACCATACAGGGTTGAGCTCTTGTGAGAAGACTGGCTCTTTAAACTGACCAACACCTGTAGTTTGGATGAAGTTAGAGTCTCATGGTTCCTTTCCCCTAAAGAATACACTCCCTTAAACTGGGAGCTCCTAGTGGGAATGAGGTTGGATTTCATTCATTCTTTTTGGCCAGTGCCTGGCATGGAAAGTACTAATGAAGGTTTTTTAACCATAACAACTGTTTGGTACATAAACCACTATTCACGTCAAGGAACTAGGGAACTTATTGCTTGTACGACCATGGGAAAATCACTTCCTTCTCTGGGTCTTTCCTCTTCATCTGTAAAATAAAGTCTGTTCCAATTTAAATCCTATGAACCCAAATTGTGATCATAAAAAATCAGGCTCTAAAGGTGGTTCATAATTGAATCCCTGGTAAGATAGCCAGTGGGACCTGTGGAAATGAGCCCTAAGAAAGCCATCTAGTCTTCCCTGCCCTCACTTCTTCACCTTGACCTCCATCAACAAAGCATGTGGGTAGACTTACCAGGATCCCAAAGGCCATGATTTTCAGGACACACTCCAAAGAAAATAGGGATGTGAAGACAATGTTGAACACCCTTAGTGCATTATCATAAGCACTTGTGGCACCATCAAACTAGAGGAAAGAGAGAAGGGGTGGGGGCAAGCCATTGACTATGGGAAGGCAAACAGAGGCAGTCAGTTGGTTGCTCAACTCATTTTGAACCTAGACAAGGCTAGAGCCCTCAATCTTCCCCCTTCACTGAAAGGCAAGCCCAGGGTCTTGGGCTGCAAGTGGCCGTCAGCTCCACAAGGCCCAGTGGCTTGCTGAAGAGCACCCTCCTCCTCTCCCCATCACCTCCTCCTTTCCCCCTTTCCCTCTACCCCAGCAGGAGGTGGTCAGACCTCACCTTCATCATGAGTACAATGGTGTTGAGGGCTATCATGGCCATGATAGTATATTCAAAGGGAGGGGACACCACAAATTGCCACATGCGGTACTGGAAACTCTGCTTGTTCTGAGGCATGTGCCTCGTCAGGGGTTTGGCGCTGATGGCAAAGTCTATGCACGCCCTCTGTAGGGAAAAAGGTGAGGCAGATGTGAAGAAGAGGAAAATGGGAGGGAAAGAGAGGAAGGAAGGGAAGGAGAGGGAAAGAGGGAATCAGAATAATGGATGATCTGGGAGAGAGGGGAAGCAGGCTACAGTCCCCATTCTTGGACCCTTATTAATCCTTCCCTTTCTAACATTCACTGGATCGACGTCATCCCCATTCATACCTCTCAGATTTAGGTGAGATCCCTCCTCCCTCTCCAAGCTCATGCTTCCATTCTTTTAGTTATCTTGTATCTAGTTTTCCAGCTTCCTCAGTCTCAAAGACGGGCTCAGACCCTGCAGAGCCCCAGAGAGAGATCTAACCATAAGCCAGAGACAGCTATTCTAGATCTAGACAGGATTCTAGATCTCTGAGCCTTGCCAGAAAAAAGAAATTGCCTCCTTTGCTTCCCAGCTTCCTGGGAATCTTTATGTTCCCCACAGAAGGTGCAGCTGTACTGCCACCATTGCATCCTCAAGGATAAACCAATATCTTGTAAGCCTTCCTCTGCCCTGAAATATTAAGTCCTTTCCACCAGAGATTTCATTTATTCTGGCTCTCTGGAAGGAAAGAATAGAAGGAAGGTGGGCAAGGTAATCTTTTCTCTTCTGGAGAAATCTAAGACTTGGTCATTCACTCATTGAATTGGTGGTACTAAGGGGACAAGGCCAGGTTCTGTCAATCTCCAGGTCAATGTTTTTCCTTCTAGACTTGCTTTCCTTTCTCAATAAGATGTTAATATTCAGAATCCCCTCCTTTTATGCCTTCTAACTGGTGCCTTATTTTCTAAATTGTGAAATGAAGAGGGGAAGGTGGTTATTAGGGGCCTGCACCTCGTTCTTCTCAAGGCTGTACTCTTCCATCATCTTGTCTCCCTGCTCCTGGAAGGTGATGATGATCAAGGCCACAAAAATGTTCACAAAGAAGAATGGAAACACCACGAAGTAAACGACATAGAAGATAGACATCTCCATCCGGTACCCAGGGCTGGGACCCTGGTTCTCAAAAGTTGCATCCACTGAGTGTTTGAGAACCCTGTTAAAAGAGGAGGCAGGGAAGGATAACAAAGAAAAGAAGAAAGGAAGAGATGGGACAAGGAAGGGATAAAGGGTACCAAAGGAGGGAAGTGGGGCAGGATGGATGAGAGGAGATGGAATTAATATGGGAAGGTTGGGAGGAGGTGATGATAAAAGGAAATAAATAAAAAGAAGTAAAAAAGAAAATAAGGAAGTTAGGGAAGTAAGATTCGGCCCATTAATAGGGTAACCTGCCATGCTATGTTTTTGTGGTCTGTAGATTTATGTCTCCTTTCTGATATGTGTGGGTATTAGGGATGTGTGTGTATGCATGAGGGGGTGCTGGGAACTCTCTCTCTCTCTGTGGCTCACCTGAGCCTGATCCCTGTTTAGCCAGTGATTGTTTTTTCAGACTTCTTCACTGAAAGCTGACAGTCAATGTCTTATCATTGAAGTTCCCTGACCTTGGGGATCAACCCTCAGCCTCAGTTTATGCTAAGTCCCCTCTGGCATTTCTGTCTACATATGAAGCAGACAGATAGATGCAGCAGGCAGAAGACCAAAGTCAACATGCACATTTGGGTTCACTTGGAAGAACACGGTGGTGGCCCTGAAAAATCACCCAGGTCTTAAATTAGACAGCTTTGAGACGAAAGGCACCACTGCCTCAAGTCCCTAATTGTCATCCATATGGGAAGTCAGGAGCCCCAAAGCCCTTACTGTGGCCAGCCTTCTCCAGTGGACACGGTGAAAAGGGTCAGCAAAGCCCACAGCACATTGTCGTAATGAAACTCGTACTTTTTCCATTCTCGATCCCTGGCTTTCACTTCATTTTTCTCATACAGGAGATACTTGCCCCTGGGAAAGAGGAGTGAGACATGGTCATTGGACCCAGGGAGAAGCCCTCTGGAGCCATATCCCTGGACTCTGAGAGGAAAATGAAGGCAATCAGTGGAGAAGTAGCTTATCCTGGGCAGTTATTGCAGGTGGGGTGGGATGTTGTGAACAGGAATGGGGGTTGGCTAATTTCAAGCCAAGCAGCAATAGCTCCTAATATGGGCAGTGTGGCAAATCAGATTTCTTTCCCCTCATCCCAAACCTGGGAAGAATGGTTCTTTTTTTTTTTTTATAGACCCTTACCTTCCATCTTAAAATCCATACTATATATTGGCCCCAAGACAGAAGAGGGGTAAGCCTGGGTGATAGGGGTTAAATGACTTGCCCAGGGTCACACAGCTAGGAAGGGTCTGAGGTCAGCTTTGAACCCAGGACTTCCTGTCCTGGGCCTGGCTATCAACCCACTGAGCTACCTAGTTGCCCCCTGCCCCCCCCCCACTCCAAGGAGGTTCTTAAAGCTAGGCACATTCCCAGTTTTGCATGACCTTAAAGGCCATAGAGTCATTTTCTTCTTTCACCTAGGAAAAGGCCAGACCTCATGTAGGTCTTCAGGGAGAATGGCCATTTCACTGAAAAACCAAGTGAGGCAGAAAGTTGGGTCTCATCAAGGATCATCCTGATTCCCAAGCCATAGCTGAGCTATTTAGAAAGGTTCTTGGGATGCCTTCCCTGGTCCAGGGCTGGAAAGCTTGGAAGGGGGGTAGAGAGAGGTGCGTGGGAAGGGGGTAGAAATGGGGACCCACCGGCAGTCTTTCTCAAACTCCTTGGACTCATCTGTACAGTGGAAGAACTTGCCCTTGAAGAGCTGTACAGCCACCACAGCAAAGATGAACATGAAGAGCATATAGACGATGAGGATGTTGAAGACGTTTTTGAGGGAATTCACCACACAGTCAAACACGGCCTGGGAGGAGGAAAGAGCACATGGGGTCAGACAGGGCCCGGGATGGAGGCCTGGTGTCGAGGGAGAGGGAGCAGGGAAGAGAGCAGTACAACCAGCTAAAGAGAAGACCCTCCCCATCCTGGACAGTTGATCTGCGAGCTCAGCGCCTCATGGTCTCTCCTGGCAGAAAGGAAGGGTGCCTTTGAAGTGAGACCCTATCCTACCACTTTCCCCATTCTACCAGCCCTCCCCCTCCAACCAGGAGCTCATTCCTGACTTCTGCAAAGGTGCAACTTTCATAATATCCCAGAGTGAAGACTAGGGAGACAAAGTTCCTCAAGGCTTGTCTATGAGGTTAGTTCAGCCATCCTGCCTTCTCAGGAAGCACCACTTCCAGGCCAAATTTCTTCATTCTCCAAGCTTGAAAGTCCCATCTTCTTCCTTGTGTAATGACGCTTAACCTCTCTGTCTTAAGTTCCCAAGTATTTTTGTCTGCTTACTCTGTGGACCTCCCTGTCTTTCCCTTTGCTTTCCTCCCAGCTCCTTTGGGGAATAAGATTCCTAGAGTCACAGTATATGGAGCGCTGGGGTGTTAAGAAGACAAATTGAAATCTCTCCTGAGACATTAGCTGTGTGACCCTGGGCAAATCACTTAACTTCTGCCTCAGCTTCCTTATAGGTAGAAAGGGAATAACAATAGGATGTGCCTCAGAAGGTTATTGTGAGGACCCAAAAGATAATTATAAAGCATTTAGCATATAGTAAGCACTATATAAATGTTAACTATAATTCTTCTTCTTCTTTTAAAATCCTTAGCTTCTATCTTAGGATTAATATTAAGTATTAGTTCCCAGGTAAAAGAGCAGTAAGCAGTAAGAGTTAGGCACTTGAAGTGAAGTGACTTGTCCAAGGTCACATAGCTAGGAAGGGTCTGAGGTCATATTTGAACCCAGAACCACTGCCAGACCTGACTATCCACTGAGCTACCTGGCTGTCCCTGGCAGCTATTATTATTATATCATTCTCTAACATTATAGCTGAGCTTCAACTTTCAATGGCTCCAGGGATTTCAAGCTGGGTAAGATCTTTGTGACCATCTGGTCTAAACTTCTCATTTTCTGGGAGAGAAAACCAAAGCCCAGAACAGTAAAATGATTTTCCTAAGGTCACACAAAGTAACCCTAACTCTAGGTAGGAGAACTGGGATTCAAACTAGGACCTCTGACCTAATGAGCCAACGCACTTTTCACTACCCAGATAGGTGTGCCAGGGCACTTCAGTGACATCACTGTATTTCCCTATTATTCCCACCATAGAGCCAAGGAAATGGAGATCTAGAGAAATTTAAGGTCACTCAGGCAGGTACTACTGCTGAGTCTGCTTTCTCTGAGACTATGATGAAGGTGTGTGTTTTCAGGGGACTCAGAGCACTTCAGGGCACTCATTCAACCATTGCTGTGCTATTTGGTGGTCCAAGCCTTCTGGCTCCCATCTTACCTTGAGTTTTGGCAGTCGTTTGATGGTTTTGAGAGGCCGCAGCACCCGGAGGACCCGAAGGGATTTAATGGTGTTGATATCTTTTCCTTTACTATTGCCACTGTAGAGGACAAGGGGGCAAGAGAGAGCAAAACTCAGATTCACCACTGGGGTCTTAGGGGTCTCCAACTGGCTATCCCTAAGCACCCCCTGCCCTCAAAGAGTATGGATGACTCAAACACTTGGGGATTAAGTGAAACTTGGCTTCTTTTGGAGGAGAAATGGGCTAGCTTCCTTTTTGGCCCTGTGCTCTGGAACATGTTGAAAACTTGTCTCCTTATTGTTCTCAGCTCTGGAGCTTTTTTGAAACATGGGCACTTACCAGGATGGGATCTGTGAACTCTTTTAACCCCCACTGCCTGACACAGCTAGGTGTGAAGATTCCTGCTTCCACAGATTGTCACAATCACAAAACCAAAGTCCTAGGAGTTGGCAGAGACCTCAGAGGTCATCTAGGCCAACCCAAACTTTAACAGCAATTCCTAAAAAGTTTTCATCCAGTCTTCACTTAAAAGACTTTCAGTGACAGGGAACCCATTGGCTTCTGAGGCAGTCCTTTCACCTTTGGGGCATTCTAACTGACGGGAATTTTTTCCTTCTATGGAGTCTAAATCAGTCTCTGTAACTTTTCTTCATTGTCCCTCTGGGGCCAAGCAGTGAAAAGTCTGATGATTCTTCCACATGACAGTATTGCAAGTACTTGAAGACAGCTACTATACTTCCTCTTGAGTCTTCTCTAGCTTAGTGTCAATGGCTCTTTCAACCCATCCTAGCATGAGCCTTTAGATCCCTTCCCATCCTGGCTGCCCTCTTCTGTATGAACTCTGGCTTGTCTCCTTGAGTATTAAAGGGGAGGTCCTCACTAGAAATCCAAAGCAACTTTGGAGACCAATATATTTGTTTTTGGAAGGTGGAGAGCACCTAAAAACAAGATCTTTCTCTTTGGGACATACAAAAAGGAGTCAAAGATGTGGTTATATTTCAGACCTTTGGGTCTTTCTCATTCCATCTCTATTTAAGAACAAAACTCTCCCAGGCCCTAAAAAAGAATCCCTAAAAGAGGCAGTAAACTGCTTTTTCAATCAAATGCTAAAACCCAAATAGCTTGAGGGCCCATGTGGGGAAAACCAAATAAAAACAGACTGGGTTGTCAGGAGCTGAAGTCAAGATCTCTACTTGGTCCTTGGTGCTTTTCCTAATTGGGCTTACTCACCCCAGGGACATCATGTCCCTCCCTATCTTTCTAGAGGACTTCCTGGAGAGCCTATCTAAGACCAGCTCAACTCACAAACAACAAATACAGGGTCTGAGAGATTCCAAATAAGATTTGCTAAGTCTGTGGTGACTGGTGGCTCCTTTCCTGCCTACAGCCTTATCCCTTACAAACAGTGCCTTCTAAAGCTATGCTTCAGGACCTTGGACAGGGCTGTCTCCACAGGAAGGCAGGTGGTGGCAGGGTCAGTATGAGACTCATGTAAAAAAAGACCTCTTTATTCTAGATACCTAATCTTTCCTAGGTTTTTGTTTCGCTTTTCTAGGAAGGAAAATGAAAGGAAAAAAAAATAGACACTTCCTGAGGGAGAGAGTCCCTCTTTCTTCAAGGTAGGATTGCCACTTCATAAGCAGGAGAAGTGAGGTACCTATCTAGGCCCTTTCTCCAGAGCCTCAGGGCTATTGCTTATTTGCCAGTTATCATAAGTTTCCCGAGAGCCACAATGACCTGTTTTTCAAAATGCCTTAAGACCAATTTTAGCCCTTTCCATTTGACATAAAACAAGTTCCCCTTATCTTGCAAGGCAGAATTGAACCCTGAGGTTAAATACTCCAGATAAATAAAGAACTAGCTTTTCAATGCACCAGTTTTGTGTGTGTTCAAGGGGCAGGAATACCAATGGAATGCTTGCCTTTCCCTGGGGATGGAGGTGAGGGTGGGGGGTAAGGCAGGATGTCTAGCTATTCACAGCCTTCTTGTGCATGGGCTGAAGGATCTTGTCCAGATAAAATCCACCTACCTTCCTCAGGCTTGCTCTAATGTAAATGAAGATAAAATCTTTTAAAGATAAGCCTTTCTTTTATTTTTCTTCATTAGTGCTCCCAAAATTCTTTATATGCTGTTGCTATTTCTCTCACTAGCTTTATCTCTATATGGGCAACTGAGGCATACATCATCAGAAAAATCTTTGTGTTAGTGGCTGGGTGAGCCAGGAATCCCAACGTTCAACCTAAATGTTCAATTCGAAGCCTCTTTCAGGCTTTTCTGTGATGCTCCCCAACTTTCACCTGTTTGAGGAGTGGGGGTGAGAGATTGAGTCTCAAACTCTATGACTCAAAGTAACAGGTAGGCAACCACAAACATAGAAAAAGAGAAAACATATAGAAATAAAAGGAGTGCATTAGGGTGAGAGAGAATGAGAGAAGGAAAAAGAGAGACAGAAAGAGAGACTTTACCGTGCAGTACTCCTGTTTCACGTGGCGGTGAGAGGGAGAGACAAGTAGAGGTGAGCGACCTCAAAAGAAAAAAAACACACAACACATGCCTAAACAACACCTTTCTCCTTGCTTTGACATGAGGGTTTCCTCTGGACTCCTGTTCTGTCTTTGGAAGTAAGAAGATGCCTTGTTTTTTTGTTTCAAAAGTAATTTTAGAAAGTTGCTTTGAGTGTTAATCATGTTGCTTTCTGGCCTCACAAACTCTAGGGAAGCAATTGTTTGGCTAAGCAAGAGTAGAACTACAGTCTGAGAAACCCCTTTACCCATTGCTTGGTTAAGATCTAATATCCCTACTCTAATAGGCACTACTCCACAGCTGACACAACTTCCTCATGCCTCAAAATACTTAGAGGGCCATGTGGCTCCAAAGGCAAGAGCACCACCTGGAGGGTCTGATTAAGAGCTTCTTGGCTCTTAGAAAGACACCTTTCCCACTGTTGTCCAGCCCAGTGTAGACATATAAAGCAGTCCTTCTCAGGCTGCTACTCCCAGTGGGATGGATTTTTCTAAGAGAAAAAGGACCATAGGATCATGGATTTGGAGCCAGAAGGGACCTCAGAGATTATCTAATCCAAATCTGTCATTTTACAGCTGAAAAAAAACTGAGATCTGGTGGATTAAATGACTCACTTGCCCAAGGTCATAGGTAGTAAGAGGCAGAGCCAGGAATCAGACTTGGGTCTTCTGAATCCAAATGTAGTGCTCTTTAAGGGAGAATTAATTACCTAGAGCATGGCAAAGATGACCCCAAATCAGATTAGGAAATAGAGTCAACTAATAAAGAGAGGGCTGGGAATAAGGGCCATCTGTTCATGGGAGCATTACTCCATGGCCTTAATAAATTAGTTGGAAAGCCTCGAGAATTTCTTCATGAAAACAGTTGTCCAAGGCAATAGGTAAGGATTGGGGAATACTAAAAACCTGTGGGATCCTTCTAATCTCATATCCTAGACCCATAAGGAGGACTTAAACTTGTCTGGAGATCAATTTGAAATACCTGCCTTAGTTTGCCTTCCCCCCAAATCCACCCTCAAAAAAAGGCAACAGCTTATATTCCTTTTCCATAAGTCAGAATTCTCTATACTGGTCACACACTGGTTCCTCTAACAGGCAGCTGGAGAAGGACCTTTGAAGAGGAAGCAGAAGCTGGAAGCTGCCCAGCACAGACTCTGAGGCTGGCCATGATTAGCATCATTGCCACTCTTGCTTCAGTCAGAGGAGATGGGAGGACAATCAGACTGCCCTGGGCCCTCCTCTTCACTGGCTAGAGCAACAGATCCAGATGGGCTCTTGGCAGCGGATGGGGACTGAGGCGTAATAAAACTCCAGCTGTTTAGAAATGTCCATTGTCTGGCCCTGATGAAACTGCCTTGAGTCTGCTACAGTGTGATAGGGTAAATCACAGTGAGTGTGACACAGTCAATGGAACACACAAGAGCAACATTTATACTCTAGGTGTTGGTGTTTGGAGAGGACAGAGAGAGAGGGGCAGTAATGGAAAAAAATCCTTCTGAAGTTGAACCCCAACCTAAGCTTTTGGTCCATTTATGGGTTTTGTTAGCTGGTTTGTCTAGCTATGTACTGCCTCAGTGTCCTGACTCTTTCCATTCCATTTTCTTTTTTTGCACAATTTTGGACAAACCATGAGACCCTTGGAATTGGTTTCAGCCTCCCAAAGGGATAATACTTGCTTTGGCTTTCTACCTGCCTGGGATGAGGAAGCTGAAGGTTCTTGGAGGAAGGAACATTGAAGCCATACTCTCCTAACAGCTTTTGGCTTACTGAGGTTTGCTTAGCATCTGTTGGGGATGGGGGAATGGTGGTCTGTATGTAGAAGAGTGCTTGGGACAGAAGAGTGTATTGAACCAGTGGTAGAAAGTTGGAAGGCAAAGAAGGAAAGGCACTTGAGTTTAGAGGCTCTGACTTTCCTCCAATTTTCCTATTGGCAGAAAAGTGCTCCAAGGAATATTTAAAAGGAAAGAGGAAAATCAGAGGCCCCTGTAAGGAAGGAGGAAATTTAGAGGCAGGATAGAAGATGGGGAAAAAAGCAACTAGTTAGAGAGTTTCCAGGGTCATTTCCCAGGAAAGCTCAGTTTCCTATTGGTTGTGATAAGAGAGTGTGGGATTTAGGGTCCTCATCCCTATCCACTCTGGGACTTAAGAGACAATGCCTGGCCCACTCACAACTCTAGCCTGAATTCAAACCTGAAGGCAGCATCCAAAGAGTTTGGCATTTCTATTAGAAATATGTTTCATATTCGTAGAGAAAGCAAAGACTTTCTTTTTCCTCCCACCTCAATTCCTTGGGTGCCCACAGAAAATAGGATCAATTTAGAGAACCATAGGAAATAGAGCCGGAGAGGATCATATAGATAATTTTGTCTATACTCATTTTATAGCTAAGGAAATTGAGACCTGGAAATGTGTGTATATGTGTGTGTTTAAACCCTTACCTTCTGTCTTAGTATCAGTTCCAAGACAGAAAATCAATAATGGCCTAGGCAGTTTGGGTTAAGTGACTTGCCTAGGATCACACAGATTTGAACCTAGGACCTCTTGCCTCCAGGCCTACTGCTCTATTTGTTGTGCCATCTAGCTGCCCTGTGACCCAGAAATATTAATGATTTGTCCAAAGTTACATAGGTGGTAACCTAGTCAGTCCTTAAACGTAGGTCCTCACAAGAATAAGAATACTAGAAGGAGCCTCCCAAATTCTTTCTGTCACTAAGTTTCTCCTTTCCTTTTTTTTGGTCAAAGATTAATTGAGGGGGAAGGAGAAAAGAGGGAGGGGAGCTTTAGAACATTTCAAAACAAAAGGCTCCCCAAAAAAAGGTTTTTGAGAAGTCTGTTTTGCATTACAGCTTTGAGGTATAGCTCAGTTTCCAAAAAAGCTGCGTTCCCAATAAACTGAGTACAAATTTATTTTTTGTAATTAATTTTGTTTTAAATATACTTAGGAGGCTTGATATTTAGAGGACTTATGGCAAATCCTTTTGTAAAATGAAGAATCATTCCCTTAATTGCTCTCTTTGTATAAACCCACAAGCTCATACATAGGGGTATTTAAAATAAAGTCTACCTGTACAAGATGAATAAGTGTGTAAAGTTGTCTCACATTTGTCTTCAACAACACAATTCCAGAATGCTAGCACCTAAGGAGACCTCAGAAGGCATCCAGCTCAAATCCTTTATGGCATAACTGGGGAAACAGAGGCCCAAGGGAGGGCACAGGAAGGGTTCAAAGTCACACAAGTAGTATGTATCAAAGCTAGGATTTGAAGCTGGGTCTGCTGCTTCTGTCTGCCCATGCTCTTACAGCCTGAGAATGACCAAGGTCTTCTGACTTCTAGGCCAGTGTTCATTACAAAGCAAAGAACTATATTTTGATAGAACTTGGACTAGATGTACCCTGTGGTCCCTTAAATTCCCATTTCTGGTATTCTAAGATTCTGTACTGAGAAAGAATGGGAGGCTAACCTCAATACCTTTACTAAGTCCCTTTCTGAGTTAGAAACTTGATAATGTGTGCTTAAGAGTTTGCTGCATCCATGAAAAAAATCTAAATAGGAATATCTGGGGGAAATAGAGTTCTTTTAATTTAAACCCCTAAATTTACTTATGTGTAAACCAAAATGCCAATAGCTTCCATGGCTCCCTAAAGGTCTGAGAGTGTCAATGCTCCTCATATCTTCCTGGAAGTTACTCTCCAGGATGGGCAGTAGTTCAAGGGAGGAGCGATGGAGCAGTACACTGTGTGCGCCACATTTAGTCCAGACATAGGGCCTCAGGATTTCTATCTAGAACAATCTCAGAGATCGTGTAGGCTGACCCTCTCAGAGAGGCTAGGTGATGGTTTCCTTTGGCATCTGTCCATTATATAGGTCAGAGATCTTTTGCCCACTGGGAAGGAGACAGGGAAACATTTTTCAGGAAAAGCTGATACCTAGGCTGAAGATTTTCAGTGTTGGTAAAGGTTGAGAGAAGAAATTCACGGTTAATTTGATGATGAAGTAAACACAAGACACCCAACTAACACCCCCAGCATGATCTTTCTTGTATGGACCATGATGGAGTCATGGAAAGTCCTGAGAGAACTGGGTAATAGACACAGAGCATGCAAAGGGTTTGGACAAAGTGCTTATGAATAATGGGTATGAATGGATGAATGGAGATGAATGTCTCTTCAAGGAGTGAGACCCTTACTAAACAGGAGGCAGCCCTTTCCCCTCCACATAGGAGCCACCACTTAGCTACAGCCTGACACATCAAAGGGGCACTTAGGCTTTTGCTCATGGTGAAGATGGAGCCATGGTCTGCACCATTTGTCCTGAAGTCCAAAAGACACTTAGAACATGCTTGTGTCCTTCCTTTGCTGCAAAAAGTAAACTTTTATTTGGGAATATCTAGGCCTTGGGACTTCCTCAGGGATTGCAGGTTGTGACAACCTCACTCCCCAGCTTGGATTCACTTTTCTAGCCCCCAGACTAATTTACAGAGGCTCTCTCTACGCCAACCCTCAGGAGGGTCAAAGTTCCCAAATCCAGAATGAGTACTCAGAGTGAGCTTCACATCAAAAGAAATTCTGGGATACAGAGACAGAGAGAAAGAGAAAGAGAAAGAGAGAGAGAGACAGAGACAGAAAGAAAGGAACAGGGAGAGACTGAGGAGGACAAAACTAAAAATACTGGGAGCCTGGATATTCAACTTTTTGGCTTTATTAAGGAATCTTCCTTTGAACTCTGAACAATAGGAATTCTGGCTATTGTTCACTCAAAAAGCAGATGCACACTAATGATTAGGATCTAGTCACATAAACAAACCTGTCTCTGATATAAAAATGGAGGGTGGCCCATAAGGCCCCTCCATAAGGTTCCAGGGAAAATAGGTCGCCTTGTCCAATTTTAGGAACTCTTAGCCTCCAAACCAGGTATTGTATTTTTTGTTTGAGTGATGACTCACCCTGCCAACCCCTCCAGAACTGCCAGAGAGGAATTAAAGGCAAGGTGGGCAGGAAAAGAGGAGGCTAAGGGCTACAGTAACCTCAGGGCAAATAACCTAAGAGGGGTCTGGCTTGGAGACCCTTACTTTGTGGGATTGCCCCTGAAGATATTGCTTATAAGCATCACAGAAACCAAGCTCCAAGAAGCCTGGCTTCCCTTCTCAGCTAGAAGCCACCAAAGCTGGCTCACCTCAGCCCAACTGTCTATGGCTTGGGCTGTCCTGTACTAGAATAGTTTCCACCACCTTGGAGGCTCAATGACTGCCCAGTACTCAGGCATTCAAGGGCCATTTTGGAGTACCAAAATGAAGCACTGCCCTTAGGAGGGAAACAGTGCTCTGGGAATGCAGGGAGAGGTCATGTGTACATGGGGAAGATGCACCATCCCTACTGCATAGGGAGACTCTGGGCCCCAGAATCCTCATGCATATTCTGCTCCTGATTGTCTCTTTGGGGGAACCCCAAAGTGACAGCTGCTCAGGGCTGAACCCAGAGAATGAGTGAGTGAAATGTTCCAGCAAGGCTAGCCTGAGACCAGCAGCAGAGCAATAGGCTTGGGTGATGAGGTAGGGTCCCATTGCTGTATGAGGGAGACAGACAGGTTCTTTTCCCTGCTGCCGTGGTGGATATCATGCAAAAAGCCGACTCAAATACTTCCTGGCTACAGGGTGCATCCTCCACCCCCCCATTCCACCTGGTCCCATCACTACAAGACCCTTCTTCCCCCGAGTCAGAAGACAGTAGACCCAGGCAGGGAGCAGGGAGGATAGGCAAGCAGGAGGCTTGCTGGGAAACTTACGTGAAGGCAAATGCCACCAGAGCCCCACTGACCACAATAAAATCCAAGATGTTCCAGAGGTCCCGAAAGTAGGCTCCTTGGTGGAGGACCAGTCCCAAGTCGATCATCTGTAGGGAGAGAACAAGGCAGTCAGTGTTCTGGAACCTTATATACTCACCTTGCTCATGGGGGGTAGGCAGGGCAACTGGTCCTCATTTGTGGTAGAACTTGTGTGTGCACATGTGTGTGTGTGTATCTGTGTGTGTATGTGTGCGTGCACTAACACAGGTGCTCAATTTTATATCTGCTTTTGGAGAAGAGCAAACAAACAGATGAAGGAAGAAAAGGCAGATGGAGTTGGCCTGATGACCCCTCCTTGGACAGAGAGATGCTGGAAGAGGTACCAGCTAAAACTCTCCTCTTTCTTGGCCAGAATGGGTGAGAAAGGAGAATGTTGCCTCGTGGATATCAGCCAGGGTACAATGGAGGAATGGCACTGATCCTGAAGAAAGGTGGGGCTGCTATGGTCCCCTGCTTGTCCTCTCCAAGTCCTGAAGAGGGGGAAGGCGAGGGCTGGGTGGCATCACCCAGGTCCCTGTGTTCTTGCTGAGGGAAACTGTAGCCACTGTCTTTGTATCCAGGGGTCCTGGACCCTTGTGTGAAGCAGCTCCTCCTCAGACTGTGCATCATGGATCTTCCATTGGTCTTTTCAGTTGACCTTTTGCCCCCCTCCAGTTTGGATGATCAGCCCCAGGTAGCTGCCTTCAAACTGGCAAACCAGGTCTTTTCTACACTGGCTCCTGCTCCATTAACAGGCAGACTCCCTTCCCAACACCCTCCCACTATTCCTTTTTGCTTTGGGGCAATGGGGGAAGGTTTAAGGTGCTTATTTCTCATCGAAATAATCCAAGATAAGGAAGGAGATGATAAGGAATGTCTACACCTTAGAACCCTTACTGCTATTTAAGGCACAGACCAGGTATTACTTCCTTCTATCATTGCCTCATTTTATTAAATGCTTACTTTGTGCCAGGTGCTGGGGATATATATATATACACACACACTAAACAACCAAACACAGGCCTTATTCTTCTCAAGGACCTCCCAGCCTAATGAAGGAGACACCATGCAAACCCTATGGACATACAAGATATATAAAAGAATAGACAGGACGCAGTCTCAGAGGGAAAACTCTAGGAGTTGGGGAGGAAGAGAGGGGCCAGGAGGAGACCTGTAGGAAGAGGGATTTGATCTGAGTCTGGAAGGAAGCCAGAGAAGCTTGGAACTGAAGAGGAAGATCAATTCTAGGCATAAGGGGCAGCCAGTGCAAAGCTACAGAGTAAGAGATGGAGTCCTGAATTGGAGGAACAGCAGAGGCCAATGTGGCTGGACTGGAGGTTATGAAGTGTATGGAGGGGAATAAAACAGAAGACTGAAAAAGGTAGGAAGGGGCCAGATTGTGAAAGGCTTTAAAAAACTAAACAGGATTTTTATATTTCATCCTGGAGGTTATAGGGAGTCCCTGGAGGCATCTAGATACCTTTCCTAATCTAGTCTTTCGTGCCTTCTCTCCCCTCATGAAAGGTATACTATTTACTTATCTATTTACTGTATCTTCCAGTAGGAATTTATATTCCTGAATGGAGGGGCAGGGCTGTCTTCCCTTCCCTTCCCTTTTCCCTCTTTTCTTTTCTCTTCTCTTTCCTTCCCTTCCCCTCTTGTCTTTGTATTCCAAGTGCCTAGCTCAGTTCCTTGAACATAGCGATTATAACAAAAACTATAGCTTACATTGCATCATGCAAAGTGCTTATAAAATACCAATCGCCAAAGACATGGTATCCAAGAAGCCATGCTACCTTCTTCTGCAGTGCTTAGGACACCATTCATCTGGGTTCTCTTTCTCTTGCAGTCCCAGTCATGGCTGCCAGAGTCTCTGGCCTGGGATCTTATTTCTTATTTCCCCAGCCCAGCCCCACTTTTCTTCCAGGATCCACAGCCCTGGCCTGAGCTCCTCATTCCCAGCTCTCAGAACTCACCTTGATCACCATCTCAAAGGTAAAGACGCCGGTAAAGACATAGTCAAAATACCGCAGCACCTGGAGAGAAAAGACAAATAGGTCGAGTGCTGTTCCTAAGCCCCAAGTCTAGGAGGGGCTGCCCCAGAAGACTGGGCTGCAAACAGGTAGTGATCTGGGGATTTGACTATCAGGTAGCTTGTCTGGAAAGCTCTCATGAAGGGCTGAAAGAACCCAAAGGAATCCAGTTATAAATAAGCTCCAAATGGTGGAGTCACATGTCCCAGATGTGCAGGTGCTGAACTAAACACTGAACTTGGCTTTGCTATTCATATGAAGGCAAGTCCGCCCCAAAGAGCAGATGCTTCTTGGGAGATTCTCTTTTCCCTAGTACTAAGCTATTTATATACAGATGCACGAGTATTCTCAAGTCAGGATGGTTGGTCAGTGACAGAGGTTAAACTTAGCTTAACTCTAAGCAGAGTGTAGAGAATACAGCAATGGACCTCTTGCAGTTTACTTACCTGTATGACCTTGGACAAGTCATTTAATCCCAACTGGGCCTCAATTTTCTCATTTGTTACATGAGGGGGTTGGACAATATTGCCTCCAAGGTCCCTTTAATTCTTCTTTTTTTTTTTTAAATTCTTACCTTCCGTGTTAAAATCAATAATGTATATCTGTTCCAAGGCAGAAGAGTAGTGAGGGCTAAGCAATAGGAGGTAAGAGACTTGTGTAGGGTCACACAGCTGGGAGGTGCTTGAGGCCAACTTTAAATCCAGGGTCTCCTGTCTCTAGGCCTGGTTTTCAATTCACTGACTGGCCTCAGTCCCTTTTAATTCTAAATCTATGAATTTCTGGATTCTTCTGAAATGACATTGACACTAATTGCTTCCCATATAGGAGCTCATTTCCTCCCTGGGTCCTTTGACTACACTCTCACTGGTGCTTGGATTTTACATAAGTCAATTTCTTTTAAAACGCTGTTATCCATACTATCCCTATTTGGTCCCTTCTCTTTTCTAACTCAGTTAAGACATTAGTTCAAAATGTTCTCCCCCAATGTCTGATTTTTGTTAAATTTCTTTTATTACACCTTTTTCTAATAAGCTTTTCTTTGCTTCACCTTTGTCATTCCTATTCTTTTCCAATCTATTCTGAATTTTATTTTCTGATTTGTGGGCCCCACCTTTATTTGTCCCTTTTTTATTCTCTGTGTCACTCAAGAGGGTAAGCAGCTTCTAAAGTATCAAGTTAGTAGAGTTAACATACTATCAAGGATCTAACCAATTTGTAGGTAATCACCTTTGGAGATCTTGTTCTACCTTTCATCCTTTTCCCTAAAAACAAAAACATTAAAAAATTCCTTCTACGTGTAATTAAAAAATAATAAAAGGAATGAGTTGGTAATAAATAAATAAAATAAAATGAGGCAGCTACACTCAAACAAACAAACAAAAAAACAATTATTACTTCACGAAGAAAGCCATGTTGGCAGAAGAATTATGACATGGTAGAAATAACCTTGGGCCCAGTCTCATGCATGCCTTTAACGATCCATCTCCTCAAAGACCATATCATCTCTGTCTCTGTGTCATTTCTCATCACCCTTCCTCTCATTCTGGGTATCAGCTGTCCCTAGGAACTCACAAATCCTTTCTCCTGGGGTAAGGTGCTCCTCATCAAGGCACAACATTATCTCAGAGAAGGTGGCCTCCTAATGCATAAACTCCTCCCCAAATCAAATCCATCGTTGATTCCAAGGTAGAAGAGCAAAAGGGGTTAGGCAACGGGGGTTAAGTGACTTGTCCAGTGTCACACAGTTATAAAGTGTCCGAGGTCATATTTGAATCCAGGACTTTCCACTTCTAGGCCTGGCTCTGTATCCACTGGGCCACCTAGCTGCCCCTCTACTACCATCTTTCTTTGCAAGTACACAACTTCTCCCCTATAGGAGTATGCTTCAGAGAAGACCCTACCCTCTACTGAGGTAAGACAAACCTCATTCCAGTTTCCTTCAACTCTTTTTCTCTGCTCTACCCCACTCTCAGGCTTCTACAGCTCCCCTCCTCATGTGTATGGATGTGTATATATAATCATATAATAGCATTTATATAGTGCTTTAAGATTTACATAGTTTGCAAATATTATCTTATTTTATCCTTATAATAACCATGGGAGGTAGGTGCTATTATTATCTCTCTTTGACAGATGGGAGGAATCTGAGGCAGCCAGAGGTTAAGTGATTTGCCCAGGGTCACAGAGCTAGGAAGTGTCCAAGGCTGGATTTCTTCCTGGCTCCAGGTCCAATTGTTGTTTACATTGTGCCATCTAGATACCTCTATCCTATCTATCCTCCACCTTTACCTCTTCCCACTTATGCAACTTCCCACTCTACAACTCCACCCTACAGAAGATGATCTCTCACTTTGGTGCCAACCTATCTAATCACCTCCTGTTTAGGCTGCCACAGAGAGCAGGAAGAATGGCTCTCATTGGATATCAGGAAAGAGATATGATAAGAGAGGGATCTAAAGTGAAGAGAGCAGTAAAGCCTAGCTGGGGGCAGAGAGCACAGCAAACTTGGCCCAGCATGAGCGCCGATTGGCTCCCTGGGCACCAAGTACCCTTCTCTATATCCAGTCCCCTAGAATAGTCTGCTTGTCGAACAGAATAGGACTTCTGAAGGCAGGATGATAGATTCAATGTCCTGGCTCACAGCCAGTTTGACTTCTGAATTTCTTTGCCACCATCTGTCTGGAACTCCTGGAGGTACTAAGGGAGGCAGGAATGGTTTGCTGATGAAATAAGACCATGTGGTCTTTGAGAACAAGGCATGCTATCCCCTTTCCATCCTGATCTAAACCTGTGAAAGGTTTAATAAAAGTTTATGATTCAGTTCAGTCAACAAATCACTAATCTATTGGGTGCTCATTTCTATGGGGGATACATAGATTTTTTTTGAAAAAAAGTCTGGTCCTGGCCCTCAATAAGTTCACAGTACATGGAAGACAGTGTGGGAGAGACTAGGAATAGATCAACACCTCACACCCTACACCAAGATAAATTCAAAATGGGTGAGTGACTTAAACATAAAGAAGGAAACCATAAGTAAATTGGGTAAACACAGAATAGTATACATGTCAGACCTTTGGGAGGGGAAAGGCTTTAAAACCAAGCAAGATATAGAAAGAATCACAAAATGTAAAATAAATAATTTTGACTACATCAAACTAAAAAGCTTTTGTACAAACAAAACCAATATAACTAAAATCAGAAGGGAAACAACAAATTGGGAAAAAATCTTCATAGAAACCTCTGACAAAGGTTTAATTACTCATATTTATAATGAGCTAAATCAATTGTACAAAAAATCAAGCCATTCTCCAATTGATAAATGGGCAAGGGAAATGGATAGGCAGTTCTCAGATAAAGAAATCAAAACTATTAACAAGCACATGAAGAAATGTTCTACATCTCTTATAATCAGAGAGATGCAAATCAAAACAACTCTGAGGTATCACCTCACACCTAGCAGATTGGCTAACATAACAGCAAAGGAAAGTAATGAATGCTGGAGGGGATGTGGCAAAGTAGGGACATTAATTCATTGCTGGTGGAGTTGTGAACTGATCCAACCATTCTGGAGGGCAATTTGGAATTATGCCCAAAGGGCGACAAAAGAATATCTACCCTTTGACCCAGCCATAGCACTGCTGGGTCTGTACCCCAAAGAGATAATGGACACAAAGACTTGTACAAAAATATTCATAGCTGCGCTCTTTGTGGTGGCCCAAAACTGGAAAACGAGGGGATGCCCATCAATTGGGGAATGGCTGAACAAACTGTGGTATATGTTGGTGATGGAATACTATTGTGCTCAAAGGAATAATAAAGTGGAGAAGTTCCATGGAGACTGGAACAACCTCCAGGAAGTGATGCAGAGCGAGAGGAGCAGAACCAGGAGAACATTGTACACAGAGACTAATACACTGTGGTATAATCGAACGTAATGGACTTCTCCATTAGGGGCGGTGTAATGTCCCTGAACAACTTTCAGGGGTCCAGGAGAAAAAAAACACCATTCATAAGCAAAGGATAAACTGTGGGAGTGGAAACACCGAGAAAAAGCAACTGCCTGAATACAGAGGTTGAGGGGACATGACAGAGGATAGACTTTAAATGAACACTCTAATGCAAATACTATCAACAAAGCAATGGGTTCAAATCAAGAAAACATCTAATGCCCAGTGGACTTACGCGTCGGCTATGGGGGGTGGGGGGGAGGAAAAGAAAATGATCTATGTCTTTAACGAATAATGCTTGGAAATGATCAAATAAAATATAGTTAAAAAAAATAAAAAAAAAAGAAATAGGGTTTAATCTCTAAAAAAAAAAAAATAAGTTCACAGTACAGTTTAAGAGAGAAGAGTGATCTATACATCCCACACAATGAGAGCCCAAGTGTGTGACAGTGAATACAGGTGACATGGAGCTTCAGAACAAGGGGAAGATCAGCAGCTGGGAAGGAAATGGGACTCATAGAACAAGCTAGACTCAAATAAATGGAGGAGGGAAGGATGGGTAATGAGCATGAGCAAAGATCCAGAGGTGTAAATGAATATGTGAGTGGTGGAGAAAAAGGGGAAGGCACTAGCAAGTTCTTGGAATGTGGGGACAAACTTAAACATTTTTTATCCCCTTCATAGTCCTAGCAATAGTACCCTGATCCTAGGAGGATCTTCAGTAATTGTCATATAAGTGAATGAATGAATGGAGTGGAAAATGAGGTGAGAGCAGATTATAGAAAATTTTGAAGGTCTGATAGAAGAGTCTGGATGGAAGTGACCAGCAACAAGAGGCTTCAGAGAGGAGAAAGTCATTCATTCATTTGTTTATTCCTCCATTCATTCTCCAAGCATTTATTAGGTTATTATAATTATTACTTATATTTATTAAGTTATTAAGTGTCAGGCACTATGCTAGGTGCTGAGAATATAAATTTAAAAATGAAATAGTCTCTGTCCTGAAGAAGCTTACATTACATTGGGGGAAAAGGCTTACAACATGAACACATAAATAAATCCAAAATATTGTATCTGGGTGTCTGAAAGGATAATAATAACCAGTACTTGTACAGTGTTTTAAAGTTTGTGAAGTGCTTTACTTCTGTCATTCCACTATATCCTCCAAACAGTCCTGTGAGGTAAGTGCAGTTATTATTTCCATTTTTAACAGATGAGGAAACTGAGTTTGACAGAGGTCAAGTGACTTGCCTCAGGCCACACAGCTAGTAAAGGGTCTGAACTTAAGTCTTCCTGACATCAATGCCATCATTCTCTCTCTCCTTAGCTGCCTCTAAGATGGTGCCCTCCACAGAAATAGGGTCAATAGAGAGAGGAAAGGGTTTCTGAGCAAGGAAAATTTAAGATTCCGATGAGACATGCAGTTGGAAATATTGGTGATTCTAGAATGGAGGTTAAGACTAGACAGAGATCATAGCTGAATGGCTGTGTGCACAGGTATATTCTGAAGGGGTATTCTCATTGGCTCTTCCTTTCTTTTCTTAAAAACTCTTACTTTCTGTCTTATTAACAACTCTAAGACAGAAGGACAAAGGCTAGGCAAACAGGGTTAAGTGATCTGCCCAACTAGGAAATGTCTGAGGTAAGATTGAATCCAGGTCTTCCCAACTCTAGTCCTATTGTGCCACCTAGCTGCCCCTCCATCCCCTTTCTTTTAAAGATGAGCCAATGACAATGCTCAACTGGGGCGTGCCATAATGGTCTGAAAGTCATCCATATTGAGACAGTTGAAACCAAGGTAATTCCTAGGAACACCAAGAGATAGGGTCTGCAGAAAGATGAGAAGACTCAGGGTAGAGACTTGAGGAACATAAATAATTAAGAGTGGAGATCTGGATGAAGATATGGCAAAGAAAAAAGAGGAAGGTTGGAGAGGTAGGAGGGGAACCAGAAGCAAGCACTCTCATAAAAACTCAGGAAGAAAAGAGTGGCCTGGAGGAGGTAGTCTCCAGCTCTCAGTATTGCAAAGTGAGCAAGAAGGAAGAGGTCGGTGGTTTTGGCACACAAGAGAGCATTTGTCATTTTGGATTTAGCAATTTTAGTTGAGAGATGAAATCAGAAGGCAGACTGCAAGGGGTCAAGAAGAGATAAAACAATGAAAACTTGCATTTGTTTAGCAGATGGTTAGTGTACCAGAAATGTTATTAGTGGAATGGAGAGGAGAAGAGTCCAGAGGGTTTTATGGGCTTTGGGTAGTTTTTCCAAAGCAGTACAGATCCAGGTTTTTGTATGATACTCCTTGTCTATTCTTTAGGTTGTTGTTTCTTAGATGGGGGCAGGCAATTAGTGGGCAGGTGATCTGGGGAATGCTTTGGGATCAGAAGGGCCCAATCCTACCCTTGTCAAAAACTAGATATGATCTCTCCTTGCCTCCTGGATGGGAGCAACCATTTCAGCAGAAGATATATTGTTCAGCTGTTTTGGTCACATCTGACTCTTGTTGACCCCATTTGGGATTTTCTTGGCAAAGATACTGGAATGGTTTGCCATTTCCTTCTCTAGTTCATTTTATATATGGGGAAACTGAGCTAAACAGGGTTAAGTGACTTGCCCAGGGTCACACAGCTAGGAAATATCTGAGGCTGGATTTAAACTTGTTCTTCCTGATTCCAGGCCAGTGTTCTATCCACTGCATCATCTAGCTGTGAATTCCTCTCAATTCATACCTCTCAATTCATTAAGGATTAGAAGGGGCCTATAGGTGGAAAGCCCACCCAGTTCTCCTATAGTACCCTTGATGGACAGAGTGAGTCACTTGGAGTCTGCCTGAATATTTCTAATTCCAGAGAGTTCACTGTCTTACAAGCTAACACATTCTATTATTGGTCAGTGCTGATGATCAGGAATTTTTTCCCTAATCTGAGACAAATCCCTCCTCCAGTAATTCTTCCCCAGCCCTCTCTACTCTCACTCCAATGATCTTAGATCAACCAGAACAAATATAATTCCTTCCCAACCCTTCCCATATTTGAAGACCATTATGATGTGCTCTCCAAATCTTCTCTTCTTTGGCCAATACATCTCCAGTTCATAGAACTATGGACCTTCAGAAATGGGAAGGGATGCTAGGTCATCTCTTCCAACTCTCTCATTTTACAGATAAGGTCAAAAGAGAGCAAATGTCTTGCCCAAGGTCATATGGCAAGTGAATATTGGAATCATTATTGGAAGCCAGGTCTTGAGACTCCAGATTCAGTGTTTTTTACCTTGGCCCACATTGCCATCTGAACCATTCCTTTAGCTCTTTCCCACCCCATCCTGGTCCTCTCTGAGGTCCGAGACAAGTTTCTATTGTTGGGACCTGGCCCTCCTCAGCTCCAGCCTCCAGAGGCTGGTTGTGGAAATGAGGAGCTAGAAAAAAATGGAAGATGCACCAGTTTGAGCTGTACGAGCCATTTTAGCACAGCCCTGATTTCTGGTTCCTTTAGGGAGTTGTGTTCTAATTATTTCTGTCAATCTCCCCCATGAGGTCCCAGCAGGCTCCAACCAGCCCTGGAGTAGAAGAAAGAAAATGCAAGGTAAGCTGCAGAGGGTGATTGTGCCAGCCTCTGATTTATGGGACTTGCCATGGCCTCGCTCCTAACCTACTTAAGAACTGCCTGTTTTCATAAAAGAAAAAGGAAACCTACCTTTGTCTCTGGGAGGGGAAAGCATTAGAGTAATAGGGGCAGGAGCTATTACCAGACTGACCTTTGGTGAGGCCCCAGTCCTCGGCCCCAAAGCAGCTTTCTTTTCCCAAAAATTTGAGCCATTTTTAGCCCCTGTTTCTGGGTTAAATAGTCATCTCCCCAGAGGCCATAAGTTATAAACGTAAAGTCTGCAAGAATCAAAACTTGGCTGCTTGTGGGTACAAGTCCTAAAGAGAACTAACTTTCAGGAGCCTCTTGTCCATGGGTCCATGGCAGTATGCACTGCACCTGTGTGGCGATGGGAAAATCCACACAAACGGACTCAGCTTCTCTCGGTCAGCAGTCAGCCCCACCTCTGTTTACCGAGATCATGGAGCAAACTTAGGCAAGGCCACTGCATAGCAAAGCTCTGTGGGACGATTTCTCCAAGGACATCAGAAGCTTTTTGGAAACAAGGGTTGGAGGGGCCAAAAGATCCAACCGATTCAAATCCTGCCTGATGACTGACCTCCACAACATCCTCCTACAAGTGGTCACCAAGACTCTACATGCATACCCCCCAAGGACAGGGATCTCACTCCCCCTTCATAAAGTATATTCCATTTTTAACCCTCACCTTCTGTCTTAGAATCACTACTGTGCATTGATTCCAAGGCAGAAGAGCTGTAAGGACTCTTTAAGGGAGTTAAGTGACTTGCCCAGGGTCACAGAGCTAGGAAGTATCTGAGGCCTGACTTTCAAACCACTGAGCCACCCAGCTGCCTATGCTCAGATCCCATTTCATTCTTAATCTATAGGAGCTATGATCTACCCATCCCCTTTGTATTCTAACTCAAATTAGTTCTCCAAAGCCATACTCCAAAGCTTAAGACCCTCACAGACAAATCCCAATTGGGTAGCTCTGCAGTATTTTTAGTGATTGCTATTCAGGTAAGGCAGATGTACACCCCAGCAGGAACTCAAAGATGCCCTGCAAGACCATTAACCACAGGCCTGGTGCTTTGTTGTTCCCATTATGTGAGAAATGCCAGCTGGGTATGCAGGCCTGCACTGCACTCTGGGGGTCTTGGAGCTGGGTTTTCCAGAGGCAGAGGATTGGGTGTAGAGCCTTAGGGGGCCCTACGAGATAATTAGTTTTCTGCCAGGACTTGGACATTCTGAACTAAATTGATGTTCCAAAGAGACCAACACAAATTTGGAAAACTACCACACTGAAGAAGAGTAGAAGGCAGTGGAGGACCGAGTGAGAGGGGGGCCACAGGGAGCTGCTCACATTGTTCCTGGGGGCATTGGGCTGCACGGGGTCTTCAGCTGCCAGGGCAATACTGCTCATGGCAATCACCATCAGGATGCACATCTCAAAGTATCGAAGGTTCAGGATGTAGTGGCACAGCCTGCGTAAGCTGGGAGGGAAGGAGACAGGATAGGGATTGGTCAGGAGCCAGGGAGGCACAAACTTTTTGACCTCAAAGCCCACCTCAGAACCCAAAGTGCTAAGAACCAGAGATATTCAGTCATCCCAGACCCACAGGGTAATTCTCCTTCTGTGGGCTCTCAGTTCCCCATGCCCCCAAAGCACTTCAAATAAAATCAAACGAGTGTAGCTCAGTGTCCCTAGAACTATCCCTGCCCCAGAGGCAGAAGGCTCAGACCAAATGGGTAGAAGGAGAGTCCAGGCTGAGGAAGGAGGCCAAACCATCTTTTTGAAACCATAACTCTTGGTCCCCCTCATAGCAGCTTTGGGAAGCATAGCTCTACTTTCCATAATCCTCTGATCTCTCCTCCCCCTTCCCTCTCCCTTAGCCCTGGGGACATCTGACTCTCAGTTTAAGAAATATTGTTCTACCTTGATCTGCTAAGGCAACTTCTCTCCCCAAATTCACAACTCTATTGAAAAATCACCTCTCCTAGGAAGAATGTCCTGCCTGAAAAGCTCAGAGGATGAGTGATGGTCTACCAGGAGATCATGTTAGAGCTCAAAAGGGAGTGATTTATTGACTAATGAGTCCAACTCCTTAATTTTTTAGGTAGGAAAAAATGCCAAAGCCCCAAACAGTTCAGAGACTTTCTTAAGATTAGGACTGGGGTCTGAATATGGGTTTTCTGCCTCCAAACCTCATGTTCTTTCCATTAAATCAGCAGCATCCCCTGCACCCCATCACTCTCCCAGAATTAAAACTCATCCCTGACTATCATTAGATGGTAATCTATAACCATCTTGTCCTTGGCACATTGTCAAATTGACCTCACCCACAAAGAGCTAGCCAACTGCCCTGGTCATCCAGAGCCCAACACAGGAGAAGCCCTGGTCCTGCCCCATCAAAGTCCTTTACTTTGGGCCATACTCACGGGTTAGTGGTGGATAGAATGAACATGGAACTGTAGGGGGGCATCGGCTTGGGACCATCTTCTCCGGAGTCATCCTCTTCTTTCTTCTCTTCCTCCTTTTTTGGCAGTGGGTCTGGGTTGGCGTTTTTATTGACTATTGAGACAGATCAACAAAAAGCCTCATGCACTATTTACTTCCCAGGGTCTCTAGTCTCGGCTCATCTGGAGACAGGACATTTGGATTGTCTCACTTGCTAGCAGGTAGCAAGAGTAGCTGTTCGCTGCTATAAGGGATATTCAGAGCAGTGTCTGGCAGCAGCCAGCTCTGTGGGCTACCAGCTGTCAAGGATGATCTTAGGTTTTACTGCTAGAGGGACTATTAGAGGTGGTCTAGGCCAGCTTCACTTTATAGCTAGGGTAAGTGAAGGCCAGAGAGATCAAGTCATTTTCCCATTTTTACAGAGCTGAGATTTAAACCTGGGTCTTCCAGTTCTAAATTCGGTGTTCCTTCCCTACTGAGCCACCCTGCTTCGTATGGATAATGCAATCTGAAAAGTCATCACCCTGAAGCACAGATTCTGCATCTGCTGGGATGGGAAGTTTGTTCTGGGAATGGATAACCTCTGTGGTGTTAATTTCCAAATCTAAGGAAGATGGTGTTTGATTACTGTCTGATGCCAAGTAGTTTAACTCCAAATAGTTTACTTTGTCCAAGCTGAAATTAAAACCTTATTTCATTTGGATTTTTTTGGAGAGAGCTTAAAAATGTAAATCCCTAAAAATGCCCCACTCCTCACATCACTGGGTTTTACCCTTTCCTCATGAAAAATGGGCAATGGGGCAGGGACAGGAGCAAGTATAAAAATGGGGGTAGTTATTGGGGAGGGAATGCATAGCAGTCAGAACAGAATCAGATGAGTTCTGCTGCCCAGCCCTTCCCAGCAGGCTCTCAGTGTGTTACAGTTCTGGACTTCTTGGGAGAGGGGAGGAGGAGAGAGCCTTACCTTGGACAACGGTGTTGTTGACAGGTTGGGGAAAGGCGGGGGGGATGTCCACCGCCGTGTGCTCAGGCTTCTTGGCAGTCTTGGCTGGGTTGTTCTGGGTGCTGGGGTTGGTGACTATAAGGCTGTTCTCTGGGTTTTTGGGGGGCCCAGGGTTGGATGGGTTCCCAGCTGGCTGATTGGGTGGAGGCCGCATGGGTGGGGAGTTGGTATGGTTACCCATTTGGGCTGGGCTCTGGGGTTGGAGAGCATGGATGGCATTGTGAGGGTTGGTGGATTCTGTGGTGGCCAGCTTATTGTTCTTAATATTATCGATGTCTTCTGCCAGTGGAGGTTCCTGACGTCCCATATCCTGCTGGATTGGCCGAGTGGTAGACAGGTTTGGGCCAGACATGGGAACCCCAGAACCTTGATTCTCTCTGCGGCAGGCAGTCCAAAAGGGGGAAAAACAAAGAAACAATGAATCCAAGTTAGGAAATACAACCAAAATCTTAGAATGATGGCCCAAAAGTCAAGCTTCAAATATGCAGTTGTCACCACTTGAAAGAAAAAAATTAGTTGAACTCAATAGCCTAGACTCAAAAATCTTTCAAAAGTAGTAGGATCTTCAACAGCCTTCTCAAGGGGACCAACTAAAGAACCAAGAATCTCTGAGGTCATCTCATCCAATTCCTCTCTGAATGAGAATGACCAATAAGGGACTATCCACGCTTTGCTTGGTGACTTCTTCCATGAAGAAGAGTCTACTACCAGACAAGAGAGTTCATTCCACTTTTGGACAACTGATCATTAAGAAGTAATCCTTTACATTTTGTCTCAACAACTGCTCCTTGCTTCCAGTTCTGCCTTCTGGGGGCAAGCAGAACAAGTGTAAAACTTTTCTCTGACAGTCCTGGAAATGTTTGTTGATAGTTCTCTGGCCTGCCTTCCCTACACTAAACACCTTCAGTTCTTTTATCTCATCTGAGTTGTATGAGATCCTGAATTTGGATTTTATTTGGTGAGTGTGGTTTCCAGTTCCCTCACATCCTTGGATAGAATCCAGATGATCAAAAGTCCTTCCTAATATATGGTCTTCCAAGTTGAACACAATACCACCTGACCAAAGCATGATGTCCTGGGGGTGGTGGTGGTGATATTTGCCCATAAGAAGTCCCAACGAGGTCAGTCGAGAGAAGGATGCAGGGTCATGTATCAGAAATCTTATCTGATTTGTTAACATGGTCTGATATCTTTCAGCAATCTACTAAACATACCTATTTTAACATTCTTCCAATTTGCCAGGTTCATAACCTTGGCATCTTCCTCAGCTTTTCCTCTTCCTCATCCCACATATCCAATCAGCTGCCAAGTCTTATCATTTCTGTTTCCACATTTTTCACATCCAACCCCTTCTTCCTACTCAGATATCCACCACCTTAGTCCAGGTCCTCATCACGCCTAGTCTAGTCCACTGCAATGGTCTGCTAATTGTTCTTCCTGCCTACAGTTTGTACACAAAGATGTCAAGTGGACCTCTGACCATGTTACTCCCTTACCCAATAAATCCTAGTGGCTCCCCATTGGCTGTAGGATCAAATACAAATTCCACTTGGCTTTGAAAGTCCTTCACAACCCAGTCCTGACCTATATTTCCAGTCTCATCATACCTTATTCTCCTTCCCATACTCTAAAGTCCAAATTGCTCTATTCCTCTTACACAGAACTCTGCCTCTTGTTTCCTCATCTTTACACTGGCTGTTCCCTCCTCCTGAAATATTCATAGAACATTAACAAATCTCTCACTTCCTTCATAACATGGTTCAATGGCCATCTTCTATACTATTCATTTTTTTAGCAGCCAGGTGGCTCAATGGATAGGCCAGGAGTCAGAAAGATCTGAGTTCAAATCAGATGTCTCAGATACTTTCTAGCTGTGGTTCCTTGGGCAAGTCACTTAATTCACATTTATCTCAGCTTGTCATCTGCAAAATGGGAACACACTAGAGAAGGAAATACACTTCCACATGTTTACTGAGAAAACTCTGTCTATGGGGTCATATAGGGTTGTACATGATTAAAATTCCATTTCTAATCTTCCCAACTTCTGGTGCCCTTCCTCCTTAACTGTCTTGTATTCAACTGCCTCATATTCTTCTTTCTTTCTTTCTTTTTTAAACCCTTACCTTCCATCTTAAAATCAATACTGTGTATTGGTTCCAAGGCAGAAGAGCAGTAAAGGCTAGGCAATGAGGGTTAAGTGAATTGTCCAAGGTCACACAGCGAGGAAGTGTCTGAGGCTAGATTTGAACCCAGGACCTCCTTTCTCTATCCCTGGTTCTCCATCCATTGAGCCACTTTGCTGCTCCTGTATTTATTTATTCTTTATGCTCACTAAGAGAAGATATCTCCTCCATTAGCTCCTTGGGAGGTGGGCTTATTTTATTTTCAGCCTTTGCATCTTTAGCACCAGGAACCTCGCATAGCACCTGGCACAGAGAGGCACTTAGTAAATGTCTGTTGGCTTACTTGATTCAGGGCTCCCTGAATTGATGCTAGGAGGTAAGGTTGCTCTCATTCCTTGCACTATGAAGGCTTAGGGAGCGATAGTGACATTGACCCAGTTAGGGCCCATTTGGAGGCTCACTTACTGTTAAAGTCACTCTCAGGCAAGACAGGGAAGAAATTAATTCCTCTGTCCTAGAAAGGCAGAAACTAAAGTTTATCAGGAGCAGAACCCTGCTCAGGGCACCAGCAGCACCTGTGTCTTACTTTGGATGGTGCACTGGATGGGACTGGAGGTGGGTTCAAATCTAACCTCCGACATTATTTCCCTTCTATGTGACACTGGCAAGTCCCTTCATCTCAGTTTCCTTTACTAGAGAGCAGGGATACTAAGAGCACCTGTCTCTCAGGGTCACTGCAAGCCTCCAAGGAGCTCATACTTGCAAAGCATTCAGCACAGTACCTGGCACATGGTAGGTACTACAGAAATGTTATGAGGATGATTATTATCTCCCATGGTCACTGGGAGGTTCAGATGAGATAATGTTTGTAAACCACTTAGCACAGTGTCTTTGTTCAGTGCTTGGTCCATTCCTAAAAGCCCCAGAAAAAAGCCGAGGCACACAGTGCTCCCCAGAAAGGTCACAGCAGGGAAAGGGACGACTCTATATTCCTATAGTGGTGAGAAAGCAACAAATTGTAAAATCCCTTGTCCTCTGTCTTTTTCTTTAAAAAAAAAATAACCATACCTTCTAATCAGAACTGATACTAAGTATTGCTTCCAGGGCAGAAGAGCAGTAAGGGCATGGCAGAGAGGGTTAAATAACTTGTCTAGGGTCACACAGAGAGGAAGTGGGAGGTCAGATTTGAACTCAGGACCTCCCATCTCCAGGCCTGGCTCTCCATCCTAGCTGCTAGGCCCTCCCTGTGCTTTTTTTCCCCTGCACATCAGCCTATTTCCATGTACACTCATCCTTTCTATTATAAATAATGAGTGATACTAGTATTTCTATAGTGTTTTAAGGTTTGCAAAGTACTTTACATATGTTCTCATTTGATCCTCACAAAAACTCAGGGAGGTTGATGCTATTATTGCTCCTATTTCTTTTTTAAACCCTGACCTTCCATCTTGGAATCAATACTAATTATTGGTTCCAAGGCAGAAGAGTGATAAGGGCTAGGCAATGGGGGTCAAGTGACTTGCCCAGGGTCACACAGCTAGGAAATGTCTGAGGCCAGATTGGAACCCAGGACCTCCCATCTCTAGACCTGCCTCTCCATCCACTGAGCCACCCACCTGCCTCCTATTGCTCCCATTTTGAAGATGAGGAAACTGAGCCTGAGACAGATGCAGGGTCATACAGCTAGTAAATGTCTGATATGTGCCTAACTCCAAGTCTAACACACGTGCCTCAGGTTCCACCTAGCTGCCTAAATGGTCTCCAACTCAAAAGAAATCTTTCCAGGCCCACTAAAGGTAGGATACTCTGCTAGGTAGATGGGGGGTGGGGGGAGGAAGGAAGATAAATAGCTTTCAAAGCTCCCAGCTTTCAACATTACTCAGGGAGATTATGCATCCATAGAAATAGCTTTAACCATCAATGCAATTTGAGCATCAGGTGATTTAAGGACTTGAAGGATGGGTACAATTTTGGCCGAGAGAGCCTGAGGAGTGGAGCTAGCACATCCCAAACAGAGAGGATGGTGTGAACCAAAAGCAAGAGGAGTTAAGGCAAATCCAGGCAATGGCAAGTGGTCCAATTGGACTGGAATGGAGCAGAGAAGAGGGACATAAGACTATATAAGAAGGATAAGTTGGGGTTAGCTCATGAAGGATCATGAATTCCAGGCTCAGGACTAATCTGATTTGTTGGAAAAAACTGCATCCTATAAAGATGAAACCAGCATATACCGGATCAACTCGGAGAGAGTTAGAGGCAGGGATGTGATTAAAAGTCATTAAAAGGCCACCGAAGGGTCTAGACAGGAGACATCAAGAACCTGAACTAGGGTGGGTAGCAATGAGAATGGAAAGGGAAGCCTAGATGCAAGAGACATGGCATGGGTAGGCGCTATTAGGCTCAGTACCTGATTAAATGGTGAGGGAAGTTAGAGGATCAGAAAAGAAGGAACTGAAAAATAACTGAAATTTTGGTCTTGGGTGACCAGGGTAATTGAGAGAGTGGGGACATTATTAACAGGCCAGCAGGAAGTCAGGAGGAAGGCCAAGTTTGTAAGGGAAGATGATGAGCTTGGTTTTAGAATGACGAGTTTAAAATGACGAAGGGATAGCCAAGTAGAGAGAGTCTGTGGGTAGATGGAACTATGGGACTCTCAGAAGAGAGACTGGATGTTCTCTTTGCTTTTGTCACTCATTACTTCTTCATTATACTCATTACTTCCTCTATCTATCTATCTATCTATCTATCTATCTATCTATCTATCTATCCATCCATCCACCCACCCACCCATCATCCATCCATCCAACCATCCATCCATCCATCCATCCATCCATCCATCCATCCATCCATCTATCCATCTATCTATCTATCTATCTATCTATCTATCTATCTATCTATCTATCTATCTATCTATCTATCTATCTATCATATATATCCCATTACTTGTTATAAATTAGACTAAAAGACATGCTTATGACTTGTAGAAGTAAAGACCTCCTTGATGCTGCCTGATGGGAAGGATATGAGTTTGGATCCTCCAAGGTCATCAGAGCATACCCTTAGCTCTGGAGACTTTCTGACTGGTATTGGAGGAAACAACCTTGTTAAGAGCAGAGAGGATTATTACTAGAAGGTTAGGTTTCTTGGCTACACAAACTCATGAAACCATCTACGAAGACTGAAAATGGTCCGGAGCCAAAGCCATCTTTTTTCACTTTCTTAATTTCTGTTCTATTTGAGCTTCCTTCCACAAAAGGATTAATATGGAATAATGTTTTATATGATGGCACATGTAAAATCTATATGCGATGGCTTACTGTCTCAAGGGGAGTGGGCGAGAGGGAGGGAGGGAGGGAGAGAATTTCAGCCTCAGCATTCTTTGAAAAATGATGGAAACTATCCTTAACATGTACTTGGAGGGGAGGGAACACAATAAAATTCAATACAAAAAAAAAAGAAAGTAGTCATTAGCTTCATCAATGGAAAGCCCAATTACATCAATTCCCGAAATCCTGAAGTTGATTGATTTAGGCAACTTTTAAATGTTTGCTATTTTTAATGTTAGGAGCTAGGTACACCAGAGTCAGGAAAATTTGATTTTCTGGGTTCAAATCTGGCCTCAGATACTTACTAGCTGTGTGCCCCTGGGCAAGTCACTTAACCCCGTTTGCCTCAGCTTCCTCGCTTGTAAAATTAGCTGGAGAAGGAAATGGCAAGCCACTACAAGATCTTTGCCAAGAAAACCCAAACAGGTCATGAAGAGTTGGATATGACTGGAACGACTGAACAACATTTTTAATTTTAAAATTTAGAAGGCTATACCATTCTTTCAAATAGAAATCAAATTAACATTTGTACAACCCAGTGGAATTGCTTATTGGCTCTGGGAGGTGGGAAGGGAAGAGGGTAAGGAAAGAAAATGAATCATGTAAATATGGAAAAATATTCTGCCCTTTGATCCAGCCATAGCACTTCTGGGTTTGTACCCCAAATAAATAAAACTTAAAACAAATTTTTAAAAACCAAATATAAATCAACTACTTTATCCTTAGTAGCAAATATAAATCAACTACTTTATCCTTAGTAGCAATGATGCCTTTAATTTCTTATCTTAGAAATCATGGTGGGAAACATTTGGATAGAGGATAATAATAGTAGAATCAAAAACAAGATTGTTATGGGGGGGGGTAGACCAATTGTTATTGTTATCAGACCACCTGGACAGGGAGAAAGTAGAAGAGGAGTTTGGAAAACCAACCACAAGCCCCACACAAAAGCATGATTTAATAGCTGTGATGGGGCCTTCAATTATCTGTCCCAGTGGAGAGAGCACTGGACCCAGAGTCAGAAAGACCAGAGTTCAAGTCTAGCCTCAGACACTTACTCATTGAGTGACCCTGGACAAGTCATTTAACTTATGTCTGTCTCAGTTTCCTCAACTACTAAAGTGGAGATAATAGTAGCACCTAATTCCCAGGGTCATTGTGATGATAAAATAAAATAATATTAGGAAAATGCTTTATCAACCTTAAAGTATTATAACAATACTAGCAATAGTTATATAATAAACAATAGTTAAATATTATTACATATTTTGTCATATATAAATAATGAATAACAAATAATTTGTTCATTCGTTTTTTCAGGTTTTCTTTTTGTGTGTGTGTTTTAAATATTAACTAATTAATTTATTTAGAATATTTTTCCATGGTTACATGATTCATGTTGTCTTCCTCCCCTCTTCCTTCCCCACTCCTGGAGCTGACGAGCAATTCCAGTGGGTTTTCAGGCTTTCTTGGCAAAGATACCTAGAGTGGTTTCCCATTTCCTTCTTCAGTTCATTTTACATATGAGGAAATTGAGTGACTTGCCCAGAGTCACAGAGCTAGTAAGTCTCTGAGGCCAGATTTGAGCTCAGAAAGAGGAGTCTTCCTGACACCAGGTCCAGCACTCTCTCCCTGTGCAGAGATAAATTACAGACACATACGACTGTGCTAATTATTATGTGCATTATAAAACTTAGACAAAGAATTAGAAATTGTATAAGGAAAAGAAAACACTAAAATGATTTTGACTCTGGGGTTCCTAGGGAATCCCTGGAGTTTCTTGAGTCCGGGAGTGGGCACTTCTGGAGCATAAACTCTGGCCCCTGGGTAGAGGTAGAGGGTGGATTGGAGAGGTGAGAGAGCTTGAGGCTGAGAAACCAACCCGGAGGCTGATAGAACCGTCCGGTTGAGAGGCGATAAGGACCTAAATCCTGGTGGTTAGCGGCGTGATTAGAGACAAGGGGACAGACGTCAGAGACGGTGTGGAGGCAAAAACGATAAGACCTGGTACCATTAGGTGAGAGGCAAAAAGGAGCTCAAGGACTCTGAGGCTGAAAATCTGAATGACTAAAGGGAAGATGGGTCCGTTTTGGGGAAAATATCGTGGAACAAAATCTGCATCGACCCATGCTTTCTGTCGCCCCAGTGGAGAAGGCAGCGTTATAGCCTGTTCTAGCCATGAGGTGAAATGGGGGGGGGGCAAAGGATGGGGATACGGGAAGGGGGATGGGTCTTCTCAGTGGCATCTGCAAAAATGGGTACCTGGAAGTGGATGGAGGGTGAAGAGCTAATGCCCAGTTCAGAAAAGGGGAGCTGCGGAACGTGGATAAAGGAGGGAGGTAGATTGGAGGAATCGTTGAGGATAAAGGTGCGTGTGACTGTTGGAGACACGCTCCATGACTGGCTGTCATGGGGAAGACTGGCCGTGGCTTCCAGCGTGGAGACCATCCTTCTGTTTTAGGCTCTGTGCTATTAAATATTTATTTTTATTCATTACTCTATGGGTAAAGGCAAAAACAATACACTTATCCAGTCTGCAGATGACAACAGAGACAAGATTCAGAAAAATTTAGAGAGGCTAGAATACTGGGGAAACTATAAGAAGATGAGATTCACCAGGGATAAATGGAATGTTTCTTACAAGGGGTCAGGAAATCAACATCCTGAAGATAATATGGGGGAGGAGTGACTGGAGAACAGTTCATAGGAAAAAGATTGGGGGATTCAGTAGACTGCAAGTTCAATATAACTCAAAGGAGTGATACAATATCCAGAAAAAGCTAAATAATATGATTTTATTCTTCATTAAGAAAGGCATAGTGAGGGGCAGCTGGGTGGCTCAGTGGATTGAGAGCCAGGTTCAGAGACAGGAAGTCTTGGGTTCAAGTTTGACCTCAGACATTTCCTAGCTGTGTGACCCTGGGCAAGTCACTTGACCCCCATTGCCTAGCCTTTACCACTCTTCTGTCTTAGAACCAATACATAGTATTGATTCTAAGATGGAAGGTAAGGGTTTTTTTTTTTTTAATATAAAATAAAATAAAAAAGAAAGGCATAGTGTCCAGAACAAGAAAAGGGGGGTGGTGAAAATTTCTCAGCACTTGGCCCTGGTCACACCATAAAACAGAGCATTGTGTTCAATTCTGTGCTCTAAGTTTATTAATTAAGAAAATGATGCCTTTATTAAGTGCCTATTGTGTTCCAGACACTATGCTAAGCACTTTCTTTTTTTTTTATTCTTGCCTTGGGAGAATCTGGGTGGCTCAGTGGATGGAGAGTCAGACCTAGAGATGGGAGGTCCTGGGTTCAAATTTGGCCTCAAATACTTCCTAGCCATGTGACCCTGGGCAAGTCACTTAACCCCTATTGCCTAACCCTTGCTGCTCTTCTGCTTTGGAAAAGTATTGATTCTAAAACAGAAGGTAAGGGTTTAAAAAACCCAAACCAAACCATGGACAATTAGCATTAGTTCAAGCAACTGAGGATGCTTAGCTTGGAGAAAAGAAGCCTTAGGGGGAGCATGACAGCCATCTTTAAGGATCTGAAAAACCAGAAAGAGGAATTCCATCTGTTGTTTGGCCCCAGAAAGCAGCCTAAGGAGCCCTGGGTAGAAGAGGCCCAAAGGGAGACTTGACACTCCCTGTGAGCTGGAGCTGTTTGATGAGGGAATGGGCTGTCCCCAGGACAGATTCGAGGGAGATTTTCTTTTTTTTCTCTCACTCAAGGCCTTGAAATATTACCAGTCAGGCATATTCCTGTACAGATTGGATGAGATGACATCATGAAACTCTAAGTGACATCCTGTGACCTATGACCGTCAATTGATTTCCCCCCCATAGGTGTGTCAACGATTATAAGCTACATTTTTTATTCTTAAAACTCTTTATTATTGTTCTTGCTTGCATGTGCAATATACTATTTCATAGGTCAGTGATCCAAAAAAAGGGGGGGAAAATCATCGTCAGTCTTGGGATGAAACTTTTGCTCTCCTAACCAGGTGTGGCTTTCTTTTTCAGCAGTGTTTCCCGGGACATTCTGAGGAATATTGTCGTCTGGTCATCATGTCTGATCTTAAAAAAGGACCCTGGCAGCCAGCCCAAGGTCCCTCTCCCTGGCTAGTTTAAACAGCTGTTTTCCTCTGATTTTAAGCCTGGGCCACATGTACTCTCTCCTTGGAATTCCTTTGGAATACTTGACTCTCCAAGAGCTGGCCTCAAGGCAGCCTGACTAAGAGGCCTTGGCCGCTTCTAGGGGAAGCTCCCCACATGCTATGAATCAAATTCCATGCCATCTCCGGCAACGCTCTCCCAAGGCCCATGCACAATCTACACTTAGGGCTTTAGCGGGCAAGAGTGAAGGCATCCGACGTTACCTGCCCCCTCATGTGGAAGGGTGGCTCTCTTCGAGTCACCCCAGGTGTGGGGCACATGGTAGGAGCTGGGGTATCCCCAAGAAGAGTAGCCTGATGCTCTTGGACAGCAGCCCTTCCTATCCCCAGGACCATACCAGAAGGTCCTTTGCCCCCTTTCTGGAAACAGGTAGTGAGTATTCAGGGTATATTCAGGGGAGTGAATCAGCTTGGGAAAGCAATGGGAGCATCGTTAGGTAACCCAGTGGTGTTGGGAAGACTTGGGTTGAGATCTGTTCTCAGAGGTTTCCTAGCTGTATGACCCTGGGCAAGTCACTTGACATTCATTTCCTAGCCCCTGCCATTCTTCAGTCTTAGAATTGATATTAGGACAAAAGATAAGGAAAGCAAGCAAGCAAGAAAGGAAGGAAGGAAGGAAGGAAGGAAGGAAGGAAGGAAGGAAGGAAGGAAGGAAGGAAGGGAATGGGCATGGGAGGAAGGAAAATGCCTTGCTGCCCTTTTCTGGGAGAAAGAAAATGGTAACAGAGTGCTGAGCCCCCAAAAGTGTCTCCTCCCTTCCTTTCACCCATCAGATATGCAAACTTGATCCCATCACCAAATGGCTCTGGAATTCTGGAGAGCCCAATAGCAGGAGGAGAGACTGTAGGGAAGTGGAGAGAGGCAGGGCTTCCAGTGCTGAGGAGAAGCAACAGAGCTCATTATTGCCATAAACAAAGTCAGCTTAAAACTTACATGCAACAACAGGGGGAAAATGAAAACAGAGAGACTGATTTGATGTAGAGACGGCTTCCATTGGCAACACCAGGGCAGAAATAGCGAGAGGATGACAAAAGCCTCACCCGTCTTTTGGCCTGGAAGCTCCCAGAGATCACTGGGCACTCCCTGGGTCCAGAGAGCATCAGGTCCAATCAGCCCCTCAGGATAATGGGGATACTACTCCCCCTCTCCCCCCATCTCCAGAGTTCCCTTTACTTACTTCCTCCGCCGATGCCTCCTCTCCTTCTCATCCCTCTTGAGGTCATTGTCATACGTAGACTGAGCAGCATGCCGGTGTCGCCGCCGTCGGTCGCCGTCCGGAGGCTCATTTTCCCCATCACCGCCACGGCTGGGCCGGCTCCCTTCTCGGTGTCGATACCGCCTCTCTGACTTGTTGCTGTCTTCGGCGCCCTCCTCACCCGGCCGCCGGTGGGCCCGGTGTCTCCGAGGCTCTCTATCACCCTCACCCGTCCGAGGAGAGCCACTCCGGCTCTCTTTGCTGCCCCCCTGCCGATGCTGGTGCCTCCGATGGGGGTCCCCCATTTTGTTACGATCTGGGTCGCCCTCCCTAAAGCCACGATCCTGGTTCCCTTCGCGGTCCTTGGGATGATACTCTGGCTCTCGTCCATAGGACCCTTCGTGGTTCAGGTCAGCTTCTTTGCTGCTGCTCCTTTGCCTCCGGGGTTCCAGACCCCCTGAGTCCGCCCGCTCATAGCCTCCTCGTGACCGATCGTAGTAACGGGCCTGTTTCCTGAGGAAGTCTTCAGCACGCTGCTGGCTGAGCCGCTGATCCATGGAGGGGTCACTAGGTCTACTCTTGTTGGTGTTATTGTTGCGGTTTTCCTGTGGGTCCACGACTAGGGGTCTGTCCAGGTGAGTCTTAATGTCTGGTCTCATGTGTCGGCCATAGGAGACTTTCCACCTCTCCTCGGGCCCCAACTCATTGTACAGAGCCTCCCGGCTAGCTAGCAGGTTCTGTTTCCGCATCTCGCTTGTCCTCTGCTCCCACACTGATTTGGAGGATTTTTGGTTTTTCTGCTGTTCTTTCCTGGAATGGGGAGTACAGAATGAGAAGCCTTCTCGGCCATGCCCCTGAGTCTGAGCAGGAAGGCTGCAGACTGTCCAGCTGGATGGGAGTCTCTCTGGTCCTTAAAGTTTCCCAAAGAACTTTCCCCACTGCCCTTTCTCCCGCCATCCTTGGCATACCCCTGCTTCAAAGCTCCTGCCCTCCAAAACTTTTTCCCAGCCATCTTTGCTTGTTTAGGGAAATCCACTCCCACAGAGGCTCTTGCCTCCCCACTCCCTTCCCCACACAGGAATCAAGTCTTCCCTAATCCCAACCTCCACCCCCCTAAGTAATGGTCATTATTAAGGAAATGATGGGTTTGGTGGTGTGACAAGAGCCAGCCATGATGGTCAGGCCCCAGGCAACACCATGGACAACATTCCCCTGGATGGGTGGAACTTACATGGCTATGGACATGTTGGCTGCAGACAGAGGACTCACTTCTGCCACTTCCTTTGCTTTTTGTAAGGCAAGCTTCTGGTTGGCCGCTTCTTCCTCCTCTTGTTCATCCTAAAGGACACACATGTCCCCCATTCACAAACCACAGACAGAGGCCTTGGGTTCTGATCTCTGACCCTAGCATGGACTGGTAACGGCTACGAACCCTCTGCCAGAATCTACTCCCATCATCCCCAAGCTGAGATCTGCCCTGGCCAGTAAGCAGCTGTTGCACGGTGGCCACCCGTGTAGCCAGATTTTCCTCCCTCTTCCTTCTTGATTTCCTGCCCCTCAGGTCTCTGAAGCACCAAAGTCAAACCATAGCCATCCCCCCATGCATGGGGAATAGACCCTCCCATCACCCTGCCTCCATGTGCACAGGACTCCACAGCCCACAGCATGCAGTGCTCACGATTTCCTACACAGAGACATGAGGAGAGAGCCCACTGGTCCACAGTAGTTCCACAGCCCTCAGCATGCAATGATCACAGTTCCCCATGCAGAGACACAGGGAGGAAGCTCACTGGTCCCCAGTGGCTCCCCAGCCCATGCATGGCGTGCGGTGAACAGAGCTCCCACACAAAGATACAAGGAAGGAGCCCATTGGTCCACAGGGGCATGGATGGAGCTTTCTCTGGGGGAAAGGGAGATAGAGAGGGAAGAGCAAGCCAGGTAAAGTTTCACTGCTGCTGGCCTTCCCCAAAGGGTTCACCAGCTTGACAAGACTCAGAGAGAAGGAAGTTGGAAAAGGGGGCGTAAAAAAGACATTAAAAAAATACATACATAAAAAGACGTTTTGGACTTTTAATCCATCTTCAGCCTCCATGCAGCCCCTTATTTGTAAAACAGAAAACAAAAAGAAAGAAAGAAATGGACAGAACAAACCCCACCGATAGAGTCATCATGCTACTCCAATGCATCTTCCTTAGCCAGACACAGCTCTTTGTGATAAGGAAGCAAAGTTACCACCTAGGAAACAGCCAGACCAGGACATTCCCTGCCAGCTACAGCAAGGAGACTGAGAAGAAGCAACCAGTCTTTGGCTAATGGGCTTCCCCCTTTCCCTCTGCATAGGATCTCTCTGGCTAGAAATCACAGCACTACAATTCCTTGAATATTGTCTGAGCACCCTGACGAAGCACTGGGGGATCAAGGCCAGGAGGTCAAAAGGAAGAGATCTTTAGCTTTAGAACCCCATTCCCAGGCCTTTTCGAAGCTGGGTGCCCTGGCTCCTGGAAGGTGAAGATTTCCCTTTTTTTCTGCCCTGCTCTACAATATGGCTCATCCGAACATCGGAGTGGAGGAGGCTGGCTTCTACTCCATTCATACCTGCATGGCTATAACTCTCTGGAACAACCCTGACAGATGGCTTTCAAGCTTGCAATTGAAGATCTCCAGTGGAGGGTAGGAAAGGGTGGGATGGAAGAACCTACAATGGTCCCTTCTCCCTGCCCCTCCACTCCAGGCAGTCCATTCCATTTTGGTATATTTCTATTACTGGGAGAATTTTTCTCTTACCTTAAGCCTAAATCTGTTTTTCTACCTCTCACTCCTAGTTCTGCTCTTTGGGATCAGCCAGAACAAACCTAATGCCTCCTGCACTTGGCAATCCTTCAAATGTTTGAAGACAGTTATCATGTCTTTCTCCTTTCCCCCACAGGTCTTTTCTTTTCCAAGCTAAACATCCTCAAGGGAGCTGACCTCCTTGGAAGCAGGCTTCTTAACCTGATTATGCCATTTGTGTACTCTACAGGAGTGGCAAGAGGACTCTCAATGAAAACGTCCGGTTCTAACTAACTTGTCAGAGGTGTAATTGCATCTAAATTTAGATCCAATTCCATAAACATTTGTGAAATGCCTACTGTGCACCAGACACTGTGCTTGATGTTGCGGACAAAGACAAAAGATGAAACAGGCTGTCCTCAAGAAGCTTACATTCTTTTTTAAGCCACATCGGAAGTAAATACAAGGAACTTTGAGAAGGGAGTGAGAGCACCAAAAAATCTAGAAGGAAAGCTACCCAGAGGACCTTGTATCTGAAGAGATAATGATTCTGAGGCAATGGGAAGGTGGCCATATTCATGGAGGCAAGAGATAGCATTCGAAGCTCAGAGGACAATTAATAGTCTAATCTGGCTAGAATATAGTTTCTGATGGTGGGAATGTATATATAATGTGTTAAAAATGGAATAAGTGGGGAACAGCTAGGTGGCTGAGTGGATTGAGAACCAGGCTTAGAGATTTTTAAAAGGTCTTGGGTTCAAATCTGACCTCAGATACTTCCTAGCTGTGTGAATCTGGGCAAGTCACTTAACCCCCATTGCCTAGTCCTTTACCACTCTTCTGCCTTGGAACCAATACTCAGTATTGATTCTAAGATGGAAGGTAAGGGTTTAAAAATAAAATAAACATGGAATAAGGCTGGGAAGATTGTGGATGGCTTAAATGCCAGGCTGAGGAGGTTTAATTTTATTTTGGAAGCAAGAGGACATCATCAAAGGTTTAAGAAGAGAGTGACATGATCAGATCTGAAGATTATTTTATGAGCTATGTGAAGGATGGACTGAAGAGGGAAAGCCATTGGAATTAGGAAGACCAATTAGGAGGCTATTAAAATAATCTAGATAAGAGGTCAGTAAGCCTTGAAATGTAGTGGTGGTCTCATGAGTGCAAACAAGGGGGTAAAATAGGAGAGATGCTGTGATGGTAGAATGGATGAAATTTGGCAACTGATCCTTGTCATGGTCCCCAACAGTGGAGATGCCTTAAGTCTTCATTCTGGATCTTCTGGCTACCTTGGTGATCTCACCCACTCCTATGGACTAAATTATTGCCTCTAAGTAGATGTTTCCCAGATCTATATATCTAGGCCTTGTGTCTCCTGTGAGGAGGTCCAATCCAGAATCTTTAACTGCTTAATGTACATTTAAAATTGGATGTCCTTATAATTGTTATTTAGTCCTTTTCCAGCCATGTTTGACTCTTTGTGACCCCATTTGGGATTTTCTTGGCAAAAGTACTGGAGTGGTTTGCCATTTCCTTCTCCAGATCATTTGACAGTTGGGGAAACTGAGGCAAACAGGGTTAAGTGACTTGCCCAGTTGATAAGTGTCTGAGGCCAGATTTGAACTTATGAAGATAAATCTTCCTGACTCCAGGTCTGGCACTCTATCCACTGCACCAACTATGTCCTATGGCATCTCAAACTCAATATATCTAAAACAGAACATCTTATCTTGCCCTACAAACTTTCCCCTCTTCTAAATTTTCCTATTACTGTTGAGGGCATTGCCATCTTCCTCATTTTCTTCTTCAATTCTTCATTCTCCCTCATCCCACATATCCAATCGGGTGTCAGATCTTGTCATATTTTATCTTTACAACATCTCTCCTATAAGTTGCCTTCTTTCATCTCATCTGGTTGTAACCCTAGTTCAAGCCACAATAAACTTCTCTCCTGCACAAGGCAATAGCCTTCTGAGTGGTCTCCCTGCTTCAAGTCTCTCCCCACTCCAACTCACACTCTATTCAGCTGTAAAGTGATTTTCCTAAAGGATAAGTTTGACTCGGTTACCCTCTTGTTCAATCAACATCAGTGGCTTCCTTTTATTTTCAGGATCAAATAGAAAATCCTCTGCTTGACATTTAAGATTCTTTACCACCTGGGTCCTTCCTACCTTTCCAGATTTCTCATACTTGACTGCCTTTTATTCACTTAACAGTAGGGTGATACCAATCTATGTGCTTTTTCTTGGTTAGGACCCAAGAGATCTCTAATCTCTGGGTTTTTGTACCAGTAATCATCCCCAGTCCCTGGAGTGCTCTGCCTCCTTGCCTCTCCCTCTTGTCCTCACTGGCTTGTTTCAAGACTCAGCTCAAACCATGCTTTCTGCAGGCAGCCTTTTTTGGTTTCTCTAGTCACTTACATCTTTCTGGTTACAATTCCATTCCTTTTATCTCTATGGATCTTGTCCATACCTCTTCATTTATATGCAGTTCCTCCATTAATATGGAAGCTGCTTGAAGGTCTGGACCGTTTTTTTTTGTGTGTCTTTTTTTTTAATTCCCCAGCCTGCCACCCAATGCCTGGCATGTAGTAAGCACTCATTAAATGTTTATTGATGATTGACTAGATATGTTGGGGGAGAGAAAAAGGGAGAGTCAAGGACTCTTCATATTATGAATCCTTAGGTAGTTCTTGAAACAGAAAAAAGGATGTTTGGAAGAGGGGGTAGTCTAGGGCAAAAGAAAATAAGTTTCATTTTGGATATGCTGAGTTGGAGATCAATCAACAGATTTATTGGATGACTGCTGAAAGTCTAGAGAGTTGGTCACATTGATCTGGAGCTCTGGAGAGAGATTAGAGTAAAAAAATGATTTGAGAGTCACTGGGGCCAAGATAATAATTGAACCTACAGGAAAAAAATAAGATACTCAAGGGAGAAAATGTAGAGAAAGAAGAGAAAAAGACCTAGCATGGAACCTTGGGGCACACTCATGCTTAGGTGACCAGAAATTGATAGGTCCAGAAAAAATATTAAGAAGCAATCAAATACATAGAAGCGATTTCAAAGAAATCAAGAGAGGACAGACTAATTAGGAAGAGAGGTTTGGACAATGACAATGATGTTAAAAGTATTCATAGGATAAGGACTGAGAAAAGGCCACTAGATTTAGCAGGTAAGAGACTCTGGATAATTTTTGAGAGAGCAGTTTTAGTGTAGTAGTGGGCTTGGAAGCCAGGTTGCAATGAGGCAGAGAAATGAGAAGCTAGTTGGGATGTGAAAACAACAGGTATGGATGACTAGGAGTTTAGCAATGAAAAGGAGAAGAGATAACATATATATTAGTTTAATAGGTTGATAGGAGAAAAGTAAATTTTCTTTAAGATGGGGGAACCCTGAGCCTATCTGTAGACAGTAGGAACATTTTAGTAGTAGTAATAGTAGGAGAGAGAGACAGAGACAGAGACACACACACACACACAGAGGGAGGGAGAGAGAGAGAGAGAGAGAGAGAGAGAGAGAGAGAGAGAGAGAGAGAGAGAGAGAGAGAGAGAGAGAAAGACAGAGAGAGAGAGAGACACACACACACACACACACACACACACACACACACAGAAAGAGAACAAATGAGTGAATGAATACATCCCCAGAGAAAATGGGAGGGATGGGATCACAAAGGAGTTGTCTTTGGCAAAGAGATGGCCTTCCTCTTTCTCTGTCTCTCTTTCTCTGTCCCTCCCTCCCTGCCTCCCTCCCTCTATCTCTCTCTCTTTCTTTCTCTGTCTTTGTCTCTCTCTGTCCCTCCTCTTTCCATCTCTCTGTCTGTCTGTCTGTCTTTCTTTCTTTGTCTCTGTCTCTCTCCTCTCCACCACCCCCACCCCCTGAAGAGACTGAAATTAAGGAAAGAGGAATGGAGTAAGATAATGGTGGGGAGAGGAGGAGAGAAGTTCACCATGGACAGCAGCCTGGAGGCAACAGGGTCACCTGCTGGGAGGGAGCATGTTGGAATAACCATTGTGAAAGTATGATAAAGAGTCTTAGAAAAATAAGACAGTTGTGCAGCTGAAAGAGTCCATTTGAGTTGAGAAAAACATGAATTTGTATAGAATCCAGTTAGTGTGGTTGTATGACTTTTTCTAGCAGCTTTTGGCAGCATAGAAGGAGGAGCAGAGAAGGCAGATGGTGGGGGCAGCCCAGGATTGAAGGGATTCAAAGGTGAAGGGCTGTGCATAATTGAATTGGTTAATTATCTAGTTTATACTATGAAGTGAAGTGAGGCCAGAGCAGGGGTGATGTACTGGGAGAACAGGAATTACTGGAAGGTTAGGAGATAGTAGCAAGGACAAAGAACAGGTTTAGGAGGAGGCAGAAGAAGGGCTGGACCACCTGACTGCCTCTTCCCAGGCACATATTTCTGGATCTTTGTGTGAGCTCACGGGAATGACTCTTCCTATAGTGAATCATCTCTCAACAAATAGAGCTTCAAGTTTAGCAGTATAGACAGTCCTCTTCTTACACATGGTCAAGCAGGTCTCTCTCTATTAACCAAATGTGGTCAAATATCCCAAGAATCTTGGCAGTTCCTTTCACTCCGGACTAATGCTAGATTTGGAAATCACTCTCCCTCCTTTGTTGGATATAGGGTAGATTCAGCTTAGAATCATCAGGCTAATCCCAGAAATTGTTTGATGATAATATAGGCAAGGGATATAGGCCAGCCTCACTGGCTCAAAGGGAGGGAACTCAAGTTTATTTCAAATACATATAGCATCTACCTCCCTTTAAGCCTCTAATATGGAGGTTGAGGGGGCTATGGCTTGCTGGTTTCTTAGCTGGGAACTTCCTAGCTGAGATAACTTGTAACAGATTTAGCACAGTGTCTAGCACACAGTAGGTACTTTGTTCCTTTCTTTTCTTCCTTTCTCCCTTTCCTCCTTCCTTGAGATCTACAACAAACATCTTGATCTCGCACACTAACAAGTTTTGGTGCTCCTCCTGGTCCCCCCTTTCCCATGGGCTCCCCTTCCATTAGGCTGTCCTGATCAGGCATGAGCAGGTGGTAACTTTGCCAGAGAAACATTTTCCCACTGCCTCCACCTTAGTGAGCTCCTGGGCGTTGGCCAGATTATCCACTGCGATAGCCAAGAACACATTCAATAGGGTATCTGGGAAGCCAGGAGTCAAGGAAAGAGCTAGCTTTTATCAAAGAACAACAGTATCATGGAATCAAAGCTTTAGATTTGGAAGGGCCCTTGGAGGCCATTGAGTCGAACCCCTTCATTTTACAGATGAGGAAACTGAGTCTGGGAGGCTTAAGGACCACATGTCTTTAAGTTATCTGAGGAAGGATATGCATTCAAGTCTTCCTGATTCCAACCTCAGCAATCTATTCATTAATGATAATAATATTAAGAGGTATAAACATTTACATAAAACTTTACGGTTGGCAATTACTTGAGATCATTTGATATCATTTGATCTTTACCTGTAATGTAGATCCTACTATCATTCCCATTTTCCCCAGATTAAGAAACTGAGGCAAGCAGGGGTTAAGCAACTTGCCCAAAGTTACACAGCTGGGAAGTACCTGAGGCAGGATTTGAATTCTTTTGACTCCAAGTCCAACACTGCACCATATTTTGCCTCCTTTTGGCTATTTTATTATGTATATATTCTTTCATATCCTCCAAGTCCCACTATAACCTGTACACTTAGACCCTCCCCATCACAAATTCTCCATTCCCTTTCTTTCCCCCATTTCATCAAGTCCTCCAAAGGATACAGTTCCCAAAGAGTGTCAGCACAATGAAATAGATGGAGGACACCATGCCCTGTTTGACGCCCCCTTGAGATTTGATCCCATCATACATCACCTCATTCCAGTCTTCTCCAGTCAAGATCTGAAAAAGTCAAAAAGGATCAAATCAGTGATGCCCTTCTCAACAACATGGTCTGAGAAGGCTTCCCTGAATACTCAGAAATTCAACTGTATTGGTGGGAAAAGCACATTCTCATCCTAAAGGCTAACTCTGGCTTCAGTTGCCTTATGGGGAATATTACTCTGAATCCTGGCTCAAATTTTTGCTTGGAGAAAAAAGCCTCAAGAGTCCTGAGCACGCCTGGGTCCAGGTCACTTTCCTTTTACCTTCACTTCCTAAGCCACATTTTCAAAATTACAGGATTTTCTGAGCTTCTTTTATTTCAGGGCCAGGAACTGGAAGTAAGGACCCTTGGATTCTAGCCAGAGGGTCATAGTAAATGTTCAACAACCAGCTTTCAAAAAAAAAATGTGTGCCCAACATACTGTTAAATTTAATCTGCATTATTACCATTTCTTAAGTCTTGACAGTCCAACAAAACAATAAATCAAACCCTGATTTGTAGGGTTTGCTAACTACTAAGATGCAAACCCTCACACTAAAAAATTTAACAATGGGCTCAGCTGGTGCTAGAACATCCCTAGTTCTAGTTCTGTGTGATCTGAGGCAAGGTAGTTAGTTTCTCTAGGATTCAGGTTTCTCTGCTATGAATACCAATCTTATCTTAGTTCCCCTAGCTTCCTTCAAGACTCGACTGAAATCTCATCTCCTACAGATCTTTTCTGGTCTGTCCAGCAGCTAGTGCCTTCCTCTTTCAGATGACCTTCCTTCTACTCTATACAGAACTCACATGTGTGTCTGCCATCCTCCCCATTAGAATGGGCTCTCCCTTGAAGAAAGGGAGTTGTTTGAGGCTTTTCTTGGTATTCCAAGGTCTTAATACGGTCTCTGGCACATGATAAATGAATTCTCAATAAAAGCTGGTTGACTGACTTACTACTACTACCAACAGCAGGTACTTAGGCAGCACTTTAAAGGCTACAAAGAGCTTTTTATATATTATCTTGTTGATTCTCATAACTCTGTGAAGTAGCCACTACAGGCAATGTTCTTCAGTTGTTTCAGTCATGTCTGACTCATTATGACCCCATTTGGGGTTTTCTTGGCAAAGATCCTGGAGTGGTTTGCCATTTCTTTGCCAGCCCATTTTATACGTGAGGAAACTGAGGTAAACAGGGTGAAGTGATGTGCCCAGGGTCACCCATCTGGTAAGTGTCTGAGGTCAGATTGGAAGTCATGAAGATGAATCTTCCTGATTGTAAGGCAAGTGTTCTGTTCACTGTGCCACCTAGTTGCCCACTACACACATTATTATTCTTATTTCACAGATGGGGAAACTGCCACTCTAAAAGGGAAAAGATTTGCCCAAGGAGTTCCACCCAAATCAGGATTCAAATCCACGCCTCTCCTGTACTCCCAGGCTGTATCGTACACCACATGCCTACATCCCCTTCATGTGGTTTTTTGAGGACAAGGTAAAACATTGTGAAGAATCTTTAAAAAGCTTGTGCATTCCTGGAAATTAAATATGGACTTTCTCCCTAAGACCTCTTTGGTCCTTCCATGCCCTTCTACCTCAGCTTAAGGACAGAAGGGAAGTGCAACTGACCTATAGTCCTTTCTCCCATCCTCACAAGTTTTCAAATTTAGATCTGAAAGGGATCTTAGAGGCCAATCCTCACATTTTATTGATGAAGAACTGAGGCCCAAGGAGGTTAAGTGACTTGTTCAAGGTCTCATGGACAACAAATGGCAGAGCTAGGATTTACACCTAAGTCCTCTGACTCCAAATCCCTTTCCGCTGAGCATTGTTGCTTCTCAGAGTTTGATCAGTATCTGGTTTTGGGGCACTGAGTGACCCTCTAGCTTTGTCTCTGCTTTCTGCCCCAGAGTCCTAAAGTTTAAGAAGGTAATACGACAAAACGGAGAAGGGAAGAGTTATCATTGTGACTCAGACCAGGGAGGGGGCTGGGAGAGAACAGGGACGAGGAAGAAGAGGGGGAGATGTTAGGAAGGAGAGAGAGAAAGAATGAAGGTGAGGAAGGAGAGAGTGAGGGAAAGGTGAAGGTGAGGATGGGGGAAAGTGAGAAGATAGAAGAGAGGGAGAAGCAAGGGAGGAGAGAGTGAATGAAGGTGAAAGAAGGGAAGAAGAAGGAGAGAGTGAACTTTGGTGAAGGTGAGGATGGGGGAAAGGGAGAGGACAGAGGAGAGGAGAAGAAAGGAGGAAGAGAAAGAAGGTTTTATTTCTGCTGAGTTCTATGAAGCACCTTCCAGGACCCTAGATACCCTTGCTATGTGATTAAAAAGCCACATCCAGAATTATACTTAACAAATAGACTTCCAGACATAATCAGGGTGGGCTGAGGGGGCAGGGCAGAAGCCATACCTGAAATACTGTCATTATTGCTGCTGGAAAAGTGTCAAAATTGGTAGGAGGCGTCCCATCATCAAAATTGAACCTGCACAAAACAAAACCCAAACCTAACATTGCTTCTGTGCCCTAAAGATCCCCAAGGCTTTCCCCACCAATTCCCAGCACAGGGTCAAGTTGCAGGAAGAAATGACACCAGACACCCAGGGTGATTTTTTTCAAAATGGCCCAAATGGGCAAAGGAGGTGGGGGTGGGGAAGGGTGGCAGTTTTGCTCCAATGCAACATAATGGAACAACGGGGCTTCGGAAAAGGGCAGAGTTGAGCAGGTGCTGTAGGGAGACGGAAAAGGGCAGAGTTGAGCAGGTGCTGTAGGGAGACAGATGTCAGGCTGCTGAGTACTTACTGGCCTCCGAAGAGCTGCATTCCCAAAAGGGCAAACACAACGATGAAAAGGAAGAGAAGGAATAACAAGCTGATGATGGATTTCATGGAGTTCAGGAGAGACACGACCAGGTTCCTGAGAGAAGCCCAGTATCTACCAACAGAGGACACAGTTACTGATGGTTACTCCTAGCCAGGCCAACAAGGTGCAGGGTGGGGTGGGGGGGGAGAATGGGGAAATGGATCAGATGCCAATTTCCTGCTATGTGCCACCCACCCCTCAGATCTGCAAACTTCAGTGACCTTGCACTCCTTTACCCCCATTTCCTGTCATGACTGGTTACTGACAGGTGTTTGGAGAGAGGCCAGTTGGTAAGTCCCACTCTCCTTTCCTCCTATCTCCCACTTAGAATGCCAGGGGAACAGGGAACAGAGGACTTACTTTGTGACTTTGAAAATACGCAATAACCTGAGAGCTCGTAGCACACTGATCCCAAAAGATGTTCCAGGTTTCACCACAGCCCAGATCACCTCAAAAATGCTCCCGATGATAACCTGGAGCAAGAAGCAGCTTGTTGGGTACCCAGTGACACTGATCCCTCTATCACCCCCCCTTTTCCTTTGCCCCTCAGTGATTTCCTAGTCCCTGACCACACAGTACCACTAAAAGACCTTTATCTTCTCTGGGACCAGCAAGGTCTGGAACAATGAATTCTCTTCATTCCGTTTCTGTCTTCGCATTATCAACCTAGATGGTTACACTCTGGACCCTGAAGGGTCAGTTCCTCGCTACTGTCTGGGGAGGTGGAGAAGCTGGAACTTTCTCTCAGCCTCCATCTCTTATCCCTCTAGCCCCCGGCTGGTTCTAGGCAAGGCTAAACAGGTAGCTCTCTCAAGCACTTACCCCACAGTCAAAGCAGTTGAAGGAGGAGTGGAAGTAAGGCCTTGTCCCAAGCCCATACATTTTTATAAACATTTCGGACATAAAGAGTCCTAAGAAAATGAATTCTGCATAGTCTGGAAGTGAGAGAGAAGGAATATATAAAAAAATTAGTCTTTGGGGTCTCCAGGTAGCTCTTCCTCTAGAAGGAATAATTTTACCCTAGGTCCCAGTCATGGCTTTGGTTTAAAAGGATGGTGGTGGGAACTTCATAGGCTTTTGAACTGGATGGTGACTCATTGTGTAAATACCATGTCTGTCTGTCTTTCCTTTCTTCCTTCCTTCCCTCTGCCTCTCTCTTTTACCTTCTCTCTTGTTAATTCTAAGGCAGAGGAGTGGAAAGAGCTAGGCAATAAGGATTAAAGAACTTGCCCAGGGTCACACAACTAGGAAGTATCTGAGGTCATATTTGAACCCAGATCCTCCTGACTCCAGGCTTGGAATCCACTGTGCTACCTAGTTGCCCAAATGCTATGTTTTTCTGGGCCTCAGTTTTCCCTCTAGGAAGGGAGAAGAATAATTTCTCACATCTCCATTCATCTAGAACACTCTTGGGTGGAGTAAAAACAAGCAAACCTCAAGAAAAGGTCAGGCTAGTGCTCTGAGCTAAGCATTTGGGACTTTTCTGTAGTTTGTGATTTTACCCTAAGGACATTGGCTCTTGTCTGGTCCAAAGAGAAAGGTGTGGGAACCAATGGGATTACAGTGATACTTTTTAATAATACTGGTATTAGGAACAGTCATCCCTGTACTTGAATCAAAGCTGAATGAAACAAGGTAGCTGGGCCTCTCATGAAAAAAAAATATCCTAGCTTCTCTTATTTTCTTTTCCTCTCTTGATGCTGAAAATCTCTATGAAGGAACTAGAACTCAGGTCCTCCTGACTCAAGGATTGGCTTTCTAGTCACTGAGCCACTTAGCTGCCCCAAAGAAATACTTGGTGAATGAAAGTCATGTAAAAATCCAAATGAAATGTTAAAAAAGTGATAGATGGGAATGCAGAATGAATGAATGAATGAATGAATGGATAAATAAAATATTTTTGAAGCACTTAATATGAGACAAGCACTAGGTTAAGCCTGGGAGTGCAAATACAAAAGCAGGCAGACAGCTCCTGCCCTCAAAGAGCTTATATTTGACTGGGGGGAGACTACACACATAGCGGGACTGGCTGGTGGCTGAGAAGGGGCATTTTGGTCCAGAAATTGATAAGGATGATGAGTTGGGATTCTAGAGAAGCAGTTTGATACATGCCACGCAGGAACAATGTTTTGATCATGATTATAAAACTAGAAGGGGGAAGGAGAGTTCAGAGGAAAAATTACACATGTGTAGCTTCAGTGAGGTGTTTGTATAGGACCATGTTGATGAATCTATGGCACGTTTGCCAGAGTGTGCTGGAGGGGGCTACTCCTCTCCCCCTCTCCACACATGCCTGAGGACATTTCTCACATTACCCACCCTTCTGCCCAGCATCCCAATGGGTGAGCTTCCTCCCTCCCCTATCTGGGGTAAGGCAAGGGGCTCCCATGCAGTGTGAGGGTTGCAGTTTGGGCACTCAGTTTCTAAAAGGTTTGCCACTACTGCTATATAGGAGGTTGTAGAAGAGCTGGAAGGAGGGGAGGAAGTGAAGTACAGCTGGGACTCTAATCCCTTCCTTTTCTGGGCAAAAGAAGGTAAGTAACTTGTCCAAAGTCATGCAGTAAGTTGACAGCAGTCCTGGACCCAGAGCTCAGGAGCTCTGATTCTGAGTCCACGGCTCTTTCTATTGTACCACAGCTCCATTTCCTGACCCTGAGGCAGTCTTTGGCATAGCAGAAACAGTCCTTCAGGCCTCTCCTGACCAGGGCAAACATAAACCCTCTGCCTGGGGAGAATAACAGAGGTGCATTCTATTAACTCAGAAATTGGAGGCAGGAAGTGAAGAATCCTTATTTCTGAGGAGCCTTCAGGGAGGCTGAATGTAATTACTTAAGTTGGAACTGGGTCAGGGCCCTCTTCTTTCAAAACTTCCTAGACCAAGCCAAAAGGGAACAGTAAAATTATAGGGGATGGGCAGGAGCTGTGGGTTAGCTGAGAGTTACCCTTTCCAAGAACTGACCACTGAGGAAACTATTCTTCTTCCTCAGGCCAAGGCAGCACAGGTTAGAAAGGCAGGTCTTAGCACTCTAGAGCCTACCCTTCTAGAGTCTTTTTAGCCAGGCTTTGAAGGTACTTTGAGGGAAAAGGGAAATGTCTAGTGATTAAGAGGCAGAAGCCAAAGTTGATGGCTTCCTAGTCCAGGGCCTTGAGAGGCGGGGTGGGACAGGGGGGCATTTCTTTTTTTATTTTTCCCTTCCTTTCATAACCCTTACTTTCTGTCTTAGCAACAGCTCTAAGACAGAAAGACAAGAGCCAGGCAAATGAGGTTAAGTGACTTGCCCAGATTCATGCAGCTAGAAAGTATCTGAGACAAGATTTGAACCTCGGACCTTCTATCTACAGGGCTGGCTTTCTATCCACTGAGCCACCTAACTGCCCCTGGGATTAACTTCCTTTTTTTTCTGCATCCCTTAGTCTAGTTTGGATTTCAAGTGCTTATTGATTCCCCAAAGCTCTTGATTTTAATTTTGGTCAGAGGTTTCCCCCACTGCTTTAACTTCTTTCCTCTCCTTAAGCATGGTTGGCTTCCTCTGTCTACTAAGTCCTGGCATGGGGAGCCCCATAGGCTCTCTATCTTCATTCACTGAGACAGGGCAACATATTCCCAGGCCCCTCATATAGCTTTTGGCTGTTGCAGCATCTGAGCATCCTGGGCCTAACTCAGGACCCTGCTGGGCGTAAACTAGGGGCTCTGCAGGGAAGAATTGCCCAGACTGAGCCACAGTAATAACAATTCAAAAGGGAAAGAAAAAGGAAATTTAAAAAATTGAATAAAGGGTTTCAAGGGAAGAAGTGAAAGGCAGAGAGAAACCCCAGATAAGGTGAAGAGATACTAAAAATCCAGGTCACCCCTCTCTCCACTTAGTTATTTTCTCTTTTGTATCATCACCCAGCCTCTCACTTTAGAATCCTGGATGATACCTAGAACTAGAGAACGTAACCAGAGCAACATCTAGTTCAATCCCTTCATTTTACAGATATATATAAAGTGCTATAATCATTGGCTCTCTGTCACCAAGCCACCTAGCTGCCCTGCTATTATTTTTACAATTGAGGAAACTGAGGTCATTTCACAGATATTATATATAAAGCACTATAGCCATTGGCTCTCTATCACCGAGCCACCTAGCTGCCCTGCTATTATTTTTATAATTGAGGAAACTGAGGCCATTTTACAGATATTATATATAAAGCACTATAGCCATTGGTTCTCTATCACTGAGCCACCTAGCTGCCCTGCTATTATTTTCATAATTGAGGAAACTGAGGCCATTTTACAGATATTATATATAAAACTGAGGTCTCCTGAGTGTCTGTGTCTTGCCCAAAGAAAGGAAGCCAGTAAATCTGGAACTTGACCGTGGGCTCTTCTGATTCTGAGTCCAAGTCCTGGTCTTATTCCACTATTGTTGTGTGGGTGAGGGCAGGAAATAAATAGTGGAAGTGGTTAGGGATTTCCCCAGGTTGATACAAAAAAACAGGGACAGCAGAGTAGAGACAGAGTGAAGAAGGAAATTCAGCTGTTTTGGGTTTCGGCTTGTATCATTCTTGTGTCTAAACAAGATGGTCACTAGGAGGTGGAACAGTAGTCGTAACAGTAACAACGGCACCAGTAGAAAAATCAGAACACTCAGTCAATGAGCACAAAGTGCCCACTATGTGTCAGGCACATATATGTAAGAAAGAATCGTGGTATAGTAATAATAGATCATATTTACATAGTGTTTTAAGGTTTGCAAAGCACTTTAAAAATAGCTCCTGCATAGACCTCCTGTTGGCATCTAGCAATAGCTAACAGTAGTCTCTGAATCTGGAATCAAGAACAGACTGGAAGGGGCAGCTGGGTGGCTCGGTGGATAGAAAGCCAGGCTTGGAGATGGCAGGTCCTGGGTTCCAATTTGTCCCCAGACACTTCTTAGTTGTGCAATCCTGGGCAAGACAAGTCACCTCAATTGCCTAATCCTTCTTCTGTCATAGAACTGATATTTAGTAAGGGTTCTTAGCAGATGGTAAGGGTTCAAACAAACAAACATGGGCAATGATCCGCTTACCAAGAAGTCAGAGCAAGGACTTTAGGCAGAGAGAAAGCAGAGGAATGCATGAGTTGAAGAAAAGGCAGCTGAGGAGAAAAGGGGCTACAAGCAAGGGGATCCACTCACAGAGGAAGTCAGATAGCCAATCTGGCTGGTCGTAGTGAACTATAGCAACACACAGGGTGTTGAGGGCTACCAGACTGAGAACTGTCCAGTAGAAGGCCTGAGTTTTGACCATGCGGCGGATATAGAAGCGCATTCTCCTCTCCTTTTTATGAAAAAAAGTCGAGTTCTCCAGCTTGGCACTTTTAATACTGGCTCGGGCGAAGGGAGAACCTGCCAAGGGGAGAAAGGAAAACGTCAGGCTAGTCTCAGCAGGCCCTTCCTGCCCAGGAAACCAATCCATAACTCAGCCCAGGGTGGAGGCCGGGGGCCAGAGAGTCAATTAGCCTCGCCAGCAAACCCACCAGCCTTAGGGAGTCTTAATGTTCTTCCCCCCCCTCCCCCTAGTCGCCTTCTCCCCTCTGCAGCTGGGACTCTTACAGGAAGGAGGTTTCCCTGAAATTAACAGCATAAAAAACAAACAATTATATCTCATAATGTCAATAATGATACCTTGCATTTATCAGTCTCCTGAGGCCATTTGCTTGCCTGCTGAGGTGGGGACCGAGTCTGACTCTCAGCCTCCCCTCACGCACCACAGCTGCTGTTCCCCACAGCTGGGCTGGGGAGGGGAGGGCGAAGCCCGGGCTGCAGCTAAGGGCACACAGGGAGTGAAGGCCAAAGGGGATCCAGCGTGGAGGATTCTGGGTAGGGCTTCAGGAGCATGGGTGGGGGGGGGGGTATCTGGATAGGGACACAGACCTCTGTTTGACTTTGGAAACCACGGCGTCTGCCTACTAGCCACCACCCGGCAAATGCTCTGGGAACAAGCAGTCAGAAACGACACACAGGATTTATTTTTCTAAAACTCTGAAATAACGTTCGGGGCTCCTGCAATGCTGTTCTAACTCCTTGGAGGAGCCGTTGAATGGCAAAGGACCACCAATGGAAAGAGACAATGTGCAACAAGGCAAAGAACTGTTTTTAAAAAGGCAACTATTTCAGAGATTCTGATGTTGTCTAGACCAAGGATACCAACTCCTGGAGCTGGGAAGTCAACACCAGCCAAAGATTCTGAGAAGCTATCTAAGCCGGGCTTGAGGAAGTCAGGTCCAGTGGGAGGCTACCCCATGAGGAGCTCTTTCGAGAGAACTAGAATTCAGGGCTAGAGGACAAACCTAGAATGGAGAATGGGAGACCATCTTGCCTCATGGAGGAGGGTGAAAAGAAGAGGGAGATTCCTGCCTTAGCTCCTGGTCTTTTTTGTGGGGGCTTACCCTGCCTTTCAAGCCCCAGACCCTTATCTCCAATTGACCCTGACCTCCAATTTGTCCCAAATCAAATTAAATTCTTCTTGGGTTCTACTTTCCTATTCTTCTTAACATTCATTCATTCATTCATTCAATAAGTTTCATTAAGTGCCTACTACATGTAAGGCAGTATAACAATTACATTTATTTATTTTTATTCTTATTTATTTATTTATTTATTTATTTATTTAAACCCTTACCTTCCATCTTGGAATCAATATGGTGTATTGGTTCCAAGGCAGAAGAGTGGGAAGGGTTAGGCAATGCGGGTCAAGTGACTTGCCCAGGGTCACACAGCTAGGAAATGTCTGAGGTCAAATTTGAACCCAGGATCTCCCATCTTTGGGCCTGATGCTCAATCCACTGAGCCACCCAGTTGCCCCTCAGATTTGAATTTAGGTCCTCCTGACTCCAGGCCTTATACTCTATCCATGGAGCCACGTCACTCTTCCCATATCCTGATCTTTGTTTTGGCCACAGAATACCTAATCCAGAAATAGCTATCTGGTCAATGTGAAACCCATTCATGTCACCGTATTATTGACTAAGGAAACTGCTTATGGAGGGAGTATAAACCCTATTCTCTCAGCTGTATTCTGCCAGAGAACCTCCAACCACATCCCTTTTTTTCTCTTTGTCTCTGTATTTCTCAGCTTCCTCCTTCTCCATCCCAGGTTTCAGAGAGTCTCAGAACTTCACAGTTGGAAGAGACTCCACAAATCACCAAGTTTAACCCAAATCTGAATGGGAATTTCTCCTACATACTTTGATAAGCCAGTCCTTTAGTCTTTAATTGAAGACTTAACCCCTCCCCCCCAAAAAAAACCACTTACCTTCCACCTTAGAATCAATACTATGTATTGGTTCCAAGGTAGAAAGAAGGTTGGCAAGGGCTAGGCTAGGCAAAGGGATTTAAGTGACTTGCCCAGGGTCACACAGCTAGTAAGTATCTGAGGCTTGATTTGAACCTAGGACCTTCTAATTCTAGGCTTGGTTCTCTCTACTGGGTCACCTGGCTGCCCCCAGTTGAAGGCTTTTAGTGGGGATGAGACACCTCCTTCCCAAGGCAGTCCATTCCATTTTTTTTAAACTTGTAAAGTTAAAAAATTCTAAATGATTAGAAAACTTTTTCCTTATATAGAGCTAAAATCTGCATCTTTGCAATTCCTAGTTCTGACTTCTGGGACGAAGAAAAGCAAATTTAATCCTTCTTCCAGATGACAGCCCTTTAAATATTGGAAGATGGTTATCATGGCCCTGCTAAGTCTTTTCTTGCCCAAGTGCATCATCCTTACTTCACCCTAAATATTGCAGTATGATCTGGTTTGCCTTCCCTGTCCTGGCTTCCCTTCTCTGGAAAGACTCAAGCTTGCCAGTTTCCTCTAATACTAAATTCATGCTCAAGGTACAGGTCAAAAGCTTGACCACCTCCCTGGTTCTGGACACTTTACCTCTTCTAATACAGATTAAGATATATATATTTTAAACTCCTACCTTCCATCTTAGAATCAATACTGTGTATTGGCTCCAAGGCAGAAGAGTGGGAAGGGCTAGGCAATGGGGGTCAAGTGACTTGCCCAGGGTTACACAGCTGGGAAGTGTCTGAGGCCAGATTTGAACCCAGGACCTCCTGTCTCTGAGCCTGGCTCCCAGTCCACTGAGCCACCCAGCTGCCCCACCTAAGATCTTTTTAAATATCAGGGAACCCAAGAATGAAATACTTAATCCACTAGTTTCTGAGAGGCTAGCAGAAAGGGAAAAAAAGCACAGTGGAAAAGCACCATTTTTCCAACTGTGCCTAGGATCTTGGGGAGAGAGAAAAACTCACCCACTGAGGCCATGTCAGCCAGCTGATCCTCAGCTTCTTCAGGGTTCAGCAGGTCTGTCTTGCTTTTCTTTATTGTGGCTCTCCGCAGAGCTCCAACAATAGGAACATGGCAAGAGAAAAAGACATTACCCTTGATGTCCCAGCCTTGGAGCTCTCTTGATGTTCTCAGAAACTGTTCTCCATAATATTTGAGATGGGGGTGAACAGTGAATTTTGTCAGGGAAATGGCCTCAACCTGTGCCCTCTAGTACTCCAGCTGGGCAGCCAAAGAGCCAGGGATACCCATCCCAGCATTTGGGCCCAGCCCCAGAAGAGAGTTACACAGTCACAGGTTCTCTGAGTTGAAAGGAAGCCTCAGGGACAAGCTAGACCAACTCATGCCTCAGTGTAAGTTCTTATAAAACCACCGGCAGATAAGGTACTTTGCTCAAAGACCATTGGTAATGGGGAACTCACTCCAAGGAAGTCCATTCCATTTTTTGGACATTCCAATTGTTAGGAAAATTTTCCTTCTATTAAACTGAAATTTGCCTCCTCGAAGCTTCCTTTTATTTCCTTCTGGGGCCCAATTATAAAAGTCCTTTGACAGTTTAATATAATGATGAATTGGAGACAGTTATGTAGTCTCCCACATGAGTTATATTAATTTTCATTTGCCAATAATGTATTTTATGAACTCTTCTTTGTAACCTACTGATAAAGAGCCCTTATTCTTTCCTTCCCCCCTCCCCGTAAATTCTTATCTTCCATCTAAGAAACATTACAAAGTATTGGTTCCCAGGTAGAAGAAGAAGGCACTAGGAAGTGCCTGAGGCCAGATTTGAACCCTAGGACCTCCCATCTCTAGGCCTGGCTCTCTATCCACTGAACCATCTAACTGCCCCGAGAGCCCTTATTCTGGACTCTTATCTCTTAGCTAGCAAAATCTCTAATTCAAAAGTAGATTTGTTTTATTTCTGACTAAGAAGTTCCCAAATAAGAAATCCGGTTTGGTGGAGTTTCCCACAGTAGAACTCAAAGTGGATGGGCTGGGTTGTATAGTGTAGGAGTGAGAGTTCTCTATTTACAGTGCTGCCCTATTTGTCTGCCACAAACTTATCCTTAGGAGGTGGGTTCCCATTATTCTCCATCTCCATTCTGGTGATTATTCAAGGCATTCGAGCTCCTTGAGGGCCTCTGGCCAGGAGTGGCCCACTTTGGACACCCCCACTCCCCAGTGTTTCCCTAGCATGTCCTCTATCACATATCATGTCAAAATCAGAGGAGTTACCATCAAAGGGGTGTCTCTGCTCGCCGTCTGTTTCATCTTCTGCTAGTATCACTTCTTCTGAGGGAAAAGAAGAGCAAATTAACCTCCTGCAGTCAGACAGATGGAACTTCCCCCTCACAGGGCCAGGACCCACGCTTGGCCTGGAATCACATCGCAGATGGCCTAGGAAGGTTTCAGACCAGGCCAGAGTGGGCTTTCTTGGGGAAGTAAAAGTCTTTGGGGAATAAATGCTGCTGCAATAAATGCTGGCATAAGAAGTGAGGGACTTCCACAGTGTCCTCCTTTGGCTTTTGAAGGAATGACACAAAGGGCTTTTTTCTTCAATGTGAGACAGATTTCAGAGTTCTTTTACTACAGGATTCAGGGCCCAACCAGCCTGGGTCAACAAGGATGTCTACAGGCCTGATCTTTGGTTTCTCTCCCCTTTAATTCCTATTTCAGAATAGGAGGATACTCCAAGTGATTCCAATTGTTAGATCAAGTCAATGAGCATTTACTAGATGCCAGGCACTGTGCTGGGAGAAAACATGCAAACGGCTTTGTACAAATATACAGGACAAATTGGAGATCATCTTAGAAGGAGGCAATAGCATTAAGGGGGATTGTGAAAGGCTTCTTTCAGAAGGCGGATTGTAGCTAGAACTTGAAAGAAGTCATGGAACCCAGGAAGTGGAGATGAGAAGACAGAGCATTTCTAGTATGGGAGACAGCCAAGGAAAAATGCCTAGAGTTGGGTGATGGAGTATATGGTGTGAGTGACCGTAAGGAAGTCAATGTTATTGGATGGAGAGGGGAGTAAGATAGAACAGGACTGGAAAGGTAGGGAATGGACCAGGTTGGGAGGGACTTTCTTTTTTTTTTAAACCCTTATCTTCAGTCTTGGAGTCAATACTGTGTATTGGCTCCAGGGCAGTAGAGCGGTAAGGCCTAGGCAATGGGGGTTAAGTGACTTGCCCAGGGTCACACAGCTGGGAAGTGTCTGAGGCCAAATTTGAACCCAAGACCTCTGGTCTCTAGGCCTGAATCTCAATCCATTGAGCTACCCAGCTGCCCCCTTGGGAAGGGCTTTAAAGGTTAAACAGATGGTTTTATATTTGATCCTTGGGGGTGACAGGGAGCCATTCTTCAACCCATGCAGAAGATGTAGCAAAGAAGACCAAGGAATCTAGGACAACCAGAAGAGATCAATGTGGTGAAGGCCTAGAAAAGAAGAGTCAAAGACTGCAGAAAGGTCAAGAAGGATGAAGACTGAGAAAAAAGTCATTGGCCTGGGCAATTAAAAGATCATTAATAACATTGGAAAGAGCACACTCCAGTTTAATGATAAAGTCAGAAGTCTGAAGCTTGAGGAGAGTGAAGAAGAAACTGATTGAGAGACATCAATGGTAGGTGACTTTCTCAAGGAATTTAGGCATGAAAAGAGAGGAGAGATATAGGATGACAGCCAGCAGGGATGGATGGGTAAAGTGAGAGTTTTTTTGATGGTGGAGACATCGGCATGTTTGTGGGCAGCAAGGAAACACCAGGAGACAGGAAAAAGATTAGTCAGAGTGGAGATGATAGAAGGGGCAGTCTATTGGAGAAGATGAGATGGAATGGGATTATTTGTACATGGCAAGGAGCAGGGCCATCTCTTCATGGGAGATGGATTGAAGGATAAAATAGTGGGGGAAGACATCTGAGAATTGCAAGATGAGGAGGAGGGGAGGAGAGGAAACACTGGGCAAATGGCCTCATTTTTTTTTCAGTGAAATACAAAGCAAAGTTCTCAATTGAGAGGGTTGTGGAGGGAGAGCTCTGGGAGGTCTGAGGAGAGATGAAAAGGTCTGGAAAACCTGCTGTTGTGAGTGTGACAGTGAATCGATTTGGGAGGTGTAAAAAAATTGCCTTGAAATATGGAGGGCCCACTTGAGATTATACAACAGAAATTTGTAATGGACTCCGCCAATATGGTTTTGTGATTTCCACCACTTCATTCAGCAGCATGTGAACAGTAGTGAAGGCAGCAAACATTGGGAGAAATCCATGACTAGGGTTTGGTAGATTTGTGATAAGATTAGGGGCCAAGGGACTAAAAGGGATAGCTTAGAATAGTTCACTAAGGAGTCAAGATGGAGAAGGGAGAAGAGAATAGCCAGTGCAGGGATGATGACCTGGGAAAGAATGGAGGAGATAGAAGGATTGAAGGTCATGGTGAGAATGAAGAATGGAGTTAGAGGATTGTAGAAAGGCAGAGAGAAAAAAGGAATGATGAAAGATCATGATCAGATAGAGAACGATCAGCAATATATCATTTGGGACAGCTAGGTAGAACATTGGTAGAGCGCCAGACTTGAAGTCAGGAGGATCTGGATTCAAATCTGGCCTCTGACGCTTCCTAGCTGTGGGACCCTGGATAAATAAATCACTTAACCCCAATTGCCTAGCCCTTGACACTCTTCTGTCTTAGAAGTGGTGCTAAGAAGAAGATAAAGGGTTTAAAAAAAACAAACTAAAAACAATATATCATCTAATAGTCTAATCAGAGGTCTCGGAAGCAGTTTTGTCTCTTCTTCTTGGGCAATGTTCTTTGATTCCTCTCATGAAGAACATCTGCTTATCCATTCCCATCTCTTGATGCTATCTTAAAGATGCTCAAACCCAACGTGCCTGGTTGTCCTGCATTCACAGTATGCACCAGGTTCCTGGAAGCTAAAGGCCTCACCTGCTTTGGAGATCCATTCCATGTAGCCATTGAGCTCTCTCTCGATCTGTTGTTGCCGTCTCAGCTTCAGAAAAGCTCGACGGTTCTCAACCCTCTCTCTTTCTTTGGCAAACTCCCTGCAAAGCACAAAATCTTGGGGTCTGCTCTCTGGCTTACCAGGCATTTTAGGGTGTCCTTGTTCTATCTGATTGTGTGGGCATGAAGGTAGGGGCAGCAGGCCTGCCTGCAGAAGGCAGGACCTATAGGGTCAGCACAGGGCTTGCTTATATCTGGGGGATCAGGGATCCTACTGCCCCTTGAACTTAGGGTACCAGGAAGCCATTTTTCTCCCCCCAAATTTGTTTCTCTTCCGACAACATGGGTGAGGGCTCAGAATCTGTAGTGATGGAGGAGACTTACCCAGACAGCACACCCAGCACAAGGTTCAGCATAAAAAAGGAGCCAATAATAATGAGGGGGATGAAGTACAACCAGTTCCAGGTGTTCCCTGAGGCATCATTGCTCTGTAGCAGGAGGAAAGGGGAAAGCAGAAACACTGAGTGAGACTATTGCAGCTGGTGCTGGGGTGGGAGTGGAGGGTCCCAGCTCTCCAAGGAGTCACAGTTCTGTTTCCCAGAAGACTTGGAGCTTATTCAGCCCATAAGTGGGAGTTACAAAGGACGGGTCCAACCCAAAGGAAAAACTCCAGCAGTCAGCTAAGAGCCCTTTAGACAATCTCATAGAGAAAAGCATCTCTTAGAATACTGGGATATGAGATTAAGGTGGGAATACAGCAGGTTCCAGGATGGCCAAGAGTGGTTAGAATGGAGCCAAGAGTGGTGAAATAAATGACATACCCTAAATTTAAACAGCGAAGTCCTGGATGGAATGAGAGATCTCTTTCCTTTCCCCCCAATCCTCACATTCATTCACTTTGCTTCGTACCCCTACATATTTTAGTCATAGGATTGCACAATCTCAGGGAGCCAGAATGGAGGACACAAACCTTATAAAATCACTCTTTCATGTCCACCAGCTTTAAGTACAACCTAGAGCAAGGCCAGCATGAAAAAACAAATGAAAAACCAGACCATGGCAGAATGGCAATGTTGTTACTGATGTTCCCTCCAACTCTGGAATTCTGTGATTTCTGTGGAGCTTTATTCTCCAAGCCAAAGAAGGGTGATATCAGGAAGAGAGCTGAGAGGGGTTTGTGTCTGAGGGTATATGTAAAAATGAAATAAGGAGGAGGAGGAGGAGAGAGAGGGAGGGAAGAGATGGAGAGGGGGAGGGAGAAGAAAGACAGAGGAGGAGGAAGAAATGGAGAGGGAGGAAGGGAAGGAGTGAGAAGAGAGGAAGAGGGAAGAGAGGAAAAAGAGGAAAGAGGTACACAAAGGTAAGCCAGAGAAACAGGAAGGACAATTTGGATATATGTGCAATTAAGGGAAAAGTGGTGGAAGACAAAAGCCAGTTAATCTAAAGTATCTTATCTTTGTTTCACAGAGCAGTGAGATTCACCAGGAAAAACTCAGTTCCTGGGTAATCCCATGGAGACTTTGCACCCTTAACTGGTGGAAGGGAGAGATTTTCCCCATGCAATGGGTAGTTATATGCTTTCCTATTTCTCTAGGTCAGACCTAGAATGGAAACGGATTGTGAACCTTCTGGCAGAACCTCCCTCTCCAAGTCCACCACCATTATAACTCCTGTAGGGGATAATCCAGACATGAATTCAGGGCTTATGGACAAGTTGGTGAAAGGAGTCAAGAGCCAAGGATCACATCCTCCCAGGGGATCCAGGACATGGCAATAAGCATCTGGTAGAAAAGAGGTACATGTGTGAACTGGGATCCAAACAAGTATGAATAAGAATTGGGCTGGGTGAAGCCTCTTGGCTTCTCTCAAGCATCAAAATACAAAAAAAATTCCACTGAGATGGAAGATGGGAGTCAGGGAGGTGCAGGAGCTCTTTACCGAATGGGAAAGCAATTTACAGGAAATGTTGGCAAGTGGACTTGCCTCCTAAAGCTTTGGTCTCTTAAGATGGTGACAATGCACCTTTCTATCACTGATGTGTCCAGAGGTTAGAGGCAGGGTTGGGGTGTACCTTCACTTGACTCAGACATGCCTGTTTGCTCTTGGGCTCTCAGATGTTTAACTTCCCCAGAAAAAGCCATAAGATCCTCTCTCCCCCTTTACCCATTTGAGTAGTTGTTGAAGGTGGGAGTCCAGGAGAAGGGCTGAATAAATTGCAGGAATGTAATGGAATATTGTGGTGCTTTGAAATGATAAATATTTGTTTGTGTGATTAATGATATTTTGATAGTTATTAAGTTTATATAAAGTTAAATGACCAGAGAGCTCAACCAGTCACAGCTTCTGCTTCTGGAATGGAGACTTGGGCTACATCTCATCTTAAAAAATTTTTTATTAAAAAAAAAAAACACACCACCATGCATTACTTCCTGTCTTAGCATGTATACTAAGTATTGGTTCCCAAGGGCTAGGCATTTGGGGTTAAGTGACTTGCCATGGCTAGGAAGTGTCTGAAGCTAGACGTGAACCCAGGACTTCCTGTATCCACTGAGTCCCCTAGCTGCCCCTCTATCTCATCTTAGAAGGGCAGTTTGGGGCAAGAAGTCTTTGGAAGCCCAGAAGGATATGAAACAGGACTCAGGATCCAGAGAGCCAGGGCTCTGGCACCATCTCCAGCGGGCATATGCTTTCCTCTCATGTTGCCAAAGGGAATATTGTCCCAAACAAGCCAGACTTTGAAAGGCAGGCTGGCCCCAGGGAAGAGGCTAATGCACTGGGCCCCGAATCAAGCCTTTTGTTTTCCCTCTCTGAAAGAACTAAAGCTTCATTGCCTGATATGGAAAAGGAGAAAGATGTACTAAGTGAGGCTGGTGCTGGCAGAGAAGGGACAAAACAGGGCAGGAAGGGAACCAGAGCAGTCTTTGTGCTTCTGCTCATCTGTCTACAGGAACTGCTGAAGATTTCTTGTTCCTATTTCTCGGGACTAAATTTAGTCCAAGGGAGCAAAGCACCCACATGGGCTAGATAGAAGGCGGAAATCTTTGGGCTGCTGTAAAGAGAGCTGAGGAGGCTGAAGTGGAAACAGGAGAAGTAGGGCGGGAACAGGACCTGCCAGGGGCAAATCTAGGAAGTGGCTAAGTCCTCCATGGGTCAGGAGCACTGACTGTACAGCAACAGGGGAGACCACTGATAGTCTCTTCCTTAGAGTTTCTCGTCTCAAATTACTTGTTGGGACATCAAAGAATGTGACAGGTTCCTGACCACAGAGTCATTTATATTTTTCAAGGTTTCTTGATCAGCTGGAGCCAGCAAGAGGTCTTGGGGTCATTCAAGGTGACCATATGGCACTTTACTCATTTGCTTTGTACTTTCCCAGCCAACGTGATACTGTTTTATTCTCTGATTGGCCTTGGTTTCTCATCTGTAAGAGACAACCATTAAAGTAACTTCTAGCACCACCATTCTCTGACTCTCTACAGAAGGTGCTCTTTCTCTTTTTAACCTGGTCTAATTATTCCATGTAATCTCGCACAACCAGGGGAAGGTGAAGGAGGACAGGTTTTGATAGAGAAATCAGTTTTCCAAGGTGGTAGGAGTTTGAACGAAGGGAAAATATAAAAGGAAGTTCCCAAACAGAGAGAACTGTACCCACCACAGATACGTAACAGTTCGTTAGCAAACACAGTTGCACAAATTTCTCCTCAAAGTTTTTGCCTTTTATAATCCAGGTAGTGGTTGGGTAGATGGCATATGTTTTCACTGAGGGAGGTACATGCAGATGGTCCTCTGGGAGCCAAGAAGAGTGTCATGATGCTTAATGCCCACTCGAGTAGGAGCTGTTCATGGAAGAACATGTCTGAATAGAGAATGGGCTCTGGAATAGTGTAGCTATGACCGGTTATTAGAATGCTTGTTAATAATAATCTTAGTGTCCTTTTTTCAAAGATCTGATAAGTCTTTATAATGATCATTTTGCTTGTCCTTACCCTATCTCGATGAAGTAACTGGGGACTGGATTCTCCCATTTTATAGAGAAAATGAAATTTAAAAGAACCTAACTTTGCCAGAGGGAGCTAGTGTTGGAGCTCGGAAGAGAACCCAAGTTTTCTGATTTCTAGACCACTGCTATGCCCACAATGCTCTTGCCACTTTTGACAATGTCACTAATGACAATTAAATAAGTTCACACATACTCAAATGATAAACCACAACAAAACGAAAAATGAGAACTTTTTTCCTCGGTACTTTACAAATATGTGGTGAGAGAAAAGATGCTAAGATAACTGTAAGGTGCCTTCTGAATGACCAAAAATGAAATGAAATTTTATATGGCTTGAGTAAAAAGGATTGCCTCTTGATGGTAAAATTCTCTAAATGCTCTTATTTGTAGATGATTTTACATTACTTGCAACAAACCCTAGAATGTTGCAGTTTCCTCAGTGGAATCCATAGCAATGTGGGTAAGACTGGTCTAACTATCCACACTGGAAAAACTAAATGGATGAAAAATATATACTGCTTATCTTAGGAAAATCCATCCAGCTGTATGTCTGTCTTAAACAGTCCTTACAAATAAACAATGAGCTGGACCCAGAATTAGTAAGAAAAGTAGGTTGGATCAGATCCGGGCTGCTCACTCCTACAAAAGCCCATTTCTTTAATACCCATATTCTCCCAGGGATGCTAAATGACTATACATAATAAGACAGCATGAGAATTAAATTGAATAACAGCCCAAAAAGGACAGCAGAAAGATGGTATAAGTAGGCTGTAGCATATTACTATTGAAAAGGTATGGATGATGAGTGGCAGAAAAGGTATCATGGAAAATATCTATGAACAGATAATGTAGTAAGATGAGGCAGTCATATAGTGATGAGAGACAATGGATAGACGGTCCAAGTAGTACACTGGTACCCTTTATATGCCAGTAGATCTAAAGGTACAATATATGTATATATATTGTTGCACTGGAGGCCATGACAAATATGGTGAAGAAATATACCAGGTGAAAAGGCATGGTGGTGGTGCTCCCTGTATCAGTGGAAAGAAGAGCCTCATTGATGAAGTCATGGATTTACCAAAGTCACAATAATAATAGTAATCATCATAATGATTCTAAGGCCAGTGCTATTTCCACAATGCTACTAGCTTCAGATCTATATATTTTACTGGGCTCTAATTCCTTGAAATGGTACTAAAAAAATGGTCACCAGAATATCTGGCCAAATGAAAGACTCAATTCCCTGATCATTCAGGATGAAGGGCATAATGATTAGAGGGCTGGACTTAGTTTTATACCTCTGATACTTGGTAGTTGTGGGACCATGCTTAAGTCATTTGATCTCTCTAGGACTCCGCTTTCTCATCTGCAAAATGGGGATCATAATAGCCCCTCCCTCCCAGGGCTATTGTGAGGATCAAATGAGATAACAATTCTAAACCACTCTGTAGTCTTGAAGATACTATTTGTTAATTATTATTATTGTTGTTTTTCTTACGACATATAGTGCTTATATTAATTGCATTATACCTGCACACACATAATATTAGTGATCCAGCTGGCTAATGTAAGTCCAAACAAGCATTACCAAATGCAGCGATGTGGCTAAAAAGTTGATGTGCACATATTAGCTGGAAAATGGTAGCAGGTGCTGCTGTTAGTTGGCTAAACATCGATGTGCTGACTTCCTGAATATCTGATGGCTACTATCCGGACAACTAGGTGGAGAAGTGGGTCAAGCGCTGGGTCTGGATTCAGGGAGACTCATCTTCCTGTGTTCAAATCTGGGCTCAGACACTTACTACCTGTGTGATCCTGTGCAAGTCACTTGTTTGCCTCAGATTCTCATTTATAAAAAATGAACTAGAGAAGGAAATAGCAAACCACTGCAGTATTTTTTTTTCTAGGAGAACTCCAAATGGGGTCACAAAGAGTCAGATATGACTGAAACAGCTGAAAAACAACCTCAAAAGATTATTATCCAGTCACTGCTGTTGTTATTGGGCTTTAAAACCCCAAACCTATATGTAAAAGATGCAGATATCTGTGAACAGTAACAGAGTGGAAATCTGGGAGAGGGGTTCTGCCCACTTCATCCCCTCTAATTTCCCTTCTGCCATCTTCTTCTTGTCTCTCTTTCCTCTCACTTCCTCCTCCACTTCTGCCTTCTTAGAACTTACTGCTTGGTTCCACAGTACCCTGTGCGTCTATGTCCTTCTGCCTCTGGGTCCCTGGACCTCGACTTTGCAGAGTCCATGAATTTGGATGGAAAAAAGAATTTTTTACACCGTTATTTTTGCACACCTCTAACTGAAAGCTAGCATTTCCTTCCATTGTGAACGTAGGCAGCAAACCAGAGTAGCGCTGAGCTTTCCCAGACTGCCAGAGGAGTTCGCAAAAGGTTACGCGCCCTTGTTCCATCTGCATCTTGCTAACAATAGTAAGCTTTGGAAGATGCTTCTTCATTAGCATGGAATCTTTTGCAAAGGTAGGTATGAGTTGAATATGGAAATCTCCATATTTGATGATGGGAGGAGTGGGGAGGGGGAGAAAGGGGGAGCTCCCAATAGCAACTGATGCTCAAGGGATGATTTCATTAGCCAGCCATCAACGTGGACCCCGTCCTCTCCTTGTTTGTTAAGTGGCTCTGGCTGATGAGCTGAGCACTCTATATTTACCTTCTGAGTGGGGACAGCCTAGAAAGAGGCAGTTCCAGCTTCACCCACACACCCACTGTCAATCTGCCTCACCCCTGCTTGCAAGGAACAAGTAGGGAGAGGGTCCCCTGAGGGGAGCTGAGTCAATATCTGGTTTCTCTAGGCACTGCCAAATTGCTAGCTTTGGGCACATGTGGTGAGGGGGTTCCTGGAAAATGGGGACACCTGTCTGTCTAGAAACTCTACTGTGCCATGGCAGATAAATCTCTCTAGCATCCACCAAGAGGGAGGCTTTACCCAGTACTAGACCTGTTCCGCCTCAGCCCAGGATCTCTCCAGCTAACTGCTCTCCTCCTCTCCACTCCCACTTCCACCCCATGGAGGCTTTCCTCATCCCCATTCTCCCCCCCCCCCCCCCCCCCGTCCTTGCTCTGACTCTGGCAGCCTCGTTTCCAGGACTGCTGGGGGCTTGGTAGGGAGATGTGGACCATATGGCTGCAGTCACTCTGGGCACTCGGTGTCAGCTGATACACGAGAAATGCCCATTGCTCTCAGGCCATTTGGAAGGTCTATGAACTGACCAAAAAAAGAAAGAAAGAAAGAAAGAAAGAAAAGCGCCAGAGAGAGGCAGGGAAGTTTTCCTGGGACCTGAAGGGCTCTCTCTCATTCCTTCTTCCATCCCAGGGATCTGGGACACAGGCAGTGATTTTTCCCTTTCATACAGAGCATCCAAGGTCCTCAGTAGTTAGCTGAGACAAGCATTTCTTTAAAAATGTGCTTTCTCTGATGGTAAAACACCAGAGAGTGGGAAGCTGTATGCTAACTGCAAGGACAAGAAGAAGGAACACAATTAAGCACATAATTCCTTGGGTTCAGAATCTTCATGGACAGCCATCTCCAGCTAAATGGGTCTTTTTAAAAAATCTTTTACCTTTCCATCTTAGAATCAATACTATGTAGTGGTTCCAAGGCAGAAGAGCGGTAAGGGCTTAGGCAATGGGGGTCAAGTGACTTGCCCAGGGTCACACAGCTGGGAAGTGTCTGAGGCCAGATTTGAACCCAGGATCTCCTATCTCTAGGCCTGGCTCTCAATCCTCTGAGCACCCAGCTGCTCCCTAACTGGGTCTTTTCTAGACCCCCTCATTGGGGGAGCTTCCTCTTGCAAAATCACCAGTTAAGTATCTTCCTCTATTCTACCACCTCTTGGACTCTCTGAATCTTATCTGAGAGCATACTTTCTGTCCCCTGCTGTTGAATCTCTTTTCCTTTTAATGACTGGTGATCTTCATAAGTCTAATGAGGCATCTGGCAAAGGGACCATTTGGAAGACCAGTTCCTGAGTCTTGTTTTTAAGCAGGGATCCTCATGACCATGACACAACTAGGTAGCACAGCGGATAGAATGCTGGGCCTGGAGTTAGGAAGACTCATCTTCCGGAGTTCAAATCTGGTCTTAGACCAATAGCTGTGTGACCCTGGGCAAGTCACTTAACTGCCTGCCTTGGTTTCCTCATCTGTAAAATGAGCTGGAGAAGGAAATGGTAAACAACTCCAGGATCTTTGCCAAGAAAACCCCAAAGGGGGTCACAAAGAGTCAGATATGGTTGAAAAAAACAACCAACCATATCGCTATGGCCCCAGCCTCCCCAGGCTCACAGAAAAGTTTTTGTGTTGTATTCAGAGCTCCTGTCACCTTGTTAGAAGCCATCTAGCATAGGGCTCCCACTCAGTGAAGAGGATCCGGGGTTCAAAGTAGGATATATGTGTGAAAAACACATTCTTTTCTGAAAGCATAGAATTATTATCTCTTCCCCATCCAAAGTTTTCCTTCCTGGCCTTGTCCCACTTGGAATCCTAAGGACACTCTTGCATCAAAATCAGAGCACCTGGCACTTCCCCCCCCAATTCCCTCTTCTCTTCACTCCTCCTAGTAACTTGGAACCCTCAGTACAGACAACAGGACAAAGGCTTCAACCACATAGGATTCTCTAGATCCTATTTGCCCAGGCCCGGGAGAATTAGCAATGTAGGTACCCTCGGACCCTACATCCTCCCTTCCCCCCAATCCTTTTGCACCAGGCCAGCCTCCTCCATCCCCACACTCACCAGAAGAAAGCTTTTCTCTCACTTCCCTACTTGCCATATGGTAAATAGGACTTTGCACAAGTTATTTCCAGGCACCCCAGTGAACAGAGAGAAGAGGACAGATTCAGGAGGTGCAGTGGTGGTAGAGCTGGCAAGCTTGGTCAATTGACCAGATGTAGGGGACCAGGGGAAAGGAACGAGTCGAGAATGAGGTTGAGATTGTGAATCTGGGGAAACCAGAGGATGGAAAGACTCTCATCAAAAAGTGTAGAGGAGGAGCTGGTATATAGGGAAGGATGATTGGGTCTGTGTAGACATGTCAAGCTTGTAATGAGGAATCCAGGTGAAGATGTTCATCAGGCTGTTGGTGATGAGCCTTGAAGTCTAGGAGAGAAACTCCTAGAAATATATATATATATATATGTATACATATATATATATATATATATATATATATATATATATTTGGGAGTCATCAACAAGGAGATGATATTTGAATGCAAGGGATACCGTGAGTGATGGGAAATGGAGGAGATTATGAAAAAAGAATGTATATACAGAGAAGAGAGCCTAGGAAAGAGACTTGAGGAGGGGAGAGAGAGACCTAGAATTACAACTTACACCCCAATAATTACCTTTCTCAGATTCCTTCTCTCTCTGTTGATTCCAATAGTCCACTGATACCTCTAGATCTTTTTCAAATGAACTGCTATTTAGTTATGCCTTTTGCATCTTGCACTTGTGCTTTTATTTGTATCATCAGTGCTTAGCATCCAGGAAATACTTTTAAAATGTCTATTGATTGCTTGAACTGATTTTTGGAACCATCCTTTATTTTCTACATCTACCTATTCTGCCCAACTTCAGTAATGTAATAAAGTTATCCTATTCCCTGCAGTATGGATAAGGGGCAAATAATCATCGACTCTAAGATTAGTTTGAAAGCTCCTTGAGGGCAAAGATCATCTTTTGTCTTTATATCCCTGGAGTTTGGCACAGTGACTGACACATAGTAGGAGCTTAATAAGTGACCATGGGCTAAAACGTTTCTCTTCTATACTCAGTTATGTTTCCATTACTTGCTGAACTTCAAAAATATTTCCCACAAATGGTAGCTCCTGGAAAGCATGAAGGTCATTGCATACATGTTGAACGCTAAAGACTTTGCAAGCCCAAACTGGGACGTTGATGCATTTAACAAAAGAAATGGCCTGGCCCTCTGGATAAATGCTATCATTTTAAAAAAAAGGAACTCAACAATATGGATGGTCTCTTGCTAGCACTTAGCCCAAGAACCATTAATAATAGTTCAATGTCAACCTGAAAGGAAGTCTCCAGTGGAGTGCCCAAGGGATTGGTGGTTGGCCCTGCACTATTAAACCTGTTTATCAATGACATGAATAAATGCATAGATGGCATTCTTATCCAATCTGCAGAACATTCAAAGCTGAAAGGGATAGTTAAAACCCTAGTTGTCAGACCCAGGCTTAAATCCAAGATGAAAAATGTAATAGGAAGAAGCAAAAAGTCTTACACTTGTATGCAAAAAAAAGTCAACTTTACAAGTCCTCGATGAAGGCATGACTAAGCAGCGGTTTAGAAAAAAAAGAACAGAGGGTTTTAGGAGGACTATAATTTCAATGTGAACCATGTGTAACAGGAGTTTAAAAAAATGTCTGCGCATTCTTGGGTTGCATTAAGAAAGGCAGAGCTCCTAGGAATTAGGAAGTTATAGTGCCCTTGTGTTCTTTGCCCTGATCAGGCTACCTCTGGTATGTTATGTTCACTTCTGGACTCTGTATTTCAGGAAGGGCAAGGATGAGCTGGAAAACATTCAAAGGAGGGTGACTGGGATGGTGAAGGGCCTCAACTTCATGTCATCGGAGCATTAGTTGGAGGAAGTGGGAATATCTAGGCTGGAAAATGAAAGATTTGGGAGACGTGATGGTTGTCTTCAAGTTTTTGAAGGAACAATAGATTGAAGTCAAAGAGTTTAGTTTAAGTTGGATATCAGGAAAAAAACTCCCTAACAATCAGAATTATCCCAAAGTGAAATGAGCTGCCTCAGAAGGTAGCAGCTTCCCCCCCATCATGTAAGTCTTCAGGCAAAGGCCACATGGCCTTACTCCTTGGGCCCCAAAAGAGTCATAGATTGAACATAAATGGCAGGGCAAGGGTTCTGGAAATCATTCTTATTGCTAACCAGAAGAGTGGTTTCAGTGACCAGGGACAGGGCCACTGTTCCAAAGGGTGGTACCCAGGAGTAGTTTTGGTTCATTCTCACATGAGTAGGCAATGACACAAGCCATATCCTTTGGCTTCTCCAGCAGAAAGCCATTGTATCTCCTTGGGTGGGTGAAGTAGATGATGTCTGATGCCTTTTTACAGACTCAAAATTTCTGAGTTGGAACAATGTCCAACCCACTCCTGATAAAGAATTCTAACGTGTTCATCTTGTCTTTGATTAAAGACCTCCAGTGACCTCCATGGAGAGGGGGGTGGCCCCTATCTTTAAGGCAACCCATCCCACTGAGAGACAGCTGCAATTATTAGGAAGTTGGCTTCAACAGCAAACCTCAATTGACTTTTTTGCAACTTCTACCAGTTGCTCCTGGTTCTTTCCTCTGGGGCCGAAAAGAACAAGTCTAATTTCTCTTTCACATAATTAAAGATATCTATCATCCCTACTCCCATCTCCCACTAAGTCTCCTGTCCTGGTTAAATCCTAGTTCCTTTAACTAACCTTCATATTATTGGCCTTGAGGCCCTTCACTATCTTGGTTGCCCTTCTTTGGATGCTTTCCAGGGTACCTATGTTCTCCTTAAAATGGGGGTACTTGAAACCAAACACAATAATCTTAGAGTTGTTAGCCTAGTTGCAAACCCTGATGATGGCTGGGGTATAAGCCTTGGGACTAATGTGGCAAGTGGCAGATGGCTATCTAAGAAACTGTAATAGAGGGGCAGAAAAAGGAAAGTTCTAGTTCTTTCCTTGCCTCTTAGGAAGACAAGTTCAGGGAGCAGCAGCTTTGTTTGATTATTGCCTAAGAGTACAAACTGACATGACTGGGTATAACTGAATGCTGTCACTTCCAAGCCAACCTTACTTTATTCCAGGTCAGGCCTTGCAGACACTCCTTCCCTTCAGCAACAGAGGTTAGAGATTCTTAGTTCTAGAACTTTCTTGGAGCCCTTGTGAAAATCAAGCACAGACCAGGAATCCGACTGACCATGAACATTCTATTCCTTTAAGTCCTCACTCCATCCCTGCCCTTAGATTGCATCCTTGCTCTTGGTTCTAACTTTGGCATGACAATTGAGATGGAAGGCTTGCCTCCTGAGAACCAAGGTATGGAAAAACCAGAAGCTCAGGTTGAGGAATTGGGGGATCAAAAGGGATTTAACCCAAATGCTTGGGTTCTGGGCCACAAGTTATACGAGGATGAGGAATTCTAGGCAGGGGTTTCAAAGAGATTGAAAAAGGGCGTGATAGTGAAAAGGGGAGTATGAGTGCTTGGGGGATCAAAAAGACGCCTTATCCTAAAGACAGTGGAAAGCCTCGATGTTATTAACAGTTTGTTAGCAACTCTCAATTTAACCTTTCCAGAGAGACTTTTGGTAACGTTCATTCATTCAGTATAAGGAAATTCTTCTCCTGCTCCCGCTTCCTGCTTTTCAATTCCCCAATACCTCCACCCAGAGTTCCAAGTCTTCTTCTGTCAACACTTTGGACCCCTGACCCAAAGCACTCATACTCCCCTTTTCACTATCACACCCTTTTTCAATCTCTTTGAAACCCCTTCCTGGAATTCCTCATCTTTGTATATAACTTGTGGCCCAGAACCCAAGCATCTGGGTTAACCCCCTTTCTGGTTTGGGCCCTACACAGGGTTTCCTATGGAAAGATCATATTTCTACTCCTACCTAGGTCTCTCCAAAGACGTTTGAGGTCCCTCAGCTCTCCTGTGACCCTGGCCTGATATAAAGCTGCTTCCTAGTTATGCTAGTTGGCTGATTGGCTATTTTTAAGAACTCAGGAGCCCAAAGTCAAGGTAACTGTTTGTCTCCACTCTTCTCAGAGACCTAAAGCATCTTTGAGACTTAGTATGCTAGCCTGCAGTTCAAGTCTCTCCATGCCCTTAGGATCACTAGAAAGTTGAGCCCTCATTCCTTGACCTACACAGTATCATGTAACTCACAAATACAACTCACAGTGCCATTGAAAGTCAATGCCTGGCTCTTCTTCTCCACATGTCTGTCCCTGGTTGCTCCTTGGTTCTGGCTCTTCCTTGATCCAAGAACAATTCAACTGGGTTAAGGGGGCTTGTTCTAGGAATATCTCTGCTTGGTCCAGGAATTCTTTTACTTTCTCCAAGAATTAGTTCATAGATTCAGTGGTGGAAGGGACCTTGGTGGTCATTAGTCCAAACCCTTCATTTTACAGATGAGGAAACTGAGGCTCGGAGAGGCTAAATAACTTGAGATCATACTGGTAGTAGGAGCAAGCATTTGATCTTCTGACTCCAAACAGTACTCTTTCCTCTTATTACCTCTGCTAGATCCAAAAATTTGACCATTGCTCCACCCCTATAATTCTCCTATTATTGGCTTGAATGATGAAGCTCTCAGTTTGGTCTAGGAGCAACTTGTGACTGCCTCTTCCCACTGCCATCCTTGGGGCTCCATGGACCTCTGGAGGGACTGGTTGGGAGGGCTTCCTTTCAGTGAATGGAGTCAACATGTATCTGACTTGCTATATTCTGTCAGACTTTCCAATTCTTATTTTCTCTGTCTCTGTCTCTCTCTTTACTTTCTGACTTAGAATCAATACTGTGTATTTGTTCCTAGGCAGAAGAGTGGTAAAGGCTAGGCAATGGGGGTTAAGTGACTTGCCCAGGATCACTCAGCTAGGAAGTGTCTGAGGCCAGATTTGAACCCAGGACCTCCCATCTCTAAGCCTGGCTTTCAATCCACTGAACCACCTCCTACATGCTCTCTCAGCCTCTCTTTTTAAAAAGGTTAAATCTCAGGAGCATGCACTGATAGGAAATAAGTCAATCATCCTCAGTGTATCAGCTATGGGGCACAGAAGATATCTCCTCATATATCGAGTATAAGGATATAGCTTCAATGCTACAACAGTCTTCACCAGGGATGACCTACAACATTCATAGCATCTCCACAATCTCCCAATTCCCTGTTTTACACCTAACAATTACCAGCAGTTGTTCATTTATTCTTTGAGGCTTCTCTGAGATCAGCAAAGAAGATACTGTCAGTCCAGAAAAATTTCCCAGGAGGTCTGTGGCCAGAGAAACTCACTTAGGTGAGGACATTGGCTTATAAGTTCAAAGGAACAGGTTCGCTCTCCATGGTAGTAGAACTGTTTGTTTTGCCCTGTTTCCTGGTCTCAAGATTAAACAGCAAACTGGCCACCTGCTTCACCAGTAAGAAGACGGTTGTTGTTCACAAGGAACACAAGACCAGCTAAGAGTATAATCTAGGGAAACCATCCTCAAAGTGGGCAGAACAACGTTAGGAGCATGCTGTATTGATGGGTGAGGAGTTCCCTCAGGCTAAGAAAGAAGGAAGGCACACTTGACCAGCCAGCCATTCTACAGCATATACTAGTGTACTAACAAGGTACTCAATAGCTCCTAGTAAATATTAGCTTTCCAAAGAGACAAGGCCCCTTAAATTGAATTTCCTGGTTCATTAAAATCCTGATCCCCCCCAGAGTTTAGTATCTTTGAGATCCTGAAATTTCCTTCAGGATCTAGATTGGTGGTTGGGGCCAAAGAATTATAAGATTTAGCAAGAACTGTGCAGATACATGTAAAAATGGAAGCCGGAGACTAACTAGGTCTCACTGTAGATGTTACAGGTCCTACCCCAAAGCTGCTTGGAAGTCATCTAATCCAACTGCATCATTTTATAGATGAGAATGCAGAACCCCAAAGAGGACCAGTGTCTGAGCCACATACATAGTAAGTGACAGAAGAAGGATTTGTTCTAAAATGTCATTTCTGCCCTTTTGGGAAACATTCCCAAGACTGATTTTTTGACCCCCGAACCTGATCCCTTCTTGCTCCTGTGGAAAGTTAGAAATTAATTTAACTAGCAGGTGCAGTCAGCAAAGATTCAATCGTGGAATTCAAACTCCAAATCCAATGTTTCTTCCACTATGTACCCACTGGGCTATCATTGAACCAGGCTCTCCAACCCTCACCTCTCACCCACTCCACTTTCTCCCTCTACATTAGTCTCAGAAATATCTGTGGGACACTGCTGTCCAAGAGGCCGATGCCTTGCTCTTGCCTTTCCCCCCTCTCCCTTTTCCTCCCAGCCCCTGGCAGCACCCACATTGTAGAGGAGGTCAGTCCACCCTTCCATGGTGATACACTGGAAGACAGTCAACACTGCAAACAGGATGTTGTCAAACTGAGTGATCCCATTATTGGGTCCTTCCCAATAGGGCTTGCATTTGGTCCCATTGGGGCAGGTACGGGCGGGTTCCTCTGTTCCACACGGAGCTGGAGACTCGCCCTGAATATCATCTGCAAGAGAGAAGGGAAAGAGATGATGACCGCAGTATCCAGAAGTTTATGGGAGTCAGATTAGGGACAGACAGGAGAAGCCCTAGTCTTCAAAGGGGAGTCAAAGGAAAGCAAGAACCACACAGACACATGTAAAAATGGAAGCTGGGGACTAACTAGATCTCATGGTGGATAGTTTACAGGTCCCACCCCAAAAGCTGTGTTTTCCAGACTGTGCTTGTTATTGTCCTACCAAGCCCCCAAGACAAGGAAACTTTAGAATTTGCAGTGATGCTTTCTCTTCTGCATGAGACACTTTAAGTATCCATGGTGGCAAGAGCAAAAATGAATTGTTTTATTGGCAATTTAAGCCACTAAACATGTTCTTACTCAGGTCACATCTCCAGCAGAAATAAAATAAAACAAAATGGTGACAAGAGCCAGGTTTAATGGTGTTGAATTCATGTTGATAATTCATAATGGAAAACAACACGCTTTAACTTTTGTTGACTCAAAGAAGAATTTTTCATACCAATAGTGCAAAGGTAAACAATGCCACCAGTCAGAAAGATTTTAGTACTGGTTGGGCAGTTCCACCTAGTTTGGGGGAAAGTCTTTCTTGATGTGTATATGGGGGGGGGGAGAGGGGAAACACAAAAACCTAGAAAACACAGACATTTCTTCTAAGAAATCACTCCAGAGAGCCCTGGAGTCATTTCTATTTCTCTGGCCACCTAACAGATCAGATCCAAAAAAGGGCAACCTAAGTACCCTCAGGCTTGGGTTCCTGGGCATTATTCTTCTATTAAAGCAGAGAACCTGACATTTCATTTTGGGAAAAATTAAGGATTCTTGGCCTGTTGTCATGGTGAGGCTGCAGATGATTCAAATTGAATTGTTAAATGGTAATTTGGTGGGGGCAGGGGGAAACGATTGCATTTCTGGTACTACCACCACCATGGGAGGAAGACTCTGCTTCCTTCTCTCCCATCTACTAAAGTCTTCCCATCCATTAAAGCTCGAATCCCACTTGTTCCATCTACCTTCCTTTCATCATCAGAACTCCCTGTATTTCTGGTTCTTGAAGCTCCTGAAGCATCTACTTTCTATAGAACTCATCCTGGCACTCAGTTGTAATTGTGCTGTCTTCTTTTATGTATGGATTTCTTGTCTCCCCAATTAGACTAGAGGGTAAGGACCATATCTGGCATTATTTTAGTGTTTAATTCAGTGCCTGATACAGTATTAGAAACAAAATATGGGATCAGCAAATATTTGTTTAGTGCCTGGAAAAGTGAATTCTGAGAAGTTTCTTTAATGGAGCACCTTCTTATCCAAAATTGGAAGGAGCCTTTTGCCTTGGGCTAGCTCCATAGTTTGGCATTCGAAGCCCTCCCTTGACCCCCTGCAATCTGATTCCACTCCACCTTTTCCACTTTATATCACAATTCTTTCCTCCATAAGGTCTACATTCCAGTCAAAGCAGGCTTTTGGTCTTTTTTGTTTGTTTACTAACTTTGGTCCTACATTTCCTGAGGCCTCTCTGTCTCAGTCTCTCTCTCTCTCTCCCCACCCAAACATCTTTACTAGCTGAAATTCTGCCCATCATTCAAGGCTCATTTTGAATGCTACCTCCTCAAAGTAGCTGTTCTGCATTCCCTGCCCTCAGAACTGTCCTGAACTTTCACATCTTACTTTATACTATATTGGAGCGTATATCTTAGCTGTTATTTGAAGCCTGACTTTGTTACCTCTTCCCTATATAACCATAATTAAGTAAATTACTTCTCCTTTCCAGGCCTCAGTTTCTTCAGCCGTACAATGAAGAGAATCTATAGACTAGATGATTTCCAAGGTTCCTTCTAGCTCCAAGTCTCGAAATCCAGATTTTGGCCATCAGATTCCTGAGGGGAACATATGTCCCATTCCATTATACCATGTCTGCCCATTTCTGTGCAAACGAACCAACTTCCCAATCTCCTCTACCAAATGAGAAAAAGAGGGGCCTTGGCTGCTCTGATCATAGGTGGTATTATACCCAATGGGCTCTGTACTGCATCTCTCTCTCTCTCTCTCTCTCTCTCTCTCTCTCTCTCTCTCTCTCTCTCTCTCTCTCTCTCTGTCTCCCTCCAGTTCCGCCAGGGTGACGTGGCCAGAAGCAGAAATAGCTCTGCCTCAATTAACACCTTCTCCATCCGGGAGAGAAATAATTAGGACGTTCCATATTGAGCACACTCCACAGGCCCAGGAGAAAAAGAGACAGAAGGAGTAGGAGAAAGGTGGGGGAGCCTCTCAAACAATCCTACCCCATTATTTATTTTTTTGGCTTTGCCCCATCACTGTCTGGTGGAGATCCTGAGTGGGGAGAGGGTCACTGAAGATGTCACCTCGACTGTGATTGCAGGCACGTTGGGCAGTAAGAAGCACAGTAATTACTGGAAACATCCCCTTTCCCACAACCTAACCATGGTGGATCCAAGAGGAGGGTCAGAGAATCTCTTCTCTGGCAGGTATAGGTTCTCAGTCTCTTTCCTTCTGGCACACTGGTCCTTTATGTTAATGAGAGAACTTGGGGGACAGTCAAAGACCCCGGAGAAATATGGCGATAAAAGACAAGAAGGAAGGAGAAGAACAAATTCCTCCACTGTCCTTCCTGGTGCTCTTTGTAAATGGGGTCATATGAAGTGAGGCTTCTGCTCAGGGCTGCCTCCTTTCATCTAAAGGCAATGGACACCTGAAAGAGGGATTCTGCTCTCCTTCTTCCTCTATTCCAGGACCCAGAAATACCCTAAGGCTTCAAATGACAGCTCAAGGTTAACCAAATCTTAACCCGTTTCCTGACTTTTCCAAGGAGATGTTCTCCTTTACTTCATTGGTGCTAGGAACAAATATGAGCTTCCATGCCCATTTCCAAGAGGCTCCTATCATTAATAGCCAAAAGACAAAAATGGAAGGAATGCTTGAGAAGCAAACTCAAGTGGCCTGGACCTTACCTGTCACCTCCTCAAAGCAGGTAGTATGAAATTTTCCCATATAAAATTCTAACCCTATGATTGCAAAAATAAGGATTGCAAAAAACAGGAGGAGGCCAATCTGCAGCAAAGGTATCATCGCCTTCATGATGGACTTCAGGACAACTTGTAAACCTGGGGAGAAAGAGACAAACCCCCCAAAGTCAGTGAGAAAGAGCATCCCAAAAGAGGGCTAGGTACCTCTTTTTTTTTAAACCCTTATCTTTTGTCTTAGAATCAATACTGTGTATTGGTCCCAAAGCAGAAGAGTGGTAAGGGCTAGGCAATGAGGGTTAAGTGACTTGCCCAGGGTCACACAGCCAGGAAGTGTCTGAGGCCAAATTTGAACCCACTATCTTCCCATTTCTGGGCTTGGCTTTCAATCCACTGAGCTACCTAGCTGCCCCTACCAGGTCCCTCTTTATAGACTTTCAGAGCTCAGGGCAAGACTAACCTCTACACAAGTGGTTCCTAACTCATGGGCTGTGGACCTCTTAAAGAGGAGGGAGAGGAAAGGAACATTCCTTTTTTCAACGGAATAAATAACACACCTCACAAAGAGATGGGCCATCCTTTTTTTCAAATATATGAAATGTTTCTACAATTAAAAAAATACCGAATTCTTAGTAGCTTTTTGTCATTATCTATTTTCTCAGCAACAGATAAAAATAATACAGCTACAATGAGGAAGTTTGCAAATTTTTTTGACATTAAGAAAGGGGTCCTTGAACTGAAAAGGTTGAGTCTCACTGTTCTACAGAAGAAGACAGACAGACAGACAGACAGAGACACAGAGAAAGAGAGACAGAGATTCTTGGGTGAATAAGTAAAGGAATAGAAAGAGAAGGAAGTTTCTTGACTTCCAATTTCAATGAAAGTCAGGCAGGGGCTATTAGCTGTGATGTCCAGTTTCAGGCAATGAACTAACAAAAGGATGGTGGTGAATTTGGAGACAAGAAGTGGCATGACCTAGTAGAGAAAGCCTTGGGGTAGAAGTGAATTCCTCAAATGCGAGATGAGAGGTTGAACTAGATAGTGTATAACGTTCCTTCCAGCTTTAACATTTTATGATTTTTTAAGGCTGTTAAGTAACTGCGGCTATAAATCCTTTAGATTCTCAAGCTCTAAATACATAGTGCATAATTTGGCTACATGATTAGAAGGCATATAATCTGCCATCTGCTGTACCTATCTTCTAGAAAGGTGGAAACTCCACTAAGGGAAAGAAATTGTTTGGTAGAGTTCAAGAAACCATAGCCAAACTCAGTAGTGGAAAATATCAGGGTAAGTTTTAATAAAGGAATAAACCCTCTTTTCCTCAAAATAGTAAAAAAAAAAAGCAATTTGCCTTTCAATGAAGCCTATTTCTTTTCTTTTCTCTCTCTCTTTTTTTTAAAACCCTCGCTATCTGTCTTAGAACTGAATCGATACTAAGTATGAGTTCCAAGGCAGAAGAGCAGTAAGGGCTAGGCAAATGAGGTTAAGTGACTTGCCCAGGGTCACCCAGCTAGGAAGTGTCTGAGATCATATTTGAATCCAGGACCTCCTGTTTCTAGGCCTGGCTCTCAATCCATTGAGCCACCCAGCTTTACCCCAAGCCTATTTCTATTTAAAGGACTCTACTAAGCAAGGTGAGGAATTACAATCACAGACTCATAGAATTAGAGATTTTTTTTTAAACCCTTACCTTCCGTCTTAGAATCAATACTCTGTATTGGTTCCAAGGCAGAAGAGTGGTACGGGCTAGGCAATGGGGGTCAAGTGACTTGCCCAGGGTCACACAGCTGGGAAGCATCTGAGGTCAGATTTGAACCTAGGACTGAATTAGAGAATTTCAGAGTTGGGAGGGACCTCAAAGTCCATCCAGTTCAACTGATACGTGAATTAGAATCCATTCTTCAGCATCTCTGATTAGTGTTTATTTAATCTTGGCTTCAAGGCCTACACTGATGGGAACTTGCCATCCACCCAGAAAGCCCATTCCACTTTTGAACAGTGCTAATTATTCGAACGCTCCTCTGGGAGGTCCCACTGCTGAGCAACTTCTTATGTCTTACTGCTTGACCTGGACTCAAAGAAACCCCAGAGAAGAAGCAAACAATGCCGACCTGGCCCCATTTTGAAGGAGGAAATGAAAGCCTACAGCAATTTACTTAGAGTTAAGCGAGAGGAGGAGGAGGAGGACATAAATAGGTCAGGCCTGATATGACTTTGGAAAATGATTTCATTTTTGTCAGAAAACTTCTCCACCATCCTGACCTCCGAAGGCAGCCTGCTCGTCTTGGAAATGTCCCTTAGAGAGACTGTGTCTGCCTTGGTTCAGGGAACGTGTTCAACCCCGTGGCTAGTCTCCGTCAAGGCCCTACGAAGACTCTGTTCCCCGATTCCTGAGGCTCCCTGGATTCTCCCAGAGAGAACAATCCAGGGCTCATTACAGGATGTGACGGAGAGAAGGGGGTCTTGAGCTCTCCTCGGGACACCAGAGCAAGGAAAGCCAAGGGGCGAGAACCAACCAGAGTATGGGAGCCAGCTTGTAGAACTCACGCACTTGGGATTCCAGACACCAGCTTTAGGGGCCGAAGGACACGGACTGCCCTCAGGGTCCGCAGGTCAAATTCAGAGCCAACTGTTGCCAAAATGCTGAAAGAAAAAAAAAAGGACAAAGGGGAAGGGGAAAAGAGCTGGGATGAGTATTTCTCTCAGGCAAGGGTCCCCATATACTTGTCTGTGTAGGGAAAGGGATGAGAATTAAGTGAATCACAAAATCCTGGAATCTGAGGCTCAAAAAGGGTCCTTGGAAGTCATTTCCTCATGAAGCAGTCCAAGACATGAAAGCCACCCATAGCATTCCCAACACATGATCATTCAGCCTCTATTTAAAGACCTCCTATGACAGAGAACTCACTAATCCCAAAGCAGCCCATTCTATTTTGGGACATCTGTGACTGTTAGAAATTTTTGTTAAAAATCATATCGAATGGGGAGCAGCTGGGTGGCTCAGTGGATTGAGAGCCAGGCCTAGAGATGGAAGGTCCTGGGTTCAAATCTGGCCTCAGACATTTCTTAGCTGTGTGACCCTGGGTAAGTCACTTAACCCCCATTGCCCAACTCTTACTACTCTTCAGCCTTGGAGCCAATACACAGTATTGATTCCAAGATGGAAGGTAAGGGTTGGGAAAAAAAATCATATCAAGTGATTGTGGGTCATAGATCTAGAGCTAAAGGGGATCTCTGTGGCCACCTAAGTTCAACTTTCCCCATTTGAAGCTCATTGACCTGCTCTAGGTAGCATACTAGATAGAGTACTGGGTCTAGAGTCAGGAAGACTCATCTTTCCTCAGTTCAAATCTGGGTGACCCTGGGCAAGTCATTTAACCATGTCTGCTTCCGTTTTTTCATCTGCCAAATGAGCTGGCAAAGGAAATGGCAAAGCACTCCAGGATCTCTGCCAAGAATACTCCAAATGGGGTCATGAACAGTTAGTTGGGCATGAATGAAGTGATTAAACAATAATGACGTGCTCAAGGTCACAAAGGTAGCAAAATTACCAGAGGTGGGATTTGAACCCAGGTCCTCTGACTCTAAAAGCTAAAGCTGTTCCCCTTGTGCCATGTCAGCTCCTTTTAGTTTTGTTCTCTGCAACCAAACAGAACAGGTCTCAGTCCCTCTTCCACAAGACAATCCTTCAAGTATTTGAAGACAGATATTCCAATTCCCCTTAGATCCTTTCTTCTCCAGGCTAAACTCCTTGCAGTTCCTTCCTCTGACCCTCTCCTTTCTATCATTTGGCTTGTGATGGTCTCTTCTAAAATGTGGCACCCAGAACTGAACACACAGCCACTGGGCCAGGGGAGATAGCGTCCAACAGGCAAAGCATCTCCCTTTCTGGGGAGATTAAAATCCCATGAACATAGCCTCAGATTGCATGACCTTTTTGGCTCTCCTCTCCCATGTTTGATGCAGCAGCTTGAGCTTGTCGTTACTAAAGCCTCAGTATTTTTCATATGAATTCCTCTCTGGCGACTTCTTTCCCATCCTTTCTTTGTACACTTGATTTTTTTCTAACCCAAGGGCATTACATTTCATCTTTGTGGCCCAGCAAGATATTTTTGGATCCCTATTTTGTCATCTGGTGTAATTACTTATCTCTCCCAGCTTTGTATTATCTGCAAACTTGCTATCTAGGGCTCAGGCCAGCTCATTGAGAGAAATGCTAAACTGATGAGCACCCAAACCAGATCCTCACCGTCCCCCGTGAAAGACCACCTCCCCAAGCTGACATCTATCCAGCGCTCATTGGGGCTAATCGGCTCTGACTACGCCTCGCCATCATGCCATCAAGTGCGGTTCCTCAAATACCTTCATGAAATGCCACCACGACATTCCTCTGAGCCATCAGTCTCCAAACCCGATCAGCAAAGGAAATGAGGAGAGTCTGGCAGGACTTGTTTCCACGGACCCTATGATGGCTTATAAGGACCCCCGCCACTTCCTTTTCTAGGTGCCATCCCCATACTAATAAACTTTAGAATGGATTTTGTCAGAAATTAGGCCAAATTCACCGGGCGGTAGTCAGAAAGGGTCACCTTCACCTTTAGAAAATGGGGACATTTCTCTATCTTTGCTTCTGTTATGCTTCTCCCAATTTCTATGATTTTTGAAAGTGTTTGTTTTTTCAACAGTCTGGGAAGTCAATCAATCAACATTAAAAAAAAACAACACCCTTACCTTCTGTCTTAGAATCAATACTACGTAATGGTTCCAAGGCAGAAAGGCAGTAAGGGCTAGGCAATGGGGGTTAAGTGACTTATCCATGTAGGAAGAGTCTGAGGTCAGATTTGAACCCAGGATCTCCCTGGCTCTCAACCCAATGAGTCACATAACTGCTCCCTTCAACCAACATTTATTAAATATCTACTATGTGCCCTACTCCGCTAAGCACTGAAGATACAAAGAGAGGCCAAAAACAGTCTCTGCCCTCAAGGAGCTCACGGTCTAATGGGGGAGACAACAGTAAACAACTCTGTACAAACTATAAATAGAACGAATGGGAAATAATCTACAGAAGGAAGACACCAGAATTAAGGGGGACATAAAGAAAAGCTTCCTGCAGAAGGTGGGATGTTATCTGGGACCTGAAGGAAGCCAGAGAAACCAGGAGATGCAGATGAGCAGGGAGAGCCCTGCAGACATGGGTGATGGCCAGTGGAAAATGCCTGGAGTAAGAAAATGGGGTGTCTTGTTAAAAAAATAGCAAGGAGGCACATGTCACCAGATAAGACAGTATATGGGGGTGAGTGAAGTTGAAGAACACCGAAAAGGCAGGAGGGAAATGGGTTATGAAGAGCTTTGAACACTAAATAGAAGATTGTATATTTGTTCCTGGAGGCAATAGGGAACCACTGGAGCTTATTGAATAGGGGGGTGACATGGCCAGCCCTGCCCTTCTGGAAGATGACTTGGCCTAAACTCCTTGAGGACAGCTATGGTTTTTCACTTCCTTTTGTCTTATTTTGCCATCTGCTTACTTCTCTTGAGTTTCTATTCTTTATAAACCACTTTTATACTGTATTTCCCAGTCTGCAATCAGCCTGCCAGGGGGATACACGATATAATAAAGGTTAAGAACCCTTTTTTTAAATTTTAGGACTTTTGACGCTTGCAATATAGAATTGTACCACTTCTTTTTTATTCATCCTCAGTTATCTTCCCTTGTTCCCACATTCTGAATATGTCTTTGGAAAAGAAAAGTTGTAAATGAATTCCCTAAACATCCACATCAGTCTTTTTTTTTTTTTAATGCTTACCTTTTTTCTTAGTATTAATTCCAAGACAGAAGAGCAGTAAGGACTAGGCAATTGGGGTTAAGTGACTTGCCCAGGGTCACACAGCTAGGAAGTATCTGAGACCAGATCAGAGACATCAGGATTTATCTAGGCAGCTCCCCCTTGTCTTTGTCACTGGAAATATCTGCATTTATGTCCAGAGAGCAGCACCCTTCTCCTGAACTGGCTTCCCCTCTAGAATCTTATGCCACATGGTCTCCTCTTTTTTGCTGAACTCTTAAAATACTCTCTGAAAATTTAGGGTATGCATCAGACTTCCATTCTTTATCTATTACAAATTCTAAGATGATAATGGAGACTTATTCCAGGGTTGCCATGATCTCTACTTCAATCAAAATGGATAACAATTTAATAGACATTTACTCTGTATCTACTAGGTGTTATGTATTGGAGATATGGTGATAAAGATGAAGCGGCCCCAGCCTTTGAGGAGCTTTCTATAATTTACTCGGAAGAATAAGACATAGATTCCAATAAGCAGAATATAAGGAAGATGGGAAAATAACAACAATACTTTTCTTGTTGTTCAGTCATTATAGTCACGTCTGACTCTTCATGACCCCACTTGGGGTTTTCTTGGCAAAGATACTAGAGTGGTTTGCCATTTCCCTTTCCAGCTCATTTTACAAGATGGAGAAATGGAAGCAAAAAGGTTAAGTAACTTGCCCAAAGTCACACAGTACATGTCTGAAGTGAAATTTGAACTTGGGTCTTTCTGACATCAGGCCTGGTGCTCTATCCACTGAGCCATCTAGGTGCCCTAACAACAACAGCTAGCATTTAAAAGAGTGCCTCAAGTTTTCAAAGCACTTTTCAAATATTATCTCATTTGATCCTCAGAGTAACCCAAAGAGGAAGATGCTATTATTATCCCAAATTTATATATGAGGAAACTAAGGGAGGCAGAGGTTAAATGACTTGTTCAGGGTCACACAGCCAGAATGAGTTCAAGGACTTGGGTCTTCCTGGATCCATGTTTGGTACTGTGACAGAGGCTGGCACTAAAGAAAAAGTTCCAGGTTGAAGAGTGTGTGAAACTGATCACCCCGATGGGGGAGGGGCCCAGGAGTTTGGAATCTGGAGGAGGAGAAGATTCTGGCTGGTAGAGGAGTTGGGCTCTCAGTCTTGAGAAGCTGAAGGGAGAGGGTGAAAAAAGACTTTCTCCTGAGGGTTACCCACTTTTCCTGCTGGTGACTGGAAATCCTTCCCCTCAACATTTCCCAATTAAAGGGACTTTCTGAAGAGAAACCTGAGCAGACTTTACCTCAGCTCCTGTTGCCCAGGGGTGAGTCAACCTGACTTTCTCTCAGGGGGCTCAGGCTGTCAAGGCCTCAGTTCCCCCCAAACTCAAGGAGGGAGGAAAAGGGTTTTAGATAGAGACAGGGACTCTCTTTTTCCCACATTCCTTTCCCATTCTTCCCTGCTTATCTATTCCCCAAGCTGAGTGTGAGTGAACAGATCAAGGGGAGAACCTTTGGTCTTGAGTAGTGGGGAGGGGGGACAAGAGGGACAAGAGCAAATTGGGGAGAGCAACTTTAGCTAAGGAGGGAAGGCAAAAGTTCAAACCCCCTCTCCTCTCTCTGAACCAACCCTAAACATCAGCTGTCTCCCCTAAACCCCACTTTGAGAAGGGGGAGTCTCCTCTCTTTCCCCCTCTCTATACTAAAAGTCTTAACCTCTCGGGTACAACTTAACCTCCCCATTATAATACAGTACTCGATTACTATACCACTTATCTGCTTCTGAAAGATGAATTAATGACTAAAGGAACTATGGAAAATCTGGCAGAAGTGGTGATACTTTATGGTAATCTTTTAGGAAGTCAAATATTCTGAGAGGTGGTGATAAGATATATATATATATATATCCATCAGATATAGGGCTGGGGATGGGGAGGAAGCCCCCAGGGATAAAGATAGAATACTGAGTTCAGGGAAAGGCTAATGGAGTAACTTCGCTAGAGTTCATGAGGTGGAAGAACATGAAATAAGGCTGGAAAGCTGAGTGAGAGCCAAGGAATTGGTTCTGAATCCTGTGACTGGAAAGAAGAATCGACTTTGTTCTTTTACCTCACTGAATGTTTTCATTGGGCATAAGGAGATAATTCATGGAGCCAGAGAGATTGGAAAAGTAGTTTTTATGATAATCTTGCCATAGAACAGTGCTTACCCCTTCCCTCTTAGTTTTAGTGAGTTCTCATTTACAATGGGCAGAAGTCATGTGAAAGAATAAAGGTGATATTATTTACATAGTGCAGTCTCCTCTGCTTGACTCCCATTCTCCTCCCTCCAGCCCTGTGATCTGGACTTCCAGAAAAAAGGGAGTGATTGGTGACCATAGATCACATGGAGAGACACCATTACCAGGATTTCCAGAAGCCTCAGCATCATGAGAAGAGATTTCAAGCCTATAGCAGAGACAGCAAAGGGGGAAACCACTGTTGCTGGGAGACCTGTGAAGACTGCTAATTACTGTGAACTCTGTTTAACCAGTGAGCTGGAGAACTTGTTTTCACTTTTTTAGTCATGGAACCCAAGCTCACTATGTTCTACAGTTTTCCTATTTTAGTCTAGAATCCTGAGACAGGGAGCAAACACCCTCCTTCCTTTACCTTTTTTTTTAAAGCCCTTACCTTCCATCTTAGAATCAATATTATGTATTGGTTCCAAGGCAGAAGAGTGGTAAGGGCTAGGCAATGGGGGTTAAGTGACTTGCCTAGGGTCACACAACTGGGAAGTGTCTGAGGCCAGATTTGAACCTAGGACCTCCCATCTCTAGGCATGACTCTCAATCCACTGAGCTACCCAGCTGTCCCCTTCCTTTACCTTTTCTAAAAACCATCTGTGCGTGCGCGTGTGCATGTGCGTGTGTGTATGTGTGTGTGTGTCTGTGCTCATGCAAGTGCGTGATTGGGATCATCTCTTTGGAAGGGGAAAAAAGGAGACAAATGTTTAGAAATGTCTCCAAAGAGGAATGGTTGGTCTAGTTCTTTTTCAATTTATTCTATTCCAAATATCTGTCAAACTATTTTATCATAGCATGCTAAATCTCTATAGTAATGCTACGAGCACTGAACAGAAAGAGTAAAAGATATGATGGAGGTGGGGGCTCAGGGCTATATATAGACAACAGATTTCCAGTTTTACCACTTTGACCAATATTCTATTGCATCCTCTAGATTAATTTTGGACCTGGATAATGAAAGGTTAATTAAATCTGCTTGTAGAAGATGGGGAGGAGAGGGGAGAGGGCAGTCTAGATGTTTGTAGGTTGAGTGTCATCTGGGGATACTGCAATATCTTAAGAAAGGACCACTCACATGCACAGAAAGAGTAACTGACAAAGCTGGAATGGTAAGCAATTACTCTATTTCACCCCTTTTCTGGACAATTAAGACAGTGACATGTTGCCATTCTGCTGGCTTAAGAAAGGAAGTACTCAACCATACAAAGTGCCTCATCACAAAGAAGCCAGTATCCCGGAAACCTATAGATAAGGGAAACCTTTGATGAGGGGAATCATTTGGTCAGAAAATCATTTTGGCCACTATGTGGAATGATAGACTGGTTAAGGGAAGACACTAGATGAGGGTTGGAGGCTATTACGGTAGTCTAGTTATAAGAGTAGTATTGAAACCATTCCATCCTATTTTAGTTTTGATACCTTAATTTTCAATCAGTTACTCATAGGTCTTAGACTAAATGCTAGAAATCGATCAATCGATAAGCATTTATTAAGCCCTGACTACATGCTAGGAACTCTGATAAATACTAGAAATACAAAGAAAGACAAAACATAGTTCCTCCCCTAAAGGAGCTCATGTTCTAATGAGAGTAAAAAACCACAATTCTTTATAAGCAGGACTTATTGAGGAAAAACGAAACATAATCTCTAAGGAAAAGTATTAGCATTAAAAGGCGCCCAGAAAGACTTCTTGAAGACCATGGGATTTTACTGAATCTTGATGGAGCAAAGAAAGCCAGAAGGTGGAGACAGAAGAGAAACCATTTCAGGCATAGGAAACAGCCACTGAAAATGCATGGAATCTGGAGATACATTGTCTTGTTCAAGGAACAGCAAGGGGGCCGGTGTGACACTGCCCTACAGAATATGTGGAGGGGAGTCAAAAGGATGAGAAGAAAGGTAGGAAGGGTCCAAGTTACGAAGGTCTTTTTTTTTCAAGTTTTGGAAATCTTTATTTCATTAATTTAGAATATTTTCTCCTGGTTACAAGATTCATGTCCTTTCTCTCCCCTCATGCCACCCCCCTCCCATAGCCAATGCACAATTCCACTGGGTTTTACATGTGTCCTTGATCAGGACCTATTTCCATATTATTGATATTTGCACTTGGGTGATCATTTAGAGTCTACATCCCCAATCATATCCCCATCAACCCACGTTGTTTTTCTTCATAAAGCAGTTGTTTTTCTTCTGTTTCTACTCCCATAGTTTTTCCTCTGAATGTGGATAACATTCTTTCTCACAATTATGAAGATCTTTAAAAGCCACACAGAGGATTTTTTATTTGATATTGGATGTAATAGGGAGCCACCAGAGTTTAATGAACAGGGACAGAGGGAGGAGGTAATATGGTCAGCCCCAAACTTTGGGAAGATTGCTTTGTCAGCTAGCTGAGTGTAGGATGGACCATATGGAAAAGGTAGAAACTTAAGGCAAGGGGACCAATCTGGTTACTACAATAATCCAGACCTTTAAATGGAACAGAATTGACAGAATGATATTACACAAGAATCTTATTCAGATAGAGTGAGGAAACTTGTGGTTTTCTGGGATGCCCCTTGAGGAGAGAAAGGAGAGGCTTCAGCTTCAGGCTTGGCCAGTTCTCTTTTTCTTCTCTGTCTTTGGGCAGAGGAGACCCTTTCAAGTTTCAAAGGAGTCCAACGATGCTGGACTTCTCACACTCCCTGTAGATAGCCCCAGATCAGCTGAGAGTAATGTACATCAAGAGTCAAGGACATTTGGGGAAGCTAAGTGGCACAGTGGATGGAGAGCCAGACCTAGAGAGGGGAGATCTTGGGTTAAAATCTAGCCCCAGATACTTCCTAACGGTGTGACCCTGAGCAAGTCACTTAATTCCCATCGCCTAGTCTTCACTGCTTTTCTGTCTTAGAACCAATACACAGTACAGATTCTAAGCAGAAGGTAAGGGTTTAAAAAAAAAAGAGTCAAGGGCATTTGGACCCAGATTTACCATGGGGAACTTTTTGAGTACCACATGAGTGAGGGAAAAGTCTACCAGCAACTAGGAACTGTGAGATACCTATTTGCCACGTTTGCTATTTCAGTTTGAGTCCATTTTCCCCGAGACTCTATAGACTTGAGAGATAATGTGCTCCAGATTTTTTTTTTTGGCAGGGGAGGATGGGGGGAACATTTTGTACCAGCTGTTCTTATTGTTTCACATTAGTACATACACCTTTTGGAAAAACTATTTAAGACTAGATGATTAAATGCTTCTCAACTGATAATCTTAGCAGAGAAACACATGAGTGGGGGCTTAAACTGCTGGCATTAGAGAATCACCCATGATCCCTTAGAACCCTGATGAGTGGATGTAGCCAATCTCTAGGGACCCACCTTATCAATGGGAATGGGAGTTGAGATAATTGCATGGGCTATGTAGGAAAGGGACTTCAGCAGATATTTCTATAGCTGAGATTTCTCCATCACTGTGCTTCCACCTCAGTTTTGGAATCTCCTTATAGACCTCATCACCTGCTTCCTCCTGGCCAGTCTGTAGTATAGTATCACCACAACATTCTATGTCTCCTCTACTGCATCCTTGGTATATCACCAAAAAATGATGCTCTCCATCACGTTTCTCTCCTCTAGTGCATGTAGCACATATTCTCAACACACTGTGTCCTACAGCAGGAAAGATTTTTGTTAATCTATTCTTTTTGAATAAGCAATTACTATTTCCTCCTCTCTGATATGAGAAGTTATTTGTAGGAAGGAAAAGGAAATATTGAAGAGGCAGCTGATGGCCTTGATCATAAAGTGATGAACCTAGAGTCAAAAAGACTTGAGTTCAAATCCAACCCCAAATACTTATTAGCTGTGCAATTTTAGGCAAGTCATTTGACATCTGTTTGCCTCAGTTTCCTCAACTGTAAAATGGGGTTAATAATTGTATCCACTTCCCAGGGTTGTTGAAAGGATCAAATGAAGTCATTTTTTTTAAAATGCTTACCTTCCATCTTGGAGTCAATACTTTGTATTGGCTCCAAGGCAGAAGAGTGGTAAGGGCTAGGCAATGGGGGTCAAGTGACTTGCCCAGGGTCACACTGTTAGGAAATGACTGAGGCCAGATTTGAACCTAGGACTTCCCATCTCTAGGCCTGGCTCTCAATCCACTGAGCTACCTAGCTGCCCCCTATGAAGTCATTTAAAAAAAAATAATAAAAACCCTTACCTTCTGTCATGGAATCAATACTGTATATTGGTTCCAAGGCAGAAAAGTGTTAGGTAATATTAGGTTAGTTAAAAAAAAAAAGGGTTAGGTAATGAGAGTTAAGTGACTTTCCCAGGGTCACACAGCTAGGAAGTGTCTCAGGCCAGATTTGAACCCAGGACCTCCAATCTTTAGGCCTGACTCTCAATCCACTGAGCTACCTAGCTGGCCCCTGAAGTCATATTTGTAAATAGCACTTTGTGAAGTGTCTGGCACAGAGTAAGCACTATATAAATGCCAGCTATTATTATGAAAATATAAATGAAATAAACCAATTTCAAAAGGAGAAATTAGTGAACTGCCTCATAAAAAGTAACAAAAACTAAATAGTTTACTCCCTTTCCCTTAAAGGCACCATGATGTATTAGAAGGAAGAGTCTTACTTCTGCCATTTAATAGTCATGAAATCCTGGATGAGTTACTGAAGTGTCCTCATTTGTATGTTGGGAAACCATTAAGATTGGGGCTGGCCAGAATACAAACAGAAAAGAAAACAATGCTTTTCCTGATGGAAGGTATGCATTAAAAAGTCAAGCATGTGAACTCTGCCAATTTTACTTCGTTTCAAGTACACCCTGAACAAGGAGGATCTTGAGAACAAAGTTTCCCTTTTTATATTGGTTGTTGTCACCATAGCTCCTGTGCATCTGTGGGTCAGAGGTCCTGAAATGTGTTTTGGGTCCATAGGCTTACAAGCAGTCCCATAATAGAAGTCACAAGAAATTTCCTGAACTGGAAACAAGATAGTTGTCTAGGATCATGGACTTTGGATCAGCACCAGGCAAAGGCTGTTAAAAGAACGGATTACATCTTAGCCTGTGCCATTATGCTGACTCTTGCCAGCTGCCCTGGCTCAGTGAGCTGTGGTGGATCATTGTTTCTGCATCCACTAAGAGAATTCAGGTTTCTCTTGGGGATTGGGGTAGCTGGGGGTACAGTGGCTTTCTAGCCAATGCATCTAAATAGATGGAAGCAGAAGATTTTGGCTAGCATTGAGCTAGTGCTTTAAAGGTTTGCAGTATTTTACAGATGTTTTCTCTTTCAATCCAATAGATGTCCCTGAAGAGCTGAATCTCAGCAGAAGTCAGAAGAGAGCAACCTAGTGACCATTCATCCTCAGAGATAATATTACACCTAGCAAAGAAAATGAAACATCACCAGAGGGTAACTGTAACTCTGCAGTGTTAGAGGGGCAAATCGCTCTGGTCACACACACAGTGCCCTTCTCTCTCTCTCTCTCTCCCTCTCTCTCTCTTTCTCTCTCTCTCTCCCTCCCTCCCTCCTGCTTCCTTCCTTCCTTCCTTCCTTCCTTCCTTCCTTCCTTCCTTCCTTCCTTCCTTCCTTCCTTCCTTCCTTCCTTCCTTCCTTCATTCCGTTTTAAACTGTTACCTTCTGTCTTAGAATCAATATTGTGTATTGGTTTCACAGCAGAAGAGTGGTAAGGGCTAAGCAGTGGGGATTAACTTGCCCAGGGTCACACAGCTAGGAAGTGTTTGAGTCCAGATTTGATATTTGAATTTTCTATATGATCTCATTCATCCCCACTGAGTTGGGCAAGCCTGGTGACCCAGGGAGAGTATATCTCCCACATATGCATGAGTGACATTTTCTTGTCATCTTATTTGCTATATTGCTTAGGTGTCTTTTGCTTTAAGCTAATGTGTCCTTTGGCTGGCAGATGTAAATGTAAATCAAAACTGGGAGCTCACAAAGGATGGGTTTAAGGGGGCTGCTAACCCCCCTGTCATCATGACTCTTACCTAGGAGGGGCACCCTGGTGCTATATACAGAAGCAGAGAGCATGCTAGCTGCCCATCCACTTCACCAGGTAGATCAAATGAGATAATGGATGGGAAAGTGCTTTGTAAACCAAAAAGTGGTAAGCACAGGTAAGGATTATTATGATAACCCATCCAACTTCAGCTCTAGACAAGCTTATCAGTGTACATACCATCTGGCCCCTCTTTCTGCAAAATGCCCATCTCCGCCTAGAATGATCATCCATTCCCATCACTTCTTTCAAGATTGACTGGGGGGTGCTTTGGTAGAAGTTTAACAACCTGCTCTGTGAAAATGGCAAGATACATCTTTCTCTTCACCAATTTTCCTACATCTAGACTGATATCAGCACAGCAATAAATCAAACTCTGATTTGTAGTTTGCCAGTTTCCAGGGTGTAAATGCTCAAACTGAACATTTTACAATCAGTTCTGAGGAGTGGATACAGATTGGTCACAGCATACCTTGGATTTACTCCCACAACCGATTCATCCTTCATATCACAAATGACTGATGGGAGGGTTTTTGCTTACCAAAATACAGCACCAAAGCAATCAGGCTTTGCCCCCTGATAAACATAATAAAGTTATGATCTGAGGCTAGGTGGGTGGAAACCACCGATCTTGCCTCCTTTGGTTATCTTTTGTCCAAGATCAAATTCATTTGCAGCTAAGCCAGAGAGGATCCTGGGTATTGTTACATAAGAAGGGCAAACCATAAATTAGGTAGTTATCTATAGTAGAAGGTTCTGATCTCTAGCTCAGATGGAGGTGACTGAAAAGGACATAATCTTAGCCTAGGGGTACTCTGCCTGGCCTTTGATATCTGGGTGTGGTGGCTATGACAGATGGTAGCCCAGTCTTCTCCTGAAAGAGGTCCCAGTCACATCATAATATTTTATCAGACTAATTGAAGGCCCGGCTGATCTTATACATATATACATACACTAACATAGAAATACAGATAGACAGATAGATGTACAGACAGGTAGGTAGATAGGTAAGTGAACCAACAGATGGACAGACAGACAGATAGATAGAAAGATAGATAGAAGATGGATAGAAAGACAGGTAGAAAGATAGATACATTGGTAGATATAGATAGATAGATAGGTAGGAGATGGATAGATGGATGGATGGATGAACAACGAACAGACGGAGAGATAGATGGGTAGATAGATAGACAGATAGACTGGTAGATTGATAGATAGATAGATTGATATCCTACCTATCCATCCCCATATATAAGTTGTGGTTAAGTCATTTCAATAGAATCTGACTCTTCATGTCTGCATTTGGGGTTTTCTTGGTAAAGATACTGGGGTGGTTTGCCATTTCCTTTTCCAGCTCATTTTACAGATAAGAAACTGAGACAAACAGGGTTTAAAGTGTCTGAGGACAGATTTGAACTCAGGAGGATGACTGTAGGTCCAACACATTCACTGCACCACCAGTACACATGCGCGCGCACACACACACACACACATATATATATATACATAAATGTGTATAAATATATGCATGTATGCCTTAGGTTTATGAAGGGAATGTTCTATCCCAAATCTCCTTATTATTTGTTATTACTTTGAACTATTTGTATCCCCCCAAATGAACAACTGCTACTGTTTTAAGTCAATATGGGCCCATTCAACATTTTAAATCTGGGATAGCTTTTCATGTGACAGGAAGGTGTCCTAGATATTCTTATGTTCCTGTGCTCCAAAGGGTCAGTAATCCAACCCCCTCATTTTACAAAGGACGCTAAGAGTAAGAGGTGACCTGCCCATGATCACAAAGGTAGCAAGTGGCAGAACTGGGATTTATGCTTGGGTGTCCTTGACTTCAGGTCCAACACTATCCCCTGCATAGATCATTTCATCTCACTCAAAGGCCCCCATATCCCAGAATTTCTTTCTAATAACAGGTCCCAAGTTTCAAGTAGAAATCCTTTTAGTCTTCCCCTGCATCCATTATCCTGCACTCTCCCCTCAATTCTCCTTCCCCAAATTCCCCAAATTCCAGCCTGTCAGTTCAGTGAGGGAGGTCAGGACCGGGGGCTCTGTACAAACAGGAAGGCGCTCTGAGCTTCTTCAGTGAAAAGACAAGAGCAGACATCATCAATTTATTCAGGGCATCCTGGGTTTTTTTGAGGGGCTTTTTATTAAAGAGTAGCTTTACAAGGGAACTAGCCTAGGGCTGTGCATGCTAGATGTTCAGCCAGGATATATGCATTTTGACTGATAAAGTTTCTTGGCTAAGATAATTAAAATGTGAATCACAGCTGAGTCACTAGACAGAGAAAATGGTCAATGAGCAGCTCCCATTTCCTCCCTCCTTTCGAGTCTTTCTTTCCGATGAGTCAGCAAAAGTCACAATCCAAATATGAGAGGAGAAGAAGGGAGGAAGGGCCTAGGAGAGCAGGAGGAACTAACAGAAATGAGTTCATTCTTATAATATTTCTAGAAACTGCTCCCCACTAATTCCACAAAACTTATTTCTGTTCATTGTCCAAGAACCAATACGCCACATATTCTAATGTTCTCTTTTTTTAGAGAGAGCTAAATCTGTAAAACTGCCTTTGAATTGCATTGTTTTCTCCCTGCTCCATCACTGCAAATGATAACTGCTTCTGTCCCTACCTGAAACAGCTGCAAAATTCTGCCCTTTCCGTTCTGCCCTTCCCCATCTGCACAGCATCTCAAGCTTTTCTGGGAGTTCGGGAAGCTCTCTGCCAGCCAATGACCTTCTCCAGAAGAAGAATGGAAAAATAAATAAGTTACCAAAATTTGCATAACCCCCTAAAGTAGTTCTTTCCTCCCAACAACCCTTCGAGATAGGCTGGGTACACAGATAATTCCTATTTTACAGCAGAAGAAGCAGAGTGAGAGAGGGAAAATAACTTGTCCAGGGTAGCAGATAATAATTGTTCGGCTTTGGAGTCAAACTATCTCCTGCCTTCCAGGCCAGTATTATCTCAGCTGAACCACACTTCTACAGGAAGTAGAAGTGCTGAACCTGGGAAATAAAGGGGTTAGATGGAGGAGAAAAGTAGTGACCTAGGATTCCCCAAATGATGACCCCAGGAGAGGCGCTTGCTGATAACTGTGAGGCTCTAGGGGGAATAAAGGGCATGTCCATTATTGGGTTTCATATCCCACAATGCTTGGGGTGGAAAGGTCATTTGGGGGGGTAGTTTATTTACTTTTAAAAAAATATTATTCCATGGTTACATGGTTCATTTTCTTCTCCCCCTTTCTTCCTTCCCCACTCTTGGAGCCAACAAGCAATTCCACTGGGTTGTAGAAATGTTATAATACCTGTTTCCATATTATTCATATTTGCAATAAAGCAATGAAAGATCATTTTTCAATGGAAGAAATTATCTGTGCTACATTTCCCAGAAGGCTGTAGGTACATAAGCCTATTGTTCTATCATGTCTGACTCTTTGTGACCCCATGGACCATTTATTCTTGGCAAAGATACTGGAATGGTTTGACATTTCCTTCTCTAATGGATTAAGGCAAACAGAGGTTAAATGACTTGCCCAGGGTCACACAGCTAGCAATAAGTATCTCAGGCCAGATCTGAACTCAGATTTTTCACTCCAAGTCCAGTGCTCTATCCACTGAGCCACCTAGCTGCCTCCTACATGAGCCAACAGCATGGTGATTTCATTAGGAGAGAATTCATGTTGGTCAGGAATGGTCTATAAGGAAAATGTGTCTGTGTGTGTGTGTTACCATGAATGAAAAACATGGATTAGAGATATAAATGGGTGGCCATGAGAGGGAAAAGAGACATGAGTAGAAGTGGGAAGGGCAAGAAGAAGAGTGCCAGTCAGTGTGGGGACACCAAAGATGACCAAGAGGAGTGGACCCTGACAATTCTCAAGCTTCGTTAGACTCCTAGGAAAGAAACTCCAAGTGGAAGATAGTATTATGTCCTAACCTTTTACCACTGTGACTTTCAAAGTGACTGTGTCTTCCCCTCCACTTCTAAATTGGGGGATCAGAGGGATTAAGTGAAATTTGAAAATCATCCCACTGAAGGTGGAGGGATGACATCCCTTTGCATATGGGTGCTGAGAATATTTTATTATATGATTCTCTCATTTGTTCTTTTTTAATGAAATGCTTTTTGCTATTAGATTTCCAAGTCTCTGGTATGGTCTAGCAATAGAGAATGTAGATTGGATTTGTGCTGTGAGTCATATAAATGATGCCTGCCAAACAGCCACATTGAACCTGGAAACAGCAAAGGCATGCTACAATCCCAGGGAATCACTGGAGATTAGAAAGAAGCCAGGAATTCCTGCTTCAGCTCCTGAGCCATCCATCCCCTGCACTGAATTAGAAGGCTCTGCACACAGCATGAATGAGATAGCTTCCCGCGGGAAGCTGTATGCTGCGGCCATTTAAGCCCAGGCTAGGTCCTAGTCGGGAAAACAGCTGCAGTCACCACCAGCTGCCTCTTTGTAACAGGAAGGAGAAGGGACACAGGAAATTAGGGTGTGTCAGTATCCTTCTATAGCATCCTCTACGCTCTATAACATATGACAAGGTAATCACGGTTACTCACAGTAATACTCAAGGGACAAGGTGGTTGTATCCATTGCAATTTGAAGAACAGAGCCACAGATTCACAGGAAAAAAAAGACACCTTGTATCTAATACAATTCCTGCCTGAACAGGAATTTTCCCCACTTCACCCATTATCGAGTCTCCGCTTGAATATAGCAATGAGGAGACCACTAACTTCCAAGGAAGCCCTTATCACTTATGATCAAATCCCACAGCCCAGAAAGGTTTTTTTGTTTTGTTTTGTTTTGTTTTGTTTTGTTTTAGTATTGAGGAAAAAGAATGCCTTTGCAACTTCAGTCCAGTGCTCTGAGCTTTGCCCTCAGGAGGCTAAGTAGAGCACCACTAGGCTGGGTTTTGAAAAGAAGATGCTCTTCCCTTTCTCATTACAGTGATTTTCCCATCAGCCCAGAGGGAATCCAAATATTGAAGCCTTAGGAAGGAAGGGTACTTTAATCTAGGACAATTTAAGAAGTTTGGAGCCACCTAATCTGGAACTAAGTAGATTATTTTTATGCATCCTTTAATGGTCTTACCTTCTATTATCTTTAAATTTGAATATTCTCTCTTCTCTTATGGATAAAGCCTAGAAAGCACATCTTGGGCTCTGGAGTGTATGGAGATAGGATTGAAGAGAAAGAAATGAATGCTAGATAGGCTTCCCTGGACTGTTGAAAGAGAAGGAACTGGTGCCCTGTGAAAGTGTCTGTAAGTCAGTGAAGGCACAAGTTCCTGGACTACATCCTGAGATCCTTTACAAAACTCCATAAGTCTTCACTGACGATTTTGGAAGACTCCCAGAAGATGGAGTTTGGGGCAACAAGTCACAATAAGAGGTCGCAGATTGGGGCAGCCACTCTAAACACTTATCCCACTCTCAGAAAAGAAATAATGAAGATGAAAATTCATTGAGTTCCACTAGGGCTCTGTTGCTCATGAGAGACTTCCAGACCCCCATTTTCTTTCCTTCAGCCTCCATTTCACCTAGGATTCTCATTCTCTCTCTCTCTCTCTCTCTCTCTCTCTCTCTCTCTCTCTCTCTCTCTCTCTCTCTCTCTCTCTGTCTGTCTCTTGTTATTCAGTTGTGTCCAACTCCTGGTAACCACATTTGAGGGTTCTCTGGACAAAACCATTGGAGTGGTTTGCCTTTTCCTTCTCCAGATCATTTTATAGACAAGGAACTGAGAAAAACACGGTTAAGTGACTTGCTTGGAGTTGTATAGCTAGTAAGTGTCTGAGGTGAGATTTGAACTCAGAATGAGTTCTTCCTGATTTCAGGTCTGGTGCTCTATTTACTGCCACCTAGACTGCTTTGTTTCTTTCTCTCTCACTCACTCACTCACTCACACACACACACACACACACACACACACACACACACACACATACACACACACACATATATGTAGGTAGGTGTATAGGCATATATTGACACCCACATGCATACATGGGTGTATATGTATGTATATGTGCATATATATGTATGTATATCTATATATCTATATTTTTTACAGAAAGGAAAGTTGAGATATAGAGTAAGTCCAGATCCCAGGCTTTTATAATTGTCTAAAATTCTTAACAGTTACCATCTAATGATTACACCTAATTTTCCTGCTTTAGATACCTTTGACTTCTTTCTCTCCTTCATTCCCTCTATTGAGTCAATCTTCAAGTCTTGTCAATGGATCCACCATGGATCTCATACAACTGCACTTTCACCTCCATTTCTATTGCCGCCATCCTAGCTCAGACCCTCATCATCCCAAGCTTGGATCATAACACCTTCCCTGGTTCTAGTTTCTCTGTTCTTCATTCCTACCTACACACTGCTACTCCTACATGACATCACTTCATCAGCTCATTTCTCTGTTGCAATGACTCTTTATTTCTTGCCATGTCGAAATGACCCTGTCTGACTTTCAGGGTCCACCATATTGTGTCCCCCCCAACCTACCTGTTTAGACCTTGCTATTCCTCAACATTTATTGTCTATTGAAGTCAAGCCTTTCTGCTCAATGAAACTGGAGTACTCCATATTTGTTTCTGAGCCTCTGCCTTTGCCTTCATCCTTCCCCAAGAATAACCTCTTCATTTTTTAAACTTTTTTCTGGTTTCAAAAACAATTTCTTTAGCATAGGGATTATTTGAATGTTGCTAGAATTTGTTTGTGAAGCTATCTCATATTTGTCCCTTTTTATGGGGAAGTGAATTAGTTTGTTTCATTTTTCCTTTTGAAATTGGGTTGTTTAGGTTATATGTTTTATAATAATAATAATAATAGCTAATAATAGGTAACATTTATGTAGCACTTATTATGTGCCAGGCACTGTATTAAGCTCTTTAGAATTATCACCTCATTTGATCTTCACTACATCCTTAGGAGGTAGCTGCTATTATTATCCCCACTTTACAGATAAGGAAACTGGGGCAAACAGAAGTTAAATGACTTGCCCAGGGCCACACAGCTAAAAAGTGTCTGAGGCCAGATTTGTTCCTGACTCCAAGCCTGGTGTTTGACCCATTGTACCACTCCATTGCCCCTCTATGGTCAATCTGGGCATTTAATATTTTCTCTGAATATTCACTCATTTCTTTTATAATCTCAGTTTTGGTGGCATGCAAACATACACGATAATCTCTGATAATTTCCTTTCCCTTTTTTCTGCATTCATTCTAAGATGCTGATTTTCCCTTTCTCATTGCTGATTTTTCTCCCTTGGAAAAAAATTGGCTAATTGCTTTACAAATGTTTGGTTATACTCATCCTTCTCTGCAGCTCCTTTTAATTCTATCTGCCCTTCAAAGATTCAATTCACATTTAATCTCCTCCATGAAGAAGACCTACCTGCCTACCATACTCAATCTAAGACCACAGACAAGCTTTGATTTCTCTGTGACTCCACTTTCTCATCAGTAAAATGGGGATAATAATATTTGCCCTACCTACCTCAAAGGACTATTATTCCTGACTCCCTTTAAGAACTCCTCCAGGTAACATTTCCAGGTCTGCTCAACATCTAGTGCCTCCACTTCTAAGATTATCTTCCATTTACTCTGTATTTTTCTTGTATGTGTGTTGTTGTTGACTCATTTTTCCATCATGTTCAACTCTTGGTGACCTCATTTGGGTTTTTCTTGGCAAAGACATTGGAGTAGTTTGCCAATTCCTCCTCCAGCTCATTTTACAGATGGAGAAGTTGAGGCAAATGGGGTTAGGTGACTTGCCTAGGGTCACAGAGCTAGTAAGTGTCTGAGTTCAGATTTGAATTTAGATCTTCCTGAGTCCAGGCCCAGCTCTATGTACCACACCATCTAGCTGCCCATATCGTGTATGTACTGCTTTATATATGTTTTGTGTGTGCATACACATATGGTTTATATATATTGTTATATATATGTCACTTGAATATAAGCTCTCTGAGGACAGGGATTGGTTGGGTTTGTTTGTCTGTTAGTTCTTTTTCATTTTCTTTGTGGCACTTAAATGCTTACTGATTGTTGAAATATTTAAGCATTTTAGTAACAATTCTAGAGTTATTATTTTGCCCAGGGTGACCATTCCACAGACTAGAGAGAACCTCAAACCTTTCGTTTTGGGGGCAATTCTGAAGGAAATCACTCTCATCCTTCCTATCCCCTCCTCCCCCACTCCTCATCCCATTCCAACTCCCTCTCCTGTTCTGAGCTTCTATTTCCCTCCTCCCCAGCATCCCACCAGCCTGTGCTGCTTAGTCACACACAGCACATTACACCCTTCCTTTCACCTGCCCTCCCAACGCAGTCAGTTCCAGTGGCCCAGATTCAAAAATCGAGGTGGAGAATGCTCTGATCTGGATGGCTGGAATTACTATTTCCCTTCCCTTTTGAAATGTCCTTCATTCACAGGGACACAAGTAGGAAGAGAAGGGAACTCACGGGAACCACCCAGCATTGGGATTGATACAGAACCATCAATCCCTCAAAATGGCAGCATTTCTATTCCTCAATCCCCATTCTATGCCCTAGGAGATAGCCTGAGTATAAGGATTCCCTTCTCCACTGGACAGAGTTGGGATACTGAGACCTATAGTCTTGCTCAAGGTTACACTGTGAAACAAGATCTTAGCATCATAGGATTTGTAACCAAAAAGGGACCTTCCAGGTAATTTAATTAAATTCCTCATTTTATAGAAGAAGAAGCTGAGTCCTATGGAAAATAGCTGATTTGCCTGAAGTCATAAAGTATTTGTGGAGCCAGGGATTCAAACCCAGATCCTCTGACTTCAAATCTGGGGTTCTGTGGGGGAACCCAGTGGTTTCGCCTCCTCACCTATGCTTTAGAGCTCTGATGAGACTATTCTAAAGTAAGACCACTGAGGACACTCATCAGAGTAAGGGTCAGAGGAAAAGGGAATGATTGACCATATCATCCCCAATATCCCTGACTTGGTCATTTAAGCCAATCCTAAATACTTGTTTTGTGGTAACACATTACATGAGGGCTCCAGATATTTCTAGAAGTGTGCCAATATTAAAAAAATCTAAATACAAAGTAGACATAAATATTAGGGCAGTTAGGTGGCACAGTGGATAGAGTGCCAGAACTAGAGTCAGAAAGACGCTCACTAGCTGGGAGACTCTAGAAAAGCCACTTAACCCTGCCTGCCTCAGTTTCCTCATCTGTCAAGCTGGAGACAACTTCAGGATATTTGCCAAGAAAACCCCAAATGGGGTCACAAAGAATCAGATATGACTGAAAAATGACCAAATAGTTACAAACATAAATTATAAGTTATAAGGGTCTAGGGTCAGCATCGTGAAATCAAACCAATGACAGGCTATTACAACTCCCAAAAGGTTGGGTGTCACAGCTGTATGGGAGAGACTAGGGCGGGGGAGCCAGATGGCCAGTGGGCAGATCACTCTCATGAGCCAGCTCAGTCAGCCACGCCACCTGGGGACAGGTATGTTGGAGACGAAGAGAGAGGAGCTGACAGATGCCTCCCACTGGCTCCTGCTATTTTTAATAACAAGATTAGCAATGCAGCTACCTAGGCCATTTGATGCCTTTAAATAATATTGTCAGGTGTGTATTTATAGGAACCCTAATGTGAACAAACCTTCTCCTGAGAAAGCCGTAAGTGAGAAGTAGCCTGCACCGCCCTGCCAAAGGAAGGAAAATGGCAAGCGCAGAAAAGGAGGGCAGACTTTAGACATGTAGTAAACTGGAACATGCCCAGTGGACCTCTGAGCCTCTTCTGAGGAGCTGGGGTCTGCTTACTTCTTCTGAGCCCTTTCCTTACCATCTGAAAAGATCCGTACACACTTTACAGACATGTACAGAAAATACCTAAAGCTTCCTGGGTGTTTTCGGCTCCAAAGTTCTTTCCAGGCATAATAAGGTAGCGACTACCCAGAGACTATTCAATCATTGCTGAGAGACAGCCAGCCTTGACTGAGCTGCAGGGACAGGGTTAAGAGAGAGGTCTGTTTCTGGGCTTCTTCCTCTCATCAGCTCTGCTGTGCCTTTCATTTCTCTTACACCCATCACAATTCTCTCTTTATTAAGTCCAGAACTGTCTCCTGCTTCCTGCCTCTGCCAAGTCCTCCCTCCCTCCCTTCCTCCAGGAAGTCCATTTATATATGGCAGAATTGGGAAGGAGAGGGAAGATGATCTGATTCCCATACTACGAGTGACAGCCTCAATCCAACCTTAATCCAGCCTCCAGCTACAAATCAGGCTTCTAAATGCTTTTGAAGAGGAGGAAGAGGCAAAACGGTAAGGAGCAATACCCGGGCTACGAAAAACTCCCAGGGCAAGCCCAAAAGGTGCACTCAAATGTCAGCACTTGCTCTGGGACAGCCCAGGGCAAAGGATCTCTGGCTCTTTCATGGGGTGTCAAAAAATTCTCAAAAGAGTATTTTTATGGAAGGGGCTGGGTTAATATCATAAAATGGTGTATTCTGGCTCCCCAAGGGATGGAAATCATAGCTGTGGAAAAGTCTGGTGGGATAGGGGGCAGCTGGTTGGTGAGCCCAAACCAGTGATCTTATTACTCAAATTAACTTTTTTTTTTAAACCCTTACCTTCCATCTTGGAATCATTACTGGGTATTGGTTCTAAGGCAGAAGAGTGGTAAGGGCTAGGCAATGGGGGTTAAGTGACTTGCCCAGGGTCACATAGCTGAGAAGTGTCTGAAGCCAGATTTGAACCTGGGACCTCCCGTCTCTAGGCCTGGCTCTCAATCCACTGAGCTACCCAGCTGTCCCCCTCCCCCAAATTAACTTTTTGAGAAAAATCCAGTTATGAAGAAACCTCAGGGAAAGACTTCAAAAGCCCTAAGAATATGGGTGGACACCCACAGGACTCCACTCCAAGGATGCTAGGTGCCTCATGGAAGGGGGATGCTTAGAGCCAGAGTACGGGCAGGACAGATAGAGGTGGCCATCTGGGAGATTCCTATTTTAACCATTTATTCTTTCTCCCTAGGTGCTAAGCTCAATTGGTTTTTTTCTCTATTGAAGACATAAAAGTGCTGCCAATACCTAAGAGTATCCCCTTAAGTAGAGCCTTGTGAGTGGGCTAAGGATTTGATCAGGATGGGGGCACAGGGAAGCCACCTCATCATTTCCCACTGGAATGTTTTCCTGGATTTCCTAATTGTTTCCAGAAACTCATCTTCCTGCAAAGTCACATCAACTCTCAAATGTATATATTCCCTATCTGGGGGTCCCCTCCCTCCCTCTAATTGGGGAAGAGGGAAAGGGTGATCATCAGAGAGCGCCTGTCAGGCGGATCTCTTCAAAGGATCTTTAGAGGATCTCTTCCAAGAGGTACCCAGAGCAGCCATCTCATTATTTCCTTCCCAGGAATGACCACTGAGTTGGGTAACCTGCCTCACTCTAATTTCCTGCTGTCATCTTTCATTCAATTGTGGGCTCTTTGAGGCCATATTTTACCACATTTTGTAACCCCAGCATTCAGTACTGGGACCTGGAACATAGTAGGAGCTTAATAATGCTGCCTGCCTGCCTCACGGAATGTGGCTCCAGTGGAAATCTTGTTTTTTTTTTTTTTAATATTTTATTTGATCATTTCCAAGCATTATTCATTCAAGACAAAGATCATTTTCTTTTCCTCCCCCCCACCCCCCATAGCCGACGCGTAAATCCACTGGGCATTACATGTTTTCTTGATTTGAACCTAATGCTATGTTGATAATATTTGCATTAGGGTGTTCATTTAGAGTCTCTCCTCTGTCATGTCCCCTCAACCGCTTTATTCAGGCAGTTGCTTTTCCTCGGTGTTTTTACTCCCACAGTTTATCCTCTGCTTATGAATGGTGTCCAGTGGAAATCTTGTGTTCCATTTCTTTCCGAGAGGAAACTTATGAGGTATTGTGATTAACGACCTGTTTCTGGGCTTCTGTGAGTTCTTTGTGTCTTTTGCATTTTCTGTGTGAAATAAGGCTGTTTCCTTTGAGATGTGCATTTGTTACCTTAAGTGCTTATAGGAGAGCTAGGTTCCCTTGTCCCCCATATTAGGATAAATCTGGACACATATTTAGAGTAGGAGAGGAATGCGTCAAAGAGAATATAATTCTATTAGGATGGCCCCTGGGATTGGAATCTGTCTGTGGGAAACCAAAGCTTGGGGAGGTGGGGTGGTGGTCCTGGGTCCTGGATGAAATCTACAGAGAAAGATGACCTATGTTTTGCTCCTGCCTCCTCAGATGATGAGCACAATGAATGCCCTCAAGAAATACAGAGTATTAGTTGATATTGGTAATCACACCATGCCTGGCACATTAAATAGTCCCAGGTCAATTTTAGCTATTGTTCATATTTTAGGACATGTGTAGGTGTTTTGAGATCAAGTGTGCTGAGGAATTCTTCCACGTGCCACTCAATTCTCTGGGTCATTTCAGAGAGCTGGACAACTTTGAGAGGACCCTGAGAAAACTATGGGTCATAATGAGCCCAAACGCTAATTTGCTCTCTAAACATTCTCAACGATGGGGACGGATCGCTGGTTATTTCCGTGTGTGTTAATGTGGCATGAACCCCTTAAATATTAATTCTCAAAATAATATTTTAAGGGGTTAATGACACAAAATGGCATATTTGGGCTCCCCAAAGGATGGAAATCACAGCTCTTTGGAAAAGTCTGGGGGGGCAGAGAGCAGATGGTTAGTGAACCCAAACCCGTGATGTTCTCCTTTCAAACATAAGCCTGTAGAAATCAGAGGCCTCACTTGGGATTTTCACAGGTTCCTTCTGAATAGGGCCCAGACCCCATTGGAGGTCACTAATGGTGAAGAGCCCTTCTCCCTGCATTGAGGTCCATGAGTAAAAATGTCCTCTGATGGGGAACTGGCTTACCCCACTGCCAGGAAACCTCCCAAAGGAGATTCTGACGTTAAGCGTGCCAGGCCACAGCTATTCTAGGATGTGCTCAATCTGATACGAGATTGTTCTATCAAGGTGCCAGGAGTTGGTGAGGGCTGCCTAGGGAGGGAGGGATATAAAGCCAATGGCAGGGGGATGCCTGTGAAGCCTCCTTCACAAGCTATGCCTGAGTGCAGACTTGTAGGATGAGGGGTGAGGAATAGGTGGGAGTTGGTTGGGAGGGGAGGAGGAAGATCGTGAGGTTTATTACAATATATTTTTATAACTCGGGAGATGAAAATAGACATGCCGACTCCATACAGCACACTATTCCATCTCGATGACATATCATGCCAGTGGGTGCCTTTCCATTCACCACATCTCCATGGCAACAGGCCATTTCTCATTCACACCATCTCCACGGTTACCTTCCTTGGCTCATTCATAACTGTTGTCATGGCGACTGGCTCATTGATACAATCTTTGCTCTTTAGAAACTAGGGTTCCTGGATGAATCAATAGGATGGGGAGGCCAAGGGTGAGGACTAATGGCTCGGAATCTAACAAGAGCAAAAAGATGGTAAGGGAAGATGCTTAAACATATTAAAGGCCGATGTCTGTTTATCTTACCCATGTGGGAAAATCTCCAGCCTTGTCAATACTATACTTGCATGAGATGAAGTTATTTTTTTTAAACTCTTACTTTCCATCTTAGAATCTCTGAAGCATCTGAAACCAGATTTGAACCTAGGACTTCCCATCTCTGAGCCTGGTTTTCAATCCACCAAGACACCTAGATGTCCCCAAAATGCAGGTATAATATGAAAATGTGCTTCTACCAGTTTCAGTGATATAAGAATGACTAAGATGGAGGGGATTATGCTCAGTTTGTGATCCACACTGGCATATAACTCCTGTCAAGATCCTTGACTTAACTCTCCTGACTCAGTGGCAAACAGACCCTGGAGTGAATACAGTGAGGAAGGATGTGAGGCATCCAAGCAAAGGTTCCTGATATTAGTACAAAACACTCCCAGACTTATTCAACCTTGGCATATATATCTAGTGTTCCAAATTTAGACTGGAAGAGTGGAACCCCAAATTTTCTAGTGGGAAGAGAGGAGCCCCAAATCTTCTAGAAGGAACTGCAGAGCCCCAAATCTTCTAGTGGGAAGAGAGGAGTCCCAAATCTTCTAGTGGGAAGAGAGGAGCCCCAAATCTTCTAGAGGGAACTGCAGAGCCCCAAATCTTTCAGTCAGAAAAATGGAGCTCCAAATCTTTTAGTCGGTAGAATGGAATTTCAAATCTTCTAGAAGGAAGAGAGGAATCCCAAATCTTCTAGTCAGAAGAATGGAGCTCCAAATCTTCTAGTCAGAAGAGTGGAACCTCAAATTTTCTAATCTAATAATAAGGTAGACCAGCCGATTGATGTTTAAACAAAAGTGGATTGGAATGGAGGAAAGAGAAAAGTCTTTTTTCTTTTAATATATTTTTCTTTATTTTGTTAAATGTTTCCATCTCTATCATTTTTCTCATGACCTCAAAGACTGTGTTTCTATAACTTCATATTTACCTTTAAGAAAGCAACTCCTAGATCCAGAGATTTGAAACTACAAAGATGACTCAACCTCAGCCTCATCCCCCCATTCCTTAGCCCTATTTGCTTCGATTCCTTACACAGAGCTACTTCTCTGCTGAAGCTCTAATCTTTTTTGCTCATGGTGAGGCTGGGCAAATCACAGGAGGTGGGAGCCAGAAGGGCCCTCAGAACAAGCTTCATTTCACCAAGGAGCAGACAGAAGAGAAGACAGATGAAGTGATTCCCCTAAAAACCCCAAAGGTATCAAGCAGTAGAAACAGGAGTTGAACCATCACCCTAAAGCACTACCTGGATGCAGGAGGGAGGAGACTCCCATTTGTCCAGGTCAGAAAGAAGCTCAAACCTCTAAGGTATTTGGCACCAACCCAGGCTGCCAATCTGTCAGCTCTCATCCAGGGCTAAAGGGAAACGTGTCACATTAACTATCCACAGACCCATTCAGTCACTTTGCAGTGTCCTGTCCCTCAGGGTCCCTTTCACATCACTGGGCAAGAGCAAGCAAGAGCCAGGGCTGCTGTCACTCCCTCTGAAGCTTCTGGGTGCAGGAAGCAATGGAGACAGCAGGAGTTGCTAAGAACATTGAGAAATGGGACAGGTACCAGAAAATGGAAAACAGTCAAGTGGATCCCATTTTGCGTTAGTGAAGGAGTGAGATCTCCCAGGCTCTCTGCTGCTACTCTCAGTTCATTTAGCCCTGACATGCTGCCTTGTCTTGGATGTTAATAACTCACTCTCCAGGGGCACACGAGCTGGCTGGCTTTTCATAAACTTGGAATTTAAGAGGTAGAAAAAACCTTAGAGCAAGCCTTCTTTTGTGTCTGGACCCCTTTGGCAGTCATTCTGGTGAAGCCCATGGATCTCTTTTCCAAAGAATGCTTTCAAATCCATTAAGTAAAATATATAGGTTTGTAAAAGGAACCAATTCTGTTGAAATATGGTTATCAAAATATTTTTTAGAAAACAAGTTCATGACCCTGAGGTTAAGAACTCTTCCTGCCTTAGAGATGAAAGTTCCTCATTTTTCACAATGAAGAACTGAAACTTGGAGAGACGTGAGTTGGCCAATGAGAAAGTGACGGGACCTGAGTTCTAATCCAGCCTCAGACACTCACTAGCTGTGTGATCCTGGGTAAGTCACTTAACCCTGTTTGCCTTAGTTTCCTCATCTGTCAAATGAGCTGGGGAAGGAAATGGAAGAACCACTCCAGTATCTTTGCCAAGAAATCCCCACATGGGGTCATAAAGATTTAGACATGACTGAACAACACTGTGCTAGGTGGTGGGGATGCAAAGAGAAAAGAGAACCATGATTCTTTTTATATTCAATCTGTATGTTCCATCAGAGATCATAGACCTAAATCTGGATGGGACATTAGAAGTTATCAATATGTACTGCCTTGTTAGAAGGTAAGCTTCTTGAGGACATGGATGGTCTCATTTTTATATTAGTGTCCCACTGCCTAGAAGAGGGTCTGGCATAGAGGAGACATTTAATTAATGCTTGATTAATTAATTCATTGTGAATTTGGAGATATTCCCCATCTGCTGATCTGCTTCTGATTCAGTCTCTGACTAGCCATGTGATCATGATCAAATCTTCCCTGGGACCATTTCCTCATTGGTAAAATGAAGGTGTGAGGGAGGAAATGTTGGTGTCCCCAGGTAAGCATTTGTTCAGCTGTTAGGTCTGTTAGCAGCCAAAGATCTCAGGTGATCTATGGGACATCAGGGGCCTCTTAGAGAGGAAGGCTTCCTCGAATCACAAAACCAGAATTGAAGGCTGCTTGGAGATCATTTAGTACAACCCATCCTTGAATTAATTCCAGGAGGAACTCCCTGCACAATCCTCCGCCATGGCCAAAATCTAGTCCGCCCCCTTCCCCTCCCAGTCTGAATTCACTGCTCTAACCTCTTGGGGTAGCCCATTCCACTTTGGGGAAGCTCTAATTATTCTAAAGCGTTCCCTTCCCACCAGCCTAAATAGGTCTATTTACAATTTTCCACCTTGTTCTGCCCTCTGGGGCCAAGGTAAACAAGGGTCATCGCTCTTTCACATGAGGTTCCTCCAAATTCTTGAAGACAGCTGTCACAACTCCCCTAAATCTTCTCTTCTTCCCTCCAGGCTCAATGTCCCCATTTTCTTGTGCAGCAACGTGGTCTCTGGTCCTCTCTCCATTCTGATCACCCTCTAGTTTGTCAGTGTTCTTCAAACTTATTACCCCATTATGTCTCCCTGTTCAGAGATTTCTGAATTCTGACTGTCATTCAACCAGCACAGTTAGAATAACATGGAGCTCACCTGTGAGCACTATTCCTCGCCTCCCTGAAGCATCTCCTCCCTGAAGGATCAGGAAAAGGTGACCCCGAAGGTCCCTTTTTGGGGGACGTTTATGGCTGCTGTGATTAGAAATCTGCACTGACTAAAACCAGCAGCAGCCCAAATGGGCTGCCTGGTAGGTGGCTGACTAAAGATGCTCATGCTTTTTCCATTTTGGGTCCAAATCTTCTCATTTCTGCTTCCACAATCTCTCTCTCCATTACACAGCCACCCCCATTCCCCCCACCCCCAGTTCAAGCCATTATCATAAATGAATGAATAGATAAGCACTTAGTAAGGAACTACTGTGTGTCAAGCAATGTGCCAAGGACACAGGATAAAAAGAGGGGAAAAAAGGACAGTCCTTGATTTCAAGTAGGACACACTCTAATTGAGGGAGACAATACATACCAGAGAGTTCCGCTGTAGGGAAGATGGCAAGGCCCAGCACACACACACACACACACACACACACACACACATATACATGTGTATATATATGTACATACATATATTAAAATATAAACATATTTATATATAAACATAAATATCATTTATATGCATATATAACATATAAATATGTAATTTATATTTATATATGAATATATAAATTATATATAAATGTATACAAATATAAAAATAAAAGTAAATATATTTTAAGTTTAAAATCTATTTATACATGTGTGTATGTGTGTGTTTATTTGCTGTTGTTCAATCATCAGCTGTGATCCAATACTTCATTACCCTATGGACCAAAACTATATTCATGGCTTGATTTGGTTTAAACAATTTTTTAAAATCCTTACCTTCTGTTTTAGGATCAATACTGTATATTGGTTCCAAGGTAGAAGAGCGGTAAGGACTAGGCAAACAAGATTTAGTGACTTGCCCAGTGTCACACAGCTAGGAAGCATCTGTAACCACATTTGAACCCAGGTCCTCCTGTCTCCAGGCTTGGCTCTCAATCCACTGAGCTGTCTTGTTGCCACTTTCCGTTGGGCTTTCTTGGCAAGGATATCAGAGTGGTTTGCCATCTCCTTCTTCAGTGGATCCTTTTGTCGGGCCATCAGAGGTTGACTTGCCCTGGGTCACATTATAGGAAGTGCCTGAAGCTAGATTTGAACTCAGATCTTTCTGATTCTAGGTCCAGCACTCTGTACTCTATCCACTGACCTATTTAGCTACCTTTAAGTGATCTGACCAAGATCAGGCAGCTAAGAAGCATCTGAAGTCCAGTGTTCCTAACCAGTAAGTCATAACTGCTTTTATACACAGATACACACACTATATGTGTGTGTGTGTATGTATATGTATACATATATAAAACATACATAAACTCATGTATAATATGTTGTCTCCCCTAAAGGAATATAACTTCCATGAGGGTAAGGATTGCTTTATTTTGTCCTTTTTATCTCTAAAGCCTAGCATTGTACATAGCACTTAGTAGGCACTCAATAAATGTTTGTGGATTGATTGTCATCAATACTGTCAATAACATTTCCCCTTTGCTTGCCCGGCATTCTTTGTTATTTTAATGCCTTCTATCAAAGGCAAATTGACTTACAGAGCCCCCATGACCTATCTCCTACTGTATTTCCTCACCTCTGCCTTCTTTTTGCCTGTATTTCTTCACCCCACACATTCTCTTCTGTTTTCCCTTTCTTGCTCCCTCATCAGAATCAGAATTTCAGAGTAGGAAGGGCCCTCAGAGATCATCTAGTTTAATCTGTACCTGAAAAAAGAGTCATCTCTACATCGTACGCAGGAAGTGATGATACTGACCCTCTGGAAGACCTGTAGCCAAGGGGACCCCACCATAGCCCAGGGGAGTCCACTTTGTTCTTGCATGCCTCTAGAAGTTACCAATCACTTTCCAACATCAAACCCAAAGTTGTCTCTTTGCCACTTCTATGCACTATTCTGGATTCAGCCCTCTGTGGCCAAAGAACACAAATCGAATCTCTTTTGCCACAGAACAGCCTTCCAAATTCCTCTCTGCCCATCCCTCCTCCATCACTCCCTTCTTTCTTCCAAGCTAAACATTCCTCTTCCTTCAGATGATTCCTATGTGACATGAACAGCTTGCTTTCCTCTGGAAACTCATAAATACTCTCTCTAAAATATGGTGGCCAGAACTGAACACAATATTCTAGTTGTGTGATTATTCTCATCTCCTTGAGGGCTCCTCTTCTCTGCCTCAATTCACATGGTGTTATGAACAGATACGCTCTTTGTATTGAAAACATAACCTAGAACACTTATTAATAGAACCATGGCTCATTAACCTCCCTGAATCTCAGTTTCCTTGTCTGTAAACTGGGGATAATGATGTCTGAATAACTACCTTATTGGATAACTGTAAGGATCTAATCAAGTAGTATAGAGAAGGCATTTTATTTAATTTTTAGCCTTCTCTATTTCTTTGGTTTTCTCTCTTCCCTATCATTCAGCTTTACGCCTGGTGCTTTCTCCCTTCTCCCCCACACTCCTGTTCTCTGTCCATTCTTCCTCTTCCTTCCATACTATTATTCATGCACTAAACAACACACCTTTGAAACACTCCTCCTCCACTCCCCCTCAGTCTCTCTTCCTCTAGCTTCCTCTTTAGCCACTAAAATTAGCTCTTCCTATCATCTTTGTCCCCAGAGCTCCTGTCCTGGATTCTTTCTGGGCTCACAGCTGCCTGCATTTGTGTCTTAAATACTACATTATGCTTCTTTGCCATAGTTATTAAAAAAAAACAGCAGCAACTACTAGGGACATTTTTGAGATACTGAGGCGATTCATCTCTCTCTCTCTCTCTCTCTCTCTCTATATATATATATATATATATATACATATATATATAGTATATCAATTCCACTTATATCTCCAAATAGTTCTAACTTTAGGGGAAAAACCTTAAAAAGAATTTATATCCCAATTAATTTGTTGTTTATCATTTTAATTTGGTTCCTTGGAAGGAAAACTATGGCAAATCTAGGCAGCATACCAAAAAGCAGAGGCACCACCTTGCTGACAAAGGTCAGGATAATCAAAACTACATTTTTTTCTAGTAGCAATATATGGCTGTGAGAGTTGGACTATAAGGAAATTTGAGGACCACAGAATTGGTGCTTTAAAACTATGGGGCTGGAGAAGGCTTTGGGGAGTCTCTTGGACAGCAAGGAGATCAAATCAGTAAATACTTTAAGAAATTAATTTATTCTATTCACTGGAAGAACATATAATGAAGCTGAAGCTTAAATAATTTGGTCACATAATGAGAAGACAACTCATTGGAAAAGACTGATTTTGGGAGGAAAAAAAGACCCTGATATTGAAGGCAAAAGGAAATGAGAATGAAAGAGGATGAGATGGATAAATAGTGTCATGGAAACAATGAACATGAACTTGGATAGATGTAAAGAAATAGTGGTGGATAGAAGGGCCTGGTATGCTGTGGTTCATGGAGTCATGACTAAATGACTGACCAATGACAAGGAATATCCCCCCACAATCATGTAGAAATCCAGTGATCTGCTGGGCAAAAGCTGAAGAGTGAAATGAAAAGAATGACAAGATATCCGAGGCAGAAGAAACCAGAGAGATGGCTGTTTAGTACAATCCATATCCGAATCCCATCTATAATATACTTACCAGGGAGTCATCTGGGATTTGTTTACAAAGCAAAGGGAAAACTCGTTTTTGTCCTTAGCAGCCCACTCCACTATTGTATGACTAATTATTAGATTTTTTTCCTGACATAAAGTCTAAATCTTCTTAAATTCTGCCCTCTGAGTTTAAGCAAAATAAGTGCAATCCCTTTTCTACATGATAGGTCTTTAGGTACCTGAAGGCAACTATCATGTCCCATCCTCAGCCTCTTTCCAACCCTGTTTCTTGAGCTAGGCATATAACAGGATCTGGAGGTCTTCATCTTGCAGTACCTTCCTAAAATGTCGTGCTCAAACCTAATACAGTGCTCTACTGGGGTCTGACCAGGTACAAGCCAGTTTTTTTAACCCAAGTGTAAGACCTTACTTAGTCAGGTTTTTTCTTTTTCTGTCTGACTCTTCATGACCCCATTTGGGGTTTTCTTGGCAAAGATCCTGAAGTGGTTTGCCATTTTTTCCCCAACTCATTTGACAGATGAGGAAACTAAGGCAAACAGGATTAACCTAGGGTCACACAGATAGTAATTGTCTGAGGTCAAATTTGAACTCAGGAAAATGAGTCCTCCTGACTTCAGAAACCAGCACTTTATCCAATGCATTACTTAGCTGTCCCTAAGACCTTATACTTATCCCTACTTAATTTCATCTTATTCGATTCATTCAGATGTTTTAGACTGGCAGGATCTTTTATACTTCCAACCTTGTTATCCCATGTATTGGTTTTTCCTCCCAGCTTTGTTGACACTTGCAAATCTGATAAGCATGTCACCCACATTTCTTTTCAAATCATTGATAAACATGGTAAATGGCACATACCAGACCCAGATTCCTGGGGCATTTGCTTGGAGACCCCTTGCCAAGTTGACATCGAACTATGAACAATTACTTTTGAGTCTAACCATTCAACCAATTTTGAATCCATCTTAGTTGTTCTGTTAGCTAGTCTCCCACCCTTTTTCATGACAAAAGTTTAAGTTTATCAAATACCTGGCTAAAATGTAGGCATACTATACCATCAGCATTCTCCTGACCTACCAGTATTGCAACTGGAAGTAAAAGAAAAGAAAAGGGAAATGAAGATAGTCTGGTATAACCTATTCTTGATGGAGCCATGCTGGATTATAACTGGCATCATTTTTCTTTTTCTAGATGCTCATTTGCCATCTCTTTAAATATCCATTCTAGATTTTTCCCAGGGACTGAAGTCAAGCTTCCTGAGCTATAGGTGACAGATTCTATTATCATCTCTTTTTTTGAAAATCTAGTTGACATTTATTCTTCTCCAGTTCTGCAGCACCTCTAGAATTCTCCATTATTTGATGGAAGACAGAATTCTCCATTATCTTTCAACTATAATTGACAGCTCAGCAATCACATTTGCCAGTTCTTTCATTACCCAAGGCTGTAGTTCATCCAGAGCAGGTGATTGGAATTGATCAAGGCAGCCAGATCCTTACCTCTCTTGTGTATCAACTCCCTGTTAACCATTTTTGTTCTATCATTTCCAGGGCAAAGGTGATTCTCTTTAGCAGAGAAAATAGAAGCAATAGAAGAGCTGAGCAGCTCTGTTTTCTCTCTGTTGTTAGGTATCATTGTCCTATCCAATATCACTTTAAAAAACACCATGCTATCATTAATGATACAAGTGAGCCTTGCTGTCTCTGGGGTTATGGATAAGACACTCTCCAACCTACCAGTGTTGATGGACCAACAAAGTCTCTATTTCTCAGAAGACATTTCCTGTGATTTTCAACATCCCACTGGAAACAAAAAACAAACTACAAATACTAATAAAGAATCTAGTTTAATCCAATGCAACAAACACTGATGGAACCCACACTACCTGCAAATCCATCTACAATACAACTATATTAAAAATGAAGGTTCCACAGTCTTCTGCAGTTTCTAGAGACATAGGATCAAATGAAGAGAGTGGAGTTCATCTTCATCTTACCACTTTTCCCTATAACTATTACTTTATCCTTTCTGCATTTGGGGGGTGGGACTTAGGCAAATCAGCCAGATGGATAGAAACTCATGTGTGGCCCTGTGATCCCCTTAGCCACCAAGAGTTCTTTGCAGGGCACCTTCTTTAGGGTACCTAACTTCCATATTGCCTTTCCAGAAAATGGAAGCCTACCTGGACTGGACAAGAAACCTCCCAATCCAGCTGCTCCTAAATATGTTTTCTGTTTCCTTGGGATCATTCATTTTTTTAGAAGAAAAGGGGTAATATAAGAATCCACCATTCTTCTGATTGTCTCTGAGTCTTTCTTTCTTCTTGCTCCCATAAACTCTCAAGAAATGACTTGATGCTCTTGGATCATAGGATTTTACAGAAATTAGGTGAAGTTAAGCTTAAGGTTTCATGGGTAGTAAGTAGCAGGACCCTATACAATGTCTCTGAACTTCAACTCCTAACTGCATAATGGCAAGAAGAAGGGCTCTGACATGGAGAAGATATGTTACCACCAAGAAATCAAAATGGGCAAGTGCCATATGAAGAGTTTCAATGACTTCTCCAGAGCTACCCTCTCACTATTACTCACTAGCAACTCCCACAAGCCAGGATTGGAAGAATGGCAGAACCAGAAACGGCAACAAAAGAAGGAGAAAAATAGGCAAGGAAGAAGGAAGAAAGAAAATAGGAAAGAGCATGAAAAAAGAAATCAAGTATCTCAAAGAAGCTGTTATCTGCCATTTAACAAGACAGAGCTTTTGGATGTCTAAAGTCAAATTTGTAGGCAACTTTGATCAAGAGAGGCTGACATTTCCAAAGGGAGAGATCAAAAGCTTCAGTTAAGGAAAGCCAGTTATTATCAAGCCCAACAGCACTGGGTCAGGGAAGCAGGTGAGCAGTTCTCTCTCTGTCTCTCTGTCTTTCTGTCTCTGTCTCTCTCTCCTTTGTGCGTGTTTCTCTCTGTGTCTGTTTTTTTCTTTCTCCTTTCTTTCTCTCCCCTGTCTGTCTCTGTCTCTCTTTCCCACTTGACCTCCCTCCTCTTTCCCTTCACCCCAACCCCTGTCTCTGATACTGATTGGCCCCAAAGTTTTAGAACTTGAACCAGGCAGACATGTTTGTTCTCAAAAGCCAAAGGCTGTCCCTAGAGAGGGCATCATACAAGTAGGGATTCAGAGAAGGAAGAACAAGCATTTATTAAGCACCTGCTATGTGCCAGGCACTGTGCTAAGCACTTTACAGATATTATCTCATAGGTACTTAATGAATGTAAGATTTGATTGAACCTTCATCATCAGGTATCTGTAAAATAAACTGCAGAACGAAATAGCAAACCATTCCAGTGTATTTGCCAAGAAAACCCCAAATAGGGTCATGAGGAGTCATATACAACCCCCCCCAAAATGACTGAATGATGACAATGGCTTCTAAGAGTGGAGGTAAGGAGGGAGTACATTCTAGGCAGAGGAGATGATCAGTGCACAGGCATAGAACTACATGATCACTAGGGGAATTTGTTTTGCTTAGCTGCAAATGTTTGTAACAGGGGTTTTCTTTTTCTTTCTTTTTCTCAGTGGGGCAAGATTAGGATGTAGGAAGGAGAGAAGGTGAGTTTTTATTGATTAACAAAAAACACCTAAAGAAAGGCTCAGGGCTGATATAGTATAAGGAACAGCAAGGAGTGGATTACAGAGGGCAAGGATGGCAGGGAGGGTGTGAGTTATGTATAATAAGGTTGGGGCCAAGTTATGAAGGGTTTTAGACCCCAACCAATTTCTACTCACTCATAGAGATAACGGGGGAATTATTGAAGCTTATTAAGTAGGGAAGTGATATGGTCAGACCTGTTCCATCTCCAATTCCTTCCACTAACAATTATCTTTTTATTTATTCAATACGACAAACGTTTATTAAGCTCTTACTTTGTAAAGAGCTCTTTGTTGGGTTCTGGTGGTTACAATCCTGTTGAGAGATTACATACTGAAATGTTTGTGTTTCCTGATGATTTTTAAATTCCTAGTAAAAAAAAGATCATTTTAGAGGTATTAGAGATTAAACTCAAACTCTCTACATCTTACCTTTCTCACAAATTTAGGTGACACGAATAGATAATCTCTAAGGTCTTTTCTAGCTGCCCCTGAAATATAAATTAAGCTAGAAATGCATAGGAAAGAAGAAAATGGTAATAGGGATAAAAAGATTACTTTAAGCTTAGAGAGAGGAAGGAAGGGATATGAGAAAGCTTCATGGAAAAGCTAATAGCTGAGACGGGCTTTGCAAAGTCACCTTCCATAAGCAGATCTGTTGGGAGGACCAGTTCATTACAGGTATCGGGGTATGAGTTAAAGCTCAGAGGTGATCTGATCTGGAAATGATGTGAAGAGGACCATGAACAATAAATTCCAGTTTGACAGGCATATGAGATAAGGCTAGAAAGGTAGGTTGAGCTCCTTGAATGATGCAAAGGCAGAGGAGTTAATACATTGTCCTATAAGTAATAAGGGGCTAATTTGTTTTCGCTTTGGTTTTTTTTTTGGGGGTGGGATAGGGCAAGGTGGATGATGTGACATGATAAGTAAGAGCTGTCTGGTGGGAAGGTGAAAAGCAAAGATATATGGGATGGATTGGGCAGCTTGGTCGCCCAGTGGATAGAGTTCAAATTTGGCCTCAGATATTTGCTAGTTGTGTGATCCTGGGCAAGTCACTTAACCTTGTTTCCCTCAGTTCCTCATCTGTAAAATAAGAGGAGAAGGAAATGGCAAACTACTCCAGTATCTTTGCCAAGAAAACCCCAAAATGGGGTCATGAAGAGTCGGACACGGCTGAAATGACTCAACAACAACAGGATGGATTAAGGAAGGGAGAAACTGGAGGCAGGAAGGAATTTCAATAATTCAAGTGAAAAACAAAGAGAGCCTAAACTAAGGCAATGTGGAATGGAAGCAGGTGGAAACTTTAGGAAGCATTTTTTGGAGGCAGAATCCATTGATTAGATATAGGAGCCGACATGGTACAAGGAAAAAAGATTTAAACTGGGTTTAAATCTCATCTCTGACAATTGTTCCCTATGTGATCTTGGCCAAGTCACCTTAACTTCCTCTTCAGTTTCCCTACCTATAAAATCGGAAGGTTGAATGGATGACCTATAAAATCGGAAGGTTGAATGGAGGTCCCTTATAGTTCTCAATCTAGAGTCCTATGAAATGAAGAAATGAAGCCTGAGGAACAGGGAAGATAGTGATTCAATCAGTCATTCAAAGTAGGAGATGGAATGTCTTATTTGGGGAAAGAAGGCAAGAAGAAAGGAAATAAACCTATTATGTGCCAGGCACTGTGTTAAGGGCTTGACTAATATTATAATGCTCATTTGATCCGAAGGTATTATCATTCCCATTTTACAGTTGAGGAAACTGATAAAGACAGAGATGAAGTGATTTGCCCAGGGCTACACAATGAATCAATGAAGTGAGGGTGGATTTGAACTCTGGTCTTTCAGAGTCTAGACTCAGCAGTTTGGAATGGGAAACAGGCAAGTGTGGCTAGAGCATAGAGCATGGGGTGGCATAGAGGAGCTAGGGGGAGAGCATAGTGGGGGAAGAATGTGTAATAAGCTTAGAAGGACAGCAGGAGCCAGACTCTGAAGGGCCCTAAGGACTAGATCGAGGTGTCTGTATTTTAATTTAAAGGCAAAGGGGGAACCACTGAAGCTTCTAGATCAGAGGAATGACATGGTCTGGGAGCATCAATTAGCAGCTGTATGAAGGAAGAAGTGAGGAAGAGGACCAGATGCAGGGATACTCACTAGAAGGCTGCGATCATAGGGTAGATGAGATGGGGGACTTCGGTATAAGCAGAGAGAAGGGGAGGCGGATGCATAAGGTAAAAAGGAAGGGGATCATGGTGACTTGGCATTAAACAAAGCCTGGGGAGGGATGCATGAGAGGGAAGAGTCAAGGATAGTTCAGACAGAACATGTCCAGGACTAGTCACTGTCTTATTATTCTTTTATATTGAATGTTCTATGTTTAATGTTTTATATATAAAGTTCTCTCTTTTATTTTCATATTCTGCAAACTTTCACAGGATAGAAGACAGGGGATAAAGTAACTGCCTTTTGTAGTTAAATGAAAATAACGGGAGGTAAGCTTGTCTTCTGCAGACTCTGGAAATACCTTCAGGCCAATTCTAATAATAGGCAAGAGGATGGGGGTGACATGGGCCTCGTCCTAGTCCCATGTGATTTTGATTTATTCCACTTAGGTCTCTATATTTTAGAAACTTCTTATTTCAGGTCACTTAGACATAATGAGGGTTGGATATGATGACATCTAGTAAAAACTCTGTTCTTAAGCTTTTACAGATCAATGTTATAACAAAGCAAATGGGATGATCTAATTTCAGTAAAGTTTTATTCACTAAATTCTCATCCTTGTTCATCACTGTTATCCTCATCATTTATTGAGTAGATTCAGATATATCTCTCTAATATATAAAAGAAATATTCTATGATAAATGACATTATTATTAATTATATTTAAATATGTAAGAAATAAAATGTTCTTATATATGATAGAAAATATTATATAAATAATATAAATATGTATAGCTCATATATTTATCTCAGGGGTCAATTAGTATCCTAATATTATTCTTTTATAGCAAATGTTCTATAGACTGCCAAGCAGGCATATAATGATAACAATAACTAGCATTTATATAGTGCCTATAGTTATTTTCCAGGCACCATAATAAGTGCTTTACAATTATTATCTCACCCTCATCCTACTTCCTGAATATACACATACAAATATATATAATCAAGCAAACCAAAGTCATATCTGTGCAATGGTTCTTTGTCAAGAGGTGAAGGAGCATCTTCATCATCAGATGTCAGCCTGGAAAGGATGGGAGATGTTCAAAAAAGAAAGCCTCAAGATATATGAGAAGTAATACTACCAAGGAGGAAATCTGATTTATCTAAGGAGACTAAAGTGGATAGATATATACAGAGCTCACCAATCAACTTTGATTAAAAAAATAAAGGAGATGGGGAAGAAAGGATTAGTGGGTGGAGAGCCAGACTGAGAGATGGGAGGTTCTGGATTCAAATCTGCCTGGATTAAAATATGATCCTGGGCAAGTCACTTAACTCCCATGGCCTAGCCCTTACCACTCTTCTGCCTTGGAACCAATACACAGTATTGATTCTATGATGGAAGATAAGGGTTTTAAAAAAATTAAAAAACAAAGGAGAATTAGAAATAAGATCAGGTAACAGAAAATGAATAGAAGAGTAAGATGTGTTATAAAAATAGAAATGCTGAAATTCAGACTAAAAACTAAGGACAATAAGAAGGTGTTGTTTTGTATTGTTGTTTTTCCTCCTTTGTCCTGGGAGAAAAAAAGAATAAAGAAGGGACAGGGCCTTTGCATAAGATGGATATCAGTTATGACTGATAATAGAGAAAAGTCAGAGCTGTTCAATTCATGTAAGTTTCTGCTTCCCCTTCCAAGAAAAATGACCTTTGTACTGGAAATGACAAAACAAAAATGACTAATAGGAAGTCGATATCCAAGATAAGTAAGACAGCAGTAAGAGAACACTTTGCTGCCCTTGATAAATTCAGGAAACTTGGACTAGATGAACTAAATGCTTAGGTCCTTGAAAAAACTGGTGGACCTGACTGCTGAGCTCTTGACATTGATCATTTAAAGATCTTAGAAATCGGGAAAGGTACCACAAGACTGAGGAAGGGAAAATGTTATCCTCATTTTCAAAAGAGGGAAGAGAAGAGAAATGCTAATTATAGGCCAGCAAATTTGACTTTGATTCTTGGAAAAATTCTAGAATGGACCATTAAAGAGATTGTTGGCAAATAGCTAGGAAGTGAAGTGGTCATTACAAAGAAGCAGCCTACTTTCATCAAGAATGTCTGTGCCAGACTAGCCTCATTATCTTATTTAGACAGTATTACTAAAAAGTAGATGAGGGGGATGCTGTGGATATAGCTTATCTAGGTTTTAGCAAAGTTTTTTTTGTTTTTTTTTTGTTTTTTTTTTTATAAAGTAACCTGTATAATTCTTGTGGAAAAGAAGAAAGATGTGGATTAGATGATAATACAATCAGTGGAATACTGCTGTGCCATATGAAATGATGAGCATGCTAATTAAAAAAAAACTTGGAAAGAACTACATGGGATAATGAACAGCGAAATGAATGAGACTAAGAGAACATTATATAGAGCTACAGAATTAGTACTTGAATAGCTTGTGAATGTCACCTCTGGAGAATGAACTGAAAAATGGAAACATGAAAGATATAATCTATATAAACTTATGTGGGGAGGGGAAAGAGGGATGGAAAAACTTGTAAATAAATTCTATTAATAAAAAAACCCAATCACAATTGATTGTAACTGATTGTCTCCTAACTGATTGGACGGCTAGGCTCAAACATTATTTGTGTTTGTTTTTTAAACCTTTATCTTCCATCTTAGAATCAATACTGTGTATTGGTTCCAAAGCAGAAAAAACAGTAAGGGTTAGGCAATGGAGATTAAGTGAATTGTTTAAGGTCATATGGCTAGGAAGTTTCTGAGGCCAGAATATAACCCAGGACATTCCATCTCTAGATCTGGCTCTCAATCCATTGAGCCTAAAGATTATCTGTTAATGGGGTCGATGTCAATTTAAGTTAGAGGTCTCCAGCAGGCAGTTAGGTGGTGTGATAGATAGATTGCTGGGCCTGGAGTCAAGAATAATCATCTTCCTGAGTTTAAATCTGGCCTCAGGTGCTTATTAGCTATATTACCTTGAGCAAGTCACTTCACCATGTTTGCCTCAGTTTCCTCATTTGCCAAATGAACTGGAGACAGAAATGGCAAATTACTCCAGTCTCTTTGCCAGGAAAACTCCAAATGGAGTCATGGAAAGTCACAGTACTAAAACAACTGAATAGCAACAAACACCTCAGGGATCTTGGCTTAGTATTTTACTGCTTAACATTTTTTATTAATGACTTAGTGACATACTCACCAAACTTACAAATGAGACATATCTAAGAGGAAAAACTAGCAGAGTGCATGACAGAGCCAGGATCCAACAAAATTTTAATAGGTTAGTTAGTACTGAGCAGGAGCTAATACAATGAACTCCAAAAGGGAAAAACATGAAGATTTGCATTTGGGTATCAAAAAATCAGCTTCACAAGTATGAGATGGTAGAGATGCAGTTAGAGGGTAGCTGTATGAAAAAGATCTGGGGGTTTAAATGGAAAGGAAGCTTAACATGAGTCAGCAGTGTGAGGTGGCAGCCCAAAAAGCTAACGCAATTAAGTGAGGCACAGCTTCCAGGAATAAGGTGATGATGGTTCCTCTGTCTGCTGCCTTCATTAGACCTTATATGGAAGTTCCCTCTTCAGCTGTGGGCATCCTGGTTTATGAAGGACACTGACAAATTGGAGACTGTCCAGAGGAGAACGACTAAGATAATGAAGAGACTTGTAGTTCAGGACCTATGGGGATTGATGGAAGAAATTGGGCATATTTAGCATGGAGAAAAGGAAACCTAGAAGGGATATGATAACTATCTTCCCATATTTGTAGAGCCATAATGTAAAAGAAGGGCAGCTAGGTGACACAGTAGATAGGGTGTTTGGCCTAGATTCAGAAAGACTCCCCTTCCTGAGATCAAATCCAGCCTCAGACACTTACTAGCTGTCTGACCCTGGGAAAGTCACTTAACCCTGTGCTCAGTTTTCTCATCTGTAAAAAAATAAGTTGGAGAAGGAGATCATAAACCACTCTTGTATCTTTGCCAAGAAAAATCCAAATGGGATCATGAAGAGTCAGTCAGACATAACTGAAAAACAACTGAACAACAAATGTAAAAGAGGGATTAGACTTCTAAGTCTCAGAGGGCAGAACTAGAAGTAGTCGACGGAAGTTGTAGGAAGGCAAATTTGAGCTGAATGTTAGAAAAACCTTCCTAAGGATCAAAACTGTTCAAAAGTAGAATGGGCTACCTTGAGAGGTTTCCCCTCTTTGGGGTTCTTCAAGCAAAGTCCTGATGACCAATTGTTAGGAAGGTTGCAGAAGGGATTCTTTGGTGCATTGGTCCAGTATTAGATGCCTGCTAAGGTCTCTCAAAATCCAGGACTCTTCCTAAATATGAATGCACTTTGATAGGAGTTCTGAAGTGTTTCAAAGTTGTCTTGCTTTCTGATGTAATCTTGACCCACCTTTATTATGGAAATCACATAATTGTGACTAAAAATATAAGAACACCAGTAATCCCTCCAAATATCACCCAATTATGTATTTATGTAATTTATACAAAGTATTCACAGATTATATCACTCAAAAAAATCTATAAGCTTCTTTTAATATATAGTGCAAACTTCCAAAAGTGCATCAAGGAAGACTAGAGACTAAAAACTTTGAACCTTAGGCAAAATCAGCTCAGGTGAGAGGACCAGTGGTGGGAGGGGAAAAGCTTAAAGAAGGGCATTTCTCTCCTATTTCTAAAGGCAGGCCAGATCAGAAGATGGGTGGAGGGAACAATTAGACATGGCATCTCTCTATCCCCTGTAGGGGGAGTGTCCAGCCCAGGGGATCAGCCCAGGATGGAATGGCATCTCTGATCCCATGTAGGCAAGAACAGGTCAATCCTGGAAACTAACACACATTAGACTTTCTTTACTTCTCATGTTTGTCTAGTATAATTTTTTTTTGTTGACACCAAGTAAAACATTTTTCACACTCTACTGACTCAATATTTCAGCTTTTGTGTTCAATTATTGATTATCAAGAATTCTGACATACTTTAACTTTCCAGAGTCCATCCTATTTCTTGCCATTAATCAAGCAATATGGTGCTCAATATTGCTTGTACTGGCTAGATATCAATGGAATCTTCTAAAGGCTTTGCAGATCTTCAATAGCTTCTCAAGCGACTTCTGCCATAGGGCTATTTGATGCTTATCCTTAAGAATGTTTCTATTTAGAGCCACTTTTCCTCCTATGGTTCCTTTCACAGCAGCAGTCATAGCAATAAAGATAGAGCTAGAGCTAGAGATGTTTACATTCTCTTGTGTGCAGGTCCTGAAATGTTTGTACATTTTGTCAAACGTGGTGAAAGAATGAATTCATTCATGATGGTTGTCATGGATAGTAGCTTTTAAAAATAATTCTGTTTTGGTCTATTTGTTGGATTCTTACTATGAAACTTATAAAGGGCTTTTCAAAATTCCATTCTAAGCATGCCCATCTCTTTTTTCAAAATCTTTGCAGACATAAATATTATATTTGCCATTTTTGTAAGTATTTTGTTTGGGCAGCTAGGTGGTGCAGTTGGGCAGCTAGGTGACACTGTGGATAGAACACTGAGCTTTGAATCAGATAGACTCATCTTCATGAGTTCAAATCCAATCTTAGACACTTTCTAGCTGTGTGACCCTAGGCAAGCTACTTAACTCTGTTTGCCTCAGTTTCTCACCTATTGAAGGAGCTAGAGAAGGAAATGGCAAACCACTCCAGGGTCTTTGCCAAGAAAATCCTAAATGAGATTATGAAGAGCTGGACATGGCTGAAATGACTGAACAACAACAAATTACTGTTGCCATCTATTTCATTATTAGCTAGCATATCTATGGTTTGAATTAAGTGTAGTTTCTCTGGCTTCTCTGAAGACTCAGCCCAACTCCCACCTTCTGTAGGATACCTTCCCAATCCCCTCTGCTGGTAGTGCCTTCTCTGTAAGAGTACCTTCATTCATACTGTGTATGTCTAATATGAACATATTTATTACGTTGTCATATTTATTATGCTGTCTCCTTTGCCTGGCAATTTCAAACTCTGTTCATCATCCTCACCATGACCTCTACTCCAACGACCCATCAAATCTTTCCCAGGCCATCATCCTTGTACTGGCAATATTCTCCTTACTTTCCTATCTTGCCACCTTGATGAATCAGTATATTGCCCCTTTATCCTATTATTGATAATGTCCTGCTGAGCCTTAGCTTTGAATTACTCCCACAATCTGCTGCCTTCATTCCTTCTCATGTACTGTTGAATGAAGCTGGAGAAAAATCACAAAATTGGGCTGACTGGTCTTACTGTAGCAAAGCAATCCTTTTATAGCTCCCTAAATGACTCACTATCCCATTCCCAATAGTGAACTTTCCAAACCTTTAATCCCTTTTCAAACCTCCCATGGCTGCCAAGCTGAAAACCTTGCCTCAAATTTCACTAAAAATTGGGGTTATTAGCTGAGAGCTCCCTCTTCTCCCCTCCTCTTCCACACTGCACATCACACAGAAACAGAATACATTCCATTCCACAGAGATAATGCCTTCTGCCATGGTGTCCTACTTTACTCCTGCTTCACATAAAGACCTTTTCCCTGATCAAGTAAGACCCTTCACATGCACAAGTTATCCCATTCCACCTGTCTTCTCCAGCAAATGGCTCTCTTCATCATCCTCACCCACTCACATATCTTTAATCTCTCCCTGTCTGTTGGCAGCCTATAAATATGCCCATATTTCCCCAGGTTCAAAAAATTCTCACTTGATCTGTTCATCCCTGTTTGCTATCATACATTTCTCTTCCCCTTGGTGGTTGAACTCTAGGAGAAGGACCATCTACATTCTATGCCTCCACCTCCTTTCTTCCTTTTACTCTCTACAGTATCACTTCCAACTTCATTCAACCAAAACTGTTCTCTCCAAAGGTACCAATGATTCTCAATTGCCAAATTTTATAGCCTTTTCCTCAACCATCATTTTTCTTGAGCTCTCTGCAAGACACTGTTGACTCCCCTCTTCTCCTTGATGGTCTCTTCTTTCTAGATAGGACACTGCTCTCCTCATTTTTCTACCTGTCTTACTTTCCCTCAGTCTCCTTGGCTTGATCTTCATTCAGGCCATAGCTATTAACCATGAGTGAGTGCCCCTCAAGGCTCTATGCTGGGCTCACTTCTCTTCTTCAATACTGTTTCATTTGATCATTTCATCAGCTCCATGGATTAAATTCTCCACTTTTGATTCTTAGATCTACTTATTCATCTCTATCCTTTCTCTTATCCTCCATACTTACATTATCAATCGACTCTTTTGACATCTCAAACTAGATGGGACCTTAAACTCAACATGTCCAAAATTGTACTCATTATCTTTCCCCCTAAGCCCCCCACTCCAGCTTAGTTTTGGAACTTTCCTATTACTGTCAAAGGCATCTCCATCCTCCCAGCCCCCCAGTCTCAAAACTAGTGTTTCCAAATTTCCAACATATGTTTGGAATTCTAGAATGAGAAATTGGAGTTCCCTGGAATTCTTAGAAATTCTCCAAATCAAAATTATTCTGAGTTTTCCACATTTTTTGTTTACAATAATGCTTTTGTTTAAATAATGATGAATGACCAGGATGATAAACAATGAGTCATTTACTTCTGAGATAGAGTTATAATACTAAATGTTTCAGAGGTTTTCTATAAAAAGATACAAAAATGCATAACTTATTATTATTATGAACCAATATAATGTAACAGTGATTATAAAATGATCTGGCACTGATTTCCTTTATCTTTCTCAAAATACTTCCAACACTCTTCATGCTCTTTACTCTTTATTATGGATTTATAAATATTTTGTATGACAAATAAGAAACATTAGTTTCATTAGTACTTACAGATAACTGTAGCCTATAGCAAATATTTAAACACTGGAAAATACAAGGGAACATTACTGGGTAGTATGTGAGTAATGTACTATTCCTAGCAAGGTTAACAGCACTGTGTTGAAAATCATGTGTTGAAATTGCCAATTTAAGGACTTATTTTGCTTCCAAAATTTATTTCTTGGAACTCCACTCATAATATTTGTATAAAGTATACTGTGCATATGAACTTATTAATATTTATTCTATTTGGAAGAATGATTCACTGTTTGTTGCTGACAGGGACATAAACACATATTTATAACACGACATAGTTACAAGCAAGGCTGGTTAGATTGTAGTTTCCACTTGATCTTGGCTTGGTTTCCAGAAATGCCCACCTTAACCACCAACTCTATGTGTCAGCATTTCCTGCTTTTGCTTTTGACTTGAGTTCTGTGAATGCCACTATGTCGATTGTTAACCTTTCATTCTGGCAGGAAAATTTAACTTCTCTCTATTTCTAGACTATTTTTCTTAGGATTTGCAAATATGTATCAATTTCTCAAAAAAAAAATACCAGGGAGGAATTCTTAGCATGGAAATATTACTTGAAAGTTCAGTGTCATCCTGGGCTTCTCACTGTCTCACCCCACCCTCCCCCTCCCCCCAATATCCAATCTGTTGCCATGGCCTGTTGATTTTTCCTTTGCAACATGTTTCACATAAGACCTCCTTCTCTCCTTTGACACTGTTACCACCTTGGTGTTGGCCCTCTATCACATCATGTCCAGACTATTGAATCTACTCAGGCAGCTATGTAGCTCTGTGGATAGAAAGCCAGACCTGGAGATGGGAGGTCCTGGGTTCAAATCCGGATTCAGGCATTTTTCCCAGCTGTGTAACCCTGGACAAGTCACTTAATCCCAACTGTCTAGCTCTTACCATTCTTCTGCCTTGGAACTGATACTCTGATTCTAAGATGGAGGGTAAAGGGTTATAAAGGGGGGGGGAATGGTTCTGTTGGCTGGTCTCTCCCTACTCTAGTCCATCCTGGTATCAGCTATCAAATTAATCTTTCTAAAGCTCAGGTATGACCATGCCAACCCCCTCCTCAATCCTCGTTCAATAAATGTCAGTGGTTCCCTATGACTTCCAGGAACAAATATAAAATTTACTGTTTGGTATTCAAAGCCCTTCCCAACCTGCCCTCTCCTGGCTTTAATGTCAAATCCTACTTCCTGCCTCGTGCCCATATTCTCTTCAATCCAGGGACATTGGCCTCCTTGTTTCTCCAACCAGACACTCCATATTTTACCTCCAGGCATTTTTGCTGGCTGCCCTGTTCTGGGAATTGTCTCTCCCCTCATTTCTGTCTTCTGGCCACTTCGGCTTCCTTCAGGTCCCAGCTAAAATTTCACCTGCTCCTTCCTAAGGCTGGTGCCTCCGCTCTGTCGATTATTTCCTGTTCATCCTGTGTTATTGTGTTTGTACACAGTTACCTACATTTGCTTCCTCCACTTGCCTGTGAGCACCTTGAAGGCAGGGACTATTTTTTGCCTTTCTTTAAATCCTCAGTGCTTAGCACAGAGCCTGCCTCTACACAGGAGCTTAATAAATGCTTACTGACTGCCTATAGGCTTAATAGTCATTAGACACACAAGAGCTAGCCTCCAAGCTAGAAAGTTTTGGATTCAAGTCTTGCCTCTGGTATATACTGGTCAAGTGACCCTGAGCAAATCACTTAACCTTTGTCTGGATCAGTTTTCTCATCAGTAAAATGGGGATAATAATAGCATAATAGCACTGACCTCCCAAGGTTGTTATGAGGATCAAATAAGGTAATATTTGTAAAGTTCTTTGCAAACCTTAAAGTATTATATAAATGCTAGCTAGTAGTAGTAGTAATAAAACTACATGCTAAACATATCTAAAACCATGTTAAATCTTTTGAAATGGTTAGAATAGAGTTAATAAATAAGATCATGCAACAAGCAAGTCCATAGTGAAGATACATTTTAGGCAGAGGAAATACTATTCAATCTCAGTAGGTTCATGGTGGCAGAACTGCCAACCCTCCCCCAAATACATCTTCATTCACAAGCAAAGAAATAACCTCATCCCCTATATGAGCCCCACTATGCCCTTTCCACCAGATCTCTTTCCTTAGCACCCACCTTGCCTTGTTCCTTTCTCCTACACACACTAGATGAAAGGACGCTCTTTTGACAAATTCTCCTCCCATCCCTGGGCCTTACACATTCTCCTTAAAATAAGTACTGAGGCCAAATTTCTCCTCCCCTTCTTTAGAACATGTGCTCTGAGGTGTGGGGCTCTTCCTTTCAGGGAACGCTACGCTCTCCTCATTGGCTTTCCCTATTTTTTTCTGAAACCCTTAACTTCTGTCTTAGAATCAAGACTGTATTTTGGTTCCAAGATAAAACAGTAAGAATTAGGCAATAAGGGTCACCCTAGAGCTAGGAAGTGTTTGAGGCCTTGTTTGCTATCATCTTCTAGCCATCCCATGGTTTTCCCTATTAATGGCATTTTTTCTTTTGGAAAGGTAAGATTCCAAGTTCTCCTCCTTGTAAAGGAAGTGAGCCTTCATCTTCTCAAAGGCGGATCTCCTAATGCTGCCTAGCTAAAGGGAATAAGAATTTGATAATTCAATCCACTCTACATAGGAAGGTAGGACCAGCCTTCTACTATCTCCTTCCATCTTCCATCTTCCACTTGAAACTCCTAGATCTCTCAGATTTTGCTAATTTTTTAAACCCTTACCTTTTGTCTTAGATTCCTTTGGTTCCAAGGCAGAAGAGTAACAAGGGCTAAGTGACTTGCCCAGAGACACACAACTAGATTTGAACTCATGACCTTTCATCTCCAGGCCTGGCTCTCTATTCACTGAGCCACTCAGGTGACCCTCAATTTTGTTTATTCTTACCACTGACTCCTAGATTCAGGGAAATCCCCTGCAAGGCTAGATCAGTCATAGGAAGTAATCTTTATTCAGGCTCTTCTAGTCACCAAATATTGAGAATTCTGAAGATTCACAGGTCCCTTATACTGTAGTATAAAGAAGCTACCAATGTCAGAAGGCCAATGATGGCAGATTTCAGGCAACAGAGGAATCCTCTCAGTACTGGAATATGGGCCTGAATCTCTTCCATCTTCCCAGGATCATAGTAGTGAGAACAACAGAATGCAGGCTCCTTGACATCAAGGACTATCCAAGGAAGAAGGCCTCCAGCACACTGTCTGACCCTCATGAGGCAAACAAGGATGCTGATCTTTGAATGGGCATCCCAAATCAGTGCAATCACAAATCTGAGTATCTGGCTATCACCTACCCCCAACCCATGCACAAAGCCTTGTATATAAAAGGTGTTCAATACAGTTTGTTGAACTGAATTAAAAGGGCTTGGCACATCATCTATCCTATTTTTTTTGTCCTCAACAATAATAAAGTCCATTATGTATTACCATAAATAACATATTTTTATGAAAAGTAACTATTTCCAAAGCAAAATTTGGTAAGAAGAATAGCATTGTGTTACATATTTTCCCCAAAAATTCTTTAATGTTTGATTGGGTAAAAGGTTTTCATATCTGCTCTGGATTCATATCACAATCTGGTGCAATGTTTTAAAGTATGTGAAGAAAATCTGACCATATATGTGGTCAGAAAATAGGATGCAGTATTTAAATAGGCAAAGCATTTCTTAGAATTATTAGAAAAAAGTTTTGAGCTCATGAAAGTGTCTTGGGGACCCCTACGAGTCCACAGGTCAGACTTTGAGAACTGTTGACCGATCTATGTGCAATTAGTGTTTTCTACCACTACAACATCTTTTTCTTTCATCCCCTTCTTTGAACTATACAGCTTATACAGCTGTTACCCTAGTTCGGCCCTCTTTACTTCTCACAGGGACTATTCTAATAGCCACTAATGATTCCCTGCCTCAGGGCTCTCCCCCACTCCAATCTGTCCTCCACTCATTTGTCAGGTTGACGTGCCTAAAACAGAGATTGGACCACATCACCCACCTACAAATTTTTTTAATGTCTTTCTATTGCTTCCAAGATAAAATACAGAATAGTCATTCTGGCATTTAAAGTCATCCACAATATGAGTTCTACCTACCATTCCTGTCTTATATCTAGTTACTCCTCCTCATGCCATCTCTGTTTCAGTGAAACTAGCTTGCTAGCTGTCTCCATACATAACATTCCATCTCTTGCCTCTGGGGCTTTGCCCTTTCTCATGTCTAGAATGCATTCCCCCACTCCCATTTTCATCTATTCAAATCTCTTGCTTCCTTCAAGATGCAACTTAGGTACCACCTTCTATCAAAACCTTTCTTGACCCTCCCAGCCACTAGGAATCCCTCTCTCTTGAAATTATTTTCTATTACTTGGATTATATTTTGTATTTACTTAGCAGTGTGTCTTATATATCCCCCACCACTCTTCACCATATTGGAATGTAATATTTTTGAGAGGACAAAATTATCTAATTTTTTTGTGGTTGTATCATCAGTACCTAACATGGCGCCTTGTAGACCAATATAGATGTTAGTTGAGTTGACTTGACTTAAACCTATTCCTACCCGCTGATTTTACATTTAAGAAAACTGAGGGCTCAGTAGAGTTGTCACTTGCCAAAGGCTACACAAAACTAATAAGTATCAGCCAGGAAACTAACCCTAGGCTCTCTGTCATTAAATCATATTCATTATAACAGAACCTACAGAAACCTAGTCCTACCTGAAAGAAGACATGAAGGAAAAGCTGGCTGGGTTAATGTAAGGGGGTAGTGCTCCCTGAATATGCCCTGCACTTTCCTGAGTTTTTACTTAGGCTATTCCACAAATCAAGAATTAATTTCCTTCCTCCCTATCTTCTAAGGCTCAATTTAGATGCTTCCTCTTCTCTGAAGCCTTTTTTATAATCTTCTTCATGACTTCTCTTTCCCAGTCCAACCACTCACGAAACATTTATTACTCATTTAGCATTGTGCTAAGTTCTGGACATACAAAAGAAAAGCAAAAAGAGTTTTTAATATTTGGAGTTTGCATTCTAACTAGGGAGACAGCTAGGTTATATGAATTGTTTTACTTTTGGCAGAGAGAGACTTCTGGTAGATGACTAGATAGATGAAGGGTCCCATTACAACAAAAATTGCAAAAATTAACTTGAAATATATTATTGGTATAACTTGAGGCCCTATTTTATGATTTTTTATCTGTTGACTTTACAACATTTTCACCCCAAGGATTAGTCTCTCCATGGCGGCAGAAAAAGAGAAGAGGTTATAAGTATGAGTGTAACTTGGTTTAAAAAATCCCTTCCTCTTTAGATATCACATAGCACTTCATAACTTTAATTCTCTCACTTGGTAATGTTGTTTGTTAAGCATTATTTGTTTGTGTCTCTCCCTACTGGAATATAAGATCCATGAGATCAGGTACTAGGTCTTATGTACATTTTCTATCTTTCTCTGAATCCAGCATAATGCCCTGGGTACACTGATGTTCAATAGATTTGCTGAATGAATAGTTGGGAGTCCTTGAGCTCTTAGCACCTCCTGCAAGCCTACTCATCTCGGTTACCAGTCAAAGCCACTTAGGTCAACAGAACAGATTTTCACTGTTTATAACATACAGAATATAGTCATCTTTTCTTAAACCCTTACCTTCTGTCTTAGAATCAATACTAAGTATCAGTTCCAAGACAGAAAAGTGGTAAGCACCAGACAATTGGGGTTAAGTGACTTGCCCAAGATCTCAGAGCTAGGAAGTTCCTGAGATCAAATTTGAATCCAGGACCTCCCACCTTCAGGCCTGGAGTTCTATCCATTAAGTTACCTTGCTGCTCATATTTTTCCATCTTTTTACCATTTATGGCATAAATGGTGGGAAAGCTAGCAATATATATATATATATATATATATATATATATATATATATATATATATATATATATAGCTCTCACCTCTGGCTAGTCATTGGTTTATCTAGATCCATTTGTCTTTCCAGATAGCTCCTAGAAAGCTCCTAGAAAGTAGGGATGTTTTCATTTTTTTGCATCCCCAGCATCTAGCTTGGCACAGACTATGGCGCTTAATCAATGCTTACTAACAGACTACTCCCAACTACATTATATATTCCAGTATAAATGTAATAGGGGTTTGAAAGATGCCTAGATTCTCACATAGGAGGTATCAGTGTAAGTCACCTAAAATGGAACCCCCCATGTTGGAAGATCCGGTATCTTCCACATGACTATCTCCATTTGAAGTGGTACAGGCATGCTCCAAAACTTGTTATATATGTACATACACATATCCACATACACACATATGCATAGCCTCTTCTCTTCTTCCTCTGCTACCACAGAGAGACCAACAGGGTGGACAAATGAAAATCAGAAAATACAGCCTCAAATCCATCCTTCCATCATTTGCCTTCCTTTCCTGCAAACCCAGAGTAGAAACCATCCCGTAGTCTTTTGACTAGAGCAGATGAAGTTTAGGTTAGTTGGCCAAGGCTGACGTTCCAAGCTCTTCTGCCCAAATAATATATTTGAAGTTAATTTTTGTAATATATAGTTGTAATGGGGCTCTTCATCTAGCTAGTCATCTTCCAGAAGTCTCTCTGCTAAAAGTAGAGCAATTAATATAATTTTGCCTTGATGATAATCTCATATTTCAGAAGGTGAAAGAAGCCAAAAAGGGAATGGCAATTTTTGGCCCAATTCCAACCAATAAGGATAAGCTAGTTGGCAGTAAAATAGAAATAGTGAAATAATCATACCATTTAGAATCCATCATAAATGAAGAAGATAATCATGGGTATAATAATGCATATTCCAGACTTTATGGGGAAAGATTTCAGGAATTCAGAGACAAGACAGTTCATGTCATGAGATTATAAAGAGGAACTGGCTGAAGGGGAAACAGGAGAATCTCAAGAAGCATTCTGATAATGAAGTTAGAAATAATTCCAGTGAGGAAGAAAAGAAGGAACTGAGGTGGACACATAGAGAAAAAGCAAGGACGTATACTTAAAATGGAATCTTCAAGGGCAATCCCTCTCTAATGTAAAAGAATGACATAGTTCTGTAAAGAGAATATCAATAATGCTAAAGTTCAGGGGTTTTATTTTTTGAGAAAAGAAAGGGCCTTTCAGGATAACATAAAAAACAAGGAGCCAGAACCCCTGTTTAGGGTGATGAAATCATGATAACTGATTATGGGGTGGTGAAGTCATGATAAGTGAAGATGGGATAATGAAGTCATAATAACTGATTATGGGGTGAGGAAGTCACAATAGTTGATGACAGAAAAGGAAATGTTACTGAGTTCCTTTTTTGCTTTTATATTCTCAAAAGAGGAGAAAGAGAAAAGACAGAACAAAAATGCTTAACAGAAACTAGTCTCAAGAAAAGTGAGGAGATGGGAAAAGAACACCAAGTTGTCCTCAGTGAGTGCAACCAATCACAGATGAATCACATCTCTCAGTGCTGAATGAACTTGCTGATGTGATTACTGAATTTCAATCAGTGGTTTTTGAGGAATCATGGAAAATAGGAAATGTACCATGAGAAGGCAAGTGGATAAACATTGCCAATTTTTTTAAAGGAAGACGATGGATGCTTTAAGGCTTTAATTCCTGGCAAAATTCTAGAACCAATTAATAAAGGGCTATCTCTCTTAAACTCCAGTCCCACTTTCCCAAATACTGATGGACACTGCCCACCTGAATGTGCTCATCATTGTGACTTCAAATTCAATATTTTTAAAACCAAATTCATTGTCTCCCTGTATAACACTGCCCTTATAACTTTCCTATCTTTGATTTATATGGGTTTTATTTTGTATTTGTCAAATTTATTAAAGCTATTAATTATTTCAACTAGATTTTTAGCTGACTCTCTAGGATTCTCTAAATATGTCATCATATCTGCAGAGTGATAATTACTTCCCTATCTTTGTTGAATGATCCCATTGACTTGCATGCAAAACCTGAGTTCATCTTTGACTCCCCCCCATAATCCCCCACGTATGCCCCAATTGTCAATTTTCCAAAGATTCTTCCTCAACAGTTTCATATCTATTTCCTCCAGATCAGTTCTGGTTCTTTTTTGTTCTTCCTCTTGTCCCATCATCCCACCCCAAACAGCCGAGAACATTCCTTTTTTGGTTGTTGTTGTTTTTAAAGTTGACACAATTATTATCCTTGTTGTTACTGATATAAACCTGTCATTCTTTTACATTAGACCTGAGCTGCCCTTGAAGATTCCAACTTAAGCACATGTTGTGTCCTGCCATGACTCCTTTCTTCTCTAACTCTTTCATCACTCACAAATGTCAAATTATTTTCCTGATGCATTGGCCTGTCCAAATCATTCCCCTACTTGAAAATCTTTGAAGTCTCCCCTAATGCTTATAGTAAAAATGCTTATAGTTCCTAGGTGGACCTTCCACAATTTCATGCTTTATCCCTTCCAACACTCAATTTGTCTTGCACTCTTCCTTCTCTAGGTATTGGTGCAGACCATCCCATAGGTCTAGAACACATACCCTCCCCATTGCTACCTACTAAAATTCTTCTCTTCCTTTAAAGTCCATATTTTCCATGAAGTCTTCTCTAAGTGATCTCTCCATCCTCATATATCTGTATATCACTTTGTCTGATTCTTTCATTGTCATTATGCTCTACCTTGCACCACATGTATTTGTGTTTACTAATTATCTTTTTGGTTTTTTTAAACCCTTACCTTCCATCTTAGAATCAAGACTATATATTGGTTCTGAAACATCAGGGTATGCTCCATGAGTCATTGAGTATTAAGTGACTTGCAGGAAGTTCCCGTTATCTTTGTTGGATCATAAGCCACATGAAGACAGAAACTTATTTTTCCCATCTTTGTGGCATCAGCTCCAACATGGAATTTTGCATGTAGGAGGTTCTTAACAAATGTTTGATGAATGAGACAAGGAATATATACAAACTCTTTTCTAAAAACCCCTTACCTTCTATCTTAGAATTGATTCTAAGCATTGATTCTAAGGCAGAAGAATGTTAAGGACTAGGCAATTGAGGTTAAATGACTTGTCTAGGATCTCATGGCTAAGAAATATCTGAGGCCAAATTTGAACCCAAGACCTCCCATCTTCAGGCCTGGTGCTCTCTCCACTGTGCTACCAAGCTGCCACCGCATATACAAACTCTTAAGAAAAGGAGCAATCACTACAGATCTGCAGAGATTTCTCGATAATGTTCTATAAGACTAACTTCATTCCCTCTGGTGGATCACAGAACTGCTGTAGAAACACAGTATACCTGGAATTTAGCAAGGCATCTGTCAAAGCCTCTTATAATAGCTTTGTGGACGAGATGTAAACTAGATGATGGCAGAGTTAGGTGAATTCAGAACCAGCTGAGGACATTGGATAAAAAGAATGTCATTTAATGGATCAAAAAAATCAACCTGAAGGGAAGACTCTGTCTTTGGTCCTATTTTTCACAAGAATTATAATCAGTGATTTGAATGAATAACTAGATGGCAATACTTACACATTTCTGGATGCTATGAATCTGTGGTGCTCAGAACTAAAAATCATAATCCAAATATGGTATTATCAGAATAGAGTATAGTAGCGGTATCATTTCCTTTGGTTTGAATATTATGCTTTTGTGTCACATGCTCCTTTATGACATAAAGGGCCCAGACAGACTTTAGGGATCTTTAGTTCTCTGCCTCACAGGATATCCAAGAATGTCAGTCTGATATTTCTCAAAAGGTAACCATTAGTTTCTCATATAAGCATTCAGGCTCACAAGGTTCAAAATGGAAAAGTTTTATTTTTTAATTTAAATAATTTTTTAAACCCTTACCTTCTGTCTTAGAATTGATACTGTATATTGGTTCTAAAGCAGAAGATCAGTAAGGGCTATGCAATAAGGGCTAAATGACCTGCCCATAGTCATGCAGCTAGGAAGTGTCTGAGAACAGATTTGACCTCAGAACCTCTCATCTCTGGCTTTCAATCTACTGAGCCACCTAGCTGCCCCAGCATTCTTATTTTCTATTTGCCACCCCACCTCCTATCTTTCTCAGCTATTTTGGATTATTCAAATAAAGATGGTCTTACTCTGAGAAAGAGTCCCAAAAGGGTTGGGGTAAAGGACAAAGCCACTTGTTCCCCTGGATGCTCCTACCCTATGGGGAAGGAGATTTGTGTTCCTACTACACTTCTATTAATTAGATTATAATTAAAGCTATGATCACATTAGATTTTTTTTGGCTGCTCTGAAACACTGCTGACTCACATTGACTTTGTAGTCTAATAACATTCCCAGTGTTTTTCGCATGAACTTTGGCTAGCTGTGCCTTCTTGTCCCATATTTGTGCAATTGATATTTCAAATAGGATTCAACAATTATCCCAGTTGTTTCATTTTGCCAGATTTTGTCTACAGTCTTCCTTAACTATTGAGATATAAAATAGGGGAACAGACTAAATAATCTCTAAAATTTCATCCAGCTCTGAGTCAATAATCTAGTGATCTTCTGCAGATCAGATTTTGTCAAAACAGTGTTTTGGCTAGTCACACTCTTGAGTTTTCTAAAAATTTGAGAAACGTTATCAGTTAGGAAAACCTTTTAAATTAAGTCATAGTTAAAAATGGGAAACCAAACAGGTCTAATGCCCTAGGACAGTGATAGTGAACTTTTTAGAGCCTGAGTGCCCAAACTACAACCCTCATGCTGCATGTGAGTCCCCCACCTTATACCCTAGACAGGAGAGGGAAAAAGCACTCCCACTGGACTGCTGGGGAGATGGGTGGGTGATAAGAGAAATGTCCTCAGCCATGCATGGAGAAAGGGAGATGAGCAGCTCTCTCTGGCATGCATGCCATAGGTTTGCCAACATGCCCTAGGACATTCCACTAAAGATCTCCCTGAATATCAATATGGATGTATTAATTACTGGATTTTGGATCTGGTCATTGAACTAATTTGAAATCAATCTTCCTTACTCCATTATCTTCCAATCCACACTTCTTCCATCTGTCTAATAGGAAATTATAAGGGACTCTGTTGAATGCCATCATGTATATTATGTTTGCTGTATTCCCCCAATATAGTTTGGTGACTCTATCAGCAAAGGAAATGAGATCAATTTACCATGCCCTGATCATGCTGGCTCTTAGTGATCATTGCCTTTCCCTTCTAGGGTTCATAAACTTTTCCTTTAATGATATTTTCTAGAAATTTTCCAACAAAAATTAAAAAATTTTAAAAGTTAATTTTTAAAAGTCACATAAGGGTGGCAGAAACCATTCTCTTCCTTTTGGGGGGAAAATGTATACATTAGCTTCTTCAAAAGAGTGGTACTTCTCTTCCCAGTTTTTCAGTGACAATCCACAATAGCTCAGCAATAATAACTGACACTACAACATGCTTTTAAACATATTATTTCACTTAAGACTCACAAACAACTTGTAAGTACTACCAGTACTATTATTCCCATTTGACTGATGGGGGAACAGGCACAGAAAGGGCAACTTGCCCATGATTGTCCAAGTAAAGACCCAGAAGTAGAATTGAATCCCAGACCCCTACTGACCCCAAGGCTAGCATTCTTTCTATTGTGCCTTGCTGCCTTTAATGATATAGGATCACCTTCTAGTTTTTGCAACATCTGGAAAATAAAATTTAATCAGACCTGATGGCTTGAATTCATTGGAAAAAAGGTATTATTATTAGGGCAACTAAATGGTTCAGTGGATAGAGAGCCAGGCCTGAAGACTGGAGGCCCTGGGTTCAAATAAGATTGCAGACACTTCCTAGTTGTGTGACCCTGGGCAAGTCACTTAACTCCAATTGCCTAGCCCTTGCTGCTTTTCTGTCCTAGAAATTATAGAAAGTATAGTAACCACAAAATGTCTAGCCTTTATAGCTTTTCTGCCTTGAAACCAATACTTAGTATCATTCTAAGGCAGAAGGTAAGAGGTTAGGTTTCCCCCTCCCCCCAAAAATATAGGTATTTTCTTAACACAACATTTTTCCTAGGCTTAAATTTTCTGTCTGTGGTTCAAGCTTGGAACCTTCTTTGCATTCTCTTAACACTATAATATTATAATTCCCCAGCAACATTTCTAAGTTTCATTTGTTTCTTCTGCATCATTTGTCCCTACATAAATTACCAGGAGTAGAGACCAGTCATCAGACTGGACAAATAACAAAAATTAACATATTTATATGGCACTTATTACGTGCCAGAAACTGTTCAGCCATGTCAGTTAAGTCTGACTTGACCCTATTTGGGATTTTCTTGGCAAAGATACTGAAGCAGTTTGTCATTTCCTTCTCCTACTCATTTTACAGATGAGGAAACTGAGTCAGGTAAAGTGACTTGCCCAGGGTCACTGAATCAGAAGAGCCTAAGGCTAGATTTGAACTCAGATCTTCCCAATATCAGGCCCCAGGAAACTTTACATCACACTCAGAATACATGTCCTAGGAAGATAGCACACATCCCTATTATTTGAGATTGTTCTTGGGACACAGTAACATAGTTTCAGTGACCAGATCTAAGGAGATGATAATCCTGCTGTATCATTCCCTAGTCAGACAGCATCTAGATACTGTGTCCAGAAATGGATGCTACATTTTAGGAAATAATCTGACAAAGCAGAGTAGATCTGGGAAGGGAAACCAGAATGAGGGGGGGGTGCAGCAGACTTGAACACATCCAATGCTGAGAATAGCTGAAGGAATTGGGGATATTTAACCCAAAGAAGAGAAAACTGAGGAGAAATAGAATTGTTGTCTTTAGCTGTCTGAAGGATTGCTGTGTGGGAAAAGGGTTAGAGTTCTTTTGTTGTATCCCAGAGGACTGGGCTAGAAATAAGAGTGGAAGTGACAGAGAGGCAGATTTATTATAAAGCAAACAAATGCCTAAACCAAATAAACAAATAAAAACTTCTTAACAGTCTGTGCTGCCCAAAAATGGACCTAAAAGGAGAGTCATATTTTAGGTTCAAGTTGGACTAGAGGAGTAGGAGTGGGGGGGTCCTTTCTAACTCCAGGATGCTGTGGCTCTATAATACTATACTATAATATATCACCACTGCCTTTTGGATGGAGAGTAGTATAAGAGACAGATCACATGGCTTGTGAAGGCGTCTATACTTCAAAACAGCCAGGATATTGCTTATATCTCAAGAATTCAATGAATCTGTGATCTCATCACCATCAATTATCCTGATGCCAAGTCATCTAGAATTTCTCATCTCAGAGGCAGCCAGCCAGGTAGTGCAGTGGATAGAATGCTGGACCTGAAGTGTGGAAGATCTGAGTTCAAATCTAGTCTCCAACATCGTGTGTCTCAGATGTGTGACTCTGGACAAGTCTGTCTCAGTTTCCTAAACTGTAAAATCGGGATTATAATAGCACTTACCTCCATGGTTATTGTAAGGACCAAATGAAATGATATTTGTAAAATTCTTAGCATAGTGCTGGCACATAGTATGTTCTATGTTTTCCCTTCTTAAGCTGCAAATCTCATATCCATGAATTTCAGGAAATATTCTAGGTGGGGACAGGGAGGAATTCTTTGGGGCTTTAGAGAGGCTTTGCTCTAGGTCTCTTAACACTCCAGAGGCACAATGAAATAAACTTTAGTTAGCTCCCATCTTTGTTCCTATTATATTAACTTCCTTCCTTTGATGATACCTTTTAAGCTCTTTTTATGGGCTGTTCATTACTGTAATATGTTGCAGTCTGTCTATGTGCACCTTGCATCCTTCTATTGCTCTCTGGGTGACCCACAATTTTGATGCTGCAGATTGTGGTGTTTCAAGATGATATACGGACAGAATCACTAGAAGAAAAGTGGTATTTTAAAGAAGGTGTTTAAATTTTTGTGTCAGAGAGAAGTTTAAGGTCATTGAAAGTCCTGTCAGTAAAAAACAAATATCAACAATATCACCTACTATATGCCAGGTATTTTGAAAATAGTATCTCATTTGAGATTCACTGTAACCCTAGGAGATGGATGCTATTATTACTCCTATTTTGCAGATGAGAAAACTAAAGCAAACAGAGGTTAAATGACTTGCCTATGGTCATACAGCTAGAAAGGGGCTGAGGTTGGATTTGAATTTTGATCTTCCCAATTCCAGCACCAGTACTCCACCAACTATGCTACCTAGCTTCCCATTTTCTTCCTTCAATTATAACTGATCCAATCCTCTCCTTCCTATTCAATGTGAGGCTTATTTCATCTGATCTATCTAACTTTATCTCTGTTTCATATCTACATATGTTCATATATTAGCTCAATGGACTATTTACTCAACTGTATATCATTGACTAGACAAGAGCCATTTTTCATCCACTTGTTTTGGTTTTTTTAAATTTGGATTGTTAGGCCAAATTCTTTTGAATAACTAGAGATATCATTTAAGAGTCTCTACAATCTAACGGAGATGAGGGGAGGTTGATGTAGAAGGACATCCATGAACAAGAATATCAGGAAGAGACTCCCCCACTCCATTTATTGAGAACTGTTCTTCCACTAAGACTCTGCATGGGACAGCCTCCATTATGGAAACAAACACATATTTCCCTTTTTTATATCTTGCTTGATAATAACAGTAACATAAATGCATAGGATCATAGATTTCTAGCCAAAAGGGCCCTCAGATGATATCTAGTACAATTTCTTAGTTTCACAGATTAGAAAACCTTAGGGAAGTCAGATGACTTACCCAAGGTTACACACTTAGTAAACATCAGAGATGGGATTTGAATCCAGAACTTCCGATTATATGGAATCCAGCTCTTCTAACAGTATCATTGCCTCTTGACTGAACAAAGTTTTCTCTATTTTTGCTTTGTTCAAGGAATCTTGTATGATCTTAAAATATATGTGGAAGTCACCTTATCAGAGGAAAAAATTTTTTTTGAGGAAAGGTGACATTTTGCTCTGTCAAATAAGATGCTTTTTATAATCAATACAAAACAAGCACAATGAGATCTTAAATTATCTACACCTGTAAACTGTAGAACTGTAAAGAGGAGGTCTGTGGTAGAATAATGTTTGCAGAAGTCTATTTGTTCCATTCTCATATTTCCAGTAAGAATGCTCTGAATTATATGTGTGTAAATTATTTTCATATTTTGTAGAGATGAGAAATTAGACATATGGTTTGGTACATATTGATGTCCTTTCAATTGACTTGTATTTTTCAGCAATAATAACATCTGTGATTTTCCCCAATTATTTTGTGCTTTCTCCTCTTTCGTATATCTTGAAAATCAATCCTTTAATGTCCTCAAAATTGAGTCACCTCATATGAAGATCTTTTCTGTATATACTTGGTCTGGTTTAGCTGCTCTTCCATCCTTGTTTTCTTTAGAGTAATTTTTACTTAGTCTAAATGTAGGGGCTGTACCATTATTGATAAAGAAAGTGATTTGTTATAGAAATGTGGATAGATTTGATTTGATTTTTTTTACTTTTGTTGTTAGGCCTGCTGGTTTCATCTTTTAAGTGTTCTTGAGATGATCTGGTTTAAATAGATCTCATGCTGAGCTTTCTGCAAATTAGCTTTTTCTCTCTGCCACTACTCTCTGATGTAGGAGTCAGTACTGCTCATAATCTTCCATGATCCTTCTCTGTAAGATTTTGCAAATGAGTTCATATCCTAAAAGTGCTACCCTTGACTGACATATCTTTTCAGGTAGCAAGGAGATCAAGCAAGCATTAACTGTCTGAGAAGGTGGTTTGTAGGCTCTTTTGGCCTCCTTATTGTAGTGATTATTCTATGTTGGTTAAAATTCTATAGAAAATGGTAATTGTGTTTCTTCTAAAATCCATTTCTCATGTTTTTGGCATCAATAGCTTATTTAAATAGATCATATTGGAGCTGTTTTCATTGCACATTATCATTTTAATTCTAATTTGGCATTAATTTTTATCTTTCCTCTAACAAATCAATGATTTGTCTGTAAACAGACACCTGATTTAGAAATGACTCCCACACCAGTCACCAATCATCTCCTGTCTGTTAAAATGTAATTTCATTTTATACGTTATTTATTGCCTACCTTTTCCAATGCTTCCTGACTTACTTCTTGGAAGGTAGGAGCAGGGGATGGACCTGAAATCTCTTTTCTATTGAATCTGTACCATCTGAGTAACTCACTGGCTTTGTTCTTCAAGTAGGACACTGCGCAGAAACTATGCAGTCTTCTTCTTTCTCCAAGGAGCATGACACATCAAGATATTCCCTTCTATTTTTCTGGAAGGTCCAATCCCTGGACTCTCAAATGTGGGATTACCATATAGAATTACCTGGTAAATCTCCTTTCTCTGGCTAACAGCCTAGATTCCAGGACTACACTACTTGGGAGTTTTGCAATCCCCACTTTACCAGGCAATAGTTTGGGTCTCTTGAGTACTGTCCATAAACTATCTTCTTAGGCTGAATGGACACTTATATTTCTATTTCTGCTATGCACTTCTGCAGGAAATCTATCCTGGTTGCTACCATCTGTTAAATTAAGAAAGTCTACTGTCAGGATCTCTCAGGTTACCTCTAAGGACATGTCTCCTCCTGCCATGTGCTTCTGCTTCAAGCCACCATCAACTAATTATTCCTGGGGAAAGGAAACTGTACATGGGCACAGACTCTTTCTCCCAACCATATTTCCCCCAAACAAGTCTAATTTATTATGTTCTGGTTAGAAAGACAGTGGCAGAGAGACAGGGAGGGATAAGAAGAGAGGAAAGCAGAGAGAAAAAAGAGAAAGTTGGGCTTACAACTCAATTTTATAGAAAGACAGTGGCAGAGAGACAGGGAGGGATAAGAAGAGAGAAAAGCAGAGAGAAAAAAGAGAAAGTTGGGCTTACAACTCAATTTTCTAGAAAGACAGTGGCAGAGAGACAGGGAGGGATAAGAAGAGAGAAAAGCAGAGAGAAAAAAGAGAAAGTTGGGCTTACAACTCAATTTTCTAGAAAGACAGTGGCAGAGAGACAGGGAGGGATAAGAAGAAAGAGAGGAAAGCAGGGAGAAAAGAGAGAAAGTTGGGCTTACAACTCAATTTTATAGATCATAGAGCATAGCATTTTCTCCAAGAGTTGTCTTCCTGGGTCTCAATCAGCTAATCACCTTAGAAGTAGTCTCAATCATAGGAATGTCCTCTATGTTGCCCAGTGACCTTTTGGGGTCGATTGGTGGAAATTATTGGTCTTATTAGGAACTAACCTGATAAACTCCCTGATAGTATCAATAGTTGAGTTTATATTGCCCCCATTGTTACAGAAGTAGGAGGGGATTGTAAAGTGTTAAAGGCCATTTTGTTGTTTCCTGGAATACTATGGCCAAAGGGTTAATCACCCAGAAGTTAGCCTGCTAGAGGCTTGCTGATGAATCTTATCTACAGTAGTCCTTGGATAGAAATCAGAGTATATCAAAGTTTTTTCAGCATGATTAAACATGGCACATCCTTAAAAAACCCAGGAACACCTCTATGTCACAAGACAGCTTTGGAGAAGGACTTTTTGTGGAGGGTGAAGTTTAAACTTCCTTAAAGATTATTTTCATCATTTGGTACCCTTGCTCAAAAAAAGTTCATTGGCTAAAGCTCACTGCTTGACTTTGAAGGTCTCTCATAATCTGATCCCATTCTACCTGTCTAACCTTGACCCTCACTGTTTCCCAACTGATCTAGGAATAATGTTATTGTTCCGTGACCATGTCATTTATACTTCCAATCTTCATATCTTTATTCATGTCGCTCTTTTTGCCTTCTGCCTATTCAGATCTTATTTCATTCATGTTCTATCTTTTTTCATGAGGCCTTCTCTGATTCCTTTAGCCCTTTTTTCACTGAAAAAAAAGTATTTGCTGTCAACCATAAAACTTAGAACTTAATATATTGTCTATTATTATTTCATTATGCCTTTGCCTTTCAATTGGACTTTGTTGATGATAAGCATCTCTCTTAAAACTTGTTTTCTTTTCTCTGAAAGTCTTGCAGAGAACTCAAGTAGGAGACCAATAAATAATCATTAATTAAATGATTAACATACAGTATGATAATCTCCTTTGCTGCAGATACCTAAGCAGGCATAGGCTTTTGTTTAGCAGGCCAATATGGAGTTGGGTATGCGGCACAACTAAACTGTAAGTGTTCTTTCCTTGGCTCTCTCTTACCTGCTCTGGGTCTGGGTTTGTGGCCATAGTTGACTGCCCTTGTATAATGAAGATAACAGTTTTTGGCCCTTCCTGACCTACAAAAAATCAGTGAATCATAAAAGTATAGCATCTTGGAGCTGAAATGGGCCAAGAGGTGCAAAACATTTGGCAATCCTTATCACAGGGCACTCGATAAACAGAATTTTATGCATAGAGATGTCCGTGTTATACACACACTAGGAAAAGACATCTCTGCCCTCAGATCCCCTCCACAACACAAATCCCTTCCTACAGGTGCCCGTGTATGTGTTCAACCAATCAGCATACATACGAGCACACAGGCAGATGGCAAAGTTGTTTCTAAGACCATGATGTACCAATAGAGAGTTTGGCATTCAGAACCCTTTATAACCAAGTCCAGTCTTCAGACATTTTCCTTCTTAACACCCACTCTTTGATGAAGTGACACTGGCCTCCTGGCTCTTCTAGACAAGACACTCCATCTCTCTGCTCCAAGCATTTCCTCTGGCTCCCCATGCCTGGACTGCTCTCCCTCTTCTGCTTTGTCTATTGCCTTCCCTGGTTTCCTTTTAATACTAACTACAATTTCGTCTTTTACTGAAGCCTTTCCAACTCCCCCCCCCCCCCTTCATTTCAATACCTTCCCTCTGTTAATTATTTCCTTTAGCATATGTTAGAAGCAGGGTAAATAGGAAATAATATATATTATTATTATTATATATACACATTTCTATTAGATTGTAAGCTCCTTGAGGGCAGGAACTGTCTTTTGCCTGGTTTTGTAGCCCCAGCACTTAGCACAGTATCTGGCACACAGTAGGCACTTAATCAATGCTTATTGATTAATTAATAGTTTAATGTGCTAGAAGCACAGCAACTCTAGGCAGAATCACCTCATCAAGAAAAGATGGAGTTATGCAGAGAGAAGGCCTGACTCAGGTTGGAATCAAAAGAGACCAAAGTGTGAATTCTGGCTATGACTGACCTGATATTTAGCCATGGGCAATAACTATGTTTCTGAAGCTGTAAAATGGTAGGATAATACCTGTGCTACCTACTTCACAGGGTTGTTTGTTGTAAAGACTTTGCTATATACATACGCTAATACACAAGAAGTATTATTTTCTATACATGGATGCATTTCAACTTCCTCCTCTTCCACATCATTGAACAAGGGCGTAAAGATAACAATTATTTATTCATGCCAGGTGGGTCTGTCCTTTGCTCTCCTGTTCCCTGCCCCCAAGATACATTTATCCTAATTAACAATGATAGCCACACACTCCCAGCCCCTTAGCCTTTAGGATCAAGCCTTCCCCAAATGCCGCCTTCACTCACTTTTTTTTTCTTTTTGGTAAGCACAATTCCCTGCAGACTGACAAATGAGTGTAGTGTCTTAGTCCGGGGGGAAAAAACCAATCTAATACAGCAGGATTAATATAAGATCCCCAGGGAAAGCCTCCTAACAAAGAAGCAAACTGCCCCCAGGTCCTCCTGGTTAGGCTCTCAAGGCTAGCCAGGACCTGGATGAGACCCGAGGGCTCCCCTGCACAGCTCTTACAGCTCCCGGATCTGGCAACCCTCTCCTCATTGTACCCTTTCACAGGGAGGGAGAGCTCGGTTGGCAAATGACCTCATCACCTCCCTATTCTGAAGGAAAGCATAGCTTCCTCTCTGCCTGTCCAGCCATCTCCTGCCTCAGCCCAAGGCCTTTATTGGCTTCCCTCTCAGCTGAGAGCTTCAGACTTGCCTGCCTGCCCGCCTGTCAGACCCTCAGCACCCCACCCCCTCTCCTGCAGCTCCCTCTGTGAAGGAGAGAAGAGCCATTAGCTTTGCTGTACACACAAATGGAATGAGGGACAGCCTGGCCTTCCCCAGCCCCACTGAGGCAAGAGGGATGAGGAGAGACTGACAGACCCAATACAAGCCCTCTGTGGGTCACTCAATCCTTCCTAAATCTCAGGACCTGGTAGAACAGGAAACAGACTGCTTGATGCAGCTGGAGAAACATCAAGCCCATAGAAATTCAGAAAATCGTCCCCCTTACATTCTCTCTCTCTCCTTATCTCTCTCTCTCCTTATCTCTCTCTCTCTCTTTCTCTCTCTCTCTCTCTCTCTCTCTCTCTCTCTCTCTCTCTCTCCTTATCTCTCTCTCTCTTTTTCTCTCTCCCTCCCTCCTTTCCTCTCTCTCTCCATATATATATATATATATTTCCCCCCTTCTCTCTCTCTCTCTCACTTCCCCCTTACTCTTCCTCTCTCCCTCTTTCCCTTCTCTCTGTCTGTCTGTCTGTCCCTCCCCCTCTCTCCCTTCCCTTTCTCTCTCTCTCCCCCCTCCCTCCCTCTCTCTCTCCATATATATATATATATTTTTTTTCCCCTTCTCTCTCATCTCTCTCTGTCTCTCTCACTTCCCCCTCACTCTTCCTCTCTCCCTCTTTCCCTTCTTTCTGTCTGTCTCTCCCCCTCTCTCCCTTCCCTTTCTCTCTCTCCCCCCTCCCTCTCTCTCTCCATATATATATATATTTTTTCCCCTTCTCTCTCATCTCTCTCTGCCTCTATCACTTCCCCCTTATTCTTCCTCTCTCCCTCTTTCCCTTCTCTCTGTCTGTCTGTCTGGCCCTCCCTCTCTCCCTTCCCTTTCTCTCTCTCTCTCCCCCCTCCCTCCCTCTCTCTCTCCATATATATATATATTTTTTTTCCCCTTCTCTCTCATCTCACTCTGTCTCTCTCACTTCCCCCTCACTCTTCCTCTCTCCCTCTTTCCCTTCTTTCTGTCTGTCTCTCCCCCTCTCTCCCTTCCCTTTCTCTCTCTCCCCCCTCCCTCTCTCTCTCCATATATATATATATTTTTTCCCCTTCTCTCTCATCTCTCTCTGTCTCTCATCTCTCTCTGCCTCTATCACTTCCCCCTTATTCTTCCTCTCTCCCTCTTTCCCTTCTCTCTGTCTGTCTGTCTGGCCCTCCCTCTCTCCCTTCCCTTTCTCTCTCTCTCTCTCTCTCTCTCTCTCTCTCTCTCTCTCTCTCTCTCTCTCTCTCTCTCTCTCTCTCTCTCTCTCTCTCTCTCTCTCTCTCTCTCTCTCTCTCTCTCTCTCTCTCTCTCTCTCTCTCTCTCTCTCTCTCTCTCTCTCTCTCTCTCTCCCCCTCCCTGATCCACTTCTTTTCCCATCTACTTTCAAGGCTTCCTCCTTGAATGAAGCTTCTTGAGAATCCCCCGCCTCCCTCCTGTGTCTTTGAATACTCTCTCCTTAGCCCTTCTCCTTGGCTACCTTACAATAGATTTATATATTTATTTGCATGTTGATTATTTATTTGTGTATATCCTACTTTCTCCTCCCCCACCCCCACCCCCACCCCCAGTAGACTTTAGTTTTCTTGAAGGCAGGAGCTCTGCTTATTTTCATATTTGCAACTTCAGGTCCAGCCCAGATATTTTGGGGCTGCACATAGCAGATATTAACAAACTCATTGAGTTAAAATAAATATCCCAAAACAGAAATTTGGAAAGGGAGTTAAAACCCTTCCCTTTTGGCCATCCAGGTGGTCTTACATCCTTCATCTTTCACACCTGGGGTTCAACTTCATGGAAATAGAAACAAAAGATGAAATGGAACCTCAATAATGAATATCTCATGAACAAGAGCTCTTCCTTGGAGACATCAAGTTGGACAAACCTTCTCTGCCTTTAGTCCTGAATTCGGGGTTTAGGGCTGGCTTACTTAATAGTAAGAAAAAGGAAAAGGCAAAATTCCCAGCTTCCTTGTCCTTGGACCTAGCACAGGGGAATTCTGCTGTCACACTCAGGCTTTGATCCTCAGATTCTAATGTTTTCATCCAACACTAGAGCTGGAAGGGACCTTAAAGATCACTTTGTCAAAGACCCTCTCTTATTACATATGGGAAAGCTGAGGACAGTAAAGGGAAAGTAACCCACCTGAGGTACCACAGCAAAGTGATGGGCAGGTTAGCTCTCAAACTTGGGGTCTCCTGATTACAGCATTTTCCCAGTTTCCTCTTTGCTAGTCTCTTTGTGGACATAAGGTTATCCCTTCAGAGGCATTTATTTTTTTTTTTTTAAATATATTTTATTTGATCCTTTCCAAGCATTATTCGTTAAAGACATAGATCATTTTCTTTTCCTCCCCCCCACCCCCCATAGCCGACGCGTAAGTCCACTGGGCATTAGATGTTTTCTTGATTTGAACCCATTGCTTTGTTGATAGTATTTGCATTAGAGTGTTCATTTAAAGTCTATCCTCTGTCATGTCCCCTCAACCTCTGTATTCAGGCAGTTGCTTTTTCTCGGTGTTTCCACTCCCATAGTTTATCCTTTGCTTATGAATGGTGTTTTTTTTCTCCTGGATCCCTGAAAGTTGTTCAGGGACATTACACCGCCACTAATGGAGAAGTCCATTACGTTCGATGATACCACAGTGTATTAGTCTCTGTGTACAATGTTCTCCTGGTTCTGCTCCTCTCGCTCTGCATCACTTCCTGGAGGTCGTTCCAGTCTCAGAGGCATTTATTACAGAAGGGATCAGTCTCCAGATATGTAAAACTGTCTTGTTTTATTTCTATTATATGTTTCAGAAACACTAAGTGCTTCTAAAAATAAGAGAATCAACATGTCTGATACCTCCCTCATGAACATTTTTAATGCACGAACCAGGCCATCAAATACATTATAAGAAGTTGTTGTTTGGTTGTTTCAGGCTTGTCAAACACTTCATGACCCCATTTGGGGTTTTCTTGGCAGAAATATGGGAATGGCCTGCCATTTCCTCCTCCAGCTCATTTTACAGATGAGGAAACTGAGGTTAAGTGATTTACCCAAAGCCACACAGCTAGTTAAGTGTCTGTGGTCAAACTTGAACTCAGATCTTCCTAACTCTAGACCCAGCACTCTACCCAGCCCATCACCTAGCTTCCCCAGTGTAAAATGTACCATTTAAAATACCAAGTTTTTCTTCAGACTTTAAAAAGGAAGAAGACAGAAAACTTTAGAAGTCCATGAAAAATGATAGTGGTTTAGAAACTGTAGTAAGCATATGTGATTATAAATAAAAAAGGCTAGAGGCAATTCTGAGAAACAATATGGCCATTCAAAAACCATCACTGCTTCAAAGTAAACCTGGCCTTTTCTTAGGTAAAACCCCCCGCCCCATATATTAGCCAGGGCAATGGAACTGAACCAAGGCCTGATACTAGAGCAAAGGTGTGGAAAGTTCCCCATCCAAGCCCTCATCTGACAGAGCCAAAAGAATTTGGACAGCACCTATGACTGTATGGTCAAGGTTTTAAGCTAAATAAATGGCCCAAAGGAGTCAGTAGCCAGAAGAAATAAGGAATAGCTGATTGGGAACAAAGCAGAAAAAGGAAAGGAGCAAAGGAGAGGGGTTCAGATTATAAGGAAGAAAAATAGATGATAATAAACTGGAGTCTAGAAGGATAACTGGAAAAAAAAGGACAAAAAAAAAGAGTACAGTATGGTCCAAGTACAGTATGGGATGGGGTCAAATGACAAATTACTCTCAACAGTCACAAAGTCAACATAAACGGCAGAATTTAATTCCACAAGTATCTATTGATACCTAGCACATACTTAGCAAGGGCTGTAGAATCACTGTTAGCCATGCAAACTATGTTTTTTTTTTAAGCAATCAGAGGTTTTCAAGGCTCTGCACTTTCAATAAAGTCAGTCAATTACTCCCAGGATGAAGCAATGACCAATTCAGAACTGATAGATTATGAACTTCTGGCCACTAGATGGCTAGACCTGGCATCAAGAAAACTTGAATTCAAATTCAGTCTTGTATATTTACTAATTGTGTGACCCTTAACCTCAAATCTGCCTCAGTTTTCTCATCTGTAAAATAAGGATAAAAATAGTTCCTAACTCCTAGGATTGCTTTGAGGATCAAATGAAATAATATTGTGTAAAGTATTTTTATTATATTATAGTATTATAAAACAGAACTGAACATGTTATAATAAAATATATAATCTAAATAGAGCATAATAAAATATAACATTACTATACAATATATATTATAAGAACATATAAAATATAAATTCTGGCTACTATTATAATTGTTACTATTATTATGTGAGTGGTACCTCTGATATCCCTTACAGCAGTCCTTTTTCTCTATTTCCATTGCCATTTCCCTAATCCTGGCCCTTATTACCATCTGGGTTACTCCTAATAAGTCTCTTCACCTTCACTCTCACCCTCTCTCCAACGTACTAATTTTCCTTAGGATACATTCAAGTCACTCTAGCTCAGAAATATTTGGTGACTACTGATAGCTTATTAAATAAAGTTCAGACTCTTTTGCCCAATATGCAAAGCCCTTCACCATAAGTCCAACATCCTTGTGCCATTCTCCTCTCTATTCTCACATCCAAGCAAGACTGGAATATTTTCTGTCTTCAACATGCACTCTGTGCTTTCTTCCTTTCATGCTTTTGATCAAGGAATACCCTTTGCCTGCACTGTCTTTCCTTTATCTACTGAATTCCCACTAATTTTTTAAAGCCCAAATAAAATCCACTTCCTTTTCATTCATTCAGACAGTATTGTTTGCTCCTGACTAGGCTATAATAATCTCCATGAGGGCAAGGATCATGCCAGATGTAAACCTCCCAAGAAATGAAAACAACCTTTTTGGCAGCATGCCAAATATTATTTGTAATGCCGTATATCACTGAAAACAAATAAGCAAATAAATAAACAAACCAACAGCAGAAAGAATAAATGTAACATAATTGTAGACATTGCTCCTCAACTCTTCATATTTATTTCTCCTACTTTCTACTCCTCTAGGCTCAGAGGAACTCCAGGGCATATTTATAACAAAGATATTTAGAATTACACACTGAAGCACATGGCTCTGAATGCAGAAATAATTTAATAAATATTTGTCAGGAAGTGGGAGCCATAGCACTCTGTCAGAACAGAGTCCTTCCAGCAACCCTCACTCAGATGTCTCTACAGAAAACCATCTATAGAGTGTGAATGTGACTTCTCCCTAGCTTCCCATCAGAGCAATACCCTACCCAAACCACAGCAGTCCAATGGGGATAAAAGAGAGGGCACATTCAACAAAATCAGGTTCATTGCTATTCACCATGGTGGTGACACAGTAACCCCAATAGATGAGAAAGCAATACTACCCATTCTCACCAACCAAAAGAACTCAGTCACCCCAAGAACAGCCCAGCAGCAAAGTGGCATTGCACAATAGAGTAAATTGACATGACCAGACCAAAGCCTCAGAGACATCTATCCAAACAAGCAGGAAGGTGGTTATGGCTCCCAACAGAATAAGAACCAAGTTCCCAAATCAAGGAAACCCCAAGAGCAGAGGGAGAGCAGGGTCTAAGGTCTTTCACAAACCATTCCCTGGAACATACTAAAGGACTGAGGATAGGGGATCATGTCAGATGGAAACCTTCCAAGTTTCCAAAGGCAACCAAGTCATCAGCAGATTGTACCAAGAGTCAAATTGCCAGTATCGTGCTAACATCTAGAAAATAAATGAAGATGCTCTTAGACTTGTTCTTTCCGCTCTATCTTTAGGCAAGTATTCAAGACCAGAAACTCCTTACCTTTTCTTCCCTGCCCCTCCCCAACTTTCTCCCCTAAAGAAACAGTGCAAGCAACTTACCCTGTTAGCACCACCACAAAATCCATTACGTTCCAGCCATTCCTTAGGTAAGAGCCTTTGTGGAAAGCAAACCCTAAGGCGATGATTTTAATTCCAGCCTCAAAACAAAAAATTCCAATGAAATATGGTTCTGTGTCATCCTGGGATAGGGAGGAGAAAAGTCAGAGTCAGCATTCACAGAAGTAGGAGTTCCATAGGACTCTTAAGCCTATAGAAGGTGAAGCAAGCAGGCAACCATGACCTTTTTTCCCATAATTCCCCACCCCAATACACAGATGCAAGTGCACACACACACACACACACACACACACACACACATTCACCCACTCACTCACTCACTCACTCACTCACTCCCTCACTCTCCCTCACTCTTGGAATGCCCTACATAGAAATCTTCTCTCTGGGGACTCTTGCCAGAGACTGAAATGAATTAAAGCAGAGTTCAATTCTCCCCAGGAGAAAACCAGAAACACTGACTCTCCTCACTGGGGGATTCAGCTCTGAATGACAAAATGGGTTTTAACAGGAATGAAATAAAACAGATGCCTCCACAATCTAAAACCAGTAGTCTTTTAGCAGGTTTGGTGACCAGATGGGGTCTGCTAATGAAGAAGAAAGATATCACTCCTGATCAAGGCAGGAGTCATACAGGCATTTCTTCCCTTGTTTTCTCAATATAAAAAGACATGCATAGGCTTCCATCAAAGGTGGGAATAAAATATTCTAAAGGTTATAAGACAGCTGGAATTACTGGGCCAAGAGCCACCTTTTTTCTTATAAGGAGAAAGGAAGGGAAGGGAAGGGAAGGGGAGGGGAGGGGAGGGGAGGGGAGGGGGGGAAGGGGAGGGGAGGGGAGGGGAGGGGAGGGGAGGGGGGGAAGGGGAGGGGAGGGAAGGGAAGGGAAGGGAAGGGAAAGAAAAAAGAAAAGAAAAGAAAAGAAAAGAAAAGAAAAGAAAAGAAAAGAAAAGAAAAGAAAAGAAAAGAAAAGAAAAGAAAAGAAAAGAAAAGAAAAGAAAAGAAAAGAAAAGAGAAAAATGTTTTGTAAGGGAAGCACAGAAGAGCCACTCACCAGGCGTTCAGACATCGGCGTCTTGTCCTCATCAGGCAGGTGCTGCTCAAGAGCAAGTACAATGCAGTTTGCTATGATGGTGGCTAAAATCATATATTCAAAGGGAGTTCTGGAGAGTTAAGGAAAGTCCCACTAGCACAGCAAAGTGGAGAGATGTGTCCAACTGTGTGCATGCACCCTCTGGCCTAAGCATTTCAGAAATTCCTCTGAAGGAGTGGTCACAGCTAGTCTGGTTTAGTTTGAGTCTAGGGAAATGGGAATTTCTCATGCTTTCCACACCTCCTACCTTATCTCCCCTTCCCCATGCCCCTGCCACCATGTAAAGCTGTCAAAGCCATCTGTTTTATACCATCTAAAGTAAATCCTTCCAAGGCCTTAGGAACAGAGCAGCTGATGTCTTAGAAAAAATTGGAGAGATTCTTTCCTCATCACCTTACCTTCTTTTATTCCATGTTTCTTACAAAACTGGCCTTAGGTTTGAGTCCTAAACAAATACATACACACGGAGCTGAATGAAGTGCAAGAGAGCCTAGATATGAAATGATGCCCCTAAAATCCCATAGCAAACAAGATTCAGAAGAACCAGGACCTTTGGAGGGGTCTGGGGTTTGAATTAAGAGTCCACCAGGACCAAAGCCTTCCTTAAGAGAAACTGAATCACTATTTTTCATGGCAAGGCCTATACAAATCTCCCCTGATGTCAGCGATTTGCCCAGTCAGCTTCAGATCAAACACAAAAAGCAAATACTTTCTTTTTTCCCCATAAAAGTACCCTGAAAATGCAAATGTTCCTTTATGGAATGCTGCTGCGTTTTCCCCTAAGGAGCAGAAAAACATTCCTCCCTGCATCCTGTGTGTCCACAAACATCAGTCTGGGCTGACAAGGCCTCCAGAGTGTCCTGGCAAGAGGCCTGCAGGGTCCTAAGGTTCCCCTTGGGATAATCTGTCTTTTTCATTTCATTTCTGGCCCTTACTAGTGAATGCAAATGTGAATCAAAGCCCAAATCCCTCCTGAGGTAACCCCAGCTCAAATGGGTTCAGGGGACAAGGATCTGTGTGTTACTAAGAAAGAGTCAGAATTCAACAAATTTGATTCAATACATACTGATGAAGCACTTTCCCCTGTGAAACCTTGTGCTTAGTTCTGGAAATAATGGATAGGAAGTGATAGAAGTAGTTATTTAGTCCCAGTGATTAAGGGAAGATGGTTTCGTGTTCATGAATATGAGGGCTTTAACTAGGGTAGTGGCCAAGGGAGTAGAGAAGTAGGAATGGAGGTAAGAGTCCTTGACTTGGCTAGCTCACATTACAAAGGACAATGCCCTCATTCTTCAAGCTTGTACTACTTTAACAGCTTCCTGATTGGTCTCTGCGACTCCAGTTTCTCCTTGCCCTCCACACATGCCATCTATACTTCACAGTTGGCCAATTTCATCTTCCTACTAAACATACAGCTAAGACCCAGGTTCCTCCTTTGATCCAAAGCTTTCTGGGGATTCTTATTGCTTATATCAGGGATCATCAAACTATGCTCTGTGGGGCTGCCTGCTTTTATAAAAGATGTTCTGTAAAAACCATTCATAGCTCACCAGCCAGACAAAAATAGGCAATGGGCCAGGTTTGGTCCTTAGAAGAACCACAGTTTGTTAACTCCTGGCCTATATGATAAAATATAAATTCTTTAACCTGGCATTTCAGGCCCTACACAATCTGGTTAAAGAAGGAAAAAGGAAGGGAGGGAGGAAGAAAGGAAGGAAGGAAAGAAGGAAGGAAGAAATAAAGGAAAAAGGAAAGGAGGAAAGGAAAGGAGGGAAGGAAGGAGGGAGAAAGGAAGGGAGGGAGAGAGGGCCAGAACTCTACTATACCATCAGCTGACTATCTGTCATCTGCAGCATCTATCCAGCCCAGGACCTTACACAGAATTGCTGTTGAATAATTATTTGCTGTTGCCATTGTTTGCTACTTCTTGGTCTTCTCATATAGCATCCTAACTTGGGAGAGGCTAGCAATGCCATTGGGAGAAGTAAACTATAGGGCAAGTAATTACGGCATCATTGTCATGTGTAGAAGTGGTGTTATCTGCAGGAAGGGTAGTAATTTTTACTGGTACGATTCTTTGGACTTTATTATGGCACTGGGAACCATTTTATCGTAGAAGATCACTTCAGCCTTGGTATTCACACCTCCTTAATGTCCTCTGCTTCTGGGACCCCTCTGAATGAAGGGTGGTGTGATGAGCTCCTCTAGAACCTCTATTTAAGGAGGGAGCCCAAGTCAAACATCTGGCTGACCTCTTTTGGACTTTTCATCATGCCACTGAGTGGAGTATTCCTATCCTTTTCAGTTCCCCTTTGTATGTTGTCTCCTTGTTAATTAGCCTGTAAGTTCCTTGAGGGCAGAGATTGCTTTTTTTTTAGTTGCTTCCCCAGTGCTTAGCAGAGTGCCTTACACATAGTAGGTGCTTAATATATGTTTATTGATGGACTAACTGGACTGGTTCCAAGCCTCTTACCTTTAGGCAGAATTAGAGTATATGTGAAGTGATAAACTGACCCAAGTAAGCCTTCTGGGCTTTGGGAAGGAAGTAGCTGCATTGTGTGGTGATCCCAGGGAGTTTTCCCTTACATGAACATTTGTTGTGTACTTCTCCATGGGCTGACTCACTGGGAAGGCAGCCAGGGGGGGCAACTGTGTTTCTATGTCTCTCTTGCAAAACATTTCAAGTATACTATGGTTGTTCTGCTCAGTACCCACTCTAGAGATGGGAGAAGAGGATGAAGAGGAGTCATCAATTCACTCAAAGGACAAGTCTGTGACAGTGCAATAATTCAGGTGCATCCTGGGCTATATAACTACAAAGACAATTTATCTGGGACTCAACTGTTCCTCTGGAGGTATTTTAGAAGAGTCATAGATTTTAAACCAGAATTGGGCTGGGCATTTTTGGAGGCAGTACAGCAAAATGAAAAGAGTACTGGACTTTATCTCGGACGACAGAGGTTTAAGTTCGATCTACTATTTACTAGCTGTATGAACGTAGGAAGAAAAAAGGTGGGGGAGCATTAATTTACCACCTTCTATATGCCAGACAACATGCTAAATACTTTACAAATATTCTCTCATTTATCTTTATAACAACCCTAGGAGGTAAATGGCATGATTATCTCCATTTTACAGTTGAGGAAACTGAGGCAGTCAGGTAAGTGTCTAAGACTAGTTTTTTACCTCAAGTTTTCTAGATTTTAAGTCCAGTGCTATACCCACTATACCACTTAGCTGTTGTAGGCAAGTGACTTAAATTCTCTGGACTTCAATTTCCTCCTGTGTAAAAATGATTAGATGATAACTAAGGTCCTTTTCAGCTCTAAATTCTATGATCACATAACACTTTGTTGGGAGGTAAGGGAAATGCTGGTGCTTAGCTTCCCTTAAAAAGGAGGAAGACAGTGCCCTGAAAAGAAAGTCTAGGAATCCAACTTCAAATTGGAACTAAGGAGTTCTTTACATCCAGCATGCAGCTCTTGGCTCAAATCATACGATCACACTCCATCTCACTCTGAAGAAAAATATCAGCCACACAGCATTTTTGGAAATCAGCAGCAGCAAGTCTTGCTTCTGATTGGTTCTGCCTGGCTTCCTGCCTCCTGTGCAGGATCTGTGCAGGCTTGTAATTAAGAGGACAGAGAACAAAGCTGGGGATGTTTCGTAAATATCCAGTGCTCCCTCACCCCACAAGTGTGGAGTGTGGAAATAAGAGAAAACATTTACATACAAAGAAATGACTCCAAGCATATTTTTTCCCTGTATGCTTCTTGCCATGGCTTCTGATACCATTATCTGAGTCAACCCTCTCTTCCCCTCATCACTGGCTGGCTTATCTTCTTACTGGGTTCACGAGGAAGTTACTATCTCATCCTTTTGTCGTCCTGGTCTTCTGCCCCCTAAATCGTTTTGAGGTGATTTTTTTCAATATCAAATCTCCACTAAAGGCTTCAGGGAGAGCTGCATAACAACTGCAACATTCAACATTTACTCTTAGCTGAATGATCAGGGTTTAGATTGCTCAATGTCTCCTAGGCCCTCCAGTGCCTGTCCAAGCCTTTCCTAGGATGAGGTGATGAAGCCTTAGTTAGCTTGTAGGGAAAGGGGATCCTTGATTTCATTAAGACATTCTTGTCAGCAGTGCTTAGCTCAGTGTCTGGCACAGACTCATTATTTACTAAATGCATTTTCTTTTCATTTCATTAAACTATGTTAGCATCAACAAGGAAACCACACTTACTTTGTACCCCTTTTCAACCTGCAAACATGCACTCACAAAGAGGGACAGAGAAAGAAAAAGAGACTATATTAACCTTAGACTTACTCGACAGAGCTCTGAGCCTAGAGTCAGGAAGATTTATTTTCCTGAGTTAAAATCTTGCCTCAGACATATATTAGATATATGATCCTGGACAAGTCACTAAACCCTCTTTGCCTCAGTTTCCTCATCTGTCAACTGAACTGGATAAGTAAATGGTAAACCATTTTTTTGCCAAGAAAATCTCCCCAAAATCCCTAAAGGGGTCAGTTGCAAAGAATTAGTCGTAGCTGAAAAATGACTGACAAGAAACAAGCAATTATAAGTGAAAGGATCCACCCAAGTCAGCAAGAAAGAGAAATGAAAATTTCAGGTCAAAACTATTCACAAAGCATTTCACCTTAACTCTAACTTTCTGTCCTGGATAATAAGCAATCTCACCAAAGAAAAGGAAGGGGAGGTTAAGGAATTAAGCTCCTAATGAAACAAATAGAAATCATTTGGGAAATTTGCAAATATGTTAAGAAAAATGACCAACATGGTGTGGAAAAATGAATTTAAGTTTAATTTATGTGAAAGCATTTCCCTGTAGTTCTTTCATTGTTCTACCTTCTCCCAACCCCCTTTTATATCATGTCATGCCACTGGAAATATACAGAATCATCGGATCTGAGTTGGAAGGGATCTCATAGACCATCTAGTTTATAGAATCATAAATCTAAAGGTGCAAGGAACAGAGCCACTCTAGTCTCTCATTTTACAAATGAGGAAATTAAGACCAAGAGAAGTTATATGATTTGTCTAAGGTCACATGGATAGTCAGTCTCAGTAAGGGAATTTGAGTTCAGTTATACTCTCCATGACATGCCAAGCAAATCGTCATCTAGACTGCTCAAGCCACCTTCTCCTAAGAGGGAACTCACTACCTCTTCATGTTATCTATTCTGCTCTGAATTCATTCCAGTTATTAGGAAAATTTTCCCAACACTTAGTATAGATCTGACTCTGCAAATCCTAGCCATTCTGCCCTCTGGGGCCAAACAAAAAAAGTCAAGTCCCTCTTTGAAATGAAAGCCACCCTGGAAGAGTGTTCTCATGTTCCCCATAAGTCTTCTCTTCTCCAAACAAAACACCCCTTGTTTCTTTAAATCATCCTATGGCACAGTTTCTAGACTCATCCTCCTCCAAGTCACCCTCTCCTGGACAGGCTTTCTATTGTCATTGTCCTTCTTAAAAATGTGGCACCTACATTTGAACACAATTCTCCTAAGGGCAAAGTAAAAAAGTACCACTTGTCTTGTCGTAGACACACTATGATTCCCTTCTCTTCTTTGGTTGTCTTGTAACTTGTTGGCTCACCCTTGAGCTTGCAGTTCACTGAAACATCCAGATATTTTTCTTTCTCCAATTATTTAGATCTGTTTTGATTTGTATAAAGAGCATTTTGTAATTGTGTTCATAAAGTTCTTGTGTGTTGGCAGGCAGACTCCCAGGTATTCTGTACTGTTGTTTAAATTGAATTTCTCTCTTTTCCTCCTGAGTTTTATTGGTAATATACAGACATGTAGATAGTTTCTAAAAGGTTATTTTATATGCTCCCACTTTACTGAAGTTGGTAACCGTTTCAATTAGGTTTTTAGCTGACTCCAGGATTCTCTAAGTAAACCATCTTATCATCTACAAAAAGTGATAGTTTTATTTCCTCTTTGTCTATACATATTCCTTTGATTTCTTTTTCCTGTCTTATTGCCATATCTAGCATTTCTAGTTCAATATCAAACAGTAATGGTGATAACAGACATTCTTGCTTCATCCCTGATCTTACTGAAATGGCTTCTAGCTTTTCCTCATTACAGATAATGCTTGCTTTTGGTTTTAGATAGATACTATTTATCATTTTAAGAAAAGCTTCATTTATTCATTTGATTTCTAATGTATTTTTTTAAACCCTTACCTTCTGTCTTGGAGTCAATACTGTGTATTGGCTCCAAGGCAGAAGAGTGGTAAGGGCTAGGCAATGGGGGTCAAGTGACTTACGCAGGGTCACATAGCTGGGAAGTGTCTGAGGACAGATTTGAACCTAGGACCTCCCATCTCTAGGTCTGGCTCTCAATCCACTGAGCTACCCAGCTGCCCCCTCTAATGTGGTTTTTTAAAAAGCAGGAATGGGTGTTGAATTTTGTCAAAATCTCTTTCTGCATTTGTTGAAATAATCGTGATTTTTGTTTTTATTGTCGATATAGTCAATTATACTTGGTTGCCTTAATATCTGAATCAATCCTGAATTCCCAGGACAAACCTAGCTTCATCATACTGAGATCTTTGTAATATAATGCAATCTCCTTGCTAGTATTTAAAGTTTTTGCATCAATATTCATTAGGGAAATGGTCTATTACTTTCTTTTGTTATGACTCTTCTTAACTTCTCAAGTAAGATCTTGATAACGGCATCAAGATATCAAATGGTATTAAGACCATATGTAACAGTTGATTCTTTGAACCCAAGAAGACAGAATGCTGAACCTGATGTCAGGAAAGACTTGTGTTCTATGTCAATTTTAATTCTTACTAGCCTCACAACTATGAGTAAGTCACTTAAAGGAAACTTAGTTTACAATTGTACTCTAGTGCCTGCCTCCCAGGATTGTTGTGAGGATCAAATGGGATAATAATTGTGAAGCACTTAACACACACTGACATAGTAATCGCTATGTAAATGTTAGCTAGTATTATTCTAAAGCACTCTGCAAATTTAAAAAATTTCTATAAATGTCAGTCATTGTCATTCCATCATCATCATCATCATCATCATCATCATTAATCCCTTTAAACTTAATTGTTTTGGATGTGGTCTGGGGGGTCTATCTTGCCAAGTTCTTGGGGTCCTGATTCTGACATCCAACAAAGTTAGTTATGCCTCCCAGCTTTGTGTAACATACAAATATAATCAGCATGCCATCTCAGACTTTATTCAAAGCTACCAGTAAAAATGTTAAATATCAAAGGGTCAAGAATAGATCCCTGGTGAGCTTTATTAAAGATTTCCTTCATCCTATATTGTTTCTATTCATTAATGATTATCCTTTGGTCCCATTTGCCAGTTTAGAGTCCTCTTAATGGGTTAGGATTTTTTTTTGAGGTTATCCTAGAGGCAATAGAGAATCATTGAAGGTAAGGGAATAGCATGGTTAGATTTGTGTTTTAGGAATGTCAGTTTGGTGGCAGTGTGGAACTAGGAGATGGAGAGACCAATTAGGAGGTTAATGCAATAATCCAGATGAGAGGTGATGAGAATTGAAAGTAAGGCAGAGGCTGTACACATGGAGAGAAGGGCAAAAGATTATGAAATGGGGATAAATAGATAAAATTTTAAACTAATTCATTGGGGGAAGTGAAGGGATAAGAAAACTCTAGGATGAGTCTTGAGACTATGGTTGGAAAGATGATGGTGAAGAGCAACATTTGGAGGAGGAACAAGTTTGTATACACCGAATTTCAGATAAGACATCTAGATATGGGTCCAGAGTTTTAGAGAGGTATTAAATTTGAAACACATATATAATTTCCAAGTTGTCTGCAGAGATATAATAATTTGACACATGGGAACTGATGATAATCACCAAGGGAAGTAGTAAAGAAATGATCCAGGATAAAATTGGGGGGGGTCTGTATTTAGTGTGGCTGGAATAGTATGATGTTCTAGAAATGAAGACTGAATGGTCAAATAGGTAGGAGAGAACTCAGAAAGAACAGTGTGAATGGAAGCAAAGAGGAAAGAGAATACCCAGGAGAGGGAATGGTTATGTGTCAAAAGCTACACACTGTTCTCTTATCCTCCCAATACCATGCCCTGTTTCCAACTTTCTAGATCTAGAATCATAATCACACCAATGCTGCCTTTGCTCCTAGAATGTATCAGTCTACTATCTATGACATCACCCACCCTCTCTATGACTTTGTACCCAAAATGCCCTTTCCTGTTCACTACTTTCCTACATGCCTCTCTCTTTAGCTCTTTGAGTGCAGACAGTTTTTTTTGCATTTGTAACCTCAGTGCTTTGCACATAATAAGTACTTAATAAATATCTTTTTCATTCATTTTTTCTATTCTTAACTTTTAGAAATAACAGTTAAAAAATAATTGGTGAGGGTAGCTGGGTGGCTTAATGAATTGAGAGCCAGACCAAGAGATGGAAGATCTGGGTTCAAACCTAGCTGTGTAACTTTGGGGAAGTCATTTAACCTCCAATGTCTAGCCCTTACCACTCTTCTCCCTTGGAACCAATGCACATTATTACTTCTAAGACAGGGTTTTTTAAAAAAGAGATCACTGGAAAATTTTTCACTTGGCTTCTTTTTTGAGTATTTTCATGTATGTTTGGTATGTGTCTTCTTTTACAACATGATGAATATGGAAATATGCTATTGTATGATAGCACATGTAAAACCTATATCATATTGCTTCCCACCTTGGGGGGAAGAGGGGAGAGGGAGGGAGGGAAAGAATTTGGATGACAAAATGTCAGAAAACAAATATTAAGAATTATTTCTGTAGACAATTGGAAAAATATAATAAAATCTTTTGGGGGGGGGGAGGAGATGATGGGTGAATAGGTAACTATAGGGAGAGCAGTTTCAGTAGTATGGCGGGTCATAATTGCAGGGGAGGCCAAGAAATAGAGGCACTAAGTATAGATGAATCTTCCTAGGAGTTTGGCTATGCAAGAGAGAAAAGCTATTTGACTATAGTTTGAAGGGATATCATAGTCAAATGAAAGGTGGTTTTTTTTAACGAGCTGGGGAGACCTGAATGTGTCTGAAGTGGCAGGGAAGGAGCCAGTAAATAAGAAGAGACTGAAGAGGAAAGAGAGGAATGATGCTCCTTGAATAGATGGGCAGGCCAAAAGCATAAATGGAAGGGTTAGCCTTGGTGAGGAGAAAGACAACCTCTTCATCAGAGATAAGAGCATAGAAGGAGAGAATGGGCTATGCTCAAGAGGAGTCTAGGGGTCTTAAGGACATGGAATAGGGGAGAAGAGGGAGTTGATTCACCCATTCATCAAACACTGAGTAGCACATATTTGTACCAGGTACCATACTAGGTACTAAGGATAAAAAGACAAAAACAAAACAGTCTCTGACCTTAAGGAACTTATCTTCTCCCAGGAAAAAGCCACTATAAATACAGTTAAGCAAATGCAAAATATATACAAGAAACTGTGAGATGTGGAGGAGAGTGGGGAAAGGCACTAGTGACTGTCAGAAACAGAAAAGGCCTTGTGAAGAAATGGCACATGAGCTCAGCTTGGAGGGAAAATAGACAACTTAGAGTTTTTTTGAGCAAGGGAGTGAAATGGTCAGATGTGAGCTTTAGGAATGTTATTCTGACAGCTGTGTGGAGGGTGAATTGAAGGGCAGAGATGCTAGAAAGAAGGAGACAAATTAAGAGACTTCTGCAATAATCCAGATGAGAGGTGATAAGGGCTTGAAATTGGGTTGCCATGTAAGAAGAAAGATAAGGATGGAGGCAAGAGATGTTGTGAAGGTAAAATCAGTAAGACTTGGTGGCATCTGACTGGATAGGTGGGGTGAGGGATAGCAAAGATTTGAAGATGACTTTGTGGTTGTAAGCCTAGGTAACTAGAAATGTGGAAGTAGACACAAAAGTAATGAGATCAGGAAGCTGGGGAAGGGTAAATTGAGAGGGGGAGATAATAAGTTGTTTGGGGATTGGCAAGCTTAAGGTGACTCTGGAGCATCCAGATGAAAATGTCTAAAAGGTATTTGGTGATTTGGAAGGGGAGCTCAGGCAAAAGACTGCTCTAAATATTGGAGTCATTTGTACATATGTTGAACCTGTGGAAGTGAAGGAAATGTAGAGAGAGAAAAGGGCCCCAAATCGAGCTCCGGAATGGATATGGGATGATGATTCAGCAAAGGGGTGGCTGGATGGGGAAGAGGAGAGCCAAGAGAGGGAGATGTTGCAAATATCAACAAAAGTCAACAGTGCCAGAAAATTCATAAAGGACTTGGAAAGAGGACATCAGATTAGGCAATTAGTAAATCACTGTTAACCTTATAGAGTATGGTTTTAGTTGAGTGAAGAGGTAAAAAAAAACTATATTACAAGGGGTTGAGAAGAGAGGAAGAAAAGGGAAGCAATGAGCCAGTTTTCCAGGAGTTTTCCTATGAAAAGGGGGGGGGCCTATAAAATGATAGCTTGAGAAACAGTAAGATCAAATGAAAAAAAATTTAAGCACAAAGATCTTGGCATTGTAGACATTGTAGACATTGTAGAAATTGTAGACAGCAGGAAAGAGCTAGTAGCCAGGATAAAAAAGGGGGATTGAAAATTAGAGGAGAGGAGTGATGATTGCAGGGTAATCTGCTTGAAGATCCAAGAAGGGAGAGGTCTCAGGACTTAAATAGAAGGGCTGACTTTAATGAGAAGGGTCACTTCATCAGAGACTGAGGCAAAGGAGAGGATAGGGGCCTGAAGGCCTCTATTTTTTGAGTAATGTAGGAAACAAGGTCTTTGTTGAGAAGGAAGAGGAGAGAGATGGCATAGAGGGCCTCAGGAAAGAGAAAGTTGAAAAACTGCTATTAATAGTGTGGTCTACAAAGCATACTATTTCCACATTAGTTTATTTGGGTTTTTGTTTTGGGGTTTCAGTTTTATATGAGTATTCTCTTACAACACTGAACAATGCGGAGATAGGTTTTGTATGATAATACATGTATAATAACCCAGATCAAATTGTTTACCATCTCCAAAAAGGGGAAGGGAAGGGAAGGAAGAGACAATTTGGATCTTAAAATTTCAGAAAACATACGTGGAAAATGGTTATAATATGTAATTGGCAAAAGGAAATATCTTTTAAAATTAAAAAATAAAAAGATAGTGTGATCTAGGGTAAATCAGGGAAGAATAAAAATTGCCATTGTAGTAAGTAGGGCCTAATTGGGACTAAATAAAATGAAATTGTATTGAAATAAGGTGTCAGGTGTGATTTTTCTTCCTTTCATGAAGCCATGTAGTGATCCACATTTTCCTTTCTAAATTTTCAAAAACCATTCCTTCAATGTGTTCTAGAATTTTCCTAGGAATCAGTCAAGCCCAATGGCTTATCATTTAAAGATATCTTTTCCTTGTCTCCTTTCTCTTTAAAAAAAAATAAAGCAAATATGAACATGAACATGTGAACATTCTTGGAGAAAATAGAAGAAAGACACACAGGATCTCAGCGCTAGAAAGGAAATGAGAGGCAATTTAGTGCCATCTGAATGAGAATCTTCTCTATAATACAAAATTACTAATTCATATAAAGTGGTCACCCACTCAGCCCAGTAACCATGACCTACCTACTGAGACTGAAATGCCAGGAATATTTGAAAGAGAGATGAATCTCATTTCAATAAAAATATAATAAAACAAAACATCTCTAACAAGTGGTCAGTCAGCTTGGGCCTCTGGTTAGGCCTCTATATCCTAAGGCTATTTATTCTACTTTTAGATTGGTCTCACTATTAGACAGCCTGGTGTGGTATAAACAGTACTGGATTTAGAATCAGATGATATGGGTTTGAAGTCTCAACGTTGCTATGTATCCATGGGTGACACTGCCTCTTTAAGGACTTAGTTTTCTCATCTTTAAAATGGGGGAGTTGGACTAAGTGATCTTTATTGTTCTAAGTCTTTATATCAGATGAACCCTGCCTTGGCAACTTCTACCCACTGCTTCTATGTATGCCCTCTGGGGCAAAACAGAACTTCAACCCTGCAAAAAGTCGATGGCAGTGCAGCCTGGGAACATAAGATGGAGCCATTATATAATTTGTCTCTTTCCAGACATGAGCATCTAAGAATTAGGTAAGCACAAAGGAATGGCCAGGACAATTTGCAGTGGAGTGGGTAACCTCATTAGAGAAAGAGATGTCAGAGGCAGTCGGTAGAAACCAAGATTGGAATCAGGAAAAGACATGAATCGGAGGAAGTAAGAGCGGCTAAAAATTCTCTAGCCTTATTCAGATCCTGTCCTAATCCTGAGGTAGAAGCTGGATACTGGGTGCCTTCTTGGATGCTGAAAAGAGGAGCCAGTTACAGGGCCTTTCCTGCCCACTGATTGGTTTGTAGGAAATACACTGATGTCAGCACAATCTAGGAATACATCAGGCACCAGAGGAGCATAAAGAAAGGAGATGAGAAGCTTTGAAGTGAAGGAGGAAAGCTGGTTTCTTAAACACATGGATGTAAAGGGAAACAGAGAACCATCCAGGCATGTGCAGCTAAAAATGGCTCCATCCATAAATAGAGTCATCAATAGGTAGAGAAGGGCCTGAAGCTAGATACAGAGGTGAAGCAAGTAACATGAGGAATGGGGCTGAAAATGACCAGCCTCTTGTTGGAGGGGAAGAAGGGCTGACTCTGCTAACAGAATCACTTTCTTATGTTAGGTGAAATCAATTCACTTAAAATGACTTTGCTCCCCTTTTCTCAAGTTCAAGTTTTACCATAGCATTAAGGAAACTGGTCCTTTTCCATGTACAAACTTCTTTCTGTCCATGTTATCTTTCCTTCTTCCTACTTCCCACCTCCTCCACCAAGAAAATACAATCTGGCCTGTTAGTCAGTCCGTTCTTCCACTCGGGTGCTGGGGCCTTTCCAGGATGGGGGGCTGAGTTGAGGGGGAGTTGGGCTGCTGCCTGTTCTTCATATACAAAGGAAAGAGATAAGGGGTCTAAATTTGTCAGGAGGAAGTGAAAAGATTTCATTTTCAAGTAAGTTATGTACATCAGCACTGGCTGAGAAATGCTGGAGAAGAATTGTGTCTTGCTTCTAATTTGAGTTAAGATATGCTTCCTTCAGGGTTCAAGAGCCTCTCTTCTATATAAGGGATTTTTTTTCCTTCCATTAGTTATTAGTGATCTCCCAGAACCCATCACCAATCTTATTTTGTATTGTCTTAAGGTGCACAAGTTGTTTTCTCCCTACCTTCTCCCTCCACCTCCCAACCTACTCCCAAGAAGGAAAGCTTCTTAAAGGGGCTGTTTCTTTTGAATTTATAAGCTCCAACATCTAGCACAGTGCTTGGCACATACTAAATGGTATATAAATATTAGCTACCATTACTACTGTCACTATGTATGTGACTTTAAGCAAATTATTTAATTTCCTTGGGCCTCCATTTCCTTATTTGCAAAATGAGAGGATTGCACTAGTCTCTAAATACACTTTCCAGCTCAATTCATGATTCGACAAGCATGTATTCAATCCCAGCTAGATGCCAAATATGTGCCAGACATTGCTAAGCATTTTATAATTATTAGCTCATTTGATCCTCACAACAATCCCCATTTTACAGATGAGCAAGCAGAGGCAAAAAGGATGAACTGACTTGCCCAAGGTAATACAGCTAGTATCTGAGGTCAGATTTGAACTACAGCTTTCTGATTCTAGCTCTAATACTCTATCCATTGCACGACCTAGATTCCACCTAGTAGAACCAAATGTTCTGAATCTAAATCCAGCATTCACTCCACCACACCATAGAAGATCAACCATCCATCACTCAATTATCCATTACCCAACTCATCCCAAATGGGTCAGATTAATGAGATCACTATTCCTAATCATCTAGTACTTGTCCCACTCACAATTTATGGACACAGCAAAAGAAGTAGAGTAACATAACCAACTAAGGTATAAAACACAAAGATGCAATTCAAAATTAAGGCAAGCAAGCCACTAGTAGTTCTCTACCAACTGAATAGCCCAAGGCTTTTCGGGAAGGACTGAGGAGGGCAGCCCTGGAAATGCCCTGACCATTTTTCAGCACCACGGCCAGTTCTGCAAGGTGGAAAGTTGTTCCCATCCCAAGCATTTGGCTCTGTAAGTGTGAGCTGAGCCAATATCTAGCAACACTTAACTGAGACATTTCTAAAGTCTCATGTTATAGATGGCCTAGGTACAAGATAGAAGGAGAAGAAAAGAAAAAAGAAAGCCAAACTAAACAGTGACAATTTATAATCCACCAGCAGATGGAATGGAATATGTCTTCCAATACCAGTCAAATGAAGATTTTCATCATTTCAGTTCTGAGGTAAAATCTACCCTCTGTCTTCTTGGGATGTTATATTCAGCCTCAGCTTGGAGGATTTGAAACACTAGTTTAATCATTCTTTGCCCATGAATGCTTATTCTCAATTTTCTACTTCACCTAAAATCTTCATGCTCACCTCACCCTTAGAGGCCCATGAATTTGGTTGTTGTCATTAGCTAGAGTGTTTTCTCTAATTAAACAAATTCTTCACTATCTGTAGAGCCAAATTCCCTGATTATCCTTTTTCTCTGAGGCTTGACTAAAAATGGGACAAGAGTCACCACTGCCTTTGCTTTTCCCCATATAATACTTTCCCCAAATAGCACTCTCCACAGTGCACCAACCATATGTTCATTTACTCATGTTAGCTAGATATCATTCCCAATTTTGCTCTGAAGAATTCAAGGTTTTGCCATAAATACCATCCAGGTATCCCTTAAGATTTGCTTGCTAGATTTAAGAGGCAGGAGACCTGGCTTTGAAACCCTCCGTAGATATTTACTAGATGTATAACCATAGACAAGCTTCTTAGTCTCTTGTGGCTCAGCTTTCTCCTTTGAAAGATGGAAGGCAATATTTGTACCACTTGCCTCATGAGACTTCTATTAAGAGAAGTATTTGCAAACCTTAAAGTGTGACAGAAATATGTTGATACACTTTTCATCTAGGTGGCTCAGTGGATAGTGTGTCAGGCCTGGAGTCAGGAAGACCAGTTCAAATCCAGCCTCAGAAAATTACTATCTCTGTGACTCTCATAAAGTCACTAAACCCTGTTTGCCTTAGTTTCCTCATCTGTAATATGAGCTGGAGAGGGAAATGCCAAACCACTCCAGTATATTTACCAAGGAAACCCCAAATGGGATCACAAAGAATTGGACAGGATTGAAATGACTGAATAACAACAACAAATAAAAGGTCCCCTACTGACAGTTTTGCTTTTCAATTGATAATTTAAGTTTACAACATGTTTTTGGACCTTCACTTCTACCAAAATCTGACATTTCACTAGCAAGAGCACCAACTCCAGCAATGTTGATTATCAACTCCCCAACTTCATCATTCAGTGCCAAACCTGTGGCAATGATCATTTTCTGGTTAAGTCAGACTAGTCTTTGGGAAACACACACACATCTATTGTTGGGTTTGCTCTGGATATTTTTACAGCTTAGTCTATCAGATTCTTATGCTCTACTGACAAAGCTTTCAAGGACTATGGATCACTTATATATCATGATGAGTCTGAGGAGGACTTTTACAGAGGCAACTTGCACCAGCTAATTTCACCTATGGAAAACAGAAAAGGAAACAGATATATCTTGACATAAGAGGAGCAAACAGCAATTAAGTACAAATGTAGGAAGAAACCAATCAATATCAGGCATGGAAGAACCTGGGGCCATGAGGTATGGGAGATGGATAAGATTTAAAAAAAATTTTTACTAACAAAAACCTATTGTTTCTTCTCCATCTACTCTATTAAATAGAAAAAAGAAAATGAATTCTTGTAAAAATGTGCATAATCAAGGAAAACAAATTTTGGTCATGTCCAAAAGATGCATTTCTCATTCTGCATACCCTGATGCATTTTCAGGATTTGCCCCATATAAGTAGGCTCTGAAGACATAATGTCCTCTTATCATCATCATTTATTCTCATCTATTTTCTTTTTAGTACATGCAATGCCTTAGTGAAGTGTGGAAGTGAGTCTGGCACTCTTGAAGTCTATGCCTGAAAAATATGAGGTCTACTAGGCCCTATGAAACTAGAAAAGCTTTGAAAGCAACAGACTGGATCCATTGCCCAGTGATTAACTGAATGAAGTAAGGAAATGACAAAGTTGACCACTAAAAATGAATCTTTTGCCCACAGTAACAAAAGTTATCAAAATAAGAAGGAAAAAACCAAAAGGTTTCCCCAACATGATATATCAGTAAGAAGTAAACAGTGTTATGGATAAAATGCCAGTCAAGTCAGTTAAAAAATCAGCAAGTGTCACTAAACACAATCAATGAAAGAGAGAAAAATGTAAGACAGTCCTCAGTTCCAGGTGGCTCCTTTCTTTTCCCACAGTGATGATGGCAGAGTATCTGAAAAGGGAGTGGTGTGGGCTGAGAGTCATACAGCCTTTAGACTACTTCTTATGAAAGTAGGAAAAGGTTGGGTTCTGTACCAGGGGCAACTGGAAGCCCCCACACTCAAGAGATGACCAATCCACTCCAAATTCTAAAGCTTGTACAACACCAGCAAAGCCCTTTGTGAAGGGGCCTTTGAAAAAGATGGCAGCCTTTGTACCCAAAGGGAAGATTGATTATAGTCTCTGGATATAGCATTGCAATAATGAGGAGGACTGACGTGAAATGAGTCTGAAAAGATAGATTAAAGCTAGGCTGGGAAGTTTTAAATGTCCAAAGAAGGACTTTGCATTTTATCCTCATGGCAATAGAGAACCACTGAAGAAGCTATTTGAGCAAGGGAGTAAGATGGTACTATTTATGCCTTAGGGATATCAATTTGGAAGCTATAACTATGGTCCCCCTTTTTTTCCTGACTCTCACTTCTGCCTCCAACCCTTAAGCTCCTTCAGTGAGTTTGAATTATAATACTTGAGGGGATCCATGTCCATAGAACCCAGGAATGTTATGCAACCTCTGTACCCTGCTTCCTTTCCTTTATTTCCATATCTCTGCATATCTGGCTCTGCACGTCTTCAGATTTATTGGCCCAGCTATCAGTGAAGACTCCCCTTGAAGCCTTATCATTAAAAAATAAACTCAAATACTCTAGGCCTCCACTAAGAAGCTTTTACTTTTGCAAACTCTATTGATTTAATCCTAGAGGCTACTGGCAGCCATCCCGGGAGTTTAATCAATATGACAGCACCCAGTACAGACTTAACATCAAGAGGTCCCTAGCCAAGACCTCCTCCTTAGGTCTTCACTGACCCCAGATGATTTTCTTACTCAGGAAGAAAGATCTACAAAAGGGAGAAGGAAGGAGATACACAAAAGCTCATGGAGAATACTCAAGTGAGGTGAAGAAAATGCTTTCAGGTATTAAAACTTCAGAACAGTTTGTTGCTCTGCTATCATAGACTGAGTGCCAAGGCTGCTGGACCAAGCCAGGGCCACCAGGTACTATCAGAAAGACGTGCACAGGGACAGAACTTGAGTTTAAGTACTCTTATGAGCAAGGACAAATAAATGCAAAAAAGGTAGGAAGGAACGAAGCTGATTTTTTTTTAACAAGGAGGGGTGCATGCACATGCATGGGAGTAGGCAGATAGAGAAGGTACCCCAAGGCAAGGGTGAATATCATTCTTCAAGCCCTGGACAATCAACCAACCAATATTTATTAAATGCTTAGCACACTCCTTGAAACACAAAGACCAAAACAAAACAGTCCTTGCCCCCAAGCAGCTTACATTCTCCTGGGGAAACAACAGGTAAACATGTAATTATATACCTGATAAATAAAAGATCAGTTTTGAGAGGAGGATATCAGCAGCTGGGGATCATGAAAGGTCTCACCTAGAAAGTCATGTTTGAGCTGTGCCTTGAAAGAAGCTTTGACTGGGGCAGCTAGGTAGAACAGTGGAGAGAGTACTAGGTCTGGAGTCGGGAAGATCTGAATTCAAATCTGGTTCAGACACTTACTAGCTATGCAACCCAGGGTCAATCACTTAACCCCTTTTTGACTCAGTCCTTCATCTGTAAAATGGGGACACACTGGAGAAAGAAATGACAAACCACACTGGCATCTTTGCCAAGAAAACCCCATGGATAAGGTTCATGGAATCACGGACTTGGACACAACTGAACAACAAGGCATCCAAAGAGAAAAGGTAAGGAGGGAGTTTACTCCATGCATGGGAAAAGCCAATGGAAAAGAACAAGAGATAGAAGACAGCATGTATATGAGGAACAGTAAGAAGGCCAATTGGACTGGAGCACAGAGTGCATCAAGGGGAGTAATGCAGATAATAAGTTGGGAAAGGTAGGCTGGAGCCAGGTTGTAAAAGGCTTTAAAAGACAAACGGAGGAATTTATACTTGATTCTGGAGCCAACAAAGAGCCATCAGAGCTTTTTGAGCAGGGAAGTGACATGGTCAGAGTTGTGTTTAGGAAAATCAATTTGGCAGCTGTGCAGAGGATGAATTGAAGAGAGACTGGAGGCAATGAGACCAATTAGGAGGCTATTACAATAGTCCAGGCAGGGGGAGATAAGGGCATGAATTAGGGTTTGGTCATTTGAGTAAAAAGAAGGGGATGGAAACAATAGATTTTATGGAGAAACAGCTAGGTAATTCAGTAGATAGCACACCAGACCTAGTGTCAGGAGAACCTGGGTTCAAATATGGTCTCAGATACTTCCTAGCTGTGTGACCCTGGGCAAGTCACTTACCTCAATTGCCTAGCCCTTACCACGCTTTTGCCTTAGGACCAATATTTAGTGTCGGACATTGTAGAAGTAGGGATGAGGTTGGGCAACTGATTATAGATATGGGATGTGAGAGAGAATATGAAATTGAGGTGAGTCTGAGGTGATGAACCTGAGTGACTCAAAACAGTGGTATCCCAGACAGACATGGGGAAGTTTGGAAGAGATGTGGGTTAGGAAGCAAAAACAATGAATTCTGTTTTGGAAACACTGGATCTTAGATACCTATGGAATATCCAACTCAAAACATCCAATAAGTAGTTGGAGATTGGTCCCTGAAGCTCAGGAATAAGACTGGGGTTGGTAAAATAGATCTAGGAGTCATTAACATAGAGATGATAATTAAACCCATGAGTTAATGAGATCACCAAATGGGAGAGCAGATGAAGAAAAAACACCCAGGACAAAGCCTTAGGGTAACCCACATTTAGGGTGCAGGATATGTAGATGAATCAACAGGAGAAAGGAGAGGCTGTGGAGAGGTAAGACAGGTAGGAGAACAGAAGGAAACAAGTGTTATGAAAGTCCAGAAAAGAAAGAGTGTAGGGTGGACCACAGTGTTGAAGGATGCAGATATATTAAGAAGGATATAGATTAGGATACAACCATTGGATTTGGCAATTCAGAATTTCTGTTGACTTTGAAGAGAGAATTTCTATTGAAGGCTGAGATTAGAAGCCACACTGCAAGAGGAAAGGAGAGAAAGTGGAGGCAATAGGAGTATAGGGTTTTTTTCTAAGAGTTTGGTTAAGAAAAGGAAGGAAAATATAAGATAATAGCTTATAAGGATGTTAGTGTCAAGTGAAGAATTTTTAAAGATGGCAGAGACTAGAGAGTGTAGGAAGTAGGGAAGAAACCAGTAGATAGTGAAAGATTAAAGATTAAAGAAAGAGGGATGGGTGACTTTAAGGGTAATTTGCCAAAAGGGTTAGTCTTGATGAAGAGAAGAGGAGGGGGTAAATGGTAACAGTAATCTAGGGTTGGTGCTTGGCTGGTCATAAACAATTACAGGACAATTGGGCAGGAGGGGCTTGAAAGTCTTCTGACTGTAGTGTTGAACCAATCTCATCAACTATGTAAGGCCTAGAATGGGAAGAGAAGAAAAGAAAGCCAGAGAAGGGGAAATGGCCTGGAAGAATACTGAGGGATGAAAAGACTGAAAATCATAATAAGATTGTAGAATAGGTTTGGGAAGAGAAAGAAATAGGGGACAACTAGCTAATAGGAAATTATGGTCAGAGAAGGTAATTTCTCAATTCTTTTTTTTTTCTTTAGGATATTTTTCTATGGTTACATGATTCGTGACCCCCTTCCTATCCTCCCCCTACTGGAGCTGACAAGCAGTTTCACTGGGAATTCACAATTCTTGATCTTAGAAATGAAACACTTACAATGATCATGGGATTCAAGGAGACTGGGGAAATATGTCTGTGGGAGAATCAACATATATCAGTAGGAGTTGGGGTAGAGAGGTAGACTGTGTGCTGTATTCTATGAGAAAGAAAGAAGAATGATATGAGGACCTGTAGATAACAGTCACTATGATCAGCAATGGGAGATATATGAATATAGAGTAAATCTCAAAGGAAGAGGAAAATATAGAGAACATGTACTCACTGGGGAAAGGAGAGGGAGAATGAGAAAGAAGACAGAAGAAACCAAACTGAACCTGGCTAAGAAAGGCTTTAGGGACCAGTACTTCTCTAAAGAAAAGATGAGTACTTTCTGCCTTTTGAGATAATAAATTGAGAGTGGAAATGGAGCATGAAAGGATAGTAGGAGATGATAGGGATGGAAGGGGGGAAAACAGAGCTAATGGGCAAGTCAACAATGAAGGGCCAGAGGCAAGGGGGGAAATCATACAACATTAGGGGGAGAAAGGAGAGCAAAGAGAAAACTGCCTCCTCCATAAATCATTATATTTCTCTTATGGTAACTCCCTTTCCCTTTTGGACTACACATAGCATTTTTGCTTTGTGCTTCTCTAAAGAAATTCTAAGAGGCAATGAATTAGAATGTAAGCTCTACGAATGCAAGGACTTTGTCTTCTATAAAGTTTCTATTTTCTCTAGCATCTAATGTATAGACACTATATGTTAACCCATAGATGTATGCCATAACCCATAGACACTAATTGTGAGTAAAATGTTAATCTGTTGAATTATAAGCAAAAATTAAAGAATTATCTTAAGTTGTGTGTTCTTTGGAACTTAAAAAAATAAAGAATCTCCAAACATTTACTTGCATTAGGGAAAGAAACAGATAATAATAGCCAGAATTCACCTAGTTCTTTAAGGTTTACAAAGCACTTTATCATGTTATCTAATTTGCTCTCCATTATCTCTATTTCTATATTTTATTATATCATTTCTACTTCACAATGAATAAACTGGAACAGGGAACTATAAGAACTTAGTCAAGGTCAAATATGCAAGGATATAAAGGCAGAATTAATTGCAGAAAAACTCCTTCCTATCTTTCACACTAAGACACTCACCTCTTCGTTAGTGATAGGAATGTTCAAGAATTAAAATACAAGCATTCAAAGCATGGCAACAACCAGAAGTTAACAGTGTGGCTTTGGCAGGTCTTCCAAGGCAGCATGCCGCACCATCTTTCCCTGAACATTTTCCTGATCAGTTCCAGTAAATCTTCGTCCTGTTTGGATGGCATTCTAGAATGAATGGTACAACACCTCATCTCCTTTTTAGGCAGATAGTGCTGAATCGTACCTCCTAAGCACTCTGACACTCACTATCACAGAGAGCCAGGAAAAAGCCCTAGCGACTGCACAACTCTTGGCTATTTCTCAAGACTCAGAATCACAGATGCCAAAACTGGAGAGGGCCCTGGAGGTCATCTAGCCCAACCCATTCCAGAACCTCCTTGCCTGGCTTTTTCCCCTGTCTCCTTCTCTTTCCCCACATTATAAGATTGCTAAGCTAGTACCTTCCTAAAAAGGAAGCCAGAAATCACCTTGTCCACCTAGGAAGCCCCCAGAAAGACTTGAAAGAGTCTGAGAAGGGAAGTGATTCAGGCTTTACTCTAGCACTGTGAGGAAATGGGTTCCCAAAAAATTAGGGAGTAAAACCTGTGCTGAACTTGGTGGCAAGAGCAAATGCTGCAAATTTTATTGTATGACTACTAACAATTCACTTCAACTTTCTGAGCCTCAGGTTTCCTCATCTGCAAACCTTAAAGGATTACATGAATGCCTATTGTTATTATATACATGTTCCTCTTTGGGAAAGAGTCCCAGACTGGGAGTCCAGAGACCTGGGTCTCAGTCTTCAACTCTAGGGAAGTTTGGGTAAACTTGTCTTTGCTGATGGAAAATGGATCCAAATATCCTCAGTCCTCCTAATATCAAAGGCTTGCAAGTCAGAACATATGTCAATAGATGAGAAGGCAGTTTAGGGAGGGAGATGAAGTGCAAAGAATTAACACTGATACAAAAGCTTTTCTTCTACCCATCATTCCTATTGAGGGCATTCCTGAGCTCTTCAGAAGTAGATGACTATGATGAGCACATATTCTGGTAGGCTCTTCCAGATTTGAAAAGCTTGAAGAATAGGACTGATCACAATAGGTTCTCTATCTTTTGTCAAAGGATTCATCCAGCTAAGGTGGGAGAGGGTCATCACAAGAAGGTTAGCCACTAATTAATGCCTATTTGGGCCACAACAATTCATGAAACAGTCAAGTAAAGCACTGAAGGGTTATGACCTTTGTTGGGGGTAAAAAGCTATGATGAAAGCACAGATCCTTGAAGTATTAGAAGAGATTATGATACTGCTATTACATGGCAATCCTTCAATAGATCCATAAATTCATTAATATAAGTGTCCTCTCCATTGGGGTATAAACTTTAACTTATGTACACCTTCTCATCCTGGGCAGTTCTTGCCCATCACTTTCCATAACTCCTTTATGGGAATCTATCCAAGTGTTCAACACTTTGCTCTCGCTCTTTAAAAAAAACCAAAACACTTCATTTTCTGTCCTAATAACAACTCTAAGACAAAAGGACAAGGGCTAGGCAAACAGGGTTATGTGACTTGTCAAGGGTCAAGAGCTAGGAAGTGTCTGAGGTCATATCTGAACCCAGGTCTTCCCAAATCTAGGGTTGGTGCCCTATCTACTGGCCCATCTCACTAGCTCTTTTGATTCTTTTTAATGTTTTGTAAGAACCAGTGCAGTTTCAGGCTGTTGCTACAGACCAATATAATTGTACATTAAGTTTATACTATTTCATATTTACATACATCTAAATAATACATATATGTAGGGACAAGGACCATAACTGTGATTTCATTGGTATAGAAAACACCAAGTTGAAGAAACTCCCTCCACTCCAACACAGAACACAACTTCTCTGTAATTTTTGGACTTAGAGAGGAGATAATTGAATCATTGAGGCACCAAAGGCATTGAAGTTAAGTGACTTGCCTAGGATCACACAGCCAGTATGTTTCAGAGGCAGGACTTGAACTCAGGTCTGCCTGACTCTGAGGCCAACTCTCTATCCACTGCTCCCTGATGTCTCTCAAGTATAAGTATATTATAGCTAGACATAGTAGATAGATCAGCTTTGGAGTCAAGGAGATTTGGATTCAAGTTCACACTTTGGCACAACTGTGTAGCCATGGGCAAGTCATTTAATCCCTCAGGGTTCTAGGAAACTCTAAAAGGAAAGGAACAAGCATTTGTTAAGCCCCTACTCTGTGCTAGGCACTATGCCTACAAAAACAGGACTATAAATTACAGCTGATTAACTAATCTTCATCAGTGAAGAGTGTCTGTAACGACCATTCCCTATACAGATTAAATGTGATCTGGACCAAAAAAATATAATGATGCAATATTATTTTTAATGGAATTTGAAGGATCTGAAGGGCACCTCCTCTTGGAGAGTGAGAATATTCATTAGGTGTCTTTGTCAGGGAAGTCCTGATGACTGGCTGGCTGAAATTTGGTAGGGAAAATTCTTTTCAAAGGAACTGCCCCCTCTCTGTGGTTTATATAATTGAGATAATAAACCACCTCATTTCCTCTTCTAGATGCCTTCATTTTTCTTTTAAGTCTTCTAGAGTGAAGGAAGAGAAGAAAATAAAGGAGTTTCCTTTCTCTAGCCTCTCTTTTTCTCCTACCCCTTAGGAATCTTAGGATAGAAATATATGGGAATTCCATGTTTCAACTCACAGTTTCTAATCACCAGATGGAAACTTGATTTCTTGAAAGAGTAGCATTCCTACAGAAATACTGCAGAGCTGAATGAGTTTTCATGTGGCCTAATAAGAGCAACACCAAGAAGTAAACTTTCTGAGGTCAAGATGGTCGTAGCCTGGGTGCTAAGAAACTTCCTACAGAAGCATTTGGCAATGAAGAAGCGGGCATGCCCAATGTGGGAGTCCTAATCTGGCCTGCACTGTGTTTGGGTTTGAAAGTTCCTAAGATCAAGAGTTTGGCACTTTTAAGGGGAGATTTCCTCAAGGGCATGTTTCTTGGAGGAGGAAAAGAATCAATCAACAGCTAAAGTTGAAGGATTAAAATCATGTGTCAGTGGAAAAGAAATCTAGACCTTACCACCTCCCACTATTAATGTAACTTGGATAGTGAAGGTCCAGTGAAAGGAGAATTTCAGTCCCTAGAATGTTTGAAAGGGACCCTAAACCACAGGGTGGTACTACATATAGTCTTAGGGTCCAGAGGAACTATATGACTTTGTAGGAAAGAGAGCAGGCAGAATATCAAAGGGTTGTTCTGATAGCAACCTCAAGCTTAGTTCCTTCCAAGGGAAAGGTTGTTGGGCTCCAATTGATAAGACTATTTGAGTGTTTCAGATGTTTTTATATCTGTTTATGGGTTCCTATGAGTGCTTTGTGTATTATACATTATTTGAGTGGTAAAGGGAAAATAAATTTGCAAAAAATTTTGGCATGAGACCCAAATAAGCTAGATTATCCCATGAGCATTTATAGATAAGTCCAGGAAGACAATAAACGGACAAAAAATGGAATGCTTCTAAAAGCATTTCTAAAACAAACTCTTTTCATTACTGATGACAGTGAAATGCATCACATTTAGACTAATTCTTCAGACCCTGTCATACAATATGAATACATGTGGTACTAAAGAAAAACATGGGAAGAACAATTAAAACAGACTAAACACACAAAGAAGAAATCTGCAGTGGAGGAAATTATTTTGAAAGCATTGAGAGGGTCATTATCAAGATATCTTAGAGAGAGGAAAAGTGCCAAAATATTGGGGAATATTATATGTGGTATCATTACAGAAGAATATGAGCAATAGGACATCAATTCCTCCCCTTTATGCCTAACTTTCTCTACAAGTTGCCTCTACAAATTCTTTATAAGAATAATATGTTCAGATAATGGGCATCCTTGATAAAAATCTCAGAAGGGAACAGGCAAATAGCAGATGATTCACTATATCAAAGTGTATCATCAAAATTATACAATTAAAGTATTAAAAATACAAGATTACACTGTACTTATTGTTTGATGGTCATATTTCAAAAGACATTTGACTCAGCAGGGCAAGATGCAGCCCTCTAAATTCTCTTCCAATAAACTATCTTTCATGTTCAGATTAGACAATATTCCATAAAAGATGAAACCATGTAGATAACTTTGCCCAACAACCCTCTGATTATCCATGTCATGTAAGTCATAAAACTTGGAGACATATTCAAATGTGTTCACCACTTTAATCACAGAATCTCAGGTTTCGACAGTATCTCAGAAGCCATTTAGTCCAATTCCTATATAAACAAAGTGGCACAGTGGATAGAGTGCTGGGACTGGAATCAGGAAGACTCATCTCCTGAATTCAAATCTGGCCTCAGACACTTATTAACTGTGTCACCCTGGGCAAGTCACTGAACCCTGTTTGTCTCATTGTTCTCATCTGTAAGATGACCTGGAGAAGGAAATGGCAAACCACTCATGTATTTTTGCCAAGAAAACCCTAAATGCAGTCACAAAAAGTTGAACCAGAAATGATTGAAAACCAACACTGTATAAATGACTACCCTCCAGTATTCTAACCTTGTGGCTATTCATCTTTTACTTGAAGTCCTCTAGTAAGAGAGGACCCACTCTTTCTTCAGGAAGCCCATTCAACTTTCAAATAATTCTAATGATTAGGAAGTTGTTCCTGCTATATAGCCTAAATCTTCCTCTTTACCTTCCACCTATTGCTCCTAACTGTGCGCCCTATAAACAAACAAAGCAAATCAATTGCCTCGTATGACAACCTTTTAATGCCATCATGTCATTCCCCAGCCACCCACCCAACCACCCTAGCCTTTTTCTTCTCAATGCTAACCCTCCCCAGTTCCTTTAACTGATATCCATATGGCATGGTCTCACGGACCTTCATTTTCATGTTAACTTTCTCTTGGACATTCTCTAGCTTATCCAACATCTTCAAATGTGGCATCCAGATTCAAACACTATACTCTAAATGTGGTTTGACCAGAGAACAGTACAGTGGAATTAACACTTCCTCAGTTCTGAGCATTATGCTCTTGAGATTACATTAGCTTTTTCTGGTTGCATATCATCACATTATTATTTTTTTAATTTTTATTTGGTCATTTCCAAACACTATTCATTGGAAACAAAGATCATTTTCTTTTCTTCCCTCCCCCCTCCCACCACCTCTCCCATAGCCCATGCACGATTCCATTGGGTATCACATGTGTTCTTGATTCAAACCCATTTCCATGTTGTTGGTATTTGCATTAGAGTGTTCATTTAGAGTCTCTCCTCAGTCATATCCCCCCCACCCCTGTATCATATCATCACATTATTGATTCATACTAAATTTGTAGTCCACTACAACTCCCAGATCTTTTTCAGAGAAACTGCTGACTAGCCAAGACTCCCTCATTTTGTTCTTGTGAAGTCGATTTTCTGAATTCAAGTGTAATACCACACACTTATTCCTAATATATTTCATCTTATTAGATTCAGTCCAATGTACAAGCCATTCAAAATCTTTTTGAATTCTAACTGTCATTTAGTATATTTCTTTCCCTCCATGTGTTATATCTTCTTGAAATTTAATAAACATATGATCTATGTCTTTATCTAAGGCACTTGTAGAAATATTAAATAGCTCAATGCCAATCTCTGGGACATTTCACTAGAGACCTTCTTCCAAGCTAACATGAAGCCATTAATGATTATACTTTGGATTCAGCCATTCAACTAGTTCTAAATTCACCCAATTCTACTGACATCTGGCACATATCTCTTCATCCTGCCTACCAGAATAACACGAGAGATGCTGCCAATTCTTTGCTAAAATCCATGTAAACCCGATCTACAACAATCCTCTGGCCTTTCAGTCTAGCAACCTTGTCAAAAAAGGAAATGAGGTTAGTCTGTCATGACTTGTTCTAGATGAAGCCAAGTTGTTTCTTCCTGCTCACTGCATTTTTATATAGATGTTCAGTAACCATTCCTTTAATTTGTTCTCCAGTTTTGCCAGGAATTGACGACAGGCTCATGGATAAAGAATCTGCAGCCATTCTCTCCCCTTTGGGGGAAATCTAGGACATCTGTCCTTCTCCAATCCTCTGGTACCTCTGAGTCCCCATATTCTTTCTGCTATCATTAATAGTGGCTTATCAATCACATCTGCCCATTCTTTGAATGCCCTCAAATATATATAATCAATCTGGAACAAGTACATGAAACTCATCAAGTACAAAGAGGTAGATGTTCTTTCATATTGGCTCCATACTTATTTTCAGTGTCACTTCTCTATTAGGCATTTTTATCCTCTCCTATTAATGGATCAATAAATTAACAAGCATTGATTAGGCCTATGTGGTGTGCCAGGCACCATGCTAGGCAAGAGGGATGCAAATACAAAAAAGAGGCAGTCTCTGCCCTCAGGTAGCTGACATTCTATATGTTCACATGTCCACATAGATGTCAAAATATGCTATATACAAAATGAATACAGATTTATTTGGGAGAGGCAACATTCAAAGCTAGGGGAGGCCTCTTGAAGAAGGAGACACTTGAAATGAACCTTGAAGGATGCCAAGGGGCAGAGGTGACAATATAGAGAATTTTGAGAATGAGAGCTTGCCATTTTGGGAAAACAGAAAGTAGGCCAGTCTGGCTAGAACACTGAATGCATGAGAGAGTAATCTGTAACAAGCCCAGAAAGTTAGGTTGAAACTGAATTGTGGAAAACTTGAAATGCCAAACAGAAGAATTAGTTTATCTTAAGTGCAATGGAAAACTTTCCCATCCAAAGACCTATGATCTTTGGTAGGAAAAAATTGGAAGTACCATAAGAACTGAGAAGATAGACCTGTTCTCCCTCACTTGTTTGGATTGTCCCATTCACTCAAGCAGTGACTCATCTCTTCTTTGAAGCTCTTTTTCCTAACATACCCCAAACAAAAAAAAAATGCCACATTTTTGTTAACCTTGGTTTCCTTTCCCTCAGCCAATTTTGAGTTTTAGCAATCCTGCCAATATTTTTATAGGTCTTTGTTATGCATCTAAATCAACTGACTGTTAACTGTTCTTGCTTCCATCTTCTGAGTGGATGTATTTTCCATTTGAGTTGGCTGATGAGTTGACTGTGCATTCACATGGGTCTCCTTAAACAACTCTTCCCCTTTCCTGTTCATCAGAATTAGTTTCCTTTGTCTTCAGAATTTCACCCTGGAAATTTCCCTGACCCCTTGGATGAACATTTTCTTTATATTTCAATCCATGGAATCTTATCTATTCTTTACCTCAACCCTATGAAGTCTTCTCTCCCCAAATCTAGAAGGCACATCAGATTGTTTCTGGCTAGTTTTTCTTATCCCAAATTCTAAAATACCAAGTCACTATCCCCCAAGGTTTCTATCAATCTCTATCAAACAATTCTTTCTTAGTGTCATATAGGATCTCTTCTGCAGCATGCAAATGTATTAGGGATTCCATATAGATGTTGAGGATCTTCTATTAGCTATGATGTCATGCTAACTGCCTACTATGGACACTCCTTAAATACATTCCAAAACCACTCAAAAGGAAATGGCCTAACAATTCATACAGGCAAAACCAAATAAATGATAAATGCCTATTTCTAGACTCTGAGAATGGTTGACTGGGCAGCCTGTTATTTGTACGTATATCTTTAATAGGTGCTACAAATGACAATGACCTGGATCCAGAATGGAATGGGAAAGAGTAAGAGGATTGGCTTGAACTTGGGACATTTTGCAGTTCTTTCAATGATCCCAACCTTCTTCATAACATTAAAAACTCCATCTTTTTAAACATCAAGTTTTTTCTAGTGATACCATAGCTAGGTCCTCATTGAGGTGAATAATGAATCCTGTGAAGTGGTCACAATATTCCGATTTATGCTCTCTGAAGTTATAATTATGTAAGACATAGTCATTGGTTCTAAAGCTATGGAAATATTCAGTGCGAATGACAGGATTCATTATTTGCACTAATCAGGACATCGCTCTATATAGCTAAGAACCACGAAAGGTCACAATCTCCAGATTCCAGACTTTTTTTCTCCAAAGAATGAAAATTTTTGATGACCTATGGGCCAGAGGATAAATGTGTGGTGTATTTATGTAGCATGTAGCATTAGCACATAGCATATAGTCACTGATGACTTACAAATAAGAAGTGGCATAAACTATATTATCTAGGACATATCTAGGAAAATGAAGGGGGATAGTCATACAATAAGAGCAAGGGACAACTGATGGGCATCCCAGGCATAAAAAAGACCTAAAGGAAAGCTTCTAGCACATTGGATCAATCCTCTGTGGAAGAGCTAAGGTAAGACACAGATAAGAATAACATAGGCTAAGAAGGCAAAGGTAAATTTTAATCTGTATCACAGAATGCATACCTACATCAAACAGATACTACATAAAATATAGCAATGCATCATTATGTATTAATAAATATATTCATTATAGCCATAATGAAAACAAAATTGCCCCTACTAGCTTTCCTGGGACACTAATGTTGACTGACCACCAAAAGACACTTTTAGCAAACATCTCATTTCAAAAACTTATCCATATTTCAAACTGTTATCCTCCTATAGGCAATGTTGGGCTTTTTAAAGTATGTGGGTATATATTAGACAGAGGGACCACAGAAGGACAAAGGAAAGTGCAGATGAGATGAAAAGAAAAAGTCTAAGAGGTCAAAGAACACAGATAAAAGTGGATAAAAATAAAAGGAAATACATCTACATATATAATAGAGGAAAGCAGTAGCAGCTAGATGAGAAATTAAAATATACCAAAGAAAGAAGTAAAGAAAGAAGGAGGGGGCTAAAAGAAATATGGGGAGGAACTGGGGATATGGAAGGAAGTGGAAGAAATGAATAATCAAGGGAAAGAGGAGGGAAGAGAAAGATCAATGAAAAGAGGGAGAAAAAAGGAAATGAACAGCATGGTTCATCACCACCAGGGTACCTGAAAAGTGAATGCTGGCTTGCTCTGAAATAGCTATGTGTGGTGCCTACAACTCTCATTAATTTCACTATCAAACAATCCCCAGCATCACAGGCTGCCTGTCTTATTTATTAAATATTTAACTAGGAGAAACCCAGCTGAGATGAAACCTCGCCTTTATATCAGGACCCTGGAGAGTATGACATGGGACTTGCTACTGGGATTAACCAGCTTACACCCATTCTCAGCAGGGCAAAGCTCAGGGAGCTTGGTGTATAGGAATCAGACTGGAGAAAGAGATCACTAAAGCTAGCATGGCAGCCTCCTCCCACCGAGATAATCACGAGACGATGAATTACAAAGCTTCTAGTCACTTTTTGCTTTTGTAGGGTGGTCTTCTTGTCCAATTTTTTTTAAGAGCTAGCTTTCTACTATTTTTACATGCAGATGCCTGGGCCTTGGGAAGTCTATTCTGACTCTGAAGAAATTGAAAGCTATGGCACTATGAAATCCTAATATTCCAATAAAAATAAAATTAAGAAAAGAAAAAAAGGACACCAAATGGTCCCTTCCAACTCTGAGCTCATCCTTTAAGAAAAAGCAGAAATCAATCAATTTATCAATAAACATTTATTAAGCTCCTTCTTCATGCTAGGTACTGTGATAGACAATCTAGATGCGAAGGTAAACATGAACTACCTCTGCCCTCGAGAAGCTTATATTCTGTTATGAAAGATAATACTTACCTGAACATGCATATCCAAATAACATAATGTTGTTAATCTCTTTCCCCAGACTTTTCTAGGGAAGGAAATAAAGACCCCAATCAATCTCATGTGGCTTGTGTTGTCCCAAATTCAATACTGTTTACATGATTTTCAAAGAGTTTCTCTTGAAGTTAGTAGAGACAGCAGACTCTAGATACAAAAGGAGCCAGCAAAGACAGTGCTTTCTGCTTTCTGTGACATACTGATCTCAATAAGGGTCAGCTCTTATCATGGAAGGTAATGGAGGTAGCTTGGGAAAAGGGTGTTGTGTGACACAGGAAAGGAAAGGACTTCAATACTGTAGTAGAGCATTCATGGAATGAATAGGAGTTAAAGGGACTAGAGCATGGGACTTGACAACTTATTTAGCAAACATAAACTTATTTCATTTAGCTATTTGCAAACTCCATTGCAAGCACTTTAATGAGTCATGACTATCTTCCTGTAGTTGCCTCTTGGGGTCTAAAATTCCCATATGCCAGGTCATTAACAGCTAAGGAAACCCTGAAATAATTTTATTTGTGGGGAAGTACCCTATGTACACTAGCGTAGAATGTTATTATTATTATTATTATTATTATTACCATTATTATATTGAAGGAACCCTCTTAAAATATTCTCTGAAAGGGCCCCACTTAATAATGTATTATACCATTTGGAATTAATTCAGGAAAGAGGAGGTGGAGAGAAATCTCTTCTCCAGAGAGCCTTCCCTGAGAAAGAGAAAAAGGAAAGCAGGTGGCTTCACAGATAGAGCTCTGCCATCTTACAGCCAGAGAGAATTCTTCCCTATTAGCACTGCAAGGTGATGGTGGCATTTTCTCAGAGGAGTGCTGCATAAGGCTCAGACAGCAATGAATCAGAGGATTTTAGAGCAGGAGAACACCTTAGTAGAGATCGACTAGGTTGGAAAACTGGCACAATTGGAAAGGGGAGTGTAGGAAGGAAGGGTACAACAAACAGAAAGCTCTTAATCACATTTAGCCATCTCTGGATGTGTGTAAGACAATCTTGGTAAACAAGTAACTTTCTGAAATACTCCCCAAACTCACCCATCTCAGGCACAAATATATCAATGTATCCTTCAAACAAAATACCAAAAAAAAAAAAAAACAGGAAAAGAAACTCCAAATATCTAGATCAGAGATTCTTTTTTAAAATAGATTTGTCCCAATTAGATGAGAAAAGATTTTTTGACATTTGTTTTCTAAAATTTTGAGTTCCAAATTCTCTCTCTCCTCTCCTCTCCTTCCTCCATAAGCTAGTAAGCAATTTGATCTTAGTTCATAGATCAGAAGTTCTTAACTTGTTTTGTGTCATTGTCTCCTTTGGTAGTTTGGTGAAGACTATGGACCCCTCCTCAGAATTATGGCTTTAAACGCACAAGACAAAACACATGGTATTACAAAGGAAACCAGAGGTTAATTAATATTTGAAATTTGAAATTTGAAAAATTCAAGTTCCCAAACTCCCTGAAATATATTCATGGGCCCCTTTCAGGACCATGGAACCCAGATTAATAATCCCTGAATTCTAAACATTGTATATTTCTGCAAAAATACACACACACACATACACACACACACACACCTTTCTCATCTTTTTTATTCCTGCCACATAGCCAAGAACAAACTCTTTTCATAGGATTATAGGATTTAGACATGGAAGAGCCCTGGGAAAACATCTAGTTCAAACTTCTTATTTTATAGATGAAGTCTAGAAAGAAAGGATGGGCTCAACACCACAATGTTGGTAACCAAAGGAACTAAGATTCCAATTCAGGTGTTCTGATTTCAAATCCTGGGCTCTATACTATTTTATTTGTTGTTTCATCATTTCAGTCATGTCTGACTCTTTGTGACCCCTTTGGGGGGTTTTCTTGGCAAAGATACTAGAGTAGTTTGTCATTTCCTTCTCCAGTTCATTTTATAGCAAGCAAGGTAAAGTGACTTGTCCAGGATCACACAACTACTAAATATCTAAATCCAGATTTGCACTCAGGTCTTCCTGACTCTATCCCTACTACTCTACTGTCTCTCATATACAGGTCTTCACTATTAAGGAATCAAGTTCTGGTCTCCTCCACGCCATTACTCTTCAGATCTCTACCAGTCAAATAGACAAAAAAAAAAAAGTCTACGCATGCATTCACCTCACTTTCACCTAGTCCTAAAACTCTTCTCCAACTTTCCATTTAATTTCAAATCTATCTACAAGATTTCTCAGAAGTTTCAACCCCACCAGAAAGTGAAGAAAAATGGATACTTACCTTCACTGGTCATTCTTCCTCCTTCCCTCCCCCCATATCCAGTTGTCAGTTGTTGATTCTTCTTCCATAGCACCTAACATGTATCCTCTTATTTTCACTCACATGGCCATCCTCATCTTCAGCACCTTTTTGACTGGACCATTGTAATAATCTCATCATTGCTCTCCCTGTTCCTAGGCTCACTCTTCTCCCTAACCTATCCTCCGTATGGTTGTCAAATTAATATTCCCAAGCACAGATCTGAACATGTCATTCCCTTGCTCAAGAAGCTGCACTGGCTCCTTATTTCCTCTAGAATAAAACAAAAACTCCTTTGTTTGGCATTCTAAGTTCCTCACAATATAGCTCTAGCTTACCTTCCTAGCATAACTAAATGTACCCTAGAACAAGTAGGTGGTCAGTGGATAGAGAGCTAGGCCTGGAGATGGGAAGTTCTAGGTTCAAATCTAGCCTCAGACATTTCCCAGGGGTGTGACCCTGGGCAAGTCACTTAACGGCAATTGCTTAGCTCTTATTGCTCTTTGGCGTTGGAACTGATACTTGGCATCAATCCCAAGACAGAAAGCAAAGGGTTAAAAAATAACTGCATGCAAATAACTCTTCTTCATGCATTTTATTTTTCAGGCAAACTAACCTACATGCTACATCTCCCAGGTCTGTGCCTTTGTACTGGCTTTCCTCTACACCTAGAATGCTCCACCCCCTCACATCTGCTTCACAGAATTCCTGATTCCCTTTAACAATCAGCTCAAGAACAGGCAGTGGTGTGCTGGTGTTTAACAGCTGGTTCTCCCCTGCCCCCTAAAAAAGTAACATGTGCAAAGGCCATGTGCCTCTGCTCATGTTCCTTATGGCATATTGTTGTTCACTTATTTTCAGTTATGTCCAACTTCTGTGACCCCGTTTGGGGTTTTCTTGACAAAGATGCGGGAGTGGTTTGCCATTTCCTTCTCTGGAACATTTAGCAGATGAGGAAACTGAAGCAAACAGGTTGAAATTATTTGCGCAGACTCACATCACCACTATCTAGGGACATATTGGAACTCAGGAATAATACTTAGCTCCCTTTCCTGATGCCTAAAATGTTTCATTTTACTACCCTCCCCCAATGGTTTATCTGCTGAATTCTTACCTATCTTTTAAAGACAACCCAAATGCTTTTTCTTCCAAGAAGCCTTCCCCAATCTCCCCAATTCACATTATCCTTCCCCTCTTGGATCTTGCAAAGCTCTTTGCTTGAATCTCCATGATGTTTCTCTGGATCACTTTGCACTCTAATTATCTATTTATGAGGCATATTTTCCTACTACAATGTAAACTCCAAGAGGACAACAACCATGTCTGTTATAAGCTTAACTTGCATCTTCCTCAGCACCTAACTCAGGGCTTTGCACATGGTAGACATTTCATAAATATCTGTTGATTTAAATTGAATTGAATAGCCATCATCTCACAACAGGAGAATCACTTGGCTGAGTTCTCTGCACCAATGTTTTCAGTTGGCATCCTCCAAGCCCCCAAAATCAGACTAACTGAGGACTGAGCTTTAGCCTTCCCTGAAAATGGATATCCAAGGACAGGATCAGGCAGGGTTTTTCTCTATGACCTCCAGAGGAGGAAGATATGAAGAAAAGTCATAGAGATTTCCCTGCTCTATCTCTCCTCCTCTACCCACTTCTGGTGTCCAGATGATAGAAAAAGGCAGTGAGTGAAAGAAGCTGGTCACTGCCGAGAATCCTCAAGAATCTCAGGACCAGAAGGGATCTGCTGCTACTGCTTTCCAGGAGCCAGGTATATAATGGGAGATGAAAATAATAATAATAATAATAATGAGAATTTTAAGGTTGGCAAAGCACTTTACTGGTGTGATTCCATTTGATTCTCATAATAACCTGGGAGGTAGGTGCTGCTATTATCTTCATTTTATAGATCAGGAAACTGGGGCAGATAGCAGTTAAGTGACATGACTACTTAGGATCTGAGGCAGGATCTGAAACTAGTCTTACCTCAATCCAAGCCAACGCTCTGTCCCCTATGCCATACTGCCTACCACAGGAATTTTAGGACCAAAGGAAATCTACTGTATCCTCAGAGACTGATTAGGAATTAGAATGGGATGCCATATTCTTAGGATACCATTTGGACTAAGATAGGATCACCCAGAATCTCAAGAGTTGGAAGAACTCTTGAAGAACATCTAGTCTAACACCTTTCTGAATAATAATCCTTTCTATAATAAACAAATTCAACTTCTGCCTATAGATATCCAGTGGAGGGGAACTTATTACCTCTTAAGCCAGCCCATTTTACTTCTAGGCAGTTGTAATTAGACATTTTTCCTTACCTAAATCTTCCTTTCTGCAGCTTCTAATTACCATGCCTTGTTCAACCCTTTGGGGCCAGGAAGAACAAGTCAAGTTCATTGGGAAGCTCTTCAAACAATGAAGATAGTTCTCATGCCCCTCTCCAAGTCTTCTCTTCTCCGTTAGGCATCCTCAAATCCTTCCACTATTCCTATTACATAAAGACTTTCAATGTGCGTACCACCCTAGGTCACCCTTCTCTGGAAATGTGTCTGTCTCCCCTAAAATGCAGGATCTCCTCCTGATATGGTCTAACCAGGGTAAATACGTGAGATTACCACCTCTCTTATTCTAGATATTATGTTTCATACAATTCAAGATTTTAGCTAATTTATTTGGCTACCATGTCTCACTGTTGACTTAAGTTGAATGCTGAGCCCACCAGAGGCTCTGGATCTTTCTCATATGCACTATTGTCTCCCCATACCTCCTCAAACTTATGCTGGCAAAATCAAATGCAGGTTTGACTAGCACAAAGTTGGTGCTTCACAAATGTTTGTTTCATTTCTTCTTACAAAATTTTATCATATCAGGTGCTATTTTTAAGACTTTGTTCTTAAATAATATGTACTATCCCTCCTAACTTTTCTATCATCTGACAAGTTAACAAACATGGCATCTATCCCTTCATCCAAGTCATTGATAGAAATATTAAGCAGAAAAATGCTAAGGGCAGATTCCCGGGACCCTCCACTAAAGACCTCCATGTTCTAATTGATTATTAATCCATTAATGATGGCTCATTGGGTCTCGTGATTTGATCAGTTCTGAATCCACACTTAGTACTATCATCTAGTCCACATATCTCTGTCTCTCTTTCTCTCTCTTGCTCATAAGGACACCATGAGAGCCTTTGTCAAGTGCCCTGCTGAAATCCAGGTCTACTAAGTCTGTAGCATCCCCTGATATGGCATTTTAGTTTTCTCATCACAAAAGGAAATGGGGTTAATCTGGCATGACCTCTTCTTGATGAAGTCATGCTGATTCTTTAGTGCTTATAGCTCCCCTTCTAAATGTTAACCAACTAATATCCCTTTAATAATTGGTTCTAAAAGAAATAAAACGATAATGCACATTTTTGGCCTCCTTGGACCAAAGGAAAGGGAAATAATTTGGTGTATTTGGTGGCAATGGGGCTCTCCCCAAATGACACCACACAGACCACTGGCTTCTCTCCCTGCAGCCAAGGTCAGACCTAGATGGGCATCCCAAAAGGCTACAGAGCTATAATACATACCAGGAGCAATTAGGCTGCCAAGACATGCAAGTGAGACACGATCCACAAAATGGGCCAAATACCCAGACTGAAAGACCCAGGAGGAAGAGAAAGAAAAGGAGGAGGCAGTAGCTTTCATCCCAACATTCGCTAACAGATAGAGAGTGAGAGCTCTCTAAATATAGCCTTCTATATATACAGCCTTGTATTCGTGTATATGTCTGCCGCAAGCCTGTTGATCATGTGGTATCCAAAGGTCACAAAAAAAGCTGGCTTAGACTCCTATATAAAAAGCAGTATAAATTAAACTCCAAGACACCCAGAAGTCCTAAGCCTCTGTCACCTTTTGCATCACTCAGTGAGAGAATGGCAAACATTCCAAATTGGTGTGAATGTCATCTCTGACAAGTACCCCTCCCTGATTCTTCTCTGCTCATCATAAGCATCTTCCTGAATGAAGCAGAATCACCCTCTCTTAGAGCTCCCCATGCAGGTCCAAAGGGAGTATGAATGGCAACACCATCAACTCATTTGTCTACTCCTTCTCTAGATGTCCTGAGCTATATACCAAGGGCAACCCTGGTTCAATGTTCACTCAATAAGGTTCTTTTAAATATCTTCTAGGTCCATGTTAGCAAAGATGTGGCACATATGCCACAGTAAGCCAGAGAGAGCTGCTCTGTTCCCCCTCTCCACCTTGCCTGAGAACATTTTTGCATGCCCCACCCCTCTGCCCAACAGCCCAGGGTGAGCACTTCCTCCCTCCACTCTCTGGGGTAATTGGGGGGGGGGTGGCTCACAGGTAGCTTGAAAGTGCAGTTTGGACACGTGATCTCTAAAAGGTTTGACAATGCTGTTCCAGGTCTACAGTCAGGGACACAAAACGAAAAGTCTCCTCAAGCAACATATACTATACTGAGTTAGCTTGGTGGCACAATGGATAATGGTCTGATCAAGGAATCAGGAAGACCTATGTTTAAATCCAGCCTTAGAAACTTACTAGCTAAGTGTCCTTGGGCAAGTCACTTAATTGCAATCTGCTTCAGGTTTCTCAATTGTACAAAGGGGACCATAACACCTACTGCCCAGAGTTGTTGTGAGGGTAAAATGAGGTATCTCTAAAGTACTTAGTACAGTGCCTAGAACATAGTAGGCACTTAACAAATGCTTGTTTCCTTCTTTCCCTTTTTTCCTTCCCCTGCCTTCCCCTCCCTCCCTCCCTTCCTATTGAAAGACATCTATAAAAAATATAGAAAGTAAGTGGAGGTGGGTAGGTTGTGGAAAGTACTCGCATTTGGGAGAATCAGGTTAGGATTCCAGTAGGAAGTGGCCCCAGAGCTTCATAAACCCTGAGGAAATCAAGGATTATAGATGAATACAGAACGAGGTTAGCCCTAGGACTGGAGGATTTCTTATATAAATAAGAATTGATCCTGGCCTCTTGCTTACTCAACTAAGATACACTGAAAGAACATTGACCTGGTTCCCAAAGAAGGTATGAATGCAGATGACCCAGACCTTCAAAGACCAGACAAAGAAGTCATTAAAGAGATTACCTAAAAGGTATGGGCAGCCCTAGAGAAATCTATGTCTCAGAAGGTTGCTGCAGTTATGCCAATTTAAGCTGCAGAAAAATCAGCTCCAGCTTAGTACATCTGGTACAGACCATCTCAGCAAGGAGTGGCTTTCAACTCTGGAGCTAAGCAAAGAAGTATTCACGTGGTAGAAATGCAGAAAAATCCAATGGAGTTTTCAAGATTCAAAATTAATTAGAAATTTTAGCTTGCAGAAGACTCCGTAATAAGGCTAGAGGTTAAGTACCAGGGCAGTCTTACTATGAGCTATAGAGCCTTAAAGACTAAGAAAAAACAAACCCTTCTGTGCATTTCACTATATATACACACACCTCAAAATTCCGCTATTTTTTCTTTTCTTTTCCTTATCATCATCATTTGGAATTGGAATTTCACAAGTGTAGGCAGGGATCTCCCTGGTAGAGAAACTCCCATTGTAGATAAACAACTCTTGGGCAATCTAAGTTCTCTGAAAGTTACTTGGGGGCATATTACTCAGAATCACACACCTGAAGCCTCCCTGCCTCTCCACCGTCTTCTCATACCTACTATCTCAATTCCTGCATCTATTTATTCACTATTTCATAGGGTCACAGGATTTATAGTTGGAAGGGACCTTCAGGATCATCTAGTCCAATCCCTTCTTTACATAGATGAGGAAACAGAAGCCCAAGAGACTTATTCAAAGTAGCAAGTAAGGGTTCTATCCCACATCCTTCCTCTTTTAACTCCAAATCCAATTTTGTTTTTGTTTTTATACTCTACCACAGTGGAGAAAATATCCTGGATATCCTAAATATCCTTAGAAATCCTCTTGTCGGCTGCTGTGAGCTGAAAACTGACCCTCTACTCCTTCCATCTAGGTCAACATGGCTCAAAACCTTTGACCTCTCTTCCTCCATTGAGTCACTAAGTCCTACCCACTGTTTCTTAGAAATTCCTCACATATCTGTTTCCTTCTTCTCCCTCTCCCTAGTCTAAGTCCTATCACTTCACACCAGGATTACCATACTAGCCTCCTAGTCTGTCTCCCTAACACAACAGTAATATTCCTACTATCGTACTCCCCCTCCCTATGTTATAAATGAGAACACCAAGGTTCTGTGAGTTTAAGAGACTTCCCCAAGGTATCACAACCATTCAGTGGCACATCTATACCAGGCGTATCTCTTCTTTCCATAATTATTGTTCATTTCTCTTCAAGCTGTATTCTCAACTCATCTCCACAGAATTTTCTCTATTACTCCATTGAAATCTTTTCACCCAAGAAGCTCCCTCCACCCATGGACCACTTCTCACATTGGAAGTACCCTGTATCTCTTCTGCCTCTTCCTCTCTCTGGTTGGATGGTTTCTCACCAAACTTTCATTCTAAAGAGGAGACCTAAGCCAGTCATAGTCTTCATTCCTCTCCAAGCTGCCCCCCTGAGTCCCCATAGGGCTTTCTCTACCAGGTTCCTTTATCTCCTCCCTTTTCTTAATGTGTTATCTTTGTTGTTCAATCATGTCTGACTCTGCTTTCCCCATGGCAGAGATACTGGAGTGGTCTGCCCTGCCCTCCAGTGTATCCCCATTTTATAGATGAGGAACTGAGACAAAAAGGGGTTAAGTGACTTGCCCAGGGTCACACAACTATTAAGTGTCTTTGTATTTGCTCATATTTGAACTCAGATCTTCATGACTCCAGACCTGGTCCTCTATCCACCAAGTTGCCCCAGTTGTCTTACTCCATTAGAACATAAGCTCCCTGAGGGCAGGGAGTTTTCTTTTGTTTGTGTATGGATTCTCAGAATTTAGCACAATGCTTGGCCCATAGTGAATTTAATAAATGCTTCTCATTGTTGTTTGTTATATTAAAACAAACCTGCAGTGGCTCCCCATTTCTTAAGAAATCAAATGGCTCTCACCGCCCTTCATAAATCTGTACTATTCCACATTATTTTCCACTGCTCTCCAACACAGACCTGCCACTCTAGTCAAACCAATCTCTAAGTCTGTGCCTATACTCAGATGGTTTTGCCCTCCAATAGTTTTCAGTCATGTCTGACTCTTCATGACCCCCATTTGGGGTTTTCTTGACAAAAATACTGGTGTAGTTTGCCACTTCCTTTTCCAACTAATTTTACAGATGAAGAAACTGAGGCAAACAGGGTTAAGACTTGCCACGGTCACATAGCTAGCAAGTGTCTGAGGCCAGGTTTGAATTCAGGAAGACTCATCTTTCTGACTCTAGGTCTACTACTCCATCCACTGTGATACCTAGCTGCCCAAACTCATTTCCTCCACTTATCTGAATCTTACTGTTTTAAGAAGTTCAACTCAAATTCTACCTACCTTCTTTCCAAGTGCTCCATTGCCTCCCAGCCCATGTTGATATCTCTTTTCTGGAGATGACTCTCTCATATCACCTAGCTCAGTGCTGAACACATGGCAGATGCTCCATGAAAAATCAATTGGTTACTGATTACATTCAGCATTTGAATTCCAAACTAAGATGGGGCTCACTTGGAAGGCAGGTTGTATAAGAGTATTTAGTACTTTTTTAGGAAGTTGGGACCATTAACAGTGGCCTGATACACAGGATGAGGAATGACAGGAAATGGGTCATTCTCTGGCCAAAAGGAGATTAAATAAATAGAGCCCTCTCTGCAGCCGCCCATTAAAATCTTCCAGGTACCACCTACATTCCATTGTTGTACAGTAACCCACTCATGAGCCATAATTTGAAAGCCTGCTAAAGTGGACTTTTGGATGACTCTTCCAAGTATCCAAGCCCTCCCCTCAAGAGTCCCAAATTATTTCTCCATAATGTGAGGCGAATAGCATCACCAAAAGGTCCTGCCTTTAAACCTATGCTGGGAAGGTGGAAGAGTGGGGAATGTCCTGGCTCATCTGTTACCTCAGGTGAACCCTGCTGAAGCTAGATATCCCACAGAGAACAGATTAAAATCAACACTTTGACTGCCTGTCCTCCTCTCTCCTAAAATCTCCTTTTGCTAGTCCTTCCCTCTCTCTCTCTCTCTCTCTCTTTGATACCTCCACTCTTGTTTCCTCATTCACAAAATCCACAACATGCCATAAAAATTTCATAGAGGCAAATGCAATGACAGCAGAGTCATTGGGCATCCATTATTCTTACTAAGGAAAGTAATAAAGGTCAATGAGATAATAGAATACAAAGTGTATTAATATTGGTTCTTGAAGGTCATTATCTTTGTAACTCTTACAGAGTAGGAAATGCTGGATTAATGTTGTATTTAAGATGAATCAGTTAATTTAGTCTCAAGATTGAAAAAGTATTATCAAGGCTTCATGTCCCTACTCCAGACACCGGTTCGTGTATAAATGTTCTAAGAAGATTGATAAAACATTCATACTGGCCAAAAAAAAAAAAGAAAGATGAAACACTGACAAAAGTAATGTCATTTCTTAGTTTTAGAATTTTATAAACAAATTTAGCTCACAACTCCATTTCAGAGACTGGGGGGGGTGGCACTGTAACTTGTCTAAGGGTCATTTCAGAGAGTTCAGATTGATCCCAGGAGTCCTGGGCTTCTAGACCCTGGCTGGAAACTGACTAAATACCCAAGATTCACTATGTCAAAACAGACACAGCAGCCAACTCTGAGAGAGGGAACAAAGCTCAATGCGGAAACAAACAAAAACAAGATGCCCTCAGAAATCCTGTGTCACCATATGGTATTCTCTTTCAGAAGTCCCCATAATGGCGGCTTCTAAATAGAATTCATTCAAAGAAAATACCCAGTACTCAGAGGTCAAGTTCACTTGCCCCTCTAGAAATAATCTCTCTTCCAATGCTCTGACTGAATCACTCTGACTCTTGCCTTCTCCTTCCCTCCCTGCAAAAGGGAGCATCTTTGAAAAGACAATGCTTAATGACTGTTCATGGGAATACAGAAGAAATTAAGAATGGCATATCCCCACAGACCACCTCCCCTCCTTTCCTGTCCCGTCCCCTTCTTCCCTCTCCCCTCTACTACCAGAGTGTGGGACAGCATGGACTAGGAGAAGATATATAATAGAAAAAAACTCAGATGGGCCAAAAGAAAGAAGCAGATACAATTTCTCCCACTTGGATGGCCCTGCAAGCCTGAACAGCAGCTAACAATGTCCCCGACAATCTGTGTGGCCTCCATTTTGTAAATCTCTTCTGGCTGGTGTGCTTTGAGACATCCCGAAGAGATGAATGGAGGAGGAAGAGGACGGGTAGCAGCAAGGGGATCTAAGAGGTTGGATATGAAAGGGAATGGCTTTTGTGAGTGTGTTTTCATCACTTTGGTCATCTGTGCCCCCTCAATGAAGCCACTCATTCTTCCTGAGGAGAGAAATCAGCCGAAAGGAGTTTAGGAAATAGGCCAAACGGACATGAGTTTTTCCATTCTGAAACTCCCAGAGAGAAATGAATTCCAAAACTCTATTAGAAGCGGCCCTATTAGAAGAATCTACACTCTCTCACCATTAAAAAAATTTCTTTTCTTGGCTCTTACTCACCCCCACCCCCATCAACTCCCACAAATAAATTCTCCCCCTGAATTTTTTCAAAATTCAAACAAGTTTGGAAAAAGTGACCATTGCATCACTAAGAAGCCCACTTCATTATTGTCCTTTCTTGACCTAGGAATCATAATATGTGAGCAAAAGGCCTGCATGGAATTGTTGTAGCTTCCAACTCCCATCTCTGTTGATAGGCTTGAACTAGAGGATTACTAAGTACCTTTCCAGCTTTAAGTTCTATGTCCCTAGGATTAAATAGGGGTAGGGGAAACATTTTCTTTGTATGTGTGTGGGGAAGGGGACATCAGTGTTTGGTCCCAGATGTCAAAGAGTCAAAGGCTCTAGTTGCTTTTCTTATTTTCCTCGAACTAACATGGGATCCTAGGCAAGTCACTTAACTGCCTCAGTTTCCTCATCTATCAAACGAGGTGAAGGAAATGCAAATCATTCCAATATCTTTGCTAAAAAAATCCCAAATGGTGCCACAAAACCTGACCTCAGACACTTACTAGCTGTGTGATCTTGAGCAAGTGATTAATCATGTTTGCCTCAGTTTCCTCATCTATAAAATAGGCCAGAGAAGGAAATGTCAAACTACTCCAGTACCTTCGTCAAGAAAGCTCTAAAAGGGGTCATGAAGAGTCAGCTATAGCTAAACCAACTAAGCAACAGTAACGGTGATTATAGTTTTCCTAGTGTAAGTGCAGAAGGCCCCCCTCTTTGCCAAAGGAATAACCAGGCTTGTCCAGAACCCTGTTGTCTCCTGCCCTCTGAACTCTCACCATCAGGAGTGTCTACAAAGTCATATGAACACTCCTGAAGATGGGCGCTCAAGATAAAGAAATAGAATGGAGGTACTAAATGCTGTCAGTGGGGTGAAGTGGTTCCCAAACAAGACATATGAAAAAGAACCAATGCAAGTTCTGGAAAGCCAGTTTCACGATAGAATTACAAGTACTTGGCTCTTGTGTATTTTCCAACTTTTGGCATGCCTCTCCTGCTAAACATTTTTTTTCCAATCCATATTTGGTAGAGACCAATTCATCCCCACAAACATCTGACTACCCACAATCCAGTTTCTTTACATTTGGGTCAAGGACCACAATTATTATCAGTTTTAGCAAATAATAAATTATCCATGAGCACAACATTCAAAACACTATTTAATTCACAATAGAGGCAAAACCAATTAGCCTAATGTCTGAGGAGCTCATCTACTGCACTGCATTGTTAAAAAACCTTCCATGTCTTCTCATTGCTGCTGCAAAGATACATTCTAGAATCAATTTACTCACTTTCTCTCATTTAACTAGCTAGGATCTAACCCTACCATTGCTATCACTTTAACAAGAACAAAAAAAATTCATTTTTCCCAACAGAAAAGGATAAATTAACTCACTCCTTATTACACTGCCTTCCGAATAAGTCAGTCAAGCTAACTTAGTTAAGGTGCTATATCATTCTGCATCTAATAAAAGAATTGCATCTACTTTGTACAGATCAATAATTCACTAGCAACCTGCAGGCTCCTCTCTCCTTAGAATTAAGGGTTCCCTAGGATTCCCAGCTAGATCATGAATTCTAATCCATTCTTTTTAAAAATGCATTTTATAAATCTCCGTCAATTGGGCTTAACAAACACCATGATGTCAATATGTCTGGGCTTCAAAAATTGGGAAGGGTAGGAGGATCAGTGGAAGGAGTTGTGCCTGTAAGAGCAGGCTGGAGGTGGGGGGAGAACCAGCAGGGCACAATTCCTATCTTCAAGTACTTGAGGGCCTGTCATGAAAAAGAAGGATCAGACTTGTTCTGATTGACTTCAGAGGTTGGAGCTGAGAGGAATGGGTGGAAACTGTAGAGAGATAGATTTAGAATTTAGAAAAGAAAAACTTCCTGACAGAGTTGTGCAAAAATCAAATGGGCTGCCTTAAAAGGTAGTAATGGTGGCACAGTAGATGGAGCACTGGGCTCTTGGAATCAGGAAGGCTCATCTTCCTGAATTCAATCTAGCCTCAGACACTTACTAGCTGTGTAACTCTGGGCAAGTACCTTAACCCTCTTTGCCTTAGTCTCCTCATCTGTAAAATGAGCTGGAAAAGGAAATAGCAAAGCACCCAGTATCTTTGCTAATAAAACTCCAAATTAGGGTTGTGAAGAATTAGACTTGGCTGAAACAACTGAACAACAACAAAAAAAGGTAGTAAGGTCCCCATTTCTGTTTCTAACCATTTGTGTGAAATACTGTGGTGGGGATTCCTGCCTATTTGGGTATGGATTAGACTAGGTGGTCTCTAAGCTCCTTTCCAACTCAAATGATGTGGCTACCCATGGACATAAAAGCTGGAACCACAGGTTTGTTACTGAAGGGCTCAGCTCTGTTAAAACACAGATGTCTGAACTTGCAATCCCTTCTAGGGACAAATCGCCCTGACAAGTTCATTTGGAGATCTGCTAGCATCAGCAGACCTAGAAATATGAAATGAAAGCTGCTGCTCTGGTAGGAAATTCAAAGTACACAGTAGCATGAAGGGTAGCTTCAACAGAAAGTTACCAGATGTATGTTATTTAGCTGACAGATTTCAACTCTTTGGGAGCCATCAGAGTCCAGTATGACCATATTGAAATCTATGTCAATCAACAAAGTCCTGGTATTGGATGTGGAGTATGTAGGTAGACCACTTCTAGATAAACAGAAAGCTCAGAGAAAGTGCTAATGTAAACTACGATTTTAGTGACTTTTAATTTATTTTTGTTTTCTATTTTCCATGTTGAAAGGAAAAGAGGAATTTACTTTCTTTTATAGGCTTCATGGAGGGGAGAGGGCGAATATCAAGTAGAGATCACAAAGGTGGAGAAATTTTGAGGTCAGCTTGCTCTCTTGGAAAGAGAACTGAACCTGGAGTTCAATGACTTATATTAGAATTCTGGCTTTGCCCCTGACTTCCGTGGTGTGACCTCTGTGCAAGTCACTCTATCTTTTATGACTTGAGTCTGCTCATCAGTAAAATAAGGGAGTTACTGTACCTAAAAGACAGCTAAGGACCCTTCCCAGCTCTACATCTTATGAAAATAATGATCCTTATTGAATTGGAGCTTTCTGCAAGCATTTGGTCTTAGATTTACTATCATATCTATAAAAACACACACGTTCTTTTTATTCCACATGTCAGGCAGGAACACACTTCCCAGTTGGCTCAGCCATTCTCATGAAATGATATTATGAAACAGAAGATCTAACCTAACAAGCAATGGCAGCTATCTTTGAGTGGTGAACAAATAAATACATGTTCTGTCTTGGGCCCTTAAATCTTTAAAGTTTACATATGACCTGCTCCATATTCTATGCACTAAACACACTGCAGATGATCTGACCAGGACCTAACCCTTTCCTAAAAATTATCTCAGGTCTCAGTATTTAGTCCAGGGTAATCCACTTCTGTTTGGTTGTCTGTCTGCATCGGCCCTCCACCTCAGAAGAGGACTTCTATCTTTGCCATCCATGGACAATTCGATGACACACACATTCTGCAAAGTGAGAATGCAGGAAGCCTTATTTTGAGACTACAAAGAAAGCTTCAGGATAGCTCACCGAAGCAAAAAAAAAATGGCATTCCAAATGAAGGCCTGTGCTCCAGCCTTGCATTGCCAAAATGCAATCCTTCCTTTAGGTGTGCTGTTCAACAATGATGTGAACTAGAAAATCTAGGGTAGGCAGAGGCGAGTTAAGGACACAGGAAAAAGCTCCTCATTCCTCTCATTTCCTTTAACTTCAAAACCAGACTGAAAAAGGGATCTTAAACCATTTTCTTGCCTAAAACATCACAGCACTGTGCCTGTCCCCAAAACCATCTTCCAAAAGAGGACTGCAGGAAAACCACTGTTGCATAGCACATGTTCCAAGTCTACAGATGTATCTTCTGAAATTCCACTTGTCTGCTACCCATTATTGACCTCCAGCTTCCCAGATTTGGGTAGGAAAAGCCAAACTTATCTATTATTACTGAGCATAACAGAAATCTCTGGAATGGAAAGGGATTTCCAACCATTTTAATTAGTTAATCTTCAGCCATTATGTGAGGCAATACCTTTCCCATTTAGGAGACTCTTTCTGAGGGAACAACTCCGAAGAGCTGTGTAATCATAGTGGATATTTCTCATCAATAATTTTCATAGAATTCTTATCATTAGGGATGTGTTCTCCTCCCTCTGCCCCCCCTTCCCCATGAACTCCTGATGAACTAATTAATTCTCACCACCATTGGGGTAAATTGAGTTCCTATCAAATTATTCACCCCAAAATTTCATGGCCTCCACTAAAATTTTAATACAAAAAAGTCAGCAGCTCTGTTCAGTCTTTGGCCCACCAATAACATTCTACCATTGCTAGAAGGCTCCGGGCATATGCCTCTCCCTAATGAGTGCAAAGCACTCAACTCTAGAATAAAAAGAAAAGAGGAATTAAACCCAAAGCTTTTAACCACAAACAACCACACAGACCATTTTTTATACTACGAGCATCTTGGAGGAATCTTAAATTTTATAACCCATTTTGATGGAAAATTAACCATGGTAATCCTAGCAAATTTGCTCACATGGAATCTAGGTCATGATTAGGTACCTGCTAGGAGTCTGAACAGACCCATGCAACAAATTAAAGACTAATTCCTAAATACAGTTCAATTGATGACAAACCTTCCTCAAGCCTCATTTCAAGGAAAGACAACTCCAAAGGGGTCTGATAAGCTCTGAGGTGCATTTGATGGAGGATCAATAAAGGGAAAATGTGGTCCTCAACCACTCCCCACCCCAACAAAAAATGTTTTTGCCTGCTGAAGTTGGTTTATCCAAATGGAGGGTAATTTTTCAGTTCTTTCCACCCAGTCTGCCAGGGCACCTGAAGTAGTATTTATCACAGAGGGAGGGGAGGAGGCCTTAGGAATGAGTGGCTGAGTCCAGGCAGCCTCATTTCTTTTCCCTTCTCTGTCACAATGACCCAAACTGGGTTTTCATGGGCAAGGGTGAGATGGGAAGTCAGATTTCTGCTGATGGAGGAATTCTATGTTTGCTATCTACCAAGTTGAACGATAGCAACCAATACCTCCAAGGACCATTTCAGTGAATATGTTAACTGCGCATGCAGACATACAGCAGTAATCCCTATGTACAGATACATCACTTCACAGATCTGGTCCAAGCAGCTAGGACCCTACTTTCCCATATTAATTGGGTGCAGCAAGAAGTCCTACAATTTCCATGTAAACTTCACATGGTTGCCTTTCTCCGGTCTCCTCCTACTCTACCTGTAAAGCTGCAGTTGGGTAAAGCAAGTTTGGCCCCTGTTGTCTCTCTTCCAAACCAATGAAGACCACAGAAAGTGGAGAGTTCACTTGAACTTCCTCTGGACTGGCCTACAACTGAGGAGCTTCTGGTATCTAACACTCCTAAAGGACCAGGAGCAGCAGCAGAGAAGCCACAGCACCTATCTCCCCTCTGTCTTCCCCTGCTCCCCTCTCTCAAATGCTCCAGTTCTGTCATGGCCAAATGGTTCTCTTGGACCAGCCTCAAAGCCCTAAGCGGAGCTCCCCTCTGCAATCTTAGCCCACTGGGTGGAAGAGAGCGGAATGGCCCGGCCTGCCCAGCCCTAATTTGAGTCACTAAGAGTAATCCAGTTCCCTACAGAGCAACATGGTAGCTCCAGCTTTGTGTCTGGTCTGGCAAAACCCTAACCTAACCCTCTGAAGCAGCTCTGTCTTATCACCCCCCTCGGTTCCCCTCCAACCCCAACCCTCCCGAATGGTTCTCCACTCCCCACCAGGGCCCCAACCAGGCTGACTCCCGACCCACTGCCCTAGGGCCCTATCCCTTTTAAAAACTAAGGTGGCCATGCAAGTGGTGGGGGCAGGGAGGGCAGGGCAGGGGAAGGGAGAGGAGGTGGGGAGTGGCAGGTGAGAGGGTCTTTGGCAAAGGATATGGCCATTCGGTGATCTTTTTGGCGTATTTCCTCACCACATTGTCCTCGCTGAAGAGGAAAAGAGACCGGTTGACCGTGAGGCAGTTCTGTCGGACGGGAATGGGGTTGTACAGAGCCATGGTCCGGGCTCGCTGCGCCATGGATTGCTTGTACATCCTTTGCGCCCCAGGCTGTCCTCCCTGCCGGCTGCCCCCGGCACCCCGGCCGCCTCCACCTCCCACGACTGCCCCAGCGCCTCCTCCGGCGCCTCCTCCCCCGTAGCGGGCTGGCATCTCGTCTCCGAACCGGGCCATCCTGCAAAGAGGAAAGGGCCGAGGGTTACGAGGCTGCGGCGGATGCTGCGGCGGACGCTGCTGCTGCTGCTGCTGCTAAGGCGGCTGCTGCTACTGCTACTGTTGCTGCTAAGGTTGCTGCTGCTGCTGCTGCTGCTGCTGCTGCTACTGCTGCTGCTGCTGCTACTGCGGAGCAGCTCCACATCCCATCCCATCGGGCGGCGACGGCGGCGGCGGCGGCGGCTCGGCTCCGCGGGGCGGGCGCTGTGCGGCTCAGGCAGCAGCCCGGCCAGAGCAGGGGCCAGCAGCGGCTCGGGACATCTTCCTTGCTGTTCGGGGGGAGGAGGGGCGGGCAGAGAGGTTGCGGGGGCGGGGCACGGGGGGGAAGGGGGGGCGGAGAATGAGGTGGGGGAGCAAGACAAGCAACGCAAATAATACCTGCTGAAGAAATCAAGGCAAACCCCTCTCCACCCCCACCAAAAGGTCAATTTCCCCCCGAAATGAACTGCAGGTCCCCTGATCCTTGCCGTCACACAGTTTTTAAAGAAATGCGGATCCCCCCCTTACCCCCCAACCGGGAACGCGATGCAACCTTCAATCCCTCCGATGTCCCGGTCAGGACTGCATTTTTCAAAAATGATTTCTCTCTGCAACTGAGTGCGCTTCTATCTTCTCCCGCAAAAAAATCATTTATAAAAGAAAAAAAATAAAATGTACTCTTTGCAAAGGAAAGAAAAAAACCCAACAGATAATACCCTCCCCCCAGTTCTATTTCACTTGAGCATTTGCTTCTGAGCCCTAAATAAATATATATATGAAATATATATATATATATGTAGAAAAAAATGAAACACAAAATTAAAGGGAAAGAAAAGGGGGTTGGAAAAGAGGAAAAGGTTGGGGGGTTGGAGGGGCTGGGAAGGGGGGGTGAGGGAAGATGCTCGGAAGATCGTGTTAAGCTCCTTGAAGACGCAGGGCTGTTTGCTCTTCCTGTATCCCCACCCGCGGCTGCTGCTCCTGCCCTGGTGTGTGTGCGTGTGCGCGCGCGCGAGCGCGCGTGTGTCTCAATTTGGCATCATCTCAGGGCTTGAATGCAGCAAGGAAATTCAGTAAAATCCGAACATGAAAGCGCGAGGAGTGTGTGCCATACACCATCTACTCATGACCATTGCCTGGGTACTGCAATATCTGGCATTTTTTTCCCTGCTAAATTTTTCTTTCTCTTGAATTTGCTAAAATAAGAATGGGGGGGCAGGAGTCCAAGAAGGAAGGAAAGGGAAGAGAGGAAAAAAATGGGAGAAAAGGTCTGAACCACTGGCAAACTGAGCTATAATGAGCAGCGACTGATCAATTTAATGTGGGAAAGACCAGCCCAAATATTCAGCACATGATGTCTTGGGGACCAATCACAGGAGATACAGCACGACCAAACCCACTGGAGTTTGTGGGGGTAGAGGTGGTGGGGAGGCAGAGGGGAAGTTGGGACAAATCCCCCTCCCCCCCCAGGAATCCTGGAAAGAAAATCCCATTTCCCACCCCCACTCCCTAGAAGAAATCCAATGATTCTGGTAAACTGTTGGGCTTTGCCCCAGTTCCTTTCCTGAGGAGGATGTGGTGGGATGCTGGCTAAAGAAAAAAAGGTGAGTAAAGTGTGTAGATACCTACTAAAGCCCTAAAGAAACTGGGCATATTCCTTAAATGAGAAATAAACCCCAAGCCCCTCGAGGGAAGTCTGAAGTTTCTCTTCTGAACTGGAAAACAATAACCAACCATATAGTCTATTTTCTGCTCCCAGATACTAGTACCCAAGGTAGCAAAGGGACCACCCTTGGGCTATGAGCTGTCTGGGGCAGAGCCTAAAAGGTCCCCTAGGTGAAGAAACAGGAAATGGTTAATCTCCTTGTAGCTGATAATTAACCTGGTGGCAGCTGCGATGGGAACAGGCCTACTTCCCTTCTCTTTCTCTGTCTCTTCCTTACCTGGCCATGGAGTTAACACCAATTAATTTATAGAGACCTCTGGGGAGGGTCGGGATGTCCTGTCTCCTTTACTAGCCTCACCAGGGAAACTTAGAATGTTAGAGCTAGAAAGGGTCTTAAATTAGAGATCAGCAGATTGGCCCCCCCCCCAACTGTTTAAAGGACACTCAGGGAGGTGAGGTAACCTGTCCAGGGTCAGAAATTTCAGAGAAAAGTTAGTTGTCAGAGCACAGGTGTCAGAGCTGGAAGGGGCCTTAGAAACTACTGAGCCTAACCACTTGATTTATTGAAGAAAAAACCTACACCCCAAGTGGGGAAGTGAGTTATTTGCCAAAGATCATATAGATTGTTAAAGACCATAGTTAGGATTCAAACTCACATTTTCTGACTTCAGAATAACCAATCATATAGTCTATTTTCTGCTATCAGATGCTAGTGCCCAAGGTAGCAAAGGGACCACCCTTTTTATTATTACCACCACTGTTCTTTTTACTATTTTTTTACATGAAAAAAAAATGTTCTTTTTTCCTACCTGTGTTCTGCAATTGGGTTATCCTTTTTAGGCTATCTGTCCATAGAGACACATCCTCCCCAGAGCAATGCAATCAAACCGCAGAAAATATTACTAAACCAAGAGAGGTTGAAGGAGGGCAGGACAGAGAAGGGTGAATCTGTGCGATCTTAATATATTTAATGTGGATATTTAAAAGTATATGAGCAAAAATAAATTATTTTTAAATAATTAACTGTTTTGCATAATCCCTAATTTTCTCTTCTATTAATATGCATAGTGAGTTAGCTAGCAAAATCACAAGATTTAGTTATATCATCTTTGAGATAGTATACTGGATTTGGAAGCAAAAGAGCTGTTTTCTAATTCTGGATCTCTTATTACTTTGTATAATTTTTGGCAAGTAATTTAACCTCTCTTTGGATCTAATTTTCCACATCCATAAATGAAGGAATTGGATAAAATAAGTTTTATGGCCTCTTCCTAACTATCTATCATTTTAAAACATCTAGTCTAACTCCTCTGAGACCCATAAATAAAAAGTAACATTCCCAAAGTCACAGTTAACAAGTAAAGTCAAGGTGGGAAATGTCAGAGGAAGTAGGGAGAAAAAGCAACTCATATACATCTGCTAAGCTTAGCTAAAAGGGAGTAAGTGAGCTTTGGTTCCAAGGTGCTGATGTCAGGAATGGGGAATGATGTTCATTCATTCATTCATTCCTAAGGAGGTCTTCTGACCAGCCACTCTACACTACCTGGGCTTTGGAGGTCTGCCTTATTGGCAACTGACCTCATCCCTACCTCATCACCCCCAGCCTCCTCTTGGAGAACTGGAGAGCAGGAACAAGGGCAAAGCTGCCCCCTCATAGATATCACTGAAAATTGGTAGGATGGGACTTATAGCTGGATTATGTCCTGAAAGGGCATACCTTTTTCAGAAAGAATAGAAAATGGAGAAGTACTATGTATAAAGAAGATGGAAAAGTATGATATATTAAAGAAATATTCACATGTGAGAAAATCATGGTAGAGAGGATTTGGATAAATAGCAAGAGAAGGAGAGACAAAAGTCATATCATCATGGGATTATATCACAGACCACTTGGACAGAAGGATGAAATATTAGACAATATGGGATACCAAATGAGCATGGAGACATAAAACAACATGTTGAATGGGTTTCCAGAGTTTCAATGCTGAACAACTGCTAGAGCTCTTTCTTTGTCAAAAGAGAAGGGAAGGGTCAGCTAAGTGGCTCAAGTAGATAGATAACCATGCCTGGAGATAGGTCCTATGTTCAACTCTGACCTCAGACACTTCCTTCCTCTGTGACCCTGGGCAAGGCACTTAACCCCCATTGCCTAGTCCTTACCATTCTTTTGCTTTGAAAAGGATATCTACTATTGATTATAAGACCAAAAGTAAGAGTGAAAGGGGGAGGGGAAAGAAGAGAATAAGGAAATAAGCATTTATATGGTGACTCCCATGTGCCAGGCACAGTGACTTGCCCAGGGTCACAAAGCTATTAAATGTCTAAGACAGGATCTAAATTCAAGCTTTCCTTACTTGAATCTTTCAGAAATTTTTCATTCTTCAAAGAAGAGAAGATATTAAGCAACTGCACTCTTTAGGGCTGGATTTTAATTTAAAAAATTTAAAGGAAGAATTGGTGGTAGATGTAGAAAAGACCAGAACCTTGGGTAAAAATGATCATCCCATCTTAGAAATCACTGATAGAGAAAAGGGAGCTGTTTGAAGAGACTAATGTTGTATAAGGATTTCATTGAATAAGATAAATGTATTTAAAAACCTTTACCTTCCACTTTAGAATCAATACTGTGTATTGGTTCCAAGGTGTAGCATACCAGGCATCTTAGCATCTTGGAAGTATGATTGATGTATTGATATTGTATCCTGTATATGCATTTACCAAACACATGGTCAGATCACTTAATGTTCATTGTATGGAAAGGGACAGTCCAAAGGACTAGCAAAGGACTAGCAAATTCCTGGGCTGGGCGTTGACAGCCACACTGCCCTGGCTAGGAGTACATGGGTTGGATTAATCTCCTCCTCTTTGATTCCGCCATTGTCAGTGTTACCAATGTCAAAACCTATATCATGTCACGTATTCATTAATCTCCTCCCACTTGACATTCCTGAGGTCCCCAATAAAGGCTGGGGAACATGTGCGAGCCTCCTCTTCCCTTCTCTTCTCTTACACCTCTTACTCTCACAGGGTTTGCTCTCCCTCTGGCCTCTTACAATCTTGATCTTGCTGTGGCCTATTATGTTCCTCGTGTCTGACTGACTGACTGACTGACGCAGCGCAGCTGCCCCACACATCTCCCATTAATCTCGTGGCTGTGTGGCCCATGGGGGATGTCCCAGAGTTCTCAGCTCCACGCATGTTCTCTTGGTCTTCATACTTATAATTTCTCCACTTGCTTTCTCTTTCTAGAGAGGTAATTACGGAGCTTGCAACTCCCCAGGTGTTTTAACTCGTGGTCTCTGAGTCTTTATTCCTGCATCTTTTGCTCTGACTGCCTTATCTATCTCACATCCATATTCCTCTAGCCTCCATTCTCCTTCTCAGGTCACCACCCACAGATTAATAATATAGGACTCTGTGGTGGGTCTCTATACAAGGCAGAAGAGTAGTAAGAGCTAGGCAATGGGGGTTAAGTGACTTGCCCAGGGACACACAGCTGGGAAGTATTTGAGGTCAGATTTGAATCTAAGACCTCCCATCTCTAGGTCTGGCTCTCAATCCACTGAGCTACCCAGCTGCTCCCGAACAAGGTGTGTGTGTGTGTGTGTGTGTGTGTGTGTGTGTGTGTGTGTGTGTGTAATACATATATATATATATTAAGGTATGTATAGAAGATGGAAGCAAAGAAGAAGGAAAAAGAATAATCTTTTATGAGAAACCTTCTATGTGCTAGGCACTCAGCTAAGTGCTTTACAAATACTATCACATTTGACAGGTGACAGAATGTGGGTCCAATCAAATTGAATGCCACAAATGTGTTTACATGCCCACTATAAGCAAGGCACATTGCTCTCAGTACTGGGTATACAGAGAAAAGGAAGGAAGATAATGAGTTCAGTTTGGGACATGTTGAGTTTAAAGTGTCTTTGAGACATCCAGTTTGAGAGATCCAAGAGGGGAAAGAGTAATACATCTAAAAATCTGCATAGAGAGGATTGTTGAACTCTGGGAACCAAAGGGATTGTGTATAGAGGGAAAGAAGATTACCCAGGCAGAGCCTCGAGGGACATCTAGAGTTAGTGAGGGTGACTTGTATGAAGATGCAGCAAAGGAGACTGAGAAGGAGCAACCAGAGTGTTAGGACAGGGAGTAATGTCACCAAAACCTACAGAGAAAAGGGTCCCAAGGAGAAGAATGAGAGCAGTTGGGTGGTACAGTAGATAGAGCACTAGGCTTGGAATCAGGAAGACTCATCTTTCTGAGTTCAAATCTGACCTCAGACACTTACTAGCTATGTGACCCTTGGCAAATCATTTCATCCTGTTTGCCTCAGTTTCCTCAGCTATAAAATGAGCTAGAGAAGGAAATGGCAAACCACTCCAGTATCCTTGCCAAGAAAACCCCAGATGGTGTCATGACAAGTCAGATACCACTGAACAACAACACCAAGGGAAAAAAGGAGATGATTGATAATGAAAAAGAAAATCCCTGCCCTCAAGGACTTCTAGACAGGGAGGGAATAACATGTATATAGAATATAGTTCTCTAGGAATATTTGAGAAAGAGAACAAGAGCTAAGGGATGGGATTGGGCGGGGGGGAGAGATTTTTTGAAACCTTACCTACTGTCTTAGAATCAGTACTAAGTATTGTTTCCAAGGCAGAAAAATAGTAAAGGCTAGGCAATGGGGGGGAGGGGGATTAAATGACTTGCCCAGGGTCACACAGGGAGGAAATGTCTGAGGCCAGGAATACATTTTTAATAGAAAAGTGTAACATTGGTGCTGTTCCAGTTTATGTCAGGATACCAAAAGTTCAAAATGAGGTAAAGCTGGTAATGAATGCTAAAGAAAACTACACACACACATATATGTACACTCTGTACCTTCGCTATTGCACTTAGGCAATTGATTTTTTGAACGGAAATATTATTTTATTTTTATCCATGTTAAATTTTGCCTTATTCATTTCAATCATTCTCCTAACCCGTTGAGATATTTTTGAATTATTTTGCAAATAATCATAGATTTCAGGCAAAGGATCATTTTACAAATCAGAAAAATGAATCCTAAAGAGGTTTTTAAAAAATGATTTACACAGTATTATATTAGGCATGAATTAACAAAGCTAGACTTTGAAACCAGGTCTTCTGATCATCATTCCTAGGCATTATACTATCCTTTCATTGTTAGCTTTCCCTACCAGCTTTGTATCAACTTCAGATCTGATAGACCTGCCATGTCTGCCTTCATCTGCCCATTATTGATAAAAAATGTCATCAGAATATTAGAAAATAAGGTTCAGTGCTGGCAAGATCATAAAACTCAACAATTCTCTTGCATAGTATTTCATCGCCATCATTAAACATCTCCTGAATTCAATTAAAGTCACCATTTATTAGGCACCCACTATATGCCAGGCCCTGGTTACAAAGGCAAAATACAAAAATGAAACAATCTCTGCCCTCAAGAAATGTATGTTCTAAAGCAGTGGAATTGCTTGTTAGCTCTGGGAGAGGGGAGGGAAAGAATAATGAATCATGGAAACATGGAAAAAATATTTTTTAAAAATAAAATTGTAAATTTTAAATAAAAAAAGAAATTTATGTTCTTCCAGGCTGGGAGGGGGCAGCTTTGACATGTACATAAGTAAATACATAGAAACTTCCAGAGGGAGGTCTCAAAAACTCTTGTATAGGAGGTGGCACTTGAGCTTGGAAAGAAGCTAAGAATTCTATTGTCAGCGGTAGTGATGAGATAGAGTATTGTATATAGAGAACAGCAAGCAGGCTAATAGGACTGGAATGCAGGAAGGAAAGTAATAGGAAATAAATACTGATAAGAGTCATACTGTGGAGGGCTTTAAATGCAAGGGGAAGGGGCTTGTATTTTCTTCTAGAAGCAATAGGGAATTATTGACTGTGTATGGAATAGGGACGGATGACATGATCCCATCTGTGTTTTAGGAACATAAATTTGGCAGTGTGGAGGCTACATTGGAGAGGGGAGAAATTGGGGGCAGGGAGACCCATTCAGGAGGCTATTTTAATGAGCCAGGCAAGGGGTGATGAAGGCTGGAATTAATGTAGAAGTTCTGTGACTGTACTAAGATGGATGGATTTTAGATGAGTTAAGATTGAGAAGATGATGCTATATCAAAGAAGAATGAGGAATAATCACACAGGTATGAGGAAAGCTAGAAGAAAAATATCTTATCAAGCCTATGAAAAGAGAGAATATTCAAGTAGAGATGCCTGACACATTAGACACTTAATGAATGTTGTCTGTCCCTTTAGCTGTCTGTCTGCAGGTCTGTTTATCTACCTATCTCTTTAACTGACTGAAGAAATTGCCTCTAGGTGAAAGAGAGGTAGCCCCAATGGTATACCTTCTCCCTCAGGCCAATATGTGGCTGTGAACACATGGCACCTCCAGTTCTTCCCATCTTCATATTTATTGTTCCTAGCTCTTAGGTGAATGAATATTTAGATGGAAAGGACTAGATTACATCCATGTCAATTAGTCATTAAACATTTAATAGGTGCTTTCCACCGTGTGGAAATGCCATGCGCCTGGCATGAAAGAAAGAAAGAAAGAAAGAAAGAAAGAAAGAAAGAAAGAAAGGAAGGAAGGAAGGAAGGAAGGAAGGAAGGAAGGAAGGAAGGAAGGAAGGAAGGAAGAAAAAGGAGGGGGGAGGGAGGGGGAAGGAAGGGAGGGAGAAAGAAAGAAAGAAAGAAAGAAAGAAAGAAAGAAAGAAAGAAAGAAAGAAAGAAAGAAAGAAAGAAAGAAAGAAAGAAAGAAAGAAAGAAAGAAAGAAAGAAAGAAAGAAAGAAAGAAAGAAAGAAAGAAAGAAAGAAAGAAAGAAAGAAAGAAAGAAAGAAAGAAAGAAAGAAAGGAAGAAAGAAAGAAGGAAGGGAAGGAAGGAAGGAAGGAAGGAAGGAAGGAAGGAAGGAAGGAAGGAAGGAAGGAAGGAAGGAAGGAAGGAAGAAAAAGGAGGGGGGGAGGGAGGGGGAAGGAAGGAGGAGGGAGGAAGAAAGAAAGAAAGAAAGAAAGAAAGAAAGAAAGAAAGAAAGAAAGGAAAGAAAGAAAGAAAGAAAGAAAGAAGATGAAAGAAAGAAAGAAAGAAAGAAAGAAAGAAAGAAAGAAAGAAAGAAAGGAAGGAAGGAAGGAAGGAAGGAAGGAAGGAAGGAAGGAAGAAAAAGGAGGGGGGAGGGAGGGGGAAGGAAGGGAGAAAGAAAGAAAGAAAGAAAGAAAGAAAGAAAGAAAGAAAGAAAGAAAGAAAGAAAGAAAGAAGAAAGAAAGAAAGAAAGAAAGAAAGAAAGAAAGAAAGAAAGAAAGAAAGAAAGAAAGAAAGAAGGAGAAAGAAAGAGAGAGAGAGAAAGAGAGAGAGAGAAAGAGAGAGAGAGAAAGAGAGAGAGAGAAAGAGAGAGAGAAAGGGGGGGAAAGACAATCTCTGCTTTCAAGGAACTTACAATCTAATATCTTGTTTAGTTATTTTTAGTTATCTCCAACTCTTGGTGACCTTTTTTGGAGTTTTCTTGGCAAAGAAACATGAGTGGTTTGCCATTTCCTTCTCTAGCTCATTTGACCCATGAGGAAATGGAAACAAACAGGGTTAAGCAAATTGCCCAGGGTCACATAGCTATTAAGTGTCTCAGGTCTATTTTGAACTCAGGTCTTCCTGACTCCAGGCCAGCTCTCTAACCAGTGCACCACTTAGTTGCCCTTACAATCTAAGTGTGGCAGATAATACCCAAAGGTATTCACAGGCTAATAATCCTATGAGGAACCAAGAAAAGCCCAAATGGGGTCACAAAGAGTCAGACACGACTGAAAATGACTAATTCTCAACAAACCAGTCCTCTGCTCAGAGTAGGGAGGCAACTGAAGGTACTGAGATAGTGCTGAGTATCAAAACTGAATCAATCTGCATGATGATGAGATTTTAAGCGATGAGTTTATCCTGAAGGAGTCATGATGTTCCTGGAGCTGAATCCCAGCAAAGCAGCTGACTGTAGGTGGAAAGTTCTAAGCCCTCCCTAAAGGAAGGCCTTGGGAGGAGTTTTTATTTATCTACTCTCCAGCCCTCCAATCAGAGGAAAGAGGTAACTGAGCATGCTTGAGCCTAAAAGGATCAGGAGAATTCCCAGAGGAAAGAGTCAACCCTAAGGAGCACCTGTTTGACCCTAGCCAGTACAGGACTGATATGACAGGCTAGAGGCAAACAAGGGAGCAACTTATCCTTTGCTTTTGCCTCTCTCAGAAGGGAACTCAGTAGTGGGAGGAATGTCTGCAGCAGTCACTTTGTTTGAGCCCACTCAAAATCGCTTTGCTTGGTTATGCATGTTTGTAATAGGTTTTGTTTTTGTGTTTTCTCAATGGGATTAGGAGGGGACCAAAAGAATTATAAACTAAAACCAAGATATTTTATATACGTTTATATAGTTGTTTATTTATTTATGCACACACAATATAGGACTAGGTGTAGAGGAGAAAATATGTCCAGGTTTGGGAAACTGTTTTTGTACTTTGGTTATTATCTAATGATAGTAAATATTCCTCATGGAAACTAATTGATGTTAATTGTTTATTAATGATATTGAGATATCAACAAACGAGACTGAAGAGATACTAACTGGCACTAGTGAACTGTGCCAGGATATACATTTTGACAATGCACTGGAATTGGGGGCTGAGCCCCATTATAAAAACCCCACTGCCCCTCAGATAATAGAGCAAAGCTAGAGCAGTAGAAGTCTTACTTAGAGAACCTGACCTGCTAGTGCTTTGTGGCTTGGAGAATAGCATCAGAGCTTTACTCTGTTATCATTATCTTTCTTTTGATTCAAATTCATATGTCATCTGGATTAGTGGGTATCAGAGTTGTGACTGAATAGATAACACTCAAAGTACTGTGAATCCAATCTAGCTTGGGAGGGGGAAGGCCTTGATAGGCCTCAAGGTATAGATATAATAAATGTTTCAGGCAGGATTTGAACTTAGATCAGGAAGACCTGAGTTCAATCCTGCCTCTGATACTTGCTAACTACGGAGCCCTGGGAAAGTCATTTAATTGCTGTCTGCCTCAGTTTCCCCATCTGTAAAATGGCATTATAATAGCACCTACCTTGCATATTGGTGGAGTCAAAAGTCATAACACTTTGCAGAATTTAAATCCAGCTCTTTCCTCTTTCCCCACAAATTACATGTAGAAACTGTTTTTATGAGATATTATTATTTTTTTAAACCCTACCCTTTTGTCTTGGAATCAACACTAGGTATTGGTTCCAAGGCAGAAGATCAGCAAAAAGGTTAGGTATCTTACCCAGGGTGACAGAGGTAGGAAGTGTCTGAGGCCAGATTTGAACTCAGGATCTCCCATCTCCAGGCCTGGCTCTCTATCCACTAAGCCAAATAGCAATCCCTGGGCTATTACTACTAACTAGATAGATAATCGCTCCTTATGTGTGTACGTATGTATATACAGTATCAATATGGTTTTAAACTATTAAAGTTTAATTGCATATAATATGTATATATACACATAGACATAATTCTATGTATGTATACACACACACACATTTTACATCCTCAGCTCTATGTGGTCTCCACTCCATGGAGAATCTGACCTTCCCCAGGATAAGACAATCATCTGGAATCTCATCATGCCATACCGATTGTCTGATATTCTGCCCCTTCTCAGCCTCCTTCAATAGCCTCTCCCCTCTGATTGGAGGGCTGGAAGGTGAACTGGTAAACTACTCCCAGAGACTTCCTTCCATTCTTTACCAATGGCTCTGCCTGATTTTAACTATGAAAAACCATGCTCCTCTGCTGGGTACCTTCTGGTAGACACTTCCCATCAGCCTTTTAGCTTTCTTTTGTGGGCAGAGACTGTCTTTGTTTTTCTAATTTGTACCATCAGCACTTAGCACAGTATCTAGCACATAGTAGATACTTTAATAAATGTTTATTGAATTAAATGGAATATATTATATAGAATAATATGTATATACATATAGTATACATAGTATATAGATAAGATGGATATGCATGCACACACACACACTTTTTGCTTCTCTTATTAATTTGATTACATGTTACCTAACCCAAAGAATAGATGCTACATAATATACTTTGGAAGGCTGCAAACAACCAGGTTTGACAACTCTACCCTAAAGGTATCCTCTATTCCAGTGATGCCAAATCTATGGCACACATGCAAAAAGGGCATGCAGAGCCCTCTCTGTGGGCACGCCTGCAGTGGCCCATCAAAGTTCATTACTAGAAAGCCAAGAGGGACTGGGGAAGAGCGGTTCCCCTCTCCTTCTCCATGTACCTGAGGACATTTCTCACTTCATTTTCCCCTCTGCTCTGCAGCCCAAAGGGAATGCTTCCTCCTTCCCCTGTCTGGGGTACAGTGCTGGGGTTTACAGGCTGCATAAGGGTACAGTTTGTGGCAAAGGTGATTCCTGTGGGGGAGTTGAAGAAGAGCTATGTTTGAGGGGAGCACAGCTCACAGCCCCCTCTCCACATGCACCTTTCATCACCCACCCCTCTGCCTAGCAGCCCAGTGTGAGCACTTCCTCCCTCCCCATCTGGGGTAAGGGAGGGGGGCGAGATAATCAGGGGCAGGGCAGGGCCCTCTATCTGGGGGGAGGTGGACATGGCATTCATCTCTAAAAGGTTTGCCATCACTGCTCTCTTCATTAGAGATACCTAGTCTAATACTGCTTGGTTAAGGGGATTAGTCAAAGTTCCAGTTCAGGTGAGTATAGCTACTGTTATTGAATCTTTCTTGATGGATTCCATTATTTCTTCTCAGTAACTATAGTCTGCAGAACAGGCCTTAGGCAAAACAGTGAAATACTCATTCTACCAATGAATATATTACATACCTATGCTAGGGTGACAGGGGTATAGAGGAGATCCACAGTTTAGATAATAAACACCCTGTCCCCCTGCACTTTATGAGTCTAGTAGGGAGATAATACACAAATGAAAATAGCTATAGTATAGGATTTTATGTAAATTATAATTATATAATTATAACTCTCCAGTATACAACATTTTAATATCCAAAGCAAGCTATATACAAGTTAAATAGGCAATCATTAGAGGACAGAAAGCATTGGAATTAAGAGGGGTTAAGGAAGGCTTCCTGTAGAAGTGGGGATTTTAGTAGGGACTTGAAGGAAGCCAGGGAGGTCAGTAATTGGAGCAGATGCTGATGGAAAATATGTATATATACATGCATATATATGAATATACAATAAAAATCCCTCCAATAAGAGGGGAGAGGCAATATATAATAACAGAATATCATATATAAGTGCATTTATTGCAAAACTAGGTGTTATATGATGATACAAGAAGAAGGCTGATATCCATGGAGAATATCAGAAAAGACTTTGAGGTAAGAATTCAACAGGTGAAGAAGGGCTCAGGGAACATCCCAGACAGACATAAAGAGTAATTTAAGTAAAGAAATGATGGTGGGAAAGTGAAATGATCCAGGTTGATTTGAAAGGAATCATGTGTAGTGGAATAGTAATAGTGATAATCAATGAATCCATAAATATTTATGTACATACAAGCTATAGACAGGATAAATAGGAACTAATTAAAGGAAATACTAGAAATATGAAATGTTGGGAAAGGCTTCCTGGAAAAGGGAAAATTTTAGTTGTCACCCCCACCTCCATTCAATAAATGTATTGGTTGACTTCCTATTGCTCCAAAAGCAAATACAAAATGTTTTGTTTGCCAGTCAAAGCCCTTTATAAACTAGACCCCTTCTACTTTTCCAATCTTCTTATACTTTGTTATTCTCCACACACACTCTTTGATCCAGTGACACTAGCCTCCTGATTGTTCACAAAAAAAATCCCATTTCTCAGCCCTGGGGCATTTTCTTTGACTATCTGCTAGGACTGGAGTACTCTCTCTTTTCTGCTGGCTTCCTTCAAGTACCTACTAAAATCCCACCTTCTACAGGAAGCATTCCCTAACCTCTCTTAATTCCAGTGCTTTCTGTCCTCTAATGATTGCCTATTTAATCTACATATAGCTTGCTTTGTATATATTTATTTGTTTGTTGTCTCCTCACATTAGATTGTAAGCTCCTTGTGGGTGGGGACTATCTTTTGCCTCTTTCTGTCCCTAGCACTTAGCACAGTGCCTCGCACATAATAGGCACTTAACAAATATTTTTCAAATGAATGAATGATTTAAAGGAAGACACAGAGATCGGTAGGCAGAATGGAAGAGGGAAAACATGGAGGACAGCAAGAGAAAATGCCAGTAGTATATACAGAGATTGGAATGTTTTGTTCTTTAAATAGTCAGGATCCCAGTGCCAGAGGATTGAAGAATACATGTCAGGAGCAAGATGTAAAGTCACTGGAAAGGCAGACTTTGAATGCCAAACCTCAGAGAATTTTCTACTTGATCCTCAAGGCAAGAAATCACTGGAGTTTACTCAGTAGGGGCCTGGGAGGCGACATCAGCAGACCTAAGTTTTAGGGAAATCATTTGAGTAGCTGAATGAAAGATGGATTGGAGTGGGGAGAGATGGATTGGAGACCCAGCAGCAGGCTATTGCAGCGATGCCGCATGAGGTGATGAGGGAAAGCATTAGAGTGGTAGCAGTGTCAGAGGATAGAAGGAGGCATAATATGTAAGAGATGTGCAAAGGTGAAATCAATAGTGACAGATTAAGTTTTAGTTGTCTACTGGACATCCAGTTTGAGATGTCTGAAAGGCAGTTGGAAATGCGAGATTGGAGGACAGCAGAGAGATTGGGGTGGGATAGGCAGATTTAAGAATCATCAGCATAGAGATGGCATGAAATTCATCTGAGTTGATGATAACACCAAATGAAATAATAGAGAGAGAGAAGAGAAGTCTCTGGACAGAACCTGGGGGATACCTACAGCTAGAGGTCATGATCTGGAAAAGGATTCAATAAAGGAGACAGAGAAGAAGTAGATAGGTAGGAGGAGAACCAGGAAAGAACCTAGAGAGAAGAAGGAGAGAGTAATCAGCTTTCCCAAAGGCTGTAGTGAGGTCAAGGAGAATGAGGATTGAGAAAAGGTCATTGGATTTGGAAACTAAGAGCATGAGTAACTTTGGAAAGAGCGGTTTCAGTGGGATGATAAGGCTGGAGTCCAACCCTATAAGGAGTTAGGAAAAAAGTGAGAGGAGAAAAAAGTGGAGGCACCATTAAAGAAGGCCTTTTCAAGAACAGAAAGATCAAGTGAGCCCCCTATGGTACTTTAACATACCAGGAATACAAAAACTATACACACACACACACACACACACACACACACACACACATAGCCCTTCCTTGCCTTCCAGAAGCTCACATTCTACTATGAGGATTAAAAAAAAAATCTTACCTTCCATCTTAGTAACAACTATAAGATAAAAGGACAAGGGATAGGCAAATGGGGTTAAGTGACTTGCCTAGAGTCACATAGCTAGGAAATGTCTGAGGTCAGATTTGAACCCAGGTCCTTCTGAATCCAGGACTGGCTCTCTATCCAATGACCCACCAAGTTGTGGGAATTGTTTTTTTTTATTTTTTTAAAGGACATTTTATTTTCCCAATTACATGTAATAACAATTTCCCACATGTTTTCATATGTTTTCTGAAGTTTTAAGATCCAAATTGTACCCCTCCCTCCCTCCCTTCTAATCCCCCTCATGGAAATGGTTAGCAATTTGATATGGGTTTTATGTATATATATATACATAATAAAAATATCTCTATATTGTTCATTGTTATAAGAGAATACTCATAGGAAACCCAATCCCAAAATAAAAACATAAATAAACTAAGTGAAAAATTGTATCCTTTGATCTACATTTGACTCCAACAGTTCTTTCTCTGGTGGTGGACAGCATTCTTTGTCATAAGTTCTTCAGAATTGTCCTGGATCATTCATTATGTTGCTGAGAGGAGCTAAATCTTTCACAGTTGATCATCATACAATATTGCCGTTGTTCTGTACAATATTCTCTGGGTTCTGCTCATTTCTCTCTGCATCAGTTCATATAGGGTTTTTCCCTTTTACTGAAGTTATTCTGCTTATAATTTCTCAGGGCACAATATATTCCATCACCATGATATACCACAGTTTGTTCAGCCATTCCCCAATCGATGGACATCTCCTCAATTTCCTGTGGGAATTTTGATAAGGCTTTAAGTTGCTACCTTTTCCAGGAGTACTTCCATTTGACAGGGCATAAAAGTCTTAAGCTACATGAAAGGCTCCTTTGGATAACTTGCCAAAGATCCTTGCTTCCTTAAGGTTATGCTAAGAGCACAGACATTCTAATTGCAGGTCCTCCCAAGCTTGGGAAGATTCTCTAGTCCTCTGACTGACTAAACGTCTTTGTCTTTATAGAGGATCAGCCTGGCTAAGTGAAGAGAGGTTCATTACAAGACAGTTGGTCATGAGGTGATCCAAGACATTTTTGGCCACAGAAACTCATAAAGCTATTCTCTTGAACATGAAAGTTGATATTTAAATTGTTTTATCTACACTAATGGAACTAGGAATCTTTGAAACAATGAAATCAAAGTTTTAGGTCAAAGGAATGTCTCTAATTGTGGAATTTAGAGTGTCTCGCTAGTAAATAGGTAAGGCATTATTTTGGGGGAAGGGACCTTCCTGGATTCCTAAAACCATTAGGCAGGTAGATGGCTACATTCTGCACAATCATCTGAATTACTCCTCCTTGCCAAGATTTGAGTAACAGAAAGAAAAGACTGACAAAAATCAATTCAGGTTAGTTTGAATCTTTAACTCATATCTGTTAACTGGGGATTAGATTTATCTAACAAAACCAAATTTCACAAGTAAGATCAACACACAGCAGAAGCATTGCTAAACCCATTTCTGAATGCTTTATTTAATTAACCAGGGCAGTATCACCAGAACAATTTTTGAAACAAATTATCTTAAATTACATTTGGTTTCAAAAATAATTACCATATGAGACGGTGGTATTCTTCAAGAATACACGTACTCAAAGATTTTATTTTCTGCCTTCCTGTTCCAAATTCAAAGGCCTCAAAGCCTTATTGCCTAACAACTGCCTAGTGTCCCTCATGAAATCTTGGATACGAAGGGCATATGACCCATGCCATCATATTCAATGATCCATGAGTGCAATTGGTCACATATGGGCAACACATAGACAGCACAGTGCCCCAATACCCCATTTTACTTAGCTTTTTCCCATTGCCCTATGGAGAGATAAGTTGCTTAATAGATTCATAACTTCCTATTCCTATGCCTCATGGATATTACTACCACCCTAAAGTCCAATGGACTAATTCACTCTTTACTGAGCACTAAAATCCTAAGAATTAAGATCCTATCTACCAAGTCTTAAGGAGGGCTGGGGCTCCCTATCACATTGTTTCATGGAAGCTTTAACAAAGAGAGGTGTGTTTTATTGGCTTATAGACTAAGGCTCATAGTGCCTAGTTCTGGAAAGAATCTTAGACAAAGCATCTAATCCAGTCCCTTATTTATACAGCCGAGGAAACAGTAAGGTAAATGACTTGCTCAAAGTCAGACAAGTGGTAAAAAAAATCAGGATTAGAATTCAAGTGTTCTAATTCTGAAACCCATGTGCTTACCACTTCTTCACACTACCTCTTTAAAAAGGAAGTCTCTGCATCATGGGAGCATATGGCAGATAAGATACCGGTTTTCCCTAGCACCGCTTATGTCCATTCATCACACATAGTCACTTTGGCACTGTTTGGTAATTACCATATGGGTTTCACCACCTCTTGTGAGGCTTTTCCCATAGAGAACGTTGTGATTTCTAAATAAGGCCTGGATGGTTGGATTTGTATCAGATCTCCTACAATCATGGATGGAGCTAAAATGTCCAACCAAGCATGGTTTTTAAAATATCAAAGCTGGGAAAGTTTAAAAGAAGATAAAGAGTTGATTTTATCCTGGTCCAAAGGCTTAAATCCTTATTACTTAATAAGAATTTCATTTGATCAATTTATCAATAAGATTGAATCCCTAATTAATGGGCATGATGATTCTGCTGACCCACTTTTTTCAAAAGAAGAGAGCCAAATTTTTGAAAGAACTGGAGACCAAACCACATGCTTACGGGTTGCAAGAACCGGAAGATCTAGCATGGAGAAGAGAAGATTTCCAAGGGCAATGCATGCTATATGTGAATAGGTGTCCCGAGAAAGAGAAATTAGACTTATTCTGCTTGGCCCCAGAAGGAAGAATAGGGATCCAGTAAATGGAAATTGCAAAAGTGGCAGATTTAGCTCAATGTAAGGAAAAAAAAACCTTCCTAAAACTGGAAAGACTTACATGAACTGATACAAAGTGAAGTGAACAGAACCAGGAGAACATTGAATACAGAAACGGTAATATTGTATGATGATCATCTGTGAAAGGCAACTATTCTCAGCAACACAAAGTTTCAAGACAATTCCAAAGGACTTATGATGAAAAATGCCATCCACTTCCACAGAAAGCACTGATGGAGTCTGAATGAAGATCGAGACATACTATTTTTTCACTTTGTTTTCTTTGTAATTTTTTTGGATATGTGACTATGGACTGTGCATATGTGACATATGGAAATATGTTTTGCATGATCACACATGTAAAACCTATATAAAATTGCTTACCATCTCAGTGAGGTTGGAAGGGAAAGAGGGAGAAATTTTAGAACTCAAAATTTTGTAAAACAAATATTAAAAATTGTTGTCACATGTAATTGGGAAAAAATTAAATATTTTCTTTTTTTGAAAACCAACTTCCTAAAGAAAGCAGAATGGGCTGCCTTGGGAGGTCTTTACTTGATGTCTTCGAGGTGAGACTGCTAGTATATTTTAAAGGATTCAGGTAAGGAAGCTTCACCAGATGACTGTTAGAATGGTCTCTTCTAACGTCACAATTCTGTGCTTAAAGGTAAATTCTGTGTGTGTGGCCTCTTTTCCATCTTAGAATCAATATTGTGTATTGATTTCAAGGCAGAAGAGCAGTAAGGGCTAGGCAGTGGGAATTAAGTGACTTGCCCAGGGTCATCATACAGCTAAAGAAGAGGCTAAGGTCAGATTTGACCCCAGGACCTCCTATCTCTAGGCCTAGTTCTCAATCCACTGAGCTACCTAGCTGTCCCCATAGGTATATATTTTAATAAATCATTTCCCTTTTATTAAAATTTAGAGCTCATCCCTTTAAGGTCTTGTAAAAGATACTTTTAAATGTACCCCTAAGAAAGTTTAAGTATTTCTCTGAAATTTATCATAATAATACTACATACTGATATTACTGCAGCATTTTTTCTTTTTCTTTTTTTCCTGTGTGAAAAACTACTCAGTTTCCCAAAAAAATTCATTTTTTGCTTTTAATTTTTATTCTGAACTTAAAAACACCACATAAGTCTTGATCAACAACACATGTAAAACCCAGTGGAGTTACTTGTTGGCTAGGGGGCAGGGGAATAGGAGAGGGAAAGAACATGAATCATATAACCATGGCAAAATATTCTAAATTAATTAATTAAATAAAAATTTTCAATTAAAAAAACACCACATAAAATGGGCATTTTCATATAGAGAATATAATGGAAAAAGAGGATTGTATATGAAACTTCATGTCTTGATTTCATACAGCTTACACTTTCTTTTTAAGTTCGGCTTATAGCTTTCAAAGCTGTCCTACTTATCTCTGCATTTTCCGATCTTCCTCTGTTCTCTGTATTTTTTAAAAACTTGCTTCAGTGAACCTCTTTTTTCTTTTCTAACCTTATCTCTATGCCCCCTTCATTTTTTCACCTACCCCCTTTGAGAAAAGAAGGAAAAGAGAATTAAAGCAAAGCCCTCATAAAAAAATATGTAGAGTCAAGAAAAAAGGAGTTCTCACCCTGGTTATGTCAGAGGTGGCTAAGTGGTACAATGGATAGAGTGCTGGACCTGATGTCAGGAACACTAACCCTTACTTGAGTTCAAATTCTGCCTTTAGACATTTATTAGCTCCGTGATCCTGGCAAGTCATTTAACCTCTGTTTGCCTTAGTTTTCATATCTATAAAATGAGGATAATTATAGCATCTACCTCCTGGGGTTGTTGAGAAGACAAAGTGAAGTAATATTTATAAAAAAGAGCTTTGCGAACTTTAAAGTACCTTATAATTGCTGGCTATTCCTATTCTCTGAAAAAGTATAACCTATTCTGCTTCTTGAGCTCATCCATCACTTTTCTGTCAAGAGGTAGGTAGAAGAGCAGCTTTTATTTTTTCTGAGTATTTTGACTCCAACAATTTAGTCTCTTTTATTATTTCTTAAACCTTTGCCTTTTTAGTATCAATTCTTTTTTTTAACCCTCACCTTCTATCTTGGACTCAATACTGTGTATTGGCTCCAAGGCAGAAGAGTGGTAAGGGCTGGCAATGGGGGTTAAGTGACTTGCCCAGGGACACACAGCTAGGAAGTGTCTGAGGTCAGATTTGAATCAAGGACCTCCTGTCTCTAAGCCTGACCCTCAATCCACTGAGCAACCTAGCTGCCTCCAGTATCAGTTCTGAGACAGAAGAGCAGCAGAGGCTAGGCAATCGGAGTTAAATGACTTACCCAGAGTCATATAGCTAGTAAGCGTCTCAGGCCAGATTTGAATTTAGGAAGATCAGTCTTCCCGTCTTCAGGCCCAGCACTCTATCCACTGAACCATTCAACAAACCCTGATCCCTTATAGTCCTATCCTGAAGCCTTGGGGGAAATCACTAAAAGCTTATTTTGACCAATATTTTTGAATCTCCCCCAAAGGTATTAACAGGGTCCCTTCTAGAAAGGGTATTCAAACTACAAAGCTGCAGATATCAGGTATATATGTCAGCTATTCATTTCCTCCACCATGAAAGACATGCTTAAAAAACAAAAGACTCATCGACTATATTAATGAGCATTTGACACATAAAAACAGTAATCCATAACTTATTTTACTCCCTCAGGAGGTAGAGGTTTCCAGAGAAATGAATAGACATTTATTTTTCCCCTGGTATCTTCACCTTTTCGAGCAATTGGCCCAAGATTCATATCTTTTAAGATCCATATCTTCTGGCCAGCCAGGTGTGTATGTCTCATCATCATGTTCATGATTATCTTTTCTTCCAGAGTTCAGCTGCATACAACATCCCCTGCTGGTAACACTCAAACCTCTTTAAATGACTCAACTTCTCAAACTCATGAAGTAGCAACCAAGGTGGGAAACAACCATTGGAGAGGTCACTATGCTCAGGGAAAGAAATACAAATCAGAAGAGACAGCTAGGACCTCAAGATCCATTTGCATGCAAATGAATGATTTTGCTGCCATTTTGCATGTAACCATTGTAGCTGCTACTGGGGAGAGAAAAAGGAGAAAAATTCCCTTTCTTTTATCCCACTGGGAATATCCAAAGGACATTTTTTTGAATCCCAGCCACACGTTCAGAAAAAAAGAAAGGGAGATTAAAAGCAGAAACCATTTCTTCTTTTAAAATTTACTGAATGTGGGTAGGACAAGCCAATAAAATAAAAATGAACATCCTACCCAAACTTATTTATCTCTTTAGTGCCATATCCATTGAACTTCCAAAAATTTTCTTTACTGATTTAGAAAAAAACATAACAAAGTTCATTTGGAAGAACAAAGGATCAAGGATATCCAGGGAAATAATGAAAAAAAAAATACAAAGGAAGGGGGCCTTGCAGTCCCGGATTTCAAACTATATTACAAAGCAGCTGTCATCAAAACAATTTGGTACTGGCTAAGAGACAGAAAGGAGTATCAGTGGAATAGACTGGGGGCAAGCGACCTCAGCAAGACAGTATACGATAAATCCAAAGATCCCAGCTTTTGGGACAAAAATCCACTATTCGATAAAAACTGCTGGGAAAACTGGAAGACAATGTGGGAGAGATTAGGTTTAGATCAACACCTCACACCCTACACCAAGATAAATTCAAAATCGGTGAATGACTTGAACATAAAGAAGGAAACTATAAGTAAATTAGGCAAACACAGAATAGTATACATGTCAGACCTTTGGGAAGGGAAAGACTTTAAAACCAAATAAGACTTAGAAAGTCACAAAATGTAAAATAAATAATTTTGACTACATCAAATTAAAAAGCTTTTGTACAAACAAAACCAATGTAACTAAAATCAGAAGGAAAGCAAGAAATTGGGAAACAATCTTCATAAAAACCTCTGACAAAGGTTTAATTACTCAAATTTACAAAGAGCTATTTCAATTGTACAAAAAACCAAGCCATTCTCCAATTGATAAATGGGCAAGGGACATGGATAGGCAGTTTTCAGATAAAGAAATCAAAATTATCAATAAGCACATGAAAAAGTGTTCTAAATCTCTTATAATCAGAGAGATGCAAATCAAAACAACTCTGAGGTATCACCTCACACCTAGCAGACTGGCTAACATGACAGCAGAGGAAAGTAGTGAATGCTGGAGGGGATGTGGCAAAATAGGAACATTAATTCACTGTTGGTGGGATTGTGAATTAATCCAACCATTCTGGAGGGCAATTTGGAACTATGCCCAAAGGGTGATAAAAGACTGTCTGCCCTTTGAGCCAGCCATAGCACTGCTGGGTTTGTACCCCAAAGAGATAATAAGGAAAAAGACTTGTACAAGAATATTCATAGCTGCGCTCTTTGTGGTGGCCAAAAATTGGAAACTGAGGGGATGCCCTTCAATTGGAGAATGGCTGAACAAATTGTGGTATATGTTGGTGATGGAATACTATTGTGCTAAAAGTTATAATAAAGTGGAGGAATTCCATGGAGACTGGAACAACCTCCAGGAAGTGATGCAGAGTGAGAGGAGCAGAACCAAGAAAACATTGTACACAGAGATTGATACACTGTGGTACAATCGAACATAATGGACTTCTCCATTAGTGGCAATGCAATGTCCCTGAACAATCTGCAGGGATCTAGGAGAAAAACACTATCCATAAGCAGAGGACAAACTGTGGGAGTAAAAACACCAAGGAAAAGCAACTGCTTGACTACAGTGGTTGAGGGGATATGACTGAGGAGAGACTCTAAATGAACACTCTAATGCAAATACCAACAACATGGAAATGGGTTTGAATCAAGAACATATGTGATACCCAGTGGAATCGTGCGTCGGCTATGGGAGAGGTGGGGGGAGGGGGAAAAGAAAATTATCTTTGTCTCTAATGAATAATGTTTGGAAATGATCAAATAAAATATTGTTAAAAAAATTTACTGAATGTACCATCTCCAAGAGGCGAGAAGAAAAGGAGAGAGAGAGGGAGACAATTTGGATCTTATAATTTCAGAAAACATATGTTGAAGATTGTTATTACTTGTAATTGTAAAATAAAATATCTTTGAATAAAACTTACTGAATGAATTGGAAAGTGCGGGAGTGTCTGTTACTAGGGGAATGGCTGAACAAGTTGTGGTATGTGGTTATAATTGAATATTATTGGTCCATAGCAAATGATGAATGGGATGAGTTCAGAAAAACTTGGAAAGACTTACATGAACTGATGTAAAGTGAAGTGAGCAGAACCAGGAGAACACTGTATATTTATGAATACATGGAAATAGGTTTTGAACAATGATACATGTATAACCCAGTGGAACTTCTTGTCAGCTCCAGGAGGGGGAAAGCGGGGGGGGGGGGGGGGGGGATCATGAATCATGTAACCATGGAAAAATATTCTAAATAAAAAACAGTTTATACAGTAAAAGAAATACTGTATGATGATCAACTATGAAAGACCAAACTATTATGAGCAAGACAAGTTTCCAAGATGTCCAAAAGGGACTCATGACAAAAAATGCTCTCCACAGCCAAAGAAAGAACTGTTGGAATCTGAGTGCTAATCAAAGCATTCCGTCTTTCACTTTATTTCCTTCATGGGTTTTTTAATGTATGTGTGATATACATATGGAGATATGTATTGCATGAAAGCACTTGTCTAACCTATACCAAACTATTTACCTCCTGGGGGAGTGGGGAGAGAGAATCTGAATGTAACTGAAAAAAATTTGTGAAAAGTAAAAATTAGTTAAAAAACAACTTATTGAATGCATACCTATTCCTCTTGGGTACAGTTTCACCTTTCCTCCATATTTAGATAAGGTGCATGTTCCCATGCAACAGGAATATGAGATATCTAAACCTATAGAAAAGCAGCTCAAGAGGAAACATTGATAGATCTCTAAAATATTTCTTGCTCCTCTTCTGTCCCTCTTGCCCCCTAAATATTGCTGGTCTAGGAGTTGCTGGTACTCGGTTTAAAATAAAATTTTTCTGATTACTCTTGGGAGAGGGATATTTCAAAATTATACCCACAGGTTTAATTCCTTTGTACCAACTGATAGTTACACAAACGACCATCCCAAATAATGAATAGCAAGTAAAGCCATTTATCCAAGCAAATAGCAAATTGAAATCATAAATGTTATATAGATTAGAACATATTGGAAAATATACTTAGTGAATGAGATTTCCCACTCAGTGAGATATCTCAGTTCAAATTTAAAAAAGAAAGAAAGCCTCAGTTTCACCCAAGGGAAAATCCTCTGAAGTCTCTAAGTAGATAGAAGTTTTGATTTTAAAATCAGGGTCAGGGTCAGGAGCTGGCTTCCTCTATGTCTTCTGCTTTCAAAATCTGTCTTTCCATATACATCTAAAGGCAATCCCCAAGAGAATGTAATAGCATCAAGCATGTCCTCATGAAATCAGCACGAAAAATGTTTCTCCTCTCCTACTTCTTCCCTTATGCAGCCATAGAGCATAGTGTCATCATTTCTTCCCTAATTATAAGTCTTATGTAAAATGCCCCAGGGCTGGCTATAAAAATGGGTTACAACAGGAACCAAGGAAGCTTTGGTCATGCCCATCTCTTTGCTACTAATCAGCCACTCCCAAGGGCAGTGGGAAAAGCAACATTGTTGATTCAGGTAAGATGCTAACACCTGAATCAAAGTATCAGATTTTATTCAACAACTTCTTTATGATATAAATACATAGTGTCTGGATTTTCCAAGTGGCAAAAGTCTATGATAAGCTCTACTCCTAAAAGTCCAGAGATTTGTCCATGGACTCATCTACTGAGGGGAAACTCTGCTTAGGGATCGTTGACTGGTGTATGATGCAGTTATTGCCCAGATGTGAACAATAGTCATGGATGATAGCTAGCTGCCCCCAGACTTGACCACACTACCACCTGGCCATCTTTCTGCAAAGGCACTCCTCTCTCCCCCCTTGCTCTGGGAATAGTAATGAAATCCAAACCACCATCCCAGAAGGACTGTGTCAATCAATTGCCCTCTGCCTCCATTTCCCATCCCAATGACTTCATAGAGCAAATGCTCCTTCGTGGTCACCACTTCTTTCTACTAATAAGTAAGCTCCTCAAGGGCAGAAATGGTTTGCATTTTGGACTTGTATCAATAATATCTAGCACAGTGCCTGGCATAGTAAATGCTTATTATCATTTTGTTTTGTTTTTTAAACTTTTACCATTTATCTTAAAATCAATAACATGTATCAGTTCCAAGGCAGAAGAGGGGCAAGGTCTAGGCAATGGGGATTTAGTGACTTGCCCAGCATCATACAATTCAGAAGTATCTGAGGTAAGATTTGAACCCAGGACCTCCCATCTCTAGGCCTTGTGTTCAATCCACTGAGCTGCCTAGCTGTCCCTCTTATTATAGTTTTTGCATTCATTCATTGATAGGTCATTGAAGGCAGCCCATGGAGAACAGAGTATAGGACTGGGGGTCAGAGAATTTGGGCTCAGATTTTGACTGCTGATATATGACCTTTGACAAGTCATAACCACTCAGGATCACTCAGGAATGAGACAAAGGGGATTCGATTAGGTAATAATAATTAAAATATAAAGAGCACTTTAAAGTTTCTAAACTGTTTGACATACACTATTTCATTTAATCTTCACAACCCTGTAATATATATTACATGTATTGTTATCCCTCTTTTACATATGGGGAAACTGAGACTGGTTTGTCCATGGCCGTACAGATAGTATCACTGGAAGACTCTGAACATTGGCACCAAGTACAACAGCTCTTCCAGAATAGCATTCTGCTCCTTGGCATATTGGGAGGAAGGGGGCACTTTGAATATGACTGCAAAATACAAAACAATGGTGACCATCTGCCCCTCCCTCCAGGTCTCTCCAGGTGGCTAAGCAAAACTCCAGTATAATGGTGCCAGCAGCCAGGACCACATAGTTTAGGGTTTGAAAAGCATTTATACATTTTAACTGAAATATCAAGTAAGCCTAGGGGAGTTCTTCCTGCATAGTAAATGGAGTAGTCTAAAAGTTGCCTTTAAAAACACTAACAAAACCCTTACCTTCTGTAATAGAATCTATACTAAGTAATAGTTCCAAGGCAGAAGAGTGGTAAGGGCTACTGTCACTGTGAACAATGTTCTTCTGGTTCTGCTTACTTTACTTTGCATCAGTTCATGTCTTTTGAGATTTTTCTAAAGTCATCCTGCTTGTTACCCCAGATCTTTTTTCAGAACAACTACTGCTCAAACATGTTTCTTCTAAGACTTATAAAATTGAATTTTTTTTGGACCCAAGTAAGAGATTTTACATTTATCCCCACTGAATTTCATCTTCTTGGTTTCTGTTCAAGATCATCTTCTGTATTAATTAGCCCTCCTAGAACCTTATACACACAGATGGATACACTGTGGTATAATCGAATGTAATGAACTTTTCTGTTCGCAGCAATGCAATGACCCAGGACAATTCTGAGGGACTTATGAGAAAGAACACTATCCACATCCAGAGAAAGAACTGTGGGAGTAGAAACACAGAAGAAAAACAGCTGCTTGGTCACATGGGTCGATGGAGATATGATCAGGGATGTAGACTCTAAACGATCACCCTGGTGCAAATATCAATAATATGGAAATAAGTCTTGATTAATGACACATGGTAAACCCAGTGGAATTGCATGCCAGCTGGAGGAGGGGGTGGAAGGAGGGGAGGGAAAGAACATGAATCTTGTAACCATGGGAAAATATTCTAAATTAATTAAATTAAAATTTTCAAATAAAAAATAAAAATAAATTTAAAAAATAATTAGCCCTCCTATATTTATACTTTTATTTATGTCATTGTTTAAAATGCTAAACAGCACAGAGCCAAGCACAGATACTTGGAGTTTTACACTAGAGACCTTTGGACACATTGACATTGAACCAGTCAGTCAATATACATTCATTAAATGTTTAGTAAGTGCCAGGAAAAGATGCTATCACTAACCTTAAGGAGAAAACATGTATATAGATAGCCATGTGCATACAGAGTATGTATAAGATGATCTTAGAAGAAAGGCACTATTAGCAGAAGGACCCCTTGCACAAGGTGGGACACTTTTGGGTAGAATTGAGTGGGAAGAGACTTGGGGCAGGGAGACCAGTTAAAATATTCTTGCAATAATCTAGGCAAGAAATGGTGACATCCACTACAGCATATTTGTGTGAGAGAAAAGAAGGGGACGTATATGAGAGATGTCATAAAGGTGGAAATGACAAGATGTGACAACGGATTGGGTATATGGGATGACTGGGAGTGAGAATTCAAGGATTACACTGAGGTTATGAGTTGGGTAACTGGGAAGAAGGTAATATAACAATAAAAAATAATAAGAAAAAAATAAAGGAAGAAATATAATGAATTCTGCTTCACACATGTTGAATTTGAGATGCCAACAAAACATTCAATTCTAGATACCCAAAAGGTAGTTGCCACTGGGTTTTCCCCCAGCCTCTCCAGGATTTTTCATTTTCCATCTTTGTTATATTAGCCAACCTGATGGGTGTGAGGTAGTATCTCAGTTATTTTTATTTGAATTTTTTAACTTATTAGTAATTTAGAATATTTTCTCTTATAGCTATTAACAGGTGGATTTCTTTCTCTGAAAAGTACCTATTCATATCCTTCAACCACTCATAAACTGGAGAATGGTTCTTAGTCTTATAAATTTGAATCTGTTCATCCTATATTTTAGAAATGAGATCTTTATTTGAGAAATTTACTGTAAAAATTCCCCATCTCCTCTCCCATTTATTTGCTTCTCTTATAATTTTGCCCACATTAGCTTATTTTACACAAAATCTTTTAAATTTTAGGTAATCAAAATTGTCTATTTTACATCCTATGAGGCTCATGGACCTCTATCCATAGATCTGACAGGTAATTCCTTCCTTGCTCCTCTGATTTGTTTCCGATGTCAGGTTTTATGCCTATACCATGCATCTATTTGGAGTTTATCTTAGTATTGAGTACCTCTAAATATGCAATGCTCCCACCCCTTTATGTATCCTGTTTATTTTGAATAAGGAATATTCACTCAGAGCTATGTGTCAATCCCAGATTTATTCTACCAAATCTCAGTGATGTGAGATCAAATTCACATAATTTCATTAAGCTATCAAGTTTGTATTTGTTGCCTAAAATTTGGATATTGATGTATGGATGTTTGAGGCCATGGACTTTACTACTGGCTTCTTTCTTGGACCTTGTTTCCTGTAAACTTCTGACTGTCTTACTTGTTATTCTTTGTAACTGGTCTCTCTGGTTATATATACTTGAGGGATATACATATACTATCTACTCCAGTGATGGCAAACCTTTTAGAGACCAAGTGCCCAAACTGCAATCCTCATGCCACATGTGAGCCCCCACCATACCCCAGACAAGGGAGGAAGGAAACACTCCCATTGGGCTGCTGGACAGAGGGGCAATGTGAAAAATGGCCTCAGGTGCACATGGAGAGGGGGAAGGGAGCAGTCCTCTCTGGCATGTGTGCCATAGGTTTGCTAACATGGGTCTATTCCCTTCCCCCATTTCTTTAAGTTCAAAGCCCTTTTTGATTTGTTTTTCAAGGGATATAGCAAATATATTCTCATCAACTTTTGATGGGTACACTCTCTCTCTGGCCAGGAATCTATCATCCTTATAAATTAAACCATGGTCCAATATGAGGAAGTTTTCCTACCCACCTCAACTGATATGGTTATGGAGGACCCATAATGTAATCATAAAATGTAAAATAGGTATTAAGGAATCTCCAGCAACTTTGAAGTAATGTGAAAATTTGTTTAATATAAATTAGAGCCAGTTTGAGAGAATTATTGGCCTTGGACATCAAATGAAGGAAATTGGCCTCACAAAAGAAACATCTTGATGAATATCAATCATATTCCTTGCAACTATATGCAAAAGAAACAAGACATTCAGTGGTGGGTTAATCCAGGTAGGCCTTTTGGATTATGTCAGAAGGGACTTTCTTTTCTTTACATTGATACTAGCCATGTCATTGGTACTATTGAACTTATAGGAAATAATGCATCCAGCTGGGAGCAGAGACACTTCCAGATATAAAGCAATAGTCACCCAAGGGAGCAATTTCAAGGAGCATAACCTCTTGAATCAGAGAATAGGAATGGCTATCAAATAGAGATGAGCAGGCCCTGGGAACATAGCTAAGTGGCCTGCCAGTCAGAGATCCAAGGGGAACTGTGGTGTAACTACAAAGAGAGACAGATTTCCAGGCCTTGCAGTACCAGGAATAGTGAATTACTCTTATAAAAGAGACTCAAAGAAGGAAATAGGAACTTTACTTGGGATAGATGGAATTATAATTCCCGACAACAGAGAGAAAACAATGCTTGTCATTCAGTTCTTAATTCACTTCCGGTTTTCTGCAAAGGAGAATGACCTTCATCCTGGGAAAAATAGAACAAAAATGACTAGTGTGGAGCTGATAGCCAAAATGAGTATAGGTAGAGGGAGCACCTAGATGCCCTTGATTCAAGTCACTTGGAACTGGTATATGTGATTGACAAACCACTCTTAGTGATATAGGAAAGATCATGGAAATTGGGAGAGATATCTCTAGGTTCTACTTATAAATCTCTCTAATTGATTAACTATCCCACTCACCATTCCAGTTATTCCAAACCTTGAGTTCCCTTCTCAAACCTCCCACTGCACTTCATGCTTTTTAGCTGAGGATCTCATCTCATATTTCACTGAAAAAAATTAAGGCCATTTGCCCAGCTCCCTCTTCTCCCTTCTTCCTCATCTCATATCACTCATTCTTCTTCCCTTCCTAATCATCATCTTCCCTAACTATGTCCTCCCTCTCTCTTGTCTCATGTGAAGAGATGACCCTTCTCCTTGCTAAGGCAAACTCCTCTACACAAGCACAAATCTCTCTACACCAATACTGGATTCCATCCCTTCCCATGTTCTCCAGTGCATGTCCTCTTCTCTCATCTCCATTCTTTTTCTAAACTTCCATCTCAATTTACCGGCTCCTTTCCTGCTGTCTACAATCACACCTATGCCTCCTTTATCCTTAAAGAACCCTCCCTTAATCTGACCATCCCCACTTTTATCTGCCATCTCCTCTTCTCTTCTCAACTCTACACTTTGAGAAAGCAATCTACAATAGGTACCTCCACCTTCTCTCCTCTTACTCTCTTCTCAACTCTGCAGTTTTGCTTAAAACTGCACTATTCACCAGTCAACTGAAATTACTCTCTCCAAAGTTACCAATGATATCTTTCAGATCTAATGGCCTTTTCTCAGTCCTTATCTTTCTGGATCTTTCTATATCATTTAATGCTATCAATCATCTTTTTCATTCTGGATGCTCTCTCCTCCCTAGGTTTTCATGATGTACTCCGAGCTATCTGATCTCTCTTCAGTAGTCCCTCATCCTTTTTGCCCTCTTTGTAGCCCTTGAAACCATTTGTTACTCTCTTCTTATGGAAACTCTCCACCATCTAGGTTTAAAATTTTTTTTCAAATGAATATCCATCTCTTTCTCCATTCTCTTGAAAAAGACAACCAAGCCCCCCCCCAAAAAAAACCAACAAATCACTAGGTTTTTGTGGTGCTATTTTCCCCTTTTTCTCTTCCTTCTGGATCACACCTACTAACCATGGATCTCAAGGATCTATCTTGATTCCTCAACTCTTCTTCCTCTTGATTGCTATCTCATCAGCTCCCATGGCATCAATGATCACCTTTGTGTAGAGAAAGGGGGGTTATAGTAAGGAAATTGGGAAATTGGTAATATATTGATAAGGTTTGATAAGATAAGGAATTTTGGAGGGTTGTCCCAGAGACTGAAGAGTAGATGAGGATTCCCAGATCCTAGGTCCCCTGTCCAGTTCTAGTCTTTCTTCTGAACTATAGTGCCAAAATAGCAATTGCCTTTTGGGCATCTTGAAGTGCATGTTCTATTGGCATCTCAAACTCAGCATGTCAGGAGCAGAATTCATTATCTTTTTCCCTACGTCTCCTTTTCTTTTTATTATTTTTATTACTACTAGCTTCTTCCCAATTATCCAACTCGCAATCTCAGTGTAATCCTTTACTTCTCACTCATAGTTGTCCCAAATATACAATCTATGGTCAAATCTTGTCATTTCCACCTTTAAGGCAACTCTAATATGTTTCTCCTTCTTTCCATTCATACAACCCTACCCTAGTAGAGGCCCTCATCATTTCTTGCCTAGATTATTGCAAGAGTCTTTTAACTTTAAAATCCTTAATGCATTGTTGGTGGAATTGTAAACTGGTCCAACTGTCCTAGAAAGAAATTTGCAAAATGCCTAACAAGCATTAAACTGTGACCAGGGAAACTTTAAAGAGAACAAAGAAAAAGGGAAAGGACCCATATGTATGCAAATATTCACAAAAGCTCTTTTTTGCTAATAAAGAATTAGAAACTAAGGAGATGCCCATCAATTGAGGAATGCCTGAACAAGTAAAAGGTAAAAAAACAATACTTTCGAGGAGCTCACAGTCTAAAGATAATAAACGGAGGGAAGATGAGAATATAAGGTGGCTGGGAAAGACTTTCTGTAGAAGATGAAGTTTTTAGCTGAGACTTTCAGGAAGCAGAGAAGATGAGGCTAAAGACACAGATGACATGCTCACTAAATCTTCAGATGACACAAAACTGGAAGAGAGAGAGAGAGAGAGAGAGAGAGAGAGAGAGAGAGAGAGAGAGAGAGAGAGAGAGAGAGAGAGAGAGAGAAAGAGAGAGAGAGAGAGAGAGAGAGAAATATGAGATAAAGTCCCAAGCAGAGAGGGTGGAGGTTACTGTGGGAAGGAGGGAGGGAGAGCGGGAGAGAGAGAGAGAGAGAGAGAGAGAGAGAGAGAGAGAGAGAGAGAGAGAGAGAGAGAGAGAGAGAGAGAGAGAGAGGGAGAGGGGACAAGAACATTAGGCTAAATCTAACAGAATGAAAATTCAGTAGGGATAAATGTAAAGTCTTACATTTAGGTACAAAAAATAATTTCATAAGGACAAGATAGAGGAGGCATGGTTAGGTAATAGTGACCTCATACCTAGCAGATTGCCTAATATGATAGAACAGCAAAATGACAAATGCTGGAGAGGATGTGGAATACTAATGCACGGTTATTGGAATTGAGAACTAGTTCGGTTGTTTGGGGGAACAATTTGGAACTGTGACCAAAGGACTGTAAAACTGTATGTATCTTTTGAGGTAACGATACCCCTACTAGGTCTGTATCCCAACCCAATCAAAGGAAAAGGACCTATGTGTACAAAAAAAAAATTATAGCAGCTATTTTCATGATGGCAGAGAATTGAAATTTGAAAGGAGGCCCATCAAATGGGGGTATGGCTGAACAAGCTGTGGTATATGTTACGATGGAATACTATTGCATTATAAGAAATGACAAGCAGGATGGTTTCGGGAAAAACTTGGAGTTATATGAGCTGATATAGAGTGAATTGAATAGAACTGGGTAATCATTGTATACAGTAATAGTAGTATTGTTACAATGATCAGCTATGAAAGATTTATATACTCTGATCAAGTCAAGGATCCAAGACAAGTCCAAAGGATCCATGATGAAAAAAAATGCATCCAGAGAAAGAACTGATGAACTCTTGAATACAGATTGAAGCATACTTTTTTCTAACTTTCTATATTTTTCTTGTGTGTATGAGTGTTTTCTTTTGCAACATGGCTAATATGGAAATATGTTTCCATGTATAACAATATCATATTGCTTGATTTCTCAAGGGATGGGGGAAGTGCAAGAGGGAAGGAGAGAATTTGGAACTCAAATTTTTTAAAAACAAATGTCAAAAAATTAAATTTAAGGGGGCAGCTGGGTGGCTCAGTGGATTGAGAGTCAGGCCTAGAGATAGGAGGTCCTAGGTTCAAATCTGACCCAGCTGTGTGACCCTGGGTAAGTCACTTAATCCCCATTGCCTAGCCCTTGCCACTCTTCTGCCTTGGAGCCAATACATAGTATTGATTCTAAGGTGGAGGGTGAGGGTTTTTATTTTTTTTATTTTAATTTAATTGAAAAAGTTAAAATAAATAAAATATATTTTAATTTTTTAAAGAAAAAGATATGCAGGTCCGGTCAAGATGGCGGTTTAGAGAATTTGCCTAGGGTTAAAACCTCTGAAAACCAGACAGAGATAAGAAAAGCTAGACCTCCCCACTCAGATAGAGATGGCAAACTCCACAGAAGCACAAAAGCCCCAAAATTCCAAGAAAAACAAGACCTTGCAAGTTCCACTCTGAATGATCGTAAGGCATGGAACATGATTTTCAGAAAGGCAAGAGAGCTGGGTCTTCAACCAAGAATCAGCTACCCAGCAAAACTGACTATATACTTCCAAGGGAAAGTATGGGCATTCAACAAAATAGAAGATTTCCAACTTTTTGCAAAGAAAAGACCAGAGCTCTGTGGAAAGTTTGATACCGAAAATCAAAGAGCAAGGAATACCTGAAAAGGTAAATATGAAGGAAAGGGGAAAGAACAAAAATGTTATCTTCTTCTTTTACTCAAACTCTCTTCTATAAGGACTACAGTTATATCAATCTATGTATATTAACATGTGGGGAAATGTAATGTGTAAATAGGGGGAAAAGAAGACCAAATAGAATAATCTTTCTCACACAAAGATTCACACGGGAAGGGGAGGGGAAGAAAACTCCTATAAGAAGGAGAGGAAGAGATGGTTTTTTACTTAAACCTTAATCTCAGGGAAATCAACTCAGAGAGGGAAGAACATCCAGATCCATTGGGGATCTTGAATTCTATCTTACCCAACAAGGGAAGGGAGAAGGGAAAACCAAAGGGGAGGAGGGGGAAGGGAACACAAAAAAGGAAGGGAAGAAGAGGGGGGAGGGGGAGGGAACAAAAAGGGAGGGACTAAATAGGGAAACATATCAAGGGAGGGGACAAGGGGGACTGATTTAAAGTAAATCACTGGACTAAAAGGTAGAGCTGAAGAAGAAAGGTTAGAATTAGGGAAGGATATCAAAATGCCAGGGAGTCCACAAGTGACAGTCATAACTTTGAATGTGAATGGGATGAACTCATCCATAAAATGCAGACGAATAGCAGAATGAATTAGAATCCAAAACCCTACCATATGTTGTCTTCAAGAAACACACATGAGGCGGGTAGACACCCACAAGGTCAGAATTAAAGGATGGAGTAAGACCTTCTGGGCCTCAACTGACAGAAAAGGCAGGAGTGGCAATCATGATATCTGATAAAGCCAAAGCAAAAATAGACCTGATCAAAGGGGATAGGGAAGGTAATTATATTTTGTTAAAAGGGACTTTAGATAATGAGGAAATATCACTAATCAACATGTATGCACCAAATAATATAGCACTCAAATTTCTAATGGAGAAACTAGGAGAATTGAAGGAAGAAATAGACAGTAAAACCATATTAGTGGGAGACTTGAACCAACCATTATCAAATTTAGATAAATCAAATAAAAAAATAAATAAGAAAGAGGTAAAAGAAGTGAATGAAATCTTAGAAAAATTAGAATTAATAGACATATGGAGAAAAATAAATAGGGATAAAAAGGAATATACCTTCTTCTCAGCACCACATGGCACATTCACAAAGATTGACCATACATTAGGTCACAGAAACATGGCATACAAATGCAGAAAAGCAGAAATAATAAATGCAGCCTTTTCAGATCACAAGGCAATTAAAATAATGATCAGTAATGGTACATGGAAAACCAAATCAAAAACTAATTGGAAATTAAACAATATGATACTCCAAAATCATTTAGTTAGAGAAGAACTCATAGAAACAATAATTTCATTGAGGAAAATGACAATAGCAAGACATCCTTTCAAACCTTTTGGGATGCAGCCAAAGCAGTAATCAGAGGTAAATTCATATCCCTGAGTGCATATATTAACAAACAAGGGAGAGCAGAGATCAATCAATTGGAAATGCAAATAAAAAAACTCGAAAGCTATCAAATTAAAACCCTCCAGCAGAAAACCAAACTAGAAATCCTAAAAATTAAGGGAGAAATTAATAAAATTGAAAGTGATAGAACTATTGATTTAATAAATAAGACAAGAAGCTGGTACTTTGAAAAAACAAACAAAATAGACAAAGTACTGGTCAATTTAATTAAAAAAAGGAAAGAAAAGCAAATTAACAGCATCAAAGATGAAAAGGGGGACATCACCTCCGATGAAGAGGAAATTAAGGCAATCATTAAAAATTACTTTGCCCAATTATATGGCAATAAATACACCAATTTAGGTGATATGGATGAATATATACAAAAATACAAACTGCCTAGACTAACAGAATAAGAAATAGAATTCTTAAATAATCCCATATCAGAAAATGAAATCCAACAAGCCATCAAAGAACTTCCTAAGAAAAAATCCCCAGGGCCTGATGGATTCACCAGTGAATTCTATCAAACATTCAGAGAACAGTTAATACCAATACTATACAAACTATTTGACATAATAAGCAAAGAGGGAGTTCTACCAAACTCCTTTTATGACACAAACATGGTACTGATTCCAAAACCAGGCAGGTCAAAAACAGAGAAAGAAAACTATAGACCAATCTCCCTAATGAATATAGATGCAAAAATCTTAAATAGGATACTAGCAAAAAGACTCCAGCAAGTGATCAGAAGGGTCATCCACCATGATCAAGTAGGATTTATACCAGGGATGCAGGGCTGGCTCAATATTAGGAAAACCATCCACATAATTGACCACATCAACAAACAAACCAACAAGAACCACATGATTATCTGAATAGACACAGAAAAAGCCTTTGATTAAATACAACACCCATTCCTATTAAAAACACTAGAAAGCATAGGAATAGAAGGGTCGTTCCTAAAAATAATAAACAGTAAAACCATCAGCTAATATCATCTGCAATGGGGATAAACTAGATGCATTCCCAATAAGATCAGGAGTGAAACAAGGATGCCCATTATCACCTCTACTATTTGACATTGTACTAGAAACACTAGCAGTAGCAATTAGAGAAGATAAAGGAATTGAAGGCATCAAAATAGGCAAGGAGGAGACCAAGTTATCACTCTTTGCGGATGACATGATGGTCTACTTAAAGAATCCTAGAGATTCAACCAAAAAGCTAATTGAAATAATCAACAACTTTAGCAAAGTTGCAGATACAAAATAAACCCACATAAGTCATCAGCATTTCTATATATCTTCAACACAGCTCAGCAGCAAAAACTAGAAAGAGAAATCCCATTCAAAATCACCTTAGACAAAATAAAATACCTAGGAATCTGCCTACCAAGACAAACACAGGAACTATATGAACACAACTACAAAACACTCTCCACACAACTAAAACTAGACTTGAGCAATTGGAAAAACATTAATTGCTCATGGGTAGAATGAGCCAATATAATAAAAATGACCATCCTACCCAAACTTATTCATCTATTTAGTGCCATACCCATGGAACTCCCAAAAAATTTCTTTACTGATTTAGAAAAAACCATAACAAAGTTCATTTGGAACAAAAGATCAAGGATATCCAAGGAAATAATAAAAAAAAAACACAAAGGAGGGGGGCCTTGCAGTCCCTGACCTTGAACTATATTACAAAGCAGCAGTCATCAAAACAATTTGGTACTGGCTAAGAGACAGAAAGGAGGATCAGTGGAATAGACTGGGGGCAAGCGACCTCAGCAAGACAGTATATGATAAACCCAAAGATCCCAGCTTTTGGGACAAAAATCCACTATTCGATAAAAACTGCTGGGAAAATTGGAAGACAGTGTGGGAGAGATTAGGAATTGATCAACACCTCACACCCTACACCAAGATAAATTCAAAATGGGTGAATGACTTAAACATAAAGAAGGAAACCATAAGTAAATTGTGTAAACACAGAATAATATACATGTCAGACCTTTGGGAGGGGAAAGACTTTAAAACCAAGCAAGACATAGAAAGAATCACAAAATGTAAAATAAATAATTTCGACTACATCAAATCAAAAAGTTTTTGTACAAACAAAACCAATGTAACTAAAATCAGCAGGGAAACAACAAATTGGGAAAAATATTCATAGAAACCTCTGACAAAGGTTTAATTACTCAAATTTATAAAGAGCTAAATCAATTGTACAAAAAACCAAGCCATTCTCCAATTGATAAATGGGCAAGGGACATGGATAGGCAGTTTTCAGATAAAGAAATCAAAACTATTAATAAGCACATGAAGAAGTGTTCTAAATCTCTTATAATCAGAGATGCAAATCAAAAGAACTCTGAGGTTATCACCTCACACCTAGCAGATTGGCTAACATAACAGCTATGGAAAGTAATGAATGCTGGAGGGGATGTGGCAAAATAGGGACATTAATTCATTGCTGGTGGAGTTGTGAACGGATCCAACCATTCTGGAGGGCAATTTGGAACTATGCCCAAAGGGCGATAAAAGACTGTCTGCCCTTTGACCCAGCCATAGTACTGCTGGGTCAGTACCCCAAAGAGATAATGGAGAAAAAGATTTGTACAAGAATATTCATAGCTGCGCTCTTTGTGGTGGCCAAAAATTGGAAAACGAAGGGATGCCCATCAATTGGGGAATGGCTGAACAAATTATGGTATATGTTGGTGATGGGATACTATTTTGCAAAAAGGAATAATAAAGTGGAGGAATTCCATGGAGATTGGAACGACCTCCAGGAAGTGATGCAGAGAGAGAGGAGCAGAACCAGGAGAACATTGTACACCGAGACTAATACACTGTGGTATAATCGAATGTAATGGACTTCTTCATTAGTGGCGATGTAATGTCCCTGAACAATCTGCAGGGATCTAGGAGAAAAACACTATCCATAAGCAGAGGACAAACTGTGGGAGTAGAAACACCGAGGAAAAGCAACTGCCTGACTACAGTGGTTGAGGGGACATGACAGAGGAGAGACTCTAAACGAACACTCTAATGCAAATACTAACAACATGGCAATGGGTTAGAATCAAGAACACATGTGATACCCAGTGGAATCACGCGTTGGCTATGGGGGGTGGGGGGGAGGAAAAGAAAATGATCTTTGTCTTTAATGAATAATGCTTGGAAAGGATCAAACAAAATATTATAAAATTAAAAAGAAAAAAGAAAAAGATACGCAGTTTAAATAGATTGAAAAATCAGTAGGAAATTGATTATAATAGAGAAGCCCAAAGCCTAATGCAACATCAGTTTTTTTAATCTAAGTCATTCCTTATTCTAAATTTAGAGATTTTTCAACTGCACCATGCTGCTTCTTCATCACAATCATTTGAGATGTTTGTGTCAGTTACAACTCTTCTCTTCCTCAGTCAGAGTAGCCCCCACCTTAATGGTAATGGGTTTAGGATTTATTTTTGCTGATAGTAATAGTGGACAGCAGGAAATGATTGTGGATAGAATTGGTATTACTTCTGAGGAAAGAAAGAGGGAGGGAGGAAGGAAGGAAGGAAGGAAGGAAGGAAGGAAGGAAGGAAGGAAGGAAGGAAGGAAGGAAGGAAGGAAGGAAGGAAGGAAGGAAGGAAGGAAGGAAGGAAGGAAGGAAGGAAGGAAGGAAGGAAGGAAGGAAGGAAGGGAAGGAGGGAGGGAGGGAAGGGAGGGAAGGAAGGGAGGGAGGGAAGGAAGGGAGGGAGGGAAGGAAGGGAGGGAGGGAAGGAAGGAAGGAAGGAAGGAAGGAAGGAAGGAAGGAAGGAAGGAAGGAAGGAAGGAAGGAAGGAAGGAAGGAAGGAAGGAAGGAAGGAAGGAAGGAAGGAAGGAAGGAAGGAAGGAAGGAAGGAAGGATTTTATTTAAGGGCCTATTATGTGTCAGGCACTGTGCTTAGCACTTTATAAATATTATCTCATTTGATCCTGACAACCATGGGAGGTAGGTGCTATTATTATCCCCATTTTATAGATGAGGAAACTGAAACAGGCAGATATTACTAACTTGCTTTGGATCACACAGCTAGCCCAGCACTCTATTCCTCCACACAGCTGAGAGGACCAGGTTTTGAAGTGGGGCCAGTCCCATTTCCTAAAAGATGATTAAGGCCCCTATTTTCCCAGGTCAAGTGATGAAAGAATACATAGAAGATTCTGGGGTACAAATGTCTCTGTTCACAGCCACTGCTCTCTTTTTCAGTGGTGGCAGCCCTCACTTGTCTGAACCTTTGAAAGAGATGGAGAGGTGAGTCATGCAGCCAGATAGGTAGCCCATTGTGTTAGTCCATGGTTCAGCAGCAATGAGTTTGGCCCAGAATTGAAAATGAGAAAAAGAGCAATTATGTTGGGGAAATTTGAATGATCCAAAACTGCTTTGGCACACAAAACCTGTCTCTTTAACACGGATATTCTTCCAATAATGGGATATTTAGGTGGCCCAGTGGATAAAGCACTGGGCCTGGAGTTGGAAGAACTGAGTTCAAATCTAGTCTCACTCTTACTAGCTGGGTGACCCTGAGTAAGTCATTTAACATCTGTTTCCTTGCATGTAAAATGCGGATAACAACAGCACCTATCTCACAGGGTTGTTGCCAGGATCAAATGCAATAACATTATAAACTGCATGGCACCATGCCTAATAATACATAATAGGTGCCACATGATTGTTTATTTCCTGCCTGCCCACCCAAATGGCTGTGGAACAGCACAATCTCTAAAGAATTCAGAATCTGGTGAGTCAACAGTCAACGAAGAATTGCATTGGATGCATGTGTTATCTGTAGTATGTTACTGAATTTGAAATGAACAAAAGCACAAAAAGTCTCTCGGTGCTTCTCAACATCCCCTTCTGCTTCCATAGTGATAATGTGGGAAATCCAATTTTTTTACCTTTTACAAATGCTATCAGTATCTAATGCCAAATTTCTGACAAATGACCTCTGTATTGACATACCACTGAAATAATGGAATCAGTCCATACCGATAGTTTTCCAATTTGCAGATGTCTGCTATACCTTTCAACTTAGCAGGAGATCAAGGGTTCCCAAAAGGGAAACTGAGTCAGCCATGGGCACAAGTGCTATCCTGATTCCATGTTTACAAGATGTATGAAGCCTCAACAAGAGGGTATAGCTGAGTAGCTCAGTGGATTGAGAGCCAGGTCTAGAGATGGGAAGTCCTGGGATCAAATCTGGCCTTAGACAATAGCAGTGAGGTATGCTCTCAGATGAGATTCAGAGAGTCCAGGAGGCAATGGAATATAGGAAGATACTGCCAAGAGGAGGCTCCCCCAATGATGGGTCTAGAAAAGACCCATTCAGGGGCCAGCCAAGACCAGAGACAGGAGGTCCTGGGTTCAAATCTGAACTCAGACACTTCCTAACTGTTTGACCCTGGGCAAGTCACTTAACCCATATTGTCTAGCTTTTACTGCTTTTCTGCCTTAGAACCAATATACAGTATTGATTCCAAGGCATAAATTAAGTTGTTTTTTTTTTTTAAAGAAGATAGAAGAAGGGCTGAGATTTGGGGTGCAGGTGTAGGCAGGGTTGCTCTTCCTCTTTGCTTTTGGTTCCTTTTTTGCCTTTGAACAGAGATATTGAAGTCAGACTGGTTTTGCCAGGCGTTAGTATCCCAAGTTTCTGGTGCACACAGTGCCTGGCAATTACTAAAGACTTTAATACATGCTTGTTGACTTAACTGACTGACTGACCAGTTATCTGACTGGTATGTGGGTGAGCCTTGAAGATTCTGAGAATGGAACCTCTTAGGCTGCTTTAGCCTCTACCCGTCAGGGGTGGGAGCAGAACACGGAGACCCAGACTTGGAGCAGAGATGCAAGCTGCCATTGGACACTGCGAGGATGAGAAAGGAGGCTTTGGGCAGGAGCACCTGATTCATTTCTTTTTCCATTTTTCCCCTTATGTACAAAAAAAGCAAACAAAAAGTTTCCCTTATGTATAGCCTGTTGTTGGCCCAAGTCTTATGACTATGGGGGCTTATAACTGAGAAAAGGAAAATTCCAGATGTGAGCTGGGAGCTAACTAGCCATAGGTCCACCCCCCGCCCTTTAATAATTTTGAGCAATATTTTGTCAATGCCCCTGACTAAAATTCAGAGCCCCAAAGTCAGTATTTTTTAATACTTCCCAGTAATTCCCAGGGGAAAGGAGAAGGAGGTGTAGTCTGAGAGTCCCTGAACTAAAAGCCCTCTGGGAATCAGTGCAGTCGTTATTAGTGGGGTTCTTTCCCAGCAGGAATCAGATCAACTCTAATAGGATCCTGAAGCTGTTTCTTTAGTATGGCATCACCTGGTGGTCAAATTCTATATTACATGTCCTTGCTGGTTTATTACTAAAGTGGCTTCCTGCCCTCCTATGGGCTCACGGGAAGGCAGCACACAAGCCTGTATGGGCTGGACTGTCGCACTCCCCGTGTCCCTCAAGTATCACATGGAATAGCTGACAAGCCTGCACCTACACCAGCCACTCCTATGCCACATGAGAAATGAAATGAGAAGATGTAAAGAAGTCACAGATAAATGAAAGTGAACGTGTTGGAAGAGCTGGTTTCGTGGTGAGCCCAAAGGCGTACGGAAGCCTAATTTCATGGCGTTTTTGGATTGCTCACTTTTCCATAGACAGAAGCAAATAGACGATCAAGAAGATTATTACAGTTTATCTATTATTTTTTATTTATTTATTTTTAGTAAAACTTATGTTCCATCTTAGAATCAATATAGTAAGGGCTAGAAAATGGGGGTGAAGTGACTTGCCCAGGGTCACACAGCTGGGAAGTGTCTGATGCTATATTTGAACCCAGGACCTCTCATCTCTAGGCCTGGCTTTCAATCCACTGAGCTACCCAGCTGCCCCCCAGTTTATCTATCTATCTATCTATCTATCTATCTATCGATTGATCGATCTATCTATCTATTCATTATTATCATCATCATCAAGTATCTGTTACAAAAGAGAAGAATTTCATGAGCAACTTGATAAGATCCTTCAAAATAGATCTATGAAACTGTTCATCAGTGACAGTAGTGTGAAGGGGATCAAAGAAGAGGGCAAAGTTGTACAATATAATTAAAATCGAGTGTTAGGGGCTTGGTTACTGCCTTCCGGTGTGACCTCCGACAAAGCCCTCAGTTTCCTCATCTTATATGACAAGGCTGAATGAAATGTTCTCCAGGGTTCCTTTTAGTTCTTGGCCCTATGGCTTTATAAAAGAGAACTTTGTGCCATGAATACCCTAACTTAAAAAAAAAAAACAACAACCCTTGCTTTCTGACTTAAGTATACATTCTAAGGCAGAAGAACAATAAGAGTTAGGCAATCGGGGTTAAGTGACTTGCCCAGGGTCACATAGCTTGTAAGTATCTGAGGACAGATATGAACCCATCTTCATGCCTGGCTCTCCATCCACTGAGTCACTTAATTTGCCCCTGAATAATCTCTTCAAGAAGAGAGTTAGAAGGGGCTGCCAATGAAAGAGCCAAAGAGCATTGCAAAAAAAACCAAAACAAAACAACCAAACAACTATGTTCAACCTTAGAGATACAGACTGGAATAGTGATTTTCTTTAAACCCTCACCTTCCATCTTAGAATCCACACTAGGCAATTGGGGTTAAAGCCAGATATGAAATGAGGACCTCCATCTCTAAGCTAGACTATCCACTGTGCTACCTAGCTGCCCCTGAGACTGGAACAATGCCTAGTCTAGGGAGCTTCCAGGTGAGGACAGTCTCCTCTACCAATGCAGGCTGACACCTATTCTGTAATTTATGGTTTTAGGGAGTCACTCAGTAAACTAAGAAGTTAGGTGATTGGCCCAGGGTCTCGAAACCAGCATATATCAAAGGAAGGACTTTGCCCCAGGTTTTCTTAGCTTCAAAGCTGGCTTTCTATCTATTACACCACACCTCTTAACCCTATCCCTTAAAAGGGGTATTCTAATTCTAAGACAGAAGGTAAGCAGAGAGAGAGAGAGAGAGAGAGAGAGAGAGAGAGAGAGAGAGAGAGAGAGAGAGAGAGAGAGAAGAGAGAGAGAGAAAGAGAAGAGGGAGAGAGAAAGAGAGAGAGAGAGAGAGAAAAAGAGAAGAGAGAGAGAAAGAGAAGAGAGAGAAAGAGAAGCGAGAGAGAGAGAAAGAGAGAGAGAGAAGAGAGAGAGAAAGAGAGAGAGAGAGAGAGAGAGAGAGAGAGAGAGAGAGAGAGAGAGAGAGAGAGAGAGAGAGAGAGAGAGATTCAAACAAATTCAACTTTGCCATCTTCTGACCATGTTTTAGTTCCAAGTTCCCTACATTTCCCCAGCTGGGAAGAAGGTTTATGGCTTCAGAAGCTGAAGGCAGGTTACCAGTTTTGCACCTGGTTATAAAGTGGAAGCTAAACTATCAGAGCTCATTATATTTCAAGAGGAAAGCTTGAGAAATCAATCATCAACCTAGGAGAAGAAAGGTCTGGGAGGCGAGACTCACAGGAAGGAAAAGTGAAGCACATCCTGGCTTTTGTGAGTCCAGTGTGTTCCTAGAGATTTGTTTACAAGGCTTTAGTGCTCATTATATAAAGTCCACAGCTCAGGCTCTACCCTCAAGTACTGCAATCTTTTCTTATGCCGTTTTCTCTATAGATTCACAGGTCCCTGAAGTCAAAGTCTAAGAGGTGCTGAGTGGAAGGGTGAAAGAAGAGAAAAAGCCCAGGAGATAAATGGCAATGGATTTGATAAGTGTATACTGGAGCCTTGAATCTTCCCCATTGGGTCAGAGTTCCCTCTTTAGTTCCCTTCTCATTTGTATATGGCTTGTACCTGCCTAGGAGTAGTCTAAAATTTAGTCTGTGTGTCAAAGCCTTCTGAACACTCTGAGGGGATGCATCTTCTAAATCCCCTCTGGCTCTTTCACTCCTACTAGATGAACTTGGAAAACTCATAATCTTGAGCTTCCCTCCAAAGTTGCCATCAGCTCATTTATCTTATCAATCTGGTTTTCTGCTCCATCTAAGAAGGTCAGGATAGAGGAAGAAGTTACTTTTACAAGGCATCAAACATGAAATAATCTTTATTTGTAGAACAAAGGACACAGAAAGGATTTGTGGCCAAACTCAAGAGATTTGACTCTTCTCTTATAGAGTGCCTCTACTTTCCCCCAGGAATCTTCATTGTTTTCTTGATTAGAGTACTATCTAGGATGGGACCCCCATCAGGGAGAAGGAACTCAGGGTTTTCTAGAGATGCACATAGTGCACCACTTTCCTGCGAGCTTCCATCAAAGACCCATCCAGTCCTCTTAGATTATACTACTAAGGGAAAGAACTTGGAGTTTTCCAAGGATTTCAGCAATTCCAATCCTTCTGGTTGGTCAACCCTTCTGAAAGACCCTGAAGACTCCATGTAACCTTCAGGGCTATACTGGGTGAGGTCCTCCTTTGTTCTTCCCCATTGGAGTCTTGAGTCTTACTGCCCTTTGAGCAGTTCCTCCTCTCTTTCTCTACTTCTTTGCTTGCTGCTTCATTTCTCCACTGATCTGACACCTTGGAGATCTGTGCACATCTTGATCTTTCAATGGTTTTGCTGGGGTTTGCTAACACACCAGCTAAGGATGCTTGTTTCCCCTAGTTATTGTAAATAGGCTTCTCTTTCCACAGTAGCCCTAGAAGACTATGCCTCTGGAGAGATGGTGCCAATTCAGTTGAACTGAGGAGAAAAGACTCAAATTTGCATAATTCTTTCATGTCCATGGCCACAGTATCTCCTGGATCTCGTATAAGTGGAAATTTTGTATCTTTTGAACTATGTCCCCCAGAATTCCTTTTAGTATTTCCCAAAATTCCCTTTAATCTCTCCACCATGTTTGTGTGGTCACATTTGTATATAGTTCAGTGACTCTGCCCTATTCTCTCTCTTCTTTCATGAGCAGGCTGGCTGGGTTTAGGTAGTTCTTTTACTTTAGTTATTATTAATAAAACTTTTAAAATATAACAGTTATGGAATATTAATTTTAATCTCTACAGTCTGGAAGATTTTCTGCTTCTTCATTTGAGTGTCTCAGTTCTGCCCTCCATACCCAGTCTCCTAGAAGCAACTTAGTGATGAGATGGATAAAGCAGTGGGCCTGGAGTCAGGAAAACTTGTTTTTAAATCCAGCCTCAAGTATTTACTAACTGAACAACCCCAGGCAAGTCACTTAACCTCTCTCCACCCCAATTTCCTCATCTGAAAAATGAGTCCTATTTGGGCTTGATCGCCTATAAGTTTCCTTCCCCTCTCAATCTATGATCCTTAGGGAGCCTTGGGAGTCTTCCTGCCCCATTTTCTGCTGTTGTCAGTTAGGGAGAGAATTCCCAAGTGTTTTCTTTCTCCCCATCTCCTGGAAAAGTTGCCTCCCACTTAATCAGTATCTCCCCTGGAGTCTTGGAACTCCTTAGGGACTCCTTCCTCCGTCTTCCTCTGCAGCATCTGGGTCATGAAATTAGTCCATAGTTGCCTGGAATGTAAAAAGGATGTGTTCTTTGGGGGGAACTACATTAAGGGGTTCCACAGTATAGAGAGGTCACTAAATACCAGATGATCATCACGTCTGGGGAGGAAGTTTAAAATCCCCAGGGAGGAACTTTCACAAGAAGGCTTGTGAGTGAGTGAGAGGTGAGTTGTGGAAGAAAGCATGAAAGAGAGGAGAAAAAGAAATGAGGATCACATCAATCTCACACCAGTACCAGTGGCAGGGGGCATTTCTCCCATCAGTGTCTCAGCTCATGCTCATGCCAGCGAACCCAAAAGAGACAGTGGCAGGTGTTTCAGGTTAGCATTTGTTTAGTGACAAGTGTCCCCAAACCCTGCAATTCCTGTATTAAGACTGATCTTTTCAGGCATGTAGTCTTAAACTCTCAGATGGGTAAGTCTCTTAACCTCTATTCATGATTTTTAACCCTTCTCTTCCATCTTAGAATCAACACTATGTATTGGTTCCAAGGCAGAAAAGTGGTAAGGGCTGGACAATGGGGATTTATTGACTTGTCCAGGGTCACTGAGCTAGGAAGTATCTGAGGCCAGATTTGAACCCAGGACCTCCCATCTCTAGACCTGGCTCTCAATTCATTGAGCCATCCAGCTATTCCCAACATCTATTCATTTCCATTCCATAAACTATGGTGCTGATCCCAAAGCAAAAGGGAGTAGGAATTTCTAGCCTTCAGTTCTCAGAGTAGGGTTCTTAACCTGGGGTATGTGAACCTTCCTTTTCTTCCCTTCTATTTTATGTTATATATTTTAAAATAAACTTCTGAGAAAGGGCCCCTAAGGTTCAGCAGACTCCCAAATATGAGGGGGGTGGGTGATCCATGAAACAAAATGAGAACCCCTATCTTAGAGGCTTAGGAAGTTGCCATTTGAAGAATTGGGTGGTAGATGTGTTTGCTGCTTGATTATACCCTTTATTATTTACCTTGTGTTCTATTTTAAGTATCTATCCTTGGCTCTATGATAGCATGTGTTTCATTCTAGCTTGGTCTGGGAAAAATCAGTGCTAAGTAAAGGTTCCTTCACTATGGATTGAGAGATGCAATTATTCCTTAATTACCATGGGTCTAAGTGGCTGTCAGTGGATCAGGCGTTGGACTTGAAGTCAGGAAGACTTGAGTTCCAGTCCCTCCTCAGACACTTAGCTATGTGATCCTGGGCAAGTCACTCAACCTTTGTCTACACTGGCTTTCTAATCATCAAAATGGAGATAGCTATGCACCTATCTCTCAGGATGGTTGGAAGAATAAAGTGAGATAATATTTTTAATGTGCTCTGAAGACCTTGAAGTATTCTATTTTCTCACTATGATGATGATGATGAAAAACAAGAATGAAAAGGAGGAAGAGGAAGAAGAGGAGGAGAAAGAAGAGGAGGAGGAAGAGGAGGAAGAAGGGAAACTAGAATTACTGAGTCACATGGCAGGGCAGAGTATGGAAGGAAACCACATAAGAAAACACCAGAAATAAAGTACTTTTGGGGCAGAGCTGTTGATGTGCCACATAAGCAGGACAGAGGGGCAAGGTGACCCTGCTAAACAGCAAAGACTCCTATCTCTGTTCCATATGATTTCATGGAGTTAGATCATTAGATTTAGAGCTGGAAGGGATTTTTAGAGATCTAGTTCTATCTCCTCCTTTTACAGAGAAAATAAGTCCCGGGAGGAGGGGGAATATATATATATAATACAATGCCTTGCCCGAAGTCATTCTGGTTTTAAGGAAGAGGGCCAGGATATGATCCTGGATTCCCTGATGCCAGATTCAGGGTTCCTTCTGTTGAGGCAATCATTTCCTACTGGTCTCCAATTCACTGGGTTTTAGAATAAAAAGGAAATTCTCCCAGTGACACAAGAGGTCCAACGTAACAGAAAGGAAAGGTCTAAGTGGATCAGAACTACTTTAATCTCTTATAACCTGTCACAGAATGTTAGAAAAAGAACAATGAGCCCAGGATCTGGGTTTGAGTCTTAGCTCTCATACCACCCGATAAACCCTGGAAAACCACTTACTTACCTGCTAAAATCTTCCATTTATTCATGTGTAAAAAGGTGAAATTCATACTTGCACTATTACCCACCTCATCGGAGGCTTGTAAGGAAATCACTTTGTAAACCTTAATATTCTTATAGGATGGCAGACTTATAATAGGAGCCATTATTATCCCTCCAGACTGGAGTGGGCTAAAGAGTAGATACCACAGAGGAAAGCTACCCTATAAACTTGCTCGATTTGTACCTGCTTTTAGAAAGAAGCAGATGCTGAGGCTGTATCTCTTTCTCACTTCAAAATGATGTACAGGGGAAAAAAGTGATGAATAGGGTTTTCCACCTCTGCCCTGTACCCATGATGAAGATCTCATTACTTTATCTCCAACCTGTTTAGAGCCCAAGCGAACTCAGCCCTTTGTCTCCAAATAGAAACTTTCTTCCCCTTTGAAAATTCTTTCAAAGGTCTTTAGCTTGATTTCTTTACCTGGTGCTGAATGATCTAATTAGGTCACTATCAAATGGAGGAGAGCACTTTCTTTCCCAATTATTCAAAATAAATTTCACTGTGCAGTAATTAATGGTTTTTAAAAATATTTGATGGATTCACTTGCAAATCCAGTGATGAAGAAAATGTTAATAATGCAGATTAAACTTAAATATGTGCCCTGAGTATACTTTTTAAAAAAAACCCTCATCTTCCTTACCTGACCAATACTGTGTATTGGTTCCAAAGCAGAAGAGTGGTAAGGGCTAGGCAAAGGGGGTTAGGTGACTTGCCCAGGGTCACACAACCAGGAAGTGTCTGAGGTCAGATTTGAACCAGGACCACCCATCTCTAGACCTGGCTCTCAATCCACTGGACCACCCAACTGCCTCCCTGAGTATACTTTTTAAGAGGGCTGATTGTTGAAACCTACCAGCATACTTCTAAACCAAGCCCTGATTTGTAACAGCATTCTAAAGTGTAAATGTTCACACTGAAAATGTAACAATCAACTCTTAGGGCCAGTTGAGTTGACTTCAGTACAATCCAGTTTGAGGATTTCTTGGCCAATTGCTAAACATATACCTTCTGCTGAGCATTTCTCTGCCTGTGTTAATCTCTTGTTCTTCTGGTCTCAAAGAGTCTTGTAAGGGGCAGCTAGGTGGCTCAGTGGATTGAGAGCCAGGTATAGAGACAGGAGTGAACTTAGACACTTCCTGGCTGTGTGATTCTGGGCAAGTCATTTCACTCCCATTGCCTAGCCCTTACCACTCTTCTGCCTTGAAACTAATACCCAGTATTGATACTGGAAGGAAGATGGAAGGTAAGGGTTGTTTGTTTGTTTTTTAAGTCTTATGGTGCATAGTGTTTGATAAACATTGTTTTCTCTAACTGCTTCTGCACTTCATCTTTTTCAGGTCACTTGCAGGCTGCCTCAGCTCTGTGAACTTTAAAATTACTCCACCCTACTTAGATAGTACTTTAGGAGAAGATAAAGTTGTAATCTCCTGATTGAACATTGAAGGTACTTAGTTTTCACCTTATAGTGAAGCTAGACCATTAAGCTAAGTCTATTTTTAGACCTTAATACAAAAAGATGTTAAGTACCTATAAAGGTTAAATTAATCACAAAAAGGTCAAGTAACTAACAAAAGGTAAACTTAACAAAGAAGTGTTAAGTAACTCAAAAAATCTAATCAAAAAAGATGAGAACTAAAGAATGGGCAGTCCTGGATAAAAGTGTCTGCTGTGATTGGTAGACGTGAAAATTTAGGTGAGGTGACACAAGAGAAAAGATCTTTAAAAAGAGGTCTATATGAGCAGCCTGGAAGTTCAGTTCAGGTGTGGAACTCAACCTGGAGGAGCTCCCTCAGACAGCTTCCTTGAGACGGTCTCATGGTGACTTGGGTAAGACTGACTTCCTTTTTCCTTGGGCTAAGGGAGGCCACTTTGGCCAAGGCCTTTAACTCCTGCCTAGCTCAGCCTGAGTCAGAGCAGTTTAAATTAACTCTTTCCTCTCACTCTCTTCTCCTTAATTCATTCTCTCTATATTAATTAAAATCACCATAATTTCCGGCTGACTTGGGTATTTTATTATTTGGGATTTTCCCGCATGACCAATTAAATAGATTTTAAGTCACAACGCTAAAATTATCATTACAGCTCCTTTCTCCTAGGGATATGGTGGCTAGAACTTCTTGGTCAGAAAAGACACAATTCTTTAATCATAGCTACTCCACCCAGCTAACCAAAGCAGGCAAAGTACCCTCTGGATAAGGGTAATGTTTTTTTGTGGTATGTCTGAGTGTGTGAATGAGTGTGTGTGTGTGTGTGTGTGTGTGTGTGTGTTTTAAGGATCCCTGTGTCTGGGTGGAAATCATAGCCCTCTGTTACAAGTATTTCTCTGACTTAGAGTTAAAGATCCTCTCTGGCTTAACAAGCAAATTAATTTGAACTGGAAACCTAACTATGATCAGTCTTTTCATTCATGGAATTTGCTCTGTGCCCTGAACCTCCAAACCCCTTAGTGCAGGAAGTCAGAGAACGAGAATTATTTGGGGTCTTTGTTAGAAAAAAGGTGACCAGAACAGCTGTGGAAGGAGAGGCCAAACAGTGAAGTAGGAAGTTAAATGCAGGCAAATAGAAATTCAAGGTTGAAAGACCAAAAGTCCAAGAAAATAAAGGTCTTTTATATAAGCCTAGTTAATGAGCATATAAACCAGTTGAGAAACTCATAAAGATACTGTCCATTTGATCTTTTCTGTGTCTAAATAAAAACTACTCCTGCCCAGAGGCAAAATTTCCAGAAATACAAATCCTAATGTTCTTATGTTCTTAGGGAAGGGACCATGGGTTGGTAAGGGTAGGAGTGATTAAAGAAATACCAAAGAAGAAAAGATGTGACAAAAAAACTGAATAACCAAACATTGAAGGAGACTGACTGAATGAATGAATTGCTCATCTGGGAATTTACAAATGGATAGAAATATGAATTCATTTTTTAAAGACTGTTCTTCAAATTCAGGTTATTTTACCAAGAAGGATTACTTGGTTGATTTGACAGAAGACTGGAGCTCCTTTTAGTGCCCTTTCATTCCCATTTCTGCCACCATGATTATATTTTATTCAAGATAATGCTTTCGTCCCATTCCAGCAACTCAGAAGTCACCTAAATATAATATTTAAGATACATTTAAGAATGTATCTATAGGAGGCAGCTAGGTGGCTCGAGTAGCTAGAGAGCCAGGCTTGGAGATGGGAGGTCCTAGGTTCAAATCTAGTCCCAGACACTTCCTATCCATGTGAGTTTGACAAGCCACTTAACCCCCCCAGGGCTTAAACCTTTACTATTCTTCAGCCTTAAAAACCACTCCATAGTATTGATTCTAAGATGGAAAATAGGGACTTTTAAAAAAGAATATATTTAAAGGAGCTGTTTAACACACCCAAGAATCAAGAAAAGAAGCAAAGACATATTTGCTTTTCATGTTACCCCAAACTTGCCCTTGGAAAAAAAAGCAACAGGAATGATTTTCATTAAGAAAGTTGTTAGAAAAATAGAATGAATGTTTGTCAGATATTAAGGTCTAGCTTTTCTTCCCTAACCACACACACACACACACACACACACACATACACACACACTAAAACTTTGATCATTTGACATTTTCACTAGAAAGAAAATCTTGAATCAAAAAGAAATCCCTCTTAACTCCCATCCTGACCCTCCAGGGAAAGACTTATGTGAACTTATAGGATTCTAAGTCATATTACTTCTTGTGATGAGGGATAGGTGTTCCAGGATAGAGATCTACTAAGTAGGAGGATTTCATCTTGGACAGAAAGCTTACTGATTCAGCCTAGTGTGTCTGGTGAGAGTATTCAGACATTTTTTCTTTAGTTAAAGGCAGTCTGGAGTAAGTGCAGGAACTGAAGGGATCTTTGCTGCAGAAATACTTCTCAGTGTTCAGTTTTGTGCTCTGTGTGAATACCTAGGGCAGTGATGGTGAACCTTTTAGAGATGGAGTATTATTCCCCCCATACCCCACACAGGGGAGAGAGGAAGTGCTTCCATTGAACTGCTGGGTGGAGGGGAGGGGACTGTGAAAAAATGTCATCAGGTGAGGTAGAGAGGGGGAGAGGAACAACTCTGTCCAAGTCCTTTTGCCTTCCTAGTAACAAACTCTGGTGGGGAAGGGCAGCTGAGTGCCCACAGAGAGTGCTATGTGTGCCATCTTTGGCACCTGCACCATAGGTTCACCACCACTGACATAGGGTCTGCCCTTGGGTACTTTTTCTGAGCTTCTGACCTATCTAGGGAGCTTCCTGAGCCAAGGAAACTGAATGCCTCTCTTATTCCCCTCCACCACTCTATATTCTTTCAAAGTAAGCTGCTCTCTGTACCTTGGCATTTGGGCTTGAGGGAGGTACTGGTTATTAGTAAACAAGATGACTATGTTCAGCACTATCTTTCTGCTTTCTACTTTTAATAGCATACATCATCCCAGTCTATCTCCAAATGATCTGGTCACAAGCATTTTTAAATTTCTCTCATTTGCATATTAAATTACATAAACCACAACCTATTAAAAATATAAAATGGGGGGGGGGTAGCAGCTGGGTGGCGTAGTAGATTGAGAGTCAGGCCTAGAGATGGGAGGTCCTAGGTTCAAATCTGGCCTCAGACACTTTCCAGCTGTGTGACTCTGGGCAAGTCACTTAACTCGGCCTTAGTTTCTTCATCTGTGAAATGAGTTGGAAAAGGAAATGGCAATCTAGTCTAATATCTCTTCCAAGAAAACCCCAAATGGGGTCACAGAGAGTCAGACAAGACTGAAAACAACTGCTAATAAGGCACAAACCTACTTCCTGTCCTCCAGGGATTTTCCCAACATACTACTATAGTTCAATTAAATTCAACAACCATTCACTCTGAGATTACCCCCAATTTACCTTTTATAGAGCCTCATTGTACATAGCTGTTTGCATTCTGTCTCTTTCATCAGACTCTGAGCCCTTTGAGGGCAGGAACTGTTTTTGACTTTCTTTGTATCACCAAGTCTTAGCACAGTGCTTGGCACATCGTAGGTGCTTAATAAATGCTTTTTGATTTGGATGGTCAAGTTCCTCATCACAGATGTCAAAGATACAAAGTGAAAAAAGTGACATAGTCCATACCCTCAAGGAGCTTACAGTCTACAAATGCATAATCATACAAGGTTATTGACAACGGACTACAATATGGGCAAATGAAAGGTCTCGGGAGGGAGTTAGTGAAAGTGGAGAAGAGAAAGAATGATTTCAGAGGGGAGGATCTAGGAAGGCTGGCTTCATAGAGGAAGTGGAACCTGAGCTGAGCATTAAAGGAAGAGGAGGATTTCAGAGGGTGGAGATGAGGGACAGGGCATTCTAGGGCAAATGCTGAGGTAGGAGAAAAATGCCCCCTAAATGCTGTGCCTCATCAGAAAAAAATAAAAGGGCATTGGAAACATGATAGAAAACATCTTCTCTCCCATGGTTAATCTGAATAGCAAAGAAAACATAGAATTAAACCAGAAAAGGGTCACTCAGAAGATCAGGGGATGAAGGATGTTGCCAAATGATGAAAAACAAAAACAAGATTAGGGACCCTGAGTCTAGGAAGAAAAAGCAGAGAGAGATATTATCTGAGTTTATAAATTAATTAACACTATAGGTAGGGTGAACAGATAAAAATTATTCACTAAATTCCAGAAATCCTTGAGTGTTTGCCCACAAGAAGTCTAAGGGAGATGAATTTAGGACAAATCAAAGGAAGTAACTTCCCAGAAGAGGTAATAAACTTAGTTAATGTATTACTCTCAAATGTGGCTTAGGCTAAGGAAAATAGATTTTTCAAAAATGTTTGATAAACTCATGATTAGCATTCATAAAGATGCCTTCTCTGAAGAAATTAGAACATTTGCAGATAGAACCCAGAGTTTGATATAATAACTAAGTATGCCTTTTCATACTGGTGGCTCTGAGTAATTCTAGCAGAGAGAAGATAGAATGGAATACACCAGGAGTCTCATCCCAGAGCTGGAAGGGGACCTTCGAGGTCATCCAATCCAACTCCTTCTTTTGTAAAATGAAGGATTAATTATTATTAATTAATAATATATAATAATTATATATAATTATACCTTATTGTGTTATATATAATATATAATATAATAATATATAATAATTAAATAACTTGCTTAACATCCCACAGGCATTAAGTACCAGAGGCAGTATTCCTTTGATTCTGAGTTCAGTGATTTTCCCACTATACTACACAAGTTCTTATGGTCTGATTTTATTCAACAACCATTCATTGCTACCCAGTACACTTCTTTTTTTAAAAAATGTTACATTTTATCTTGGATTCAATACTGTGTGTTAGTTCCAGGGCAGAAGAGTGGTAAGGGCTAGGCAATGGGGGTTAAGTGACTTGCCCAGGGTCACATAGCTAGGAAGTATCTGAGGTCAGATTTGAACCTAGAACCTCTCATCTCTAGGCCTGGCCTTCAATTCACTGGGCCACCCAGCTGCCCTCTCCAAGACACTTCTAATTAATAATAAGGGACACATTTCTAGACAACAATAAGTTGGTGGTCTTCTGTGAGCATCTGTTAATGTTCCACCTACAAATTTGGACTACGAGATATAAACTATAGTATGCTGGTAAACATTTAACAACCAGCTCATCAAAAAAAAATATGTATATAATATACTTTAAAATTTTACCTACATTATTAACATTTTCTCCATTGCATGCTTAAGTCTAGACAATAAACAAAACAATAAATGGAAGCCTGATTTGTATCCTTCAGCAATTTCTTAGGTCATACAGAAAATTTAACAATCATTTCTTATGAGATGGTTTGAAGTGACTCCAACACACCCCTGCATAAGGATCACTGAATTTTTCTCTCATGTTAATTCTCAGTTTTTAGACTAACTAATTTAATTGTTGGTATTCTAAATGTGGCATCATTGTCCAGTAGCCAATGAGTGGATATACCATTGGAAGAGATGAATCCTATTAATCCTGACCAGCAGGCTATTGCAAAGAGTCCAGTTGTGAGGCAATAAGGGTCTATATCAGGAAGGTGGCAGTATCAAAGAGATATTACAAAAGTGAAACCAACATGCCTTGTCATCAAATTCAATATGGGAGTTGGGGGGAAGGTGAAAAATAATTAAAAGTTGAGAATGACACCTAGGTTGTATGTAATTGGAAATGTTACCCTAAAAACTACATTTCCTGGGAGCCCACTGACTTCCTGTAGACAGGGGATATTAGGCAGTGGGATTGCTGGTCCCAAGCTCTTTACTTCCTGTTGGCAACTGTGATGGTAAGTGGGGATTTTGAACAGGCTGACTAGCCATGGGCATGTGGTTTTAAATTTTTGTTACCTTTTTATTCCTCTACTTCTAATGATCATTAATAAATCCTTTTAATATAATTTTTTTATTATTTGAGATTAATTTTAAATTTTATAGCTGTAAGCATGAGGTACTGAGATGATGATGCACTCAATAGAGAAGAGGAGGGCAGAATTAAGGGAAAAGATAATGAGTCCGGTTTTGCACATGTCCAATATAGTATGTCTACTGGATATCCTTATCCTTTTCAAGATGTTTAAGAAGATGTTAGATTGGAGGTCAGCAAACATATTGGGGTAGGAAAGATACATTTGAGAATCTTCATCATAGAGATTGGAATTAAATTCATGGCAGCTAATGAGATCACCAAGGAAAGCAGTATAGAGGGAGAAGGGAAGGGGACCTGAAAATCCTGAGGGAAACCTACGTTAAAGAGTATGATATGGAGAGGGCAGCTGGGTAGCTCAGTGGACTGAGAGTCAAGCAGGCCTAGAGACGGGAGGTCCTAGGTTCAAATCTGGCCTCAGACACTTCCCAGTTGTGTGACCCTGGGCAAGTCACTTAACCCCCATTGCCTAGCCCTTACCACTCTTCTGCCTTGGAGCCAATACACAGTATTGGCTCCAAGATGGAAGGTAAGGGTTAAAAAAAAAGAGTATGATATGGAAGAGAATCCAGCAAAGGAGACAGAGAAGAAGTGGCCAGATAGGTAGGAAGAAAACCAAGAGAGAACGGTATCCCCAGAACCTAGAGAGAAAAGAATAGCAAGGAGGAGAAGGTGGCCGTCCATTTCAAAGGCTGCAGAAAAATCAAGGAGACCAAGATGGAGAAAAGACCGTTGGATTTGACCAGTAAGAGATCATTGGTAACTTTAGAGGGAGAAGTTTGGGTAGATTGATAAAGTCAGAAGTGGGATTATAAAGGGGTAAGAAGAAAGTGAGAGGAGAAAAGTAGAGAGGCAACTATTGTAAATAGCCTTTTCAAGGGATTCAGCCTCAATGGTCAGAAGAGTAATAGTAGAGATAGAAGAATCAAGGTAAGATTTTGGGAGAATAGAAGAGGTGTGAACACATTTATAGGCAGTGAGGAGGGATCCAGTGTACAGGAAGGTATTTAAAATAAGTGAAAGAGTGGGGCAACTGAGGGGCCAGTCTGTTGGAGGAGATGGAATGGAATGAGAGCATTTGTGCAGGGAAAAGAGTTAGTTTGTAAGGCGTAAAGCCGCCATCATGTGAGTCATGGATAAAGAAGGAGATAGTAGCAAAAAGCATCTGAGTGATATGAAATGAAGAAGAGAGAAGAGGGAGTTCACAAAGAACAGACTCATTTTTTCCTATGAAATATAAGACAAAACTCTCAGCTGAAAGGGGGGATGATGGGGGATTTGAAAAGATTTTGAAAGAATCACTGTGAAGAATAGGATAGTGACTTGATGAGAGAGATAGAATAGGATGGTCTAGCAGCAGTGAAGGCCTACTTGAGGTTGCATAACATAAATTTCCAGTGGGACTAATCAGAACTTTTGTATGATTTGGTTTTCTCCACCTCCATGCATAAGCATGTGTGTAAGGGCAAAGATGGTCGAAGGGGGAGTGATTCCAGGCTAGGGGTTGGCAGAGCATAGTTGGTGATACATTAAAGAGCCTGGGGACTAAAGAGAAGAGGACAGTGTAGAACTGAAATGATCCACCAAGGGGCCAAGATGGAGAAAACAGGAGAGAATTTCCAATGCAAGGGGAGATGGCCTGGGAGAGATAATTGAAGGGGTTGAGGGGTTGGAAATCATGGTGTGTGGAAAAGAGTAGGGTTTGGTAAGAGAAGGCAGAAGGAGAGGTGGAAAGCCAAAAAGTTATGGTCAGATAAGGCAATTTTGGAATCACTGAACATAGAGGTGGTGTATTTGTGGGTTATGGCATAGTCAAGTCAATAGAGGAGTAAGTCATGGTAACTGTGAAGGCTGAGAACTGAATGGTTAGGTGTTTGATGAAATGTCAGTTTAATAGAAAGTATAAGGTCAAGATTTGGATAGGAGACAGAATTTGTACGCCATGAAGCAAACTCATTGAGGAAGAGAGTGACCCTGAGGTCTGGAGACAACAGCTACAAGGATTTTGATTTGGTGGTAGAAAGGAATAACTTGAATCCAAAAATAAGAGAGGTTACTGTGGGATGGAGGTGGAGAGAGAAACTGAAAATGACCGTGTGGGGCAAGGAATGTTCCATCTCGCCCACCTTGGTCAGTGAGTCAAGGGGAATGAAGGTGTAGCCAGAACTAAAGGGTGTCCAGAGAGGATGTGTCATCAGCAGAGAGCCAGACTTCAAGATAGCATGAGATGTAAGGAGTAAGAAACAAAGATTTTTGAATGAAGGGAAGTTTGTTGCTTATGGAACAGGCATTCCAGAGGGCATTCGTGTGAGTGGCTTTTGATTGGAAGTTTGGGGTGGGGAGGTCAAGAGGAATGGAAACAAGGAATTTGGCTATTGCAGATAGAGGATGGGGTTTGGATGATCTACAGAGGCTAGCTCAGAATCCCTCAGATACATGGTATATGATCAAGTATAAGAATGTTTGTCATTGAATGGAAGGTGCCACTCTTTCCCAATGGAGGCTGAACATCAGGCTAGAGAAAAGTAAAGCATGAGATGGAAGGCAGATGATCAGATCAGGCAATAGGTCTTGTTTCACTACTCTTCTTCCTTCCAAAGACTGGGGATTAGATAGAGAAAAGCATAGAAGGAGATGAAAGATGAACCTGCATAGCAGGAGAAGGAAGTCCTGCTCCCTGCCAACTGTCCTTCTTCCCAGATCACACAACTAGTAAGTGTCTAAGGCTAGATTTGAACTCAAGTCTTCCTGATTCTAGGCACAGTGTCCTTTCCAAGCACCATCTAGCTGTCTAAAATCATGTTGCCCTCTTGACTTATTGAATTTTCAGTCCATTATGACAACTGGATCTTTTTTCCTAATATAAAATTATCTAGAAAAACTTCTCTTGTCCTGTACTGTTAAGATTTATTTTGGCAACTCAAGTGTATATAATTTAAATCAGAGGCATTATGACAGAGCAGATTGTGTTAAACCTAGAATCAAGATGTGGGGGTACTAGAGCTTTAGCTGCATGATGAGGTCACCAGAAGACCTGACCAATGGTACACCTGTTGTATAGTTAGGAGTATGTAAATATGTACCTCTTCCAGGCACTTTGCCATATCCTGTTGGCCTTGGTTCTGGGAAAGTATCCTATCAGGCCTAGGAATGGGTTTTACCAACCCTGAGAACATCTTTATCAGAATAGTTCCCAAAAAGTCAAACATCTGATTATGCTATCTATGCTTTTATTTACTTTAACCTATAGAAGAAGACCCCTTTGTATAGGATAGTCATGGGGATCCATATGTGCATCAGCCATCACAGACTGCTCATTACTCAAGTGTAAGCTACCCATAATAAACTTTCTTTTTGGTTATCATTAGTTTATTAGTTATTAATTAAAAATAATAATTATTAGTTTATTTATAATTAAAGGCTTGTCTAGCCTCTTTTTTTTTTTTAGTTTCAGGGGAAGTCATTCCCCTGAACTCTGTTGTCATCACACCCAAGAAGATCTGGGTTTAAGTACTACCTTTGATGCTTACTAGCTATGTGACCCTGAGCTAGTCACTTATCCTCTTTGAGCATCCGTTTTCTCATTTGTAAAATAAGAATAATAAAACTTACAGTGCCTGCCTCACAAGGGTATTGAACCTTCAATGAGATAATGAATTTAATCCTTTGGCAAATTTTAAATCACTATCTGCAAAAATATTGGTTGTTATTATTAAATTTTATTTTCTTCAACTTGGCCTATTGTTCTAGCCTGTTTTGTATATTTTTGTTTGGTTTCTTTTTTCAGTTGTGTACAACTTTTCATGATCCCACTTGGGGTTTTTCAGCAAAGACAATGGAAGGGTTTTCCATTTCCTTCTCCCGCTCATTTTACAGATGGGGAAACTCAATTGACTTGCCCAGGGTCATACAGCTAGGAAGCATCTGAAGTCAGATTTGAACTCAGGAAGATGAATCTTCCTGACTCCAGGTATGGCACTCTATCTACTGCACCACCTAGGTGCCCCTTCTCATGCCCTCTCTTTTATCTAATGGGATAACCATCTTTCCTAGCTTTGCTTCATGACAGATCTAATAGACAAGTCTTCTATGCTTTCACCCAGTCACTGACTAAAATGTTAAAAAAAATAGGTTCAAGAATAGGATACTAGGGTACTCTACTAGAAATCACCCTCCAGGTTAACACTGATCCATTAATTACTGAACTTTCTGTCCCATCATTCAATTCGTTCCAAATCCACCTATTTATACTATTCTCTTCCTCTTTTCTTTTTGTCTTATCCATAAAGCTATAATAAGAGATCTTGTCAAATACCTTGACCCTGGACACTTTTGCTCTGAAGAGGGGAAAAAATGTTATTTGTGTTAAAAGATGATGTTACTGACCTGCCAGCAGCAGTAACATGCATTTTGAATCTTTTCCATTTTTTTGGAAGGCATGGAGATGGATTTATGATGATCCAACTCTTCCATCAAGTCTCCCTTTGTGATAAGTGTTGTGCTTTTGCAAGGGAGTGGGCTGGGGTTTAGGTAGGACCTGTGACACCCAGGGGGATTAAATTCATGAGGAAGACCTTGTTAGCAAGCTGCCCATCAAACCAACTGCAGGTGCTAACCATTGAAGTGATGTTTGTTTGTTTTCTTTCAAAGAGCTCGGAATGAAATCCTATCAGCTCCAATCATAGTTGCAGCCCTCTAGTAACCCCAAGTATGTGCTAAACATAAAAGCACCCAAGAATTCACCTCAGTGCTTAGTCTAACTGTTAGGCAATATATTTCCAGTTAAAAGAAAATGAACTATCTGAGAATGTCAATTCCCAAGCCAACACAACCAACTGATGACCAGGCTATGCTGAAAGGCAGCACTGGATGAAGCTGAAGGCCAGCGATATGCTGGTAAATATTTAACAACCAACTCTCCATGAAAAAAAAAGTGTGTATATATACATATATAATTATATATACTAAAAATTAAGTGTGTTAGGATTATGTGTGTTTATAACACACTCAATTTTAATCTGTATCATTAACATTTTCTCCATCACTTTCTCAAGTCTAAGCAATCAACAAAACAATAAATTAAGTCTTGCTTTATTGATTTGTCCATTTCTGAGTATAAATTCTCACACTGAAAATTTAACAATTGACTTTCATGAGTCAATTTGAGCTGACTCCACCACACCCCTTTAGTGAAGCCAACATGATTCAGAAGATATTTTCCTTACTTTAAAGATAACTTGTTCCCACCCATCTCCAACCCCTAATTGATACCTCTAAATTGGAAATAATATAAGTGACAGCTAGATGGATATAGAGCCTGAAGACAGAAGGTCCTGGGTTCAAATCTCACCTCAGACATTTCCTAGCTGTGTAATCCTCAGCAAGTTACTTAACACCCATTGCCTCACCCTTATTACTCTTCTGCCTTGGAAATGACACTTAGTGTTGATTTGAAAACAGAAAGTGGGGGTTAAAAAAAAGAAAAGAAAAAACACAGGTACACAGTAAAAGAGTTTTCCATGTGCTAAGGGAAATGTTAGCCATTGAGTCTTGTTTTTCCATTGTTTCTGCAACTAAACCTGTAACAAAGTATAGATCACTCTCAGTGATGCTATGCTAATGTTTCCTGGTTCTCTGCAGAATGAGATCCTTCCAAGAAATAGAAAGTACAAGTAGACAGTAGATAATAGTACAACTATCCTCCTACAGCAGCTTCCTTTCTAGTAATTTTTCCATCTTTGCCCGCACTTGAACTTCACGCCAATGATTATATACTTCTCAATTCTTATTTTAATAATAGCTAACATTTATCTAGTGCTTTAAACTTCACAAAGCACCTAATTATACATTATCTCATTCAATCCTCACAACAATAGTGTGGTAAGTGCTATTATTATCTCCATTTTACAGATGAGGAAACTAAGGTTATATGACTTGCCCAGGATCACATAGCCAACAAAAGTCTGGGGCGGTATTAAAACTCAATTCTTTCTGATGTCAACTGATGTCAACACTATTCACTGAACCATCTAGCAGTAGGAAAAATTATTCCAGAAAGTATTGGCCAGTGGATAATTCAAGAGAGTGAAGATTGTAGAGTCACTTCGCCATGGCTTGAGGTTGTATCATGGGATGAGTATTGACAATCAAGTTACCCTCTTAACATTGTTTTGCTGGAAATGGTGTTAAATTAGTTGCTCAGTTATTTCCAACCCTGTGTGACTCTATTTATGATTTTCTTGGCAATGATGTCAAGTGGTGTTCTATTTCCTTCTCCAGTTCATTTTACAGATGAAGAAACTAAAGCAAAGAGGTTTAAGTGACCTGCCCAAAGTCATGTAGCTAGTGTTTGATGCCAAATTCGAACCCTGGTCTTCCTGACTAGAGATTTGGCACCATCTAGCTACCCCTAAATTAGTTGAATTCATCTAACACATACCACTGACATCTTATGCTTGGGAGGAAAACTGCTAAACTGGGGTTAAAAATTCACCACAAATAATCCTCAGAATACAGATAACTAAGACTCAATAATATAGGGTATCCCCAAAGTTTTGGTGCTGTTTTAAGTTTAAATAGTTTAAAGTGGCACTGAGACTCTTAAGATACTTAAGATGTATTTAAGTGAAAAATCAAATAAAAAACTTACTTTCAGCTCCTTTTCTTCCAAAGAGTCTGCTAGCTATCCCTAGCTGGTCTTAGTAGCAAGCATAGAGAGAAGCTGAGAAATTCACACTCTGGGGTGAATGGCATCATCTTCTTTATACAGGTGGGTCAGAAGCAGAAATTTAGTCTCCAAAAAAAAAGGCTGAAAACTCAGCTTCATCAAAACAACAAAAAGGGGAAGGGTTGAGACTGCTTTACCTTGATGAATTATTGTCTTTTTCAAGTTTTTGTTTTTATAATGGGCAGACTCTCCCCTCCCCTGAAATAATTTAACCTTTCTAGAATTCAGACTTTTAAAGAATGGTAGGTAGTGCAGTGGGCAGCTGGGTGGCTCAGTGAATTGAGAGCCAGGTCTAGAGATGGAAGGTCCTAGGTTCAAATCTGGTCTTGGATATTTCCTATCTGGGTGACCCTGGGCAAGTCACTTAACCCCAGACTTCTAGCCCTTATCATTCTTTGGAGTGATATTATTGTGAATAGTTCTGTGAAGTTAGATTCAAGGAGACCTGAGTTCAAATTTAACTTCAGAACACTAGCTATGTGAACCTGGGCAAGTTTCTTAGCCTCTATCTGCCTCAGTTTCTTCATTCATAAAATGGTAATGGTAATAAAATCTTCCTCCCTCCAAGGTTTTTGTGACAATGAGATTATATTTGTAAGGCACTGCCCACAGTGTTATGTAAATGCTATCATTATTATCAGCAGCAGCATTAGTAATAATAGTATCATATAGTGGTAAGACCACTGGATCTAGAGTCAGGACAGATCACTTGTGCAGATCATTTGATATTTCTGGGCCATACTTTCCACTTCTGTAAAAATGGAGATGATATCCATAATGCCTACCTAACGCAGGTGTGAGGTTCCACTGGGATAATGTATTTGAGAACTGTGCATCGCTACACATTCCAGCTCTTGTTTCTATAGCAACATGATATCATCAAATTTCAAGCTCTTCCCATGTAGCATCTCATCTGTAGTCACAGACCTGTGTTTTCATTCAACTGGGTAATATAGACTATATTTGGGTAATATAGTGTTTTACTTTAGAACCTTAAAACATCTCAAGGTAAAGTGCTATATTATCCAGAGCTACCCACTGTTTCTCATTGAATGCTGTGCCACCATTTTTAAATGATTCTTTCTTTCTGAGAGGCACATAACTGGTTGCCTTCTCATTGTTGAATGGTTAAAGGCATAGTCCTAAGAATAAGTGGAATAGGTCTACTTGGTTTCAACCCATGTAGGAGCTTGGGGAGCCTACTTCCAGGCAAGTCTAGTGGAAGAATCTTGCCCTAACCTTCACAGTACAAGAAAGACTGTCCTATTTCCTGCCCATTTACTCATGGTGATTGGGGGGATAAAAAGTCTTTTAAATGAATATTGAGCCAGAACTGAGAGTGACTACAAAAGGTCCAGGCCCCCAACTCTTTCTCAGGGGCTTTTAAGGTTGAAGGGATTGCTGCTAACCTCTAGGTTGGGGGAGAGGCAGTGACTTGACTGTCATCTCCCCATCCAGTCACCATGTGCCTATGAATGCATGATGACACCATTCCTATTGTATTTCTTCTTTCCTGATGTTAGGCAAATAAATATCTTAAGAGGGAAGAAGCCTGGCAACCAGTAAGACTAGGAGATCAATCTAAGATACCAAAAATCAGAATCCCAGAGCCAGTGGCAGCAGGAGCCAAGTGTGATCATGATAGCAGCCCTGAGGGGCAGCAACAAGCCAGCCCAACTGAACAAGGAGTGACTCATCCATTGGTTATACCAAATCCCAAAATGAACTTGGTAGGGGCTCTATGAAGGGAGAAAAGAACTCCCAGAGTAGGAAGAACTCTCATCCCCACTCCAGGTTGGAGAAATGTTTTTAGAAATCCCTTCAAGTTTGAATCCACTCTCCCCAGGGACTGGTTGGCTATGTAGAAGGAATGATGCACTTCCCTATTTGGAAGGATGTTTTTGTACCATTCGTATAGCAGCTCCTCAATAACTAGCCGTTTTGTAAAAGCTAATTGATATTGATTAGGTAATTGATATTGAGGAGATGCTAATTGGTTCATAGATATTGGAGAGATAGTAAAACATAGTATTGGAATTTTCAGCACCCCAGGTTTACCTCTAAAATAGAATAGAATAGATATAAATGTATATAAGATATAAATAAATAGATAAATAAAATAAAATAGAATAGAATAGCCTTCTTTGGGAACCTAATCTGCCAGAATGAAAGGGAGTTGAGAGAATGAGCTCAGAGTGTAGGCACTATCCCATTAATAGGTAAGGAAGGAGGCAGCTAGATAACTTAGTGGATCAAAAGCCAGGCCTAGATATGGGAGAACCTGGATTCAAAACTGGCCCCAGATACTTCCTGACTGTGTGACTCTGGGCAAGTCTCTTAACTGCTACTACCCAGCCCTTACCACTCTTCTGCCTTGGAACCAATACACAGCATTGATTCTAAGATAGATGGTAAAGGTTTAAAAAAATAGCCAAAGAAACTGAACCAGAAAGAAGCTGAGGGACCTAAATCACACAGTTAATCAGAGAGTAAAAACTAGAATTCTATGCCCCCAATTCCCAGCCTAACCATTTGGCATTACAGCTAAGTCCCAATTAGTGCAAATAATGAATCCTCTGAAGTGGTTGCATGTATTCAAATTCACATTATTAGAATTTATAATTACATAAAATATGATCATTGGTTCCAGCCCATTGGAAATATGCAATTTGAATTCAAATAATGCAACCACTTTCGATGAAGCTATTGTTCACACTGATCAGGACTGTATTAGACTATATTAATTCCAGATAATTTTGAATAAAGATGACAGACAGACTCTAAAAATCAGTCCCCACGAATGTTTCTTATTCCTGCTTTTACATGTGCTATTATATCCTCCTCTGATCCATGTTCTCCCCTTTTAAAACCCAGTTCAGAATTTATTTCTCCCCTCTACTTCCAGGAAGTTTTTCCTACTTAGTTCCATGTGGTTCTGACTGGTCTATACTCCTATTCACTACTGTTCATACTATTCAATAAAAGATCATTAACAGACTAATTGGCTGCTAAGTACTATAGTAGATGGAGTGCTGGGTCTGGATTCAGGAAGACCTGAATTCAAAACTAGCCTCAAAAATTTATTATTATACATTTATTATGTGTGACTTGGGTAAGTCACTTTTTTTCTGTCTACTTCAGTTACCTTAGTTATAAAATGGGAGATGGCAATACTTCTGCCTATCTCTCAGAGTTGTTTTGAGGATCAAATGACATAATATTTGCCCAGCATGGAGCAAGCACTACTTAAATGCTAGTTATCATTATTATTCATTTAAAATTTGCCATAATCCAGACTATACTTGACTAAGTAAGAAAAGACTTCTCATCTGCAAATAAATAAGATGAAGAAAGGTTGCAAGGAGATACTTAGCATATTTGTAAAAGTATGACTAGAAAATACTCTAAAAGGATTAGCTTTCCTATAAAAATTTAATATGCTAACTGCAATTATTCTTACCTAAGTATCTTCCTGAAAGCTCTATGTTGGGCAATACAATGTTCTATTATTCTGCTTCAACTTGCCATATGGATTTCCTTTTCTTCCAAATATATTACTGAGGCTTTTCACTATTCATTCTGTCACCTATTGTCCCATCCCACCTCCCAACCCTGATCTAAATCAGCCAGATTTTGCTGTATTAATCTGGACTCATTTGTAGTTTGCTTTCATTTCCAGAGTTTCTTTTCATATATTTTGCTACCCTAATTGATCAAAAATTTCCCTAAGGATAGGGGCCAATCACCAATTTGGAAGGGGGTGGGGGACCTCTCTCCAGCAGAAAATAGAGGACTTGCAAAGCCAGGCACTGAAAACAGGCTATGGAGTGACTGCTGACCAGCCTAGGGGCACAGCGCTGGGCTAGCAAATGGTTTGGGACTTCAGCCTCGTTCTTGGCTGGACAGGTGTGCTCAGCCCACCTGGAAGACAGCTTTTTCTCTCCTGACTGGGGGCTCTCTCAGCTGGAGGGGAGACTAATGGCTGAGCACAGAGATGAAGAAGCTGGCACTAGCCCTGCTTAGGATAAAAGGAGGGCAGCAGCCAGCAGCAACATGTCACCTTCTGCTGCCAAAAATTGCATTTAGAAAAGAACTGGGCAGGCGAAGTCAACAGCTGTGCTGGTAACGGTGTCTCTGTTCCGGGCTCTACAGCACAGCCTACCCCCTGATTAAACAGCAGGCTAGGTGTGTGGGAAGGTAGCAGAGGGACCTCGACGACAGGCAGACAAAAGAGTAGGTGGCGCTTGAATGGGGCAGACCTCTCTTTCCTGTTCTGCTTTGGCTCCTCTGAGAGTGGCCAACAGCCTAACCCCCAGCGCCCACCTGCTATGAGCCTCCCTCCTCCCTCCCTCCTTCCCTCCGGAGATGCAGGTACAAAAAAGAAGGGGGGGAGGTGTCAGTACAATTAGGGCTGACTCCAGCTCTCCCCGCCCTTCCCCAAGCGGGCCAAATTGATTTGCTCATCTAGTTCATTCTTGTCTTCCTGGGCACTGCTAAGGGACTCCAGGGGAGAATTGGATGAATTCAGCTTCTCCTCCTCTGGCACCACCCAGAAAAAAGAAAAAGAGAAAGAGCCTCCAAAGAGAAATGGACAGGCAGAGAGGCAGAGGAAAGGGAAAGGGGGAGGGAGGAAGGCAAAGGAGAAGAGAAACCAACAAAAAGGAAGTCGGGACTTGGGAAATCTTTTCATCTCAGGGTACCAGAGAAAGCTCTGCCTCATTTCCCAAGCCATGATGCCCAAGACTAGGCTCCCTGCCCTTGGCCCATGGCCCCTAGTCCCTCAGCACAAACCGAAAGGGGCTTTGGTAGATAGCTAGTTATTCATCTCTCTCCTTTGGAGGGTGACTTGAACTGGAGCTTCGGAACCATTTGCTGACCCAGTTGCCCTCCCTTCCCCTCCCCCTCTGCCAACAGGACAGTGTGTTCCTCACCACCTGAGCAGGAAGGAGTTAACAGATTTTCCCAGCAGGTCTTTTCTTGGTCACTGGAGACTAGAGCACTTAAAAGACACTTGGCCTCAGCACTTTCAGATTTCAGAGCTTTGTAAAGCCTCTGAGCAGGGGACGAATAGGAGGAGGCAGAAGAGCTAGCTGGCAAGATGCTGGATCTGCTGGGAAAGTGCTTCCAAGGCAAAAAGGCCTAAGAACCAGCTCTCGCGGTTTCAGTGTATCCATTGGTCTGGCAGATTGGAGAAATTCCAGGCCATTCCTTTCTCCTCTAGGGAAAAGGCCAGAGAAACAGAAAAGGGTTTTCTATGCCTCTGAAACAAAAAATTGAAAATTGGGTTCCAAATAAACCTCTCTGAATTGTATTCATCTGAAAAGCAGGCCCTCGAAGTCCTGGGCAAATGCAGGGTTTCTCTGATTGAAGCATTGCTTGAGGATGATGATGTTCCTTGTATGTGTCTCTCACAATTGGTCCAGAAAATGGGCAGGCATCGAGGGCTTGTGATTGAAACAGGCACCCTAATATTCAAAGCCCCTTTCTATTGAAAATGTCAAAGGGAGTTATTAATAAATTTACATGGATTTGTCCCCAAAAGAAGATGGTGCTCCTCTCTACGTTGCTCATTAGAGGCAAACCAATCAGTGCTCCCCATTTTGGAATTAGAACAAAATTAGCAGCATGATATGAAAAGAGAGCTAGATTGAGAATCAAAGCCCCAAGTTCCTATTCTATTTAGGCTATTCACTACTTGTATCACTTCAAGGCCCCATTTTCCTCACCTGTAAAATGAAGGATTTGGGTAAAATCAGGGTCCCTTTGACTCTCAATTTTGTGCTCTGACCAGACTTCTTCCTCTTTTTTTTTTCTTATAGACTTTCACCTCTCCCTCAGACAACATTTGTAGGAAAGGGAAAGGAAGTAGAGGAGGGAAGACATAAGCATGTATTATTAGGAAGGTTACTTTGGCAGGAGTGTAGGGATGAATTGGATGGGGATGGGGAGACAGGGAGATAGAAAGCTGTCACAATAATCTAGGCTAGGGGTGATGGAGTAGATGGAGGTGGAAGCAGAGAGGAAGGGACAGCTGCTAGAGGCATTTCATAGATAAAAACAGTAGGACAATTGCATGGAAGTAGGGAGTGAGAGAAAGGTAAGTGCCAAGAATACTTCCAAGTTTTTCAGGCTGGATGACTTTTAGGATAATGATGCCATCAACAGAAACAGGTAAGTGAGACAGGCAGGTTTTAGAGGGAATACAATGATGGTTGGGGCATATTATGTTTAAAGTCAATGGAACACTCAAGAGGAGATGTCTAGTAGGCAGTTGTGAGGCCAGGCCTTAGGAGAACAGTTAGGATTAGAGATGTATGGATTTAGAAATCAGTTTCATAACATCAATAACTCATATAGTACTGCTTGATGTCTTGGAGAGGAGAGAGGAGGGGAAGGGAGGGAGAAAATTTGGATCACAAAATATCAGAAAATTAATATTTAAAATTGTTTCTGTATGCAATCAGGAAAAATACAATAAAAAAGAAATCACTTGCATAGACATGATAACTGAAGTCACGGGAATAGATGAATTGTTAAAGGATAAAATATAGAGAGAGAAGAAGGTTGTGGGCACACGTAAGCAGAATGAGTTGAAAGAGAAACCAATGAAAACCAAGATGAGAACAGAGAAGTTAGAAGAGAGCCATGAGAACAGCATGGATATAGTATAAAGAATGTGTTAAAAATGTGTGTGTGTGTGTGTGTGTGTGTGTGTGTAAAAGAGACAGAGACAGAGATGTGGGCTGAAAAGATGACCTTTGGATTTGGCGACTTAAGGTCACTGGTGACCTTGAAGAAAGTAATTTTAGGAGTTACTCTCTAATTTACCCTGTTTATCAATTCCAGAATAATCTTTCTTCAGTATAGGACTGATCATGACATTCTTTGACTAAAAATTTCCGTGGCTCCTTATTGGCTAATGAGTGAGTAATGTTCAGATTTGTCTGGCTGGCATTTCAGGTCCACTACAATCTGATGTCACTCTACCTTTTCTGCCTTATCTCATATTACTGCCTTCTATCCACTCAGTACTCCAGCCAAACTGTACAACAGAATCTCCCAACATGCACTATACTCAAACAACTCAATGGCATTAATCCACAGAATCTGTTGTCTATGCCTATGCTTCCCTACCTACTCTTTTCATCTGTCAAATTCCTAACTATCTTTTATATGCCTGCTCCTCTATGAAGTTTTTCTTAATTTTCTTGGTAAGTAGCACCTTCCCTTCAAACCTCACATAATCATAGCTTATGTGGTCAGAGAGTTGATCAACATTTATTAAGTACCTACTATGTGCCAGGCATTGTGCTAATCACTGCACATGCACACACACACACACACACACACACACACTAACCCCTCCTCTCAAGGAGTTTACAATTTGATGAGACAACTTGCCCACAAACTGTGTACAATATAAGGGAAAATTTGGAATTATCTCAGGGGAAAAAATCTAGGAAGGCTGAAAAAGACTTTTTGCAGAAGTCTTGAAAGCCAGAAAATCCAGGAGCTGAAGATAAAGCAAAAGGAAGTTCTTGTCATAACCCAAGGCTCATTGCCATAACTCTATACTGTCATGAACAGAGCTCAATATGAGAAGTATTACTCAAATTTCATTGGTTCCCCAACTAGGATTTCTTTTTAGAAACATTAAAATATGACTTATGTCTATTTTCACCTCACAAAAGTAAAGCACCCTCAATTCCCATATAAGCACTCAAGCTAACAGAGGCAACAAATTTTAGGGCAGGTTTCACTTAAAACCACAATAAAAGCAAAATACTCATAGTTGAGCCTATAAATAGTCAAGAGAATTCTATCTTCCCTAGTTTTCCAGTCTTCCCCCCTCTCTACCACACTTGGCATTTTTTCACTTCACCCAATCCTCTGTCCAACAGTCCAATAGGAGTGCTTCCTCCCCTGTCTGAATCGGGGAGGGGTGGGACAAAGTAGGGCTAATCAGTCTCTTGGTGGGGCAGAGCATGGCACAAGGTCTAGGGGGTGGTGAATGGCATATGGTCTCTAAAAGGTTTGCCATCACTGATCTAGACCCTTTGAGGATGAAGTAGCTCCTTGCTCTCCAGGTAATAACTGATCCACAGATCCCATCCAGTAAAAATTAGAGGAAGAAAAGAGAAGTAGCAAAGGTTGTTGGTAGAATTCCTGCTAAAGGAAAATGAGGCAGACTATTTGTTGATCTGGCAACAGCAATAGTAAAGTCTGCTCTCTTCTCTCTCAAGACGTTTATCCAGGACATAAATGAGAACCCTTCAGACTGAAAGCTCATTACCTACCCACTTCTGGAGATTCATTTGGGCATAAATGGCACTGCCAGGAGGCCTACAGAAAGAATTCCTAAAGTCTTGGTAAAGAAACTGAAGACCTTAGAAGCATGTATTCTTTTCATCACCGTTACCTATCATTGTGAAGACATTCAGAGGAAAAAGGCAAACCTAAGAAGTGATCAGTTAGTTTAAAAGATACCTTCAGGGGGCAGCTGGGTTGCTCAGTGGATTGAGAGCCAGGCCTAGAGATGGGTGGTCCTAGGTTCAAATCTGGCCTCAGATACTTCCCAGCTGTGTGGCCCTGGGCAAGTCACTTGACCCCTATTGCCTAGCCCTTACCACTCTTCTGCCTTGGAGCCAATACACAGTATTAACTCCAAGACAGAAGGTAAGAGTTTAAAAAAAAAAAAAGATACCTTCAAAGAATAGGATTTGTATTTATGGACCAAAACTTTAAATATAGGAGTGGAATGTTCCTGTCTAGAAGTGAATTATACCCTAAAACAAGAGCCAAGAAGAATGTATTTGCTTGGAATCTTGCAAATCTAATCTAAAGAGCTTTGTAGTGAAAAGAAAAGAAGAGGGAAAAAACCATCTATCTATCTCTTCCAAGTTATCCTCCATAGACAATAGCTAGAAGGTAGTCAGAAGAGCCATAACAAAAACTTTCAAAAATTCACAGGAGACAAAATCCAAGAAAGGAGTCAGCAATAAAACCATGGCCGGGGATATCTATCCCAAAATGCACAAAGTATAGGTAACAATGAAAAATGATGCTAATGCAAAGAACAAAACTTGACCTCACAGGTATTACTGAGCTTTGGCAGCATGAGTCCAAAGACTGAAACATAATGCTGAAAGAGTATGCCTTGTTCAAAAGGCGAGGGATAGGATAGGAAAGGAGGTGAGGGGAACAGAGTAGCCCTGTACATTAAGGAGATATTTTCATATGGGCAGCTAAGTGATTCAGTGGATATAAGGCCAGGCCTTGGAGATAGAAGGTCCTGGGTTCAAATCTGACCTCAGACATTTCCTAGCTGTGGGACCCTGGGCAAGTCATTTAATCCCATTTGCCAAACCCTTACTATTCTGCTTCAGAATTGATACACAATCCTAAAACAAAAGGTAAGATGTTTTTTAAAAGAAGATGTTTTCATGTCAGGCATTCCAAGGAATGGAAAGGGAAGGTATGTGAAAAGCTCTTGGATAAAGATCAGTGGAGGAAAGATCAGAAGTTGTATTGTCATCAGAGGACAGAAAGATGAAGAGTTTGGGAAACACATCATAAGCCTTACATGGATGACTGTTCTAGTAGTGTTGGGGGATTTCATTTAGCTAGTGTATTCCCTTTGCCCAAAGCAGAACAGCTAACAATTTCTTAACTTACCTTGATGATTATTTCATACATCAAAACATGGAGGAACAAGCAGGAGGAATTGCTATTCTGGATCTGATTCTCACAAATAAGGGGAAAGCATTTATTAAGCACTTATTATGTGCAAAGCCCAGTGATAAACACTAGGAATAGCAATAGAAAAGCATGACAGTCCCTGCCCTCAAAGAGTTCACTTTCTAATGGGAGGGGGTGGGGAACAGCTTTCCCATGGAAGCTTTCAGCTGCCAGACAGATGGAAAGGTCCCGTGGTCCTTAGGGTACAGCAGCAAAGCAGATGGTAATGCTTCTTCTTTAATGTCATTTTTCCTGGAAAAAAATCATATCAGTGTCTGATGTTGTACCAATTAGCAATTCCAAGGACTTTTGCAGCAAGAACTTTCTCTTCTGGGTCTTTGGTAACTGTGACTGAAGCACCTGCAGGAGAAGTTGCCAGGCTGCATTTCCACAGGGGTGGAAATTCCCAGGATGATGTTTACAGGCATAGGACTGGATGCATCGCTATTCCCAAGGCTCTTGTACTTGGAGTCCTGAGCTGCTTCCATCAGAATCTATGGGGAGATGGTGGTCAAGGTGGTGATGGTGGTGGTTTGACTTTGCTGGTATATGGTGCCTCCTGTCTCTTCCTCAAGGGGCCTTGCTGCTTCAGCTAGGAGTATCTGTCTGAAGGGAATCTCATGGAAAATTTAGAGCTCCCCAGCAATTTAGAATTAGGTTAGAGGAAATCAAAACACAATCAAACCCAATCCCTAAATTATTGGAAAGTGGATTTCAAAGAGTTCAGAGGAAGTAAAAGAAAGGATAAGTAGGATCAATAGCATGGTCTAAAATTCTAAAGAGGATATCAGCCCAAGGGAAGATGGAAAAACTTTGAGAATAAAATCCTGAAGACAGAGAAAATAATTCTAATGAGAAAGAAATGGGGAAGTTGTCTAATGAGACAATGTGTATGCATGGGAACTTCATCAACCAGCCCAAATTTCAGCAAGATGGGTAAGTATTATGGAATAAATAGAAAAGCATAGCATAGTCCTGCAAGAATTATGCCATGAGACTCAAATTCAGGATGAGGTGAATCTGGACAAGAAATTAAAGAAGGACAAAAAGAAGAGCGAGGAAAAAGTATATTTGGGGAAAGAGGATTATCAAAAGGAATGGAGAGAATCAAAGCTAGAGTAGATGGTAATAACAGATGAGGGAAACAAGTCAAAGCTTCTTTCTTTCTCTGCCAAGGAAAAGTATCTTTGGACTGGAAAGGACTGAACAAGAGGAAGCAATAAGGAGTTGCTACCTGAGATAAGCAAAGAGGCAATAAGAAAGTACTTAGTTGTCCCATGTGGGTTCAACTCACCAGGTCCAAGCATGTATGTCTTCGTAAATCAGAATTGTTTATTTCATCATATTTGTATACAGCACCTGTACTATACCTGGCATACAGCAGTCAATTAATAAATACTTGTTAATTGATTGATTAAATGAATGATTTGTTGTATGACACCCTAAGCCATTGTAAGAACTAGCCAGTATCATTGTTGAGCCACTGATATCATGACTGAAAGATGATGAAGAATTAAGAGCTAGGTCCAGAGTTATAATTAAGGCAAGGCAATTGGAAACTTATCCTAGGATGCTAAATTTAGAGGTCTCTCTCTTTAGGGAGAATCAAAAGCACCTTCAGTTCTTAAACAACATAAAAACAGCAGAGTTTATCACCTAGTTAGCAATAATCATTAGCTAAACTAGGAAACTGGGCAGCTAGGTGGCAAAGTGGAGAGAGTACCAGGTCCAGGGTCAAGAAAGCTCACCTCCCTGAGTTCAAATCTAACCTGAGACACTTATTAGCTGTGTGACCCTGGGCAAGTCCTTTAACCCTGTTTGCCTCAGTTTCCTCATCTGTAAAATAATTCAGAGAAGAAAATGGCAAATCATTGCAGTATCTTTGCCAGGAAAACTCTAAATGGGGTCATGAAGAACCAGACAAAACTGAAAACAACTGAACAACAACAAAATAGAAAGCTACCAGATTTCAGATTGAGGTAATCCTGTCCTGCCCTATTCTCGAGATAGAGTTCCTTCCAATAGTCCTGAGCTGCTATACAGATTTTATATAGTCTCCTACCTTACCACACTAAGCTAGTCAACTATGTACTTCATGCAGCTCTCCCTGAGTGTGGTTGCTCCAATGGGGAAAAAGTCCAGATATGACTGATTAGAGAGTAAGACATGATGGAGGAAAAATGGCAGAGTCAACTGATTTAATAGCTACAGCTTCCTAGAGTCTTAGACTACAGACAATAAGGGGGTCAGCCGCATTAAAAAAAAATCGAAGAAACAAAATGGTAAAAGAGGCACAAAAATTCACTAAAGAGAACTCTTTAAAAAGCAGAATGGGCCAAATGGAAAAAGATATACAAAATTTCACTAAAGAAAAAAAAAATTTTAAAGTAGAAATGGTCAAATGGGAAAGGATGTATAAAAGCTCACTGAGGAAAATATTTAAAAATAGAATTGAACAAATGGAAACTAATGGCTCCATCAGACATCAAGAAACAATAAAATGAATGAAAAATAGACATTTGAAATATTTTGTTGGAAAAACAACTGACCTGGGGAAAAGACTGAGAAGAGATAATCTAAGCATTATTGGACTACCTAAAAGTTATGATCAAAAAAAGAACCTAGACATCAACTTTCAAAAAGTTATTAAGGAAAACTACTTTGATATTCTAGAACCAGAGGATAAAATAGAAATGGAAAGAATCCACTGATTATCTCCTTTAAAAAAACCCAAAGGGAAATTCCCAACAATTTTATAACCAGATTCCAGAGTTCCCAGGTCAAAGAGAAAATGTTGCAAGCAGACAGAAAGAATATGAAGCCACATCCAGGACCACTCAAGATTAAATATCTTCTACATTAAAGGAATGTAGGATTTGTAATCCAGAGAACAGAAAAGCTAGGATTATAACCAAGAATAAGCTACATAGCAAAATTGAGTATAATCTTTTAGGGGGGAGGGGAATGGATATTCAGGGAAATGGTGACTTTCGAACATTCCTGAAGAAAAGACCAGGCCTGAATAGGAAATTGGACTAGCCAATACAAAACTCAAGAAAAGCATAAAAAGGTAAACAGGAAAGAGAAATCATAAAAGATTCAATAAGGTTAAACTATTTACATTCCTACAAGGAAATATAATATTTGTAACTCCTACGAACTTTATCATTATTAGGGCAGTTAGAAGGATCATATATAGACAAAGGGCACAGGTGTGAGTTGAATAAAATAGGATGATATCTTTAACAACAGCATGAAGTGGTAAAAAAGGAATACACTAAGAAAAGGGTAAGGGAGAGGTAGAATGGGATTAATTATCTCACATAAAAGAGGTGCGAAAGAACTTTTATAATGGAGGGAAAGATGGGAGAGTTAGGGAAAGAAGCACTTGAACCTTAATCTCATTGGAATTGGGAGGGAGCAATACATACATTCAATTGGATATATATGTGTATATCTATATATATCTATATAGATATCTATATAGATATAGATATATAGATATCTTACCTTACAGGAATATAGGAGGTGAAGGGGATTAGAAAAGTGGGAGAACTGATAAAATAGAGGGCAAATTGGGGGAGGTGGTAGTCAGAAGCAAAATACTTTTGAGAATGGGCAGGGTGAAAAGAGAAAGAGAATAGGATAAGCTGGGAGAAATAGGATGGAGGGAACTACACAGTGAGTAATCATAACTGTTAAAAACTTATAGCAAGTTTTTCTAATAAAGACCTAGTTTCTCAACTACATAGAAAAATGAGTCAAATGTATAAGAATATAAGTTATTCCTCAGTTGATAAAATGGTCAAAGGATATGAGCAGTTTTCAGGTGAAGTAATCAGTTATCTATGGTCATATGAAAAAATTCTCTAAATTACTATTTATTAAAGAAATGCAAATTAAAACAACTCTGAGGTACCACTTACATTGGCTAATATGATAAAAAAGAAAAATGAGAAATATTGGAGTGGACGTGAAAAATTGAGACCTAATCACTATTTGTTGGTGGAGTTGTGAACTGATTCAACCATTCTGGAGAGCAATTGGAACGATGCCCAAATAGCTATGAACCACATATACCCTTTTGGTCCAACAATACTGCTACTGAGTCTATATCACAAAGAGATTTCTAAAAAAAGGAAAAGGAATGTATGCACAAAAATATTTATGGCAGCTATTTGGGGGGTGGCAAAGAATTGGAAATTAAGGGGATACGCATCAATTGGGCAATGACTGAACAAGTTGAGGTATATGACTGTGGTGGAATACTATTGTGACATAAGAAATGATAAGCAGGATGATTTCAGAAAAAGCTGGAAAATCCTGTATGAAAGTGATGCAGAGAGAAATAAGCAGAACCAGGAGAACATTATAAACGATAACAGCAATATTTTATGATGATCAACTGTGAATTATTTAGCAATCTCAACAATATAATGATCTAAGACAATTCCAACATTTGTGATGAAAAATGTTATCTACCTCCAAAGAGAGAACTGATGGAATCTGAATGCAGATCAAAGCATACTTTCTAAAACTATTTTTCTTGTTTGTTTGTGGCATGGAGGGGGGGGCAGTCTGGTCTGTGTCCTCTTTCACAACAAGACTAATATAGAAATGTGTTTTGCATAACTACAGAAGTATAACCTATATCAAATTGCTTGGTGGGGTGGAGGAGACAGCGGGAAGGAGAGAATTTAGACTTCAAAAATAAAAAAAAACAAATGTTATTAGTTGGTTTTACATGCATTTGGGGGAAAATAAAATATTTTTAAAAGAAACAGATTTGGTATATAACACAGAAGCAAGCAAACACAGTAATATAATTGTGATAAATTCAAAGACTCTGGTTACTGGGGGAAAAACTCATCATTTAACAAAAACAGCTGGGAAAACTGGACAAAAATCTCTGGAAATGCCTGACAGAAATTGTTAAACTACTATCATAGACCACATTTAAGGTAAGAGTCAAATGAATATATGTCATAAATATAAACGGTCACATTTATAAACAAATTAGAGAAACAAAGAAGAAATTAACTTTTGGATATATGGAAGGGCAAAGATTTCATGAATAATCAAGTGATAGAGATTAACCTACAAGATAAAATGGATAATTTTAATTGTATAAAATGTAAACATTTTCATAGAAAAATCCAATATAGTAAAAATTAGGATGGAAACATAATTTGGGGGGGGGGGAATTCCAGTAAGTTTCTCTGATGAGCATCTCATAGTCAAGATTTATAAGGAACTGATTCAAATTTATAATCTATGCTGTTAGCCCTTACTCAGCAGATAAATGGTCAAAGGCTAAGAACAATCAGTTTTCAAAGGAAAGAATTCGAGCTATTAACAACTACATAAAAATACTTTAATTCACTAATGTTTGAGATGCAAATTTAAAAAACTTTATGTTCCACCTCATACCCACCATACTGATGAAGATGACAAAAGAAAGTCATACATTCTGGAGGGCCTATAGGAAAAATAGGTACACTATTACAGTGTTGATGGAACTGTGGATTGGTTCAGGCATTTGGAAAGCAATTTGGAACTATGCCCAGAAAAATACTACATTGTACATATCTTTTGACTTAGCTATAATACTAGTAGGCCAATGCCCCAAAGAAATCAGAGAAAGAAGGTAAGGTTCTATATGTACAAAAATATTTATAGCAGCTCTTTACTTGGAGAAGCAGTTGGTGGTTCATAGATAGAGCACTGGACTTGGAATCAGGACTACCTGAGTTCAAATATATTTATTAGCTGTGTGACCCCAAAGCTAGGCATTTAACTTTTGTCCGCCTCAGTTTTCTGTTCTATAAAATGGGGATAATGATAGTCTCTACTTCCTGGGGTTGTTTTGAAGATGAAATATTTGCAAAATGCTTTACCACCCTTAAAGTGCAATATAAATGCTAGCTGTTATTGTTGTTTGTTATTCATGGTTAACAAAAATTAGAAGCTAAGTAAGTATCCTATTGAGAAATGGTTAACAAATTTAGGCATATAAATGTAATGAGATGTTATTAAGCCATAAGAAATAATGAAATTGATGCTTTCAGATGAAACTGGGAAGATCTCTATGAAATGAGGCAGAGCGAAATGAGCAGAACAGGGAGGACAATTTATTCAATGATAACAACATTATAGCTTTAAATTAGATAACTAACTATAATTTTGAAAGACTTTAGAACACTAATCACAATGATAAACCATGAGTCCAAAAGAATTAAGCTAAAACATGCCATTCACTTGAACTTAAAATATAGCAAGAGACATATATTTTTGGACTTATGGGACATTATGGGCAATCTGAACAATTACAAATCATAATTTAGAAAATGGGCATGTTTTATTCACTTTCCATTAATTTTCCCCTAAAGATAGGTAGGCCATATTTTATTAAGTGACTCTGGATTGCCAAAGAAAGGGGAGGAAAGACTTATTTGTAATAAAATATTTTATAGTAGCTCTCTTTGTAGAACCAAGAATTGGAAACTGAGGGGATATCCCTCAATTGGGAAATGGCTGAACACAGTTGTGGTATGTGATTGTAATGGAATACTACTGTGTTGTATAAGAAATGATAAACCAGATAATTTCAGAAAAAAAGGTGTCAGGTCAAATTTGAACCCAGGACCTCCCATCTCTATGCCTGGCTCTCTATTCACTGAGCCATCTAACTTTCCCCAATGTACTTTCCATTACTAATTAACCTACAGTAGACTTGGTTTGCTTTTAATCAAGGCACTTCCTGAGATGATATAGCAAGAACAATTGAGACAGAGTTATTAGTACTCCATCCCCAAAAGCCTGAGATGCACTCTATCACAAATACCCAGAGGTCTATGGGAAATGTGGGCTCAAACTTAGGGCCTGAAGTTAGTGAGATGTATGTGTTGAATTCATGTGGGACCAAAGGTGACTCAGAACTCCTAGCAATGTAAATCCTATTTCCCTTCGATTGAAATAATATTGACAAAGAGCTTAGCATAGTGCCTGGCACATAGTAGGTAGCTATTAAGCGCTTTTTCCCCCTACCCTTTCATAAAGTTTCCTATGAGTGTAGCTCTCTCCTTGGAGGGTTCCTCAACTGGAGTCCAATAATTTGCTGCTCTTTTGAGTGCATGCCTTGCCCTTCTCTCTTACTTCAAGGAATTACTCTCCATGAAGTTGTCTCCTTCCTTGACTGAAAGGTTCCCAGAAGAATTTAACTTTGCCCAAGGAATTTTGCAACTCATTCAGGAAACAGTAGAGGAGAATTCAGGCTTACCTCTTTTCCTGAGGATGCCCAGCTACTCCCTCAAATAGTTGTATGTGGGGATCTTATCTCTTTCAAGATTAAAAGCTCTTTGAAGTCTTTATCTTATCAAAATACTATGTATCTTCCCCAATGCTTAGCAACCTGCTCTACACAGTTTGAGTTTGTTATTGTTACTAATAAATTGATATTGTTGCTGTTAGGTCAGAAGTTATACCCTGAAAAGCTGAGGTGTGGGTGGGGAGGCAATAGAGGAGTGTAGATTCTTCTAAGCTTAATGTGAAGGCCAGAGAGCTAGGATGATATTTGAAAGAGTGTAGCATGAATGGAAGGCATTATTAGGACATGTTTGGAGATCCAATAGAAGGAAGAGAATGAGTGTGATGGGAGCAGGAGCTACAAATAGAGGCAGAAACTTAGAGAGATCAGAGGGGATAGGATCAAGGACATAGATTAGCTTTAGCAAGGATGGCCACTTCCCAACCCAGATTGCCAGTGGATGGAGCAATCTATCAAGGGAGCCACATAATTTCTCTCTACCATGTAGCTTTTCTGCTCTAATGCTTTCTCTGAGAGGAGATTCAGGGCCCCTTCAGTAATCCATGCTGTCTCCAGGAATTGTACTTTGAGAACTTTCTCCACTCCCACTTCAAACTACATAATACTCTGAATCCATCTGGGACTAACTACCTGTGCAAATAGTTGCTACCCAGATCATCAGGCCAAACACCTCAGAGAGCTGCTCAATAATAAATTTGACAAAGGACAAAGGCTTAGGTAGGAAAAGTGTATGGTCCTCCAATGGCCCAACTTGCATTTCCCTTTACCAGAATATGCCCCTTCAGAAGCTAAGAACAGGACAACTGGTGAGTTTAGAGAATTCCATGCCAAACTGGCAAATGGGATTACATTCTGGTCACACAGATGGCCCAGCAGCAAGGGGGGGAGAGGCACTGAGGGAGAACAGCAAGAGGAGAGGAAATGAGAAGTACGTCCTATTAATCAGGTCCCGGTGACAGTAATAGATGTGCATTCTGGAGTGACCAATGTGTTACTATAATTAAAGCTCCAGCAAACACACTGAAGACTCTGGGAGCTGAAGGCACCACCCGCTTCAGCAGTGAGTTGCTGAATCTGCAGAGGAGGTAGATCTCAGGTGGCCCCTCAGGGTATCAAAGAGGGGACTTGGCAGGAAAGGAAGAAACCCAGAATCTCCCTCAAGAGCCTTACCTCTGACAATTGAGCTCCTTTGGCAATTTCATAATGCTTATTAAAACATGTAGTTTGAATCCAGCTAATCTAAGCAAATCACCTCTTTTCAGAGGAGTGGAGATAAACTTATTGACAATTGTTTAAATAAATTCATCACTTGCATACTTTGGAAAAACATTCTCTTGGCTATCTATCACATACTTCTTCCAAGAATTCCATGACATAAGCCTCTAATACCAGGCTTCACTTACTTTAAGGAGCCAGCTCAGCAGAAAACATCTCTGACTGACAGGATGCCATCCATAGAAAGGCCATGAGACAGTGGAAAGAGTACTGGATCTGGATTCAGAAGGCCTAAGTTCAAATCTTACCTCTGATACTACTTGTAGCATTGGGCTAATCACTTACTCTCTACAACCTTGTTTTCATATCTGTAAAAAGGGGCAGTTTCATCGCTCAGTGGATTGAGAGCCAGGCTTAGAGGTGGGAGGTCCTAAATTCAAATCTGGTCTCAGACATTTCCTAGTTGGGTGCCTCTGGGCAAGTCACTTAACCCCCATTGCCTAGCCCTTACAGCTCTTCTGCCTTAGAACCAATACATAGTGTGGTAGAAGGTAAGGGTTTAAAAAAAAAAAAAGATGGGGGGAGGCAGCTAGGAATCCCATTGGATAGAGCCTTGGATCAGGAGTAGGGAAGACTCAAGATCAAATCTAGCCTCAGGCATTTACCAGCTGTCTGACCCTAGGCAAATCACTTAACCTCTATTTACCTCAGTTTCCTCAATTTTCCACAAAATTATTGTGAGGGTCAAATGGCATGTTTGTTTAAAAAAAAAGTGCTTAGCATAATGCCTGGAACATAATAGGTGCTATATAACTGTTTATTCCCTTTTTCTTTACTATTTAGTAACTTCTAAGATCTCTTCCAGCTCCCAGTCTATAACCCAGGCCCAGTCTCTTTGCTTCTTTTAGTACTTGGAAGAGAATTGATGTCACCCTCTGTCAATCACAGGGCTCTTGAGAATATTCCTTTATAGCCATCCAGTCCATAATTTCCTTAATTCCTGTGACTTATACCTTCACCCTGCCCTTTTCCTATCATTGCTCATGCTTTGACAAAGCCCAACTCTGACTTACTCTCTCTGTTCCCATTCAAATAGGGCTCCCCAGTGCTGAAGGAATTCACAGAATGTTAACTGGGTGTATGCAATTTTTTGTTGTCTAATCTCAAATGGGCCTCCACTGCAACAAATCAATCCTGTCACCCCTTTCTAAAAGACTTTCCATTCCATTCCATTCCCCACAGCAATTATTTCAAACCCTTCTTGTTCTTCTCAAGATATCCATATCAACCTTGCCTCTCCATCTCAGCAGAAGACCTCTCCTCCTACTTCACTGTTTTAGAGTTAGCTTCCTCTTCTCCTTATTCTAAATCTCAATTTCCATGAGATAACTCCACATCCTTTCTGCCTTTATTTCAAGCTCCGCTGAAGAAAGAGTTGGTCCTTCTTACCCTTCTGTATCCACAACCCTCACACCTAGTTCCTCTGCCAGTTCCTTTGTGAGTTTGAGTTTGTAATCACTCTCTCTTTCTCTGTAATTGTTAACTTTCCATATCTATTGCTTCCTTCCCTACTGCCTACAAACAGCCAAGGTCCCCACATCCTAAAAAAAAAATAGAATAAAAGAACAAACAAACAAAAAACACATGACCCTATCATCCCATCAGGTTTTTTTCTCTTTTCCCTTTCACAGACAAACTCCTGGGGGGGGGGGGGGGTAACAATCAATAATTCTTTTTCTCTTCACTTCTTTTTCTCTTATTTTAAATCCACTGTAAACTAGCTTCCAACTTCATCATCGAACTGAAATGCCACCTCCAAGGTTACCAATCAATTGGCAAATCTGAGGGCCTCTTCTCACCCTCATTCTTCTTGACCTCTCAGTCACATTCACCATTGCTGACCACTTCTTTCTGGACACTCTTCTACCCCAGGTTTTCAAGATGCTTACCTCCTCGTTTTTTTTCTTCTACATGTCTTAAGTGTTTCTTCCCAATCTCCTTTGCTAGATTGTCATCCATGAGCTATACTCTATGTAGAATGAAATTCAGGATCATATCCTGGGCCCTCCGCTCTCTCTTAGTGACCTCAGCAGCTCTAAAATATTAAGTTATCATCTCTATTTAGATGATTTCCATGTATACACACATGCATATTATATATATATTCACATATGCATACATATATACAGGCATAAGAATTTATATATATATATATATATATATATATATATATATATATATATATATATATATACAGAAATACATATCCAGCTCCCATCTTACTCCTAAGCCTAAATTCCATATAAACAACTGACTATTAGACATTTTCAACTGGGTATCTTATACCATCTTAAACTCAGCAGATTCAAAACAGAACTTATTTTCCTTCCTGGAACCTTTCTTCTTTCTAGTTTCTGTATTTCTTGGTGGCACTTCTGTATTTCTAGTAACCCAAGCTTATGGGTTAAACCAGGTCGAGGGTAACCGGCAGGACTCAAACCCATTGATGGGTTAGGGGAAGGTCTACCCAAAGCGCAGGAAAGGGAGGATAAAAACAATTTGTTTCAGTGGCCATAAAAGTAGCTGAAGCAGGCACCATGCAGTGCTTAGAGCTTGGTCAGACACTGAAGACACCAAGGTCATCTACCACATCCCAGGCCCTCGCCAGTCATCCTGACTTTTGACTTTGATGACTCTGGAAGAGAGTCAGGTTGATAACTTTGCTCAACTCTGCCTCACTTAAGTCCGGATCAGGCAAAAGACATTGTCCCCTGAGGTAATTGGTCCTCTTTGGAAATGAAAGATGAACAGCAACAACAGCAAGTCAAGTTCACAACCTAGGAGGTATTCTGCACTCTTGATTGTCACTTCCTCCACCTTAGTTGGGCCTTGAAGAACTAGGATTTGCATAGGCAGAAGGAAGGGGGAAGAATGTCCTAGGCAAAGAGAACAACATGACCACAGACACAGAATCAGAAGTGAAGATGGAACATTTGTGGAACAGTGAAGAGATTGTCCTAATGAGAAAGGAAGAAACACATTCCATGGTAGTGAAAAATAATATTGGATAAATAGAGTAGAGCCAGAATATAGAAAGCCTCTATAGACTATAAGCCTCTATAGAGAATAAACTCTATTTGCCTCAGTTTCCTCAACTGTAAAATGGAGTTAATAAAAGCACCTGCCTCACAGGGTTATTGAGAGAAATAATATTTGTAAAAGTACTTAGCACAGTGCCTGGCACATAGTAGGTGCTATATACATGTTTATTCCACTTCCCTTTCCTAGTTAGATTCAGTAACTCAGTAACGTTAAAAGCCAGGCAGAAATTGCCAATATTGAACCCAGAGGACTGAAATGCCAAAGGACAAAACGCCTTTCTCTCTTCTTGGTAGAAAAGTCAGAGTTGGGGAAGGAGGTGTTATAAGGGGACTTTGGATGCCCATGACAAGACATGCTGACAGATAAGGTTGCTGTATTAGTCACTTTTACTTGACTTTCTTTATAAGAGAGTGTTCTAGATTTGGAAAAGGCATACCAGGAAAAGAAAAGGATGTGAAAAAGCATAAAGGCATCAATAAAAATTACTTTTAAAATCCAGGCACAGAAGTCTGCTTTCCCTAATCCTAATACATCAAAATATAAATATATAAATTTAAATATATAAAATAAATAGAAAATATTTTTAAGTAGAGGAAGGACATGAAGGAGGAGGATTGATATGTCAGAGTCATGCAAGATGGATTGAAGAGAGAAAGCCCAAATGCAGAAAGGCCCATGAAGAGAATACTGCCATCATTCAGACATGAGCTATTAGAGGTGGGACAAAGTGGGAGTAGTTGAAATAAAGAGGAAGGAATGGATTGGAGACATTTGGAGACTGACTAAAATAGGGATAATGAAAAAGTGGGATGAGTCAAAGATGTTGAGAACAATGACTAGGAATGGTGGTGCCATTAATAGAGATGGGGAAGCTGGGAGCAGCTTTCAAGCTAAGTTTTGGATGTGCTGAGTTTCAGCTGATGGCAAGACATCCAAATGGAAATATTTAATGTGTACTTGGAGATAGAGAACAGACCTGAAAACATAAATCTGGCAGTCATCAGCACAGAGTTAAAAACTGAAGTCAGTAACAATGATGATGATGAGGATGATGCTATAATGATAATAATTTCCAATTGATTTAGGAATGTATTTGATAATGTAACTTCCTTTCCCTTTGCCCTCCTCCTGCCCATCTAGCAGGTTTTGCCTGCCTCTGGCAATGTTTTATTCAAGTCCATGTATATTACATCTATGATGTAACCTTGCTATCGGTTTGGCAGATTAAAAATAATAATAACCTTTTAAAATTAGGTTAATTATATCAAATTGCTTGTCTTCTTTTTTTTAACCCTTACCTTCCGTCTTGGAGTCAATACTGTGTATTGGCTCCAAGGCAGAAGAGTGGTAAGGGCTAGGCAATGGGGGTCAAGTGACTTGCCCAGGGTCACACAACTGGGAAGTGTCTGAGGCCAGATTTGAACCCTAGGACCTCCCATCTCTAGGCCTAGCTCTCAATCCACTGAGCCACACAGCTGCCCCCTGCTTGTCTTCTTAAAGAGGAAGGAGGAGAGGAAAGAAGAGAAATAATTTGAAATCAAAATAAAAAGTCAGAAAAAATAAAAAAAAATTTAAAACATGTTAATTTTTTTATATGTAACTAGACAAAACAAAATATTTTAATTAAATAAAAGATTGTCATGTGGGAAAGGGAAAAAATAGGTTAATCTGGGAAAAATTCAGTCACAGAATATTTAGTCTCAATAAGAAATTTGTAAGGCCTTTATCAGGCTGTAAGTATGAAAGATGGCAAGTGGTAATAGCAAAAAAAAATCTGTATTGGTTTAGAACCAAAAATCCATGTTGGAGGTGGGTCTAGAAATAATACTATGGCAATAATAAAAAAGTAAATATTAGGCTCTTGATATTAATGTGGATTTTATGGAGGTTATAATAAAATTATGTTCATTACTGCGTGCCATTCTATTGTGTTACAGTTATAGTATATTTGCATATATACCTCAATGACCTTATTAGACTTTAAGTTCCTTGAGGGGAAGGACCAAGTCTTCTTATTTTTGTCTCAATCCCACCCAACACAATGTCTTTCATAAGGCAAGTGCTCTAGATATTTGGTGAATGAGTGAATGAATGAATGAATGAATGAAAAGACAGAGGGATATAGTAGAAAGAAAACTGGATCTAAAGTCATAAAGACCTAGGTTCCAAGTCTCTAATACTTAAGAGCTAAGTGAATTATTCTATCTCCCTGGATCTCAGTTTCCTCAGTTGGAGGGAACAAAGGGATAAAGACAGACAGACAGAGAGAGAGAGAGAGAGAGAGAGAGAGAGAGAGAGAGAGAGAGAGAGAGAGAGAGAGAACTCAAGCTAGATTATATCTGAGTTCTAGCCTGTCTCTGTAATTCTACATTCTCATACATTCTTTGAATGTATGATTGTGTTTGGGTTAGGTGGAAATTAAAATAAGTTGTATTTTCTGTACATATACCACTTGAGGAAAAGATAGATGCCTTAAAACTGCTGGAGTAGTTGGTTGGCATGGGGTGGGGGGATTAAAATAGATTTAAGATTAAGTATTTGCTACATAGACCACAAAATTGCTAGCCCACTATAGGAATGGACTATATCAATATTCTCTCTTTCTCTCTGTCTCTCTGAATCTCTCTGTCTATGACTGTCTCTGTCTTTGTCTGTCTCTCTGACTCTCTCTCTCTCTCTCTCTCTCTCTCTCTCTCTCTCTCTCTCTCTCTCTCATAAAAGGAAACTGGGAGTCTTATATGTAAAAATAACTTCCTTATGTCAGGGGCAGAGTCCAGGGCAGGAGAGCTAACTCTGAACATGAGTCCAGAACAGATTAAAACGTATAGGGGTAGGAGTAAAAGGTAACCCCAAAGAAGGGAAGACTTGGCAAGGATGCAGTCTTGGTGTTTAAATACACAATGTTCCAAAAATCTGTTAAAGCTATAAAAGCTTATAACTGCACTAAAAATTTGGGAATATTTTGTATTTGAAAGGCTGTTGATGAAAGAAGAATTAGATTTGTTCTGTGGGGCCCCAGAAGAGACATCTAGGAAGAATGGGTAGACAGTGAAAAGAAGCTGATTTTATTACTTTCTATAAAGAAAAAAATTCTTCCCAAAGTAATCTCAAAGTAAAAATAGGCTGCTTCAGGAAGCACTGTGAAGACCCCTCACTAGAGGTTTGAAGGTAAAGGCTGGATGACTATTCATTGGAATGTTGTATGGGGGATTCCTGCACAGGTGAGCTCTGAGGGATCCGAGTTAATTGTTCATTCAGAAGGCAAAGGTGGTTTTACCCACCAAATGACTATTAATTTGAGTTTAGGAGATAAAAGGATGAGCTCATTTCATTTCCCCACAGAATTCTCATATGAAAATCTTAAGGATGCCCTTAGAGTGTCTGCATTTTTAAATAGACTATTTTAAATGGGCCACCCTATTTCCGAGAAAAAAGGAAACAGTGAGGTTTTGCACTGGCCAGAGTGTTTTGCAACTGGAAAATGTACAAAATAAAGGCAAGAATGTGGCCAAGAAGGGAAACACAATGACCTTGCCTGCTTCCCTTAGTTATTATTCTTGTTCAACTTCATTTGATTAGCAATCAAGGGATATCTCAGGATTAGGAGAAAGCCTCATTGCCCTTGTCTTCACATGGATACTTTTGATTTGGGGGGAATAGTATTCCCATTAGGAAGGAGTTACAAGAAATTCTCTAAACCTAAATCATGTAGTTATCTGGGCACACAAATTTGGAATCAGCACCAGATACAGTCAACCAAAAGAATAGATGACAATACTGTGTTACTCTGGATTGCTTTTGTTAGCAAGCACTTGGCTAGGTATAGTAGCCCATAGTTTCAGCTAAGAACTAATAGAGTTGTCAGCCTTCATTTATCAAAGAGAGGCTTTCTAATCACTGCACTTTAACAGACAAGAGCAGCGAATCCAGCTAAAGGATCAGAAAAGCTAAACGTCAAAAGATGGTAGCAGAGAAAATCCCTGTAACCACCAAACCAGCAGCAATACTCAAAAGATAATGTGATATCAAGTAGAGCTAATTAGCTGAGATCAGTGATGATACCATGAGAAGAGAGCTTTATATTACTGGAAGCATAGGTGTTCCTTTTTCTATATGTACTCTGGTTCCATGTGCCACTTTATACATGCCCCCGGTCATATGTGTCCTCTATATATGTTTCCTTTTGAGCAGAACCAGGAGAACGTTGTACACAGAGACGAATACACCATGGCACAATCAAACGTAATGGACTTCTCTACTAGCAGCAATGCAATGATCCAAGACAATTCTGAGGGACTTATGAGAAAGATGCTATCCACATCCAGAGGAAGAACCGTGAGAGTAAAAACCCAGAAGAAAACCAACCGCTTGATTGCATGAGTTGAGGGGATATGATTGGAGATGTAGACTCTAAATGAACATCCTAGTGCAACTACCAATAATATGGAAATAAGTCATTTAAAACCCAGTAGAGTTGCTCTTTAGCTACAAGGGGGTGGGAGGAGGGAAGGAAAAGAACATGCATGAATCATGTAACCATAAAAGCAATTACCTCACTGGTGAGATAATAACCTGTGAGAGCCAGTATCCTATGTGTACTTCTTATCACTTTATTTGCTACACTAGTTAAAGAAAGGTTATTAGTTTTGAACCAATGTGTCCTCTGCTTGGTTGACAAAAACAAACACGTCAGTGGGGACTTGTGAGTTATGGCTTTGAGTAGGTCCAGGTCCAGAGAGAAAGCTTTTCTGGGAGTCCACATCCCTCCATGGGGGGATGCCTCACAGGTTACATTACAAGAATATTGTACTACATTGTAGCTTTTTTGCCAGATATAACAAATGTTATGTCAATGTACAGTGACAAATCATTGGGTCTTCTGCCCAATTCCAAGAGAGGAGGAGGCAAGTAGATAGAGAAGCTACCACATAGCTTAAAGCAGCCTTGAAGATAAACTTAAAAAGCCAATTATTCTGTAAAGTCTTTATGCCAACATATCACATTTCCCCAGTGTTCCTCCTGCTTCTTGGACTCTGGAGCTGCATTTAATGGTAATGAACACCAGAAACGGAGAAAAGGCCAGGACCAGTATTTTCCCATTTTGTATTATGATGCCTATTTGCCCACAGTCTGTTTTCATTTAAAGCCTGGATGATTTCTTTCAGCCTCTGCACTTAGGAGACTGTGCTAATTTAAACAATCTTAAAGGAAGACTCCAGTTTTTCCCCTGATGAATCCTTCAGTTCTGTACTTGAGACAGGTCTGACCTCTAACCTAAAAGCAGACTTCCAATGATTTTTAGAGATGATCATCTGTTCAAGTGATGCTTTCTAATGTCATCCCTCCCCTCCCCCACATCTCCCTTCCAGCCTCTCTAGATTTCTGATTCTTAGTTGCTAAATACATGCTTATAGGGATAAAATTCTGATTTCCCTCTTTCTATTTAAAGTCATTTATCCATTCTGAGTTTATCTTAGTGTGAGATGTTGATCTAGACCTAATCTCTCCCATACTATTTTCCAATTTTCCCAGCAGTTTTTGTCAAATAGTGGGTTCTGGTCCCCAAAAATGGGATCTTTGAGTTTATCATAGACTGTCTTGCTGAGGTCTCTTACCCCAAGTCTATTCCACTGATTTTCCTTTCTGTCTCTTAGCCAGTGCCATATTGTTTGGACGACCACTGCTTCATAGTACAAATTAAGATCTGGGACTGCTAGGACCCCATCCTTCACATTTTTTTCTTTATTATTTCCCTTGATATTCTTGATCTCTTGTTCTTCCGAATGAACTTTGTTATATTTTTTTCTAATTCCATTTAAAAGTTTTTTTGTAATTTGATAGGTATGGCACTGAATAAGAAGATTAATTTGGGTATGATTGTCATTTTTATTATGTTAGCTCGCCCTATCCATGAGCAATTAATGTTTTTCTAGTTATTTATATTTAGTTTTAATTGTGTGGAGAGTGCTTTGTAGTTGTGTTCATATAATTCCTATTTGTCTCAGCAGATAGATTCCTAAATATTTTATATTGTCTAGAGTGATTTTAAATGGAGTTTCTCTTTCTAACTCCAGGATAAAATTCTAAAGTCAATTCAATAAGCACTTGATTTTTTCCCAGTTACTCTACTAAAACTGGAGATATAAAAACAAAGACAGGCCCTGACCTCAGGGAGTTTACATTCCATTGGGGGTGGGAGAGGGTATGGAACAAAAGTACACATTTAAGGAAATGTGAAGAATATACAAAACAAATAGGCATCAAGGCAGTATAATCAATAAAAGACTGACTCAGGAGTCAAGAAGACCTGAAATCAAATCTAGCCTTAAACACTAGACTCTTAGAAAAATCATTTAACATTTCTGCCTTGCCTCAGTTTCCTCATCAGTGAAATTGAGATAAGAATAACATTTATCTCCCAAGGCTGCTGTGATGATCAAATGAGATATTTATAAGGCACATGATAGGTCCTTAGTAAAATTCTGTTCCCCTTTACCTCCCTTTCCCTTTCTTAAAATATTAAAATACAAAATAAATGCTAGTTATGATTATTGTCAAACTAAGTTGTTAAGAAGTTTTCCTGCAAACTCATGACAACATGGAAGCAATTCCTTGAGAAGATTATAGGTGATTGGCTGTTGGAAAGGGTAACTGACCACTCAGGGACAACCTTGTGATTGATAGAGAGAATAAATCATGTCCATTAAGACTACAACAAGTTCAACAGCTGAGGATTCTGGGTTTGGGTACTAGGAGGCAGTAAGGAGGAAAGAATATTTTCTTTCCCCACCTCCCATCAGTCATGTTATTGGAGCTACTGGCCTGAATTTAAGATGCTTCATAATGCTTCTCTATAAAAAGAGAAAGGACTTTTCAGGCCCTGTAATACTAGGAATTGGGTCTTATCATTGCTACATGTCACATGCTACATGTGCCTTGCTCCAATTATACTCTGAATTTGAGCCACTTTTCCCATAGAAGCTCTGTGTATTTGTAGGAGAATGTACCCCACATTCCTGTGAGAAAATGCTTTATTGGGGGGGGGGTTCCATCATTCATAGTCTCCAAATTGAGCACAGTGATACTTAATAGATATTGATGGAGCAGCTGCATGGCTCAGTGGATTGAGAGCCCGGTCTAGAGATGGAAAGTTCCAGGTTCAAATCTGGCCTCAGATACTTCCTAAGTGTATGACCTTGGGCAAGTCATTTAACCCCCATTACCTAGCCCTTGCCACTCTTCTGACTTGGAATCATTATTGGTCCCAAGACAGAAGGCAAGGGTTTTAAAAATTAAAAGAAAATAAATCAATAAATTCACATTGATGGACTGACTCTACTTATTATTAATATCATCAGAGAAGATACCTTTGCTAAGAGCTGATTAACTTTACTGACTTCTTGGTAATAGGAAGACACTAGGGAAGGCTTGTGAGATATAATGGTAGAAATCGTCACCCACAAGGCTGGCCCTAAAACCCAAGGTAACAGCTAGTCTTTGGGAGCCCAACCCAAAAGTCCAAGTTAGAAAAATAACTCAAAGGAAGTGTTATGTTTTTTATGTATGCATAGTCTCTCCCTTTAAAATGTAAGCTCCTGGTGCTTAGCACACTACCTGGAACATAGTTAAGTACTTAATAAATGCTTGGTGATTTGTTAAAGTGATAAAAATCCTCCCTGATGGCCCACTCAAAACTTCTTTTCTCTTAATAAATTATGGATTTATCTTACAAAAATGTATCCAAGCATTTTTTGAATGTATTTATATTTATATTCACCTCTTGGCATTATAAATCCCCTAAGTTTCCTGCTTGTTCTGTAACAAGTACTTTAGAAAGGCAGCATGAGAGTATAGTGGAAAGACTAATAGGTTTGTAGTCAAAGGACTGAAGTTTAATCTCAGTTTGCTAATTACTGAGTGAAAGTGACCAAGTCATCTACCTTCTCCTTATTTGACTATATATATGCATATATATTTTATCTGTATTTGTGTATGCATATATATACACACATATATATATATGTGTGTGTATATATATATATATATATATATATATATAGAGAGAGAGAGAGAGAGAGAGAGAGAGAGAGAGAGAGAGAGAGAGAGAGAGAGAGAGAGTCTTCCTTGACTATAAAAAGAGGTTAGATAATCTCTGATGTCCTTTTCAACTCTATATCCCAGTGATGGTGAACCTTTTAGAGACTAACTGCCCAAACTGCAATCCTCAAGCCTCATGTGAGCCCCACCCCACCTTACTGCAGACAGAGAAGGAAGAAGTGCTTCCATTGGCTGTTGGGCAGAGGAATGGGTCATGTGAGAAATGTCCTCAGGCACGCATGGAAGGGAGCAACCTCCTCTGACTTGCTCTGGAAGGTGTGCCATAGGTTCACCAATACAGTTATAGCCTATAAGTATGGTAAAAAGAGCACATTGCTCTGCCACCAACTTACTGAGTCTGGACAATTTAATTTTTCTGGGCCTCCCTTTCTCTGTCTGTAAAATAGGGATTATAGTATATGCCCTCCTGAGTATTGAAGTATATGATAGGAAAATCCTTTGAAAAGCATAAACCACCACAAATGTAACATTACTACTTCCTTATATTTGTACTAAATTTAGCCCTTTTGAATTTAAAAGGTTGCTTTGTTGGCCTGATATAAAGAGTTCTGGGAACAAAATCTCTTCCCTTACCCTTTTCACATCTTTAATCATGTTAAAGATTTTGTTCATTTCCTCTCTCAGCCTTAATCTTATAATTAACAAAAGGTAATAGGATCCCTTCTGAAGATTATCTAGGGGAATCAGGAGGGGACAAAAATTTAAATGCAGGTAACCAAATCCTCATCTAACCTCCTCAGCTTATGATGACTTGAATAAGCCCAAGACGAGAATTCTGAGAAGGACAATTCAGGGGACTCATTGAACTAGAAATCTACCAGCTAAACGGAAAACTCTGGCCCCTTGGTACCAGACACATTTTTCAATCAATTAGGTTAGAACTGTCCAATCATTTTTGGAAAGAGTATTCCATCCCTAATGAAATTGTTTTCATCCACTACATTTGGTTTTAATCTCTATTTCTGAATTCCATTCCTATTTCATCGTTATGGAAAATGAAGTCCTAGAAACCAAAAGGCTCCCCTTTAAAAGTTCTTAAAACAAAGACAGAACTAAAAAATAGAACTCAGGAGACAAGGCTCCTAGGGCCTGATTTAATCCTATCTATTCATACTCAGAGATAGATGCTAAAACCCCAAACCCTGTCTCCCCGTTAATATGTTTACTCAGTATTTTTTGGATGAAAAGCCACCACAAATGTAATTCCATTAATTATTAAATAATAAAATGAATTGGATTATTTATCTCAGGCATCTTTCCATTTTTAAGAACAACGAGTTCACAAAAGGATAGAGAACAGTACAGATGAAGTACACACTCAGCTGGCCTGGGAGCTAGGTCCCAGAAAGGGGTTTGCTGACAGTTTCCCCCTCAACCTCTGGCACCCTACCCAGTCTGGAACCGTGCATCAAGAGAACAACATCGCCATCTGGTGAACTGATTTGTTGCTGGGAAAAACTCAACAGAAAGCAAATGGAAAAAGGCAACTATATCGGGAAATTTCTTGTAAGTACCGACAATGAAGATATGATGTGATGTAACACACATATTGACTGCCTTGCTAGAAAATTACAGTTGGCTACCCACAGACTTTCTTCTCTAACCATTGGATAAATCCAAACATAAGCAAAAAGAATTCATAAAGCACCTACTACTTGCCAGATATTTTGTTAGTTAGTAGAGCTATATCAAAAAAGAATGAAAGAGTCCCTATTATCAAACAGTTAACTTGTAAATACATATGTTTTTCTAGAATAAGCACAAAATGAACCCAAGGGAGTTGGAAGGAGTTACAGGGCTGGGGGCACTAGCAGTTAAATCTTGGAGGAATTAAAGAATTCTGAGGTGGAAGTGAGGATGCAACAGTAAGGCATATTCCAGGTATGGGACAGGCGGAACAGCAGGTAAGACAAAAGCTGGGAAGCAGAAGATGGGAGTGCCATGAGCGTGGAAAAGTCAGAAGACCAGTTGGACCTGACTGTAGAGCGTGGGAAAGCAGAGTCCTGTATAAGGAGGCTAGAAAGGGAGGTTGAGGTTAGGTCTTGAAGGACTTGAAATGCCAGATGAAGGAGTTTATATTTTATCCTGTGGGTAATAAAGATCCACTAGAGATTAATTCAAGCAGAGTCATAGGTGATGCAGACTTGTCTCAGGTTTCATGGCTGGTTCAAGTTCTTGTTTGGTTATTTATTATCTTTGTGATCTTGCACTAGTGATTTAATTGCTGTGGACCATCGTTTCTTCATTTGAAAAAGGAATGAGCTGGACTCTTTAAGGTCTCTTCCAGCTCTGAATCCTATGAAGAAATGAGGACTTAGAGTGATAAGTGGCCTGCATACCTTGGGGATACCCAGCAAACTTGTGCTAGAACCCCAGATCTTTTGACTCTTTTCACAAATATCATCAAATGAAATAATATCAAATGAAATAATAGCACAGTGCCTAGCACACCCTCTCCTCCCCTTCTCCCCTTCCTGATTAGCTCATGGCAACTAGAAACCATAGGGACCCCATGGAATTCTTTTTGTGGCACAGCAGCATTAGCTAGGAGACCTAACTTGTCAGCCCAGTTTCAAAATCTCCATATTACCCTAACTTCCTAAGGCAAGGCTACAGGATACTATTGAGTAAATAGAAGGCAAGCTGATTTATAAGGAGAAATGGTGAGCTCTCACTCTCTGCCTCTCTCATCTTTTTGTTTTTAAACTTTTACCTTCCATCTTAGAATCAATACTGAGTACCAGTTCCAAGGCAGAAGAGCTGCAAGGGCCAGGCGACCAGGGTTAAGTGACTTTCCCAAGGTCACACAGCTATGAAGAGTCTGAATCCAGACTTGAACCCAGAACCTCTCCTTTCCAGAACTGGCTCTCTAGCCACTCAGTTACCTGCCCCTCATCTCTCATCTTCATGTATGTCCAGAGATTCCCATCCAAAGGTCCCAAATCCCTGCCCCTTGTATGGCAGCCATTCTAATAACACTAGGTGAAGTATTCCATATCAAGATCGATTAGATATTGAAAGATATATACATACGATACACTTACAGCTGTACATATATACATGTGTGTATGTGTTTATACATATATATGTATATACAGTCAATCAGTAAGCCCTGGGCTGAATACCAAAATATATCTCTTTGTTCAGTTGTTTCAGTCATGTCAGACACTTTGTGACACCATTTAGGGTTTTCTTGATAGTTTGCAAGCTCCTTCTCCAGCTCATTTTGAAAGATGAGGAAACTGAGGCAAACAGGGTTAAGTGACTTTCTCGGGGTCACACAGTAAGTATCTGGGGCCAGATTTGAACTTAGAAAGATGAGTCTTCCTGCCTGGCATTCTATCTACCATACCACTTAGCTGTCCTGTGTCACCTAACCAAAGTATATCCATGCACATATATATATGTATATATACATACAAGCATGGAAAATACATATATTTACACACATGTGTATGTATATATATATATATATATTACATTTTTTTTTGCTTTGGGCCAAGAGTCTCTGAGGGATCCTAGTATGGTTCCTGCCACAAATTTAGTACATGCTCAGCCTCTGTAGGTCTTATTTAATCTGGGCAATAAAAATACCTGAGCTACCTGCTTCAGAGGATTATTACAAGAATTAAAAGACATAATGGATATTGAAGTGCTTCATAAAAGCATAATGGGCTCCAAAGCATTATTATTACTAACAACAATGATAAAAGTGGGGACTATCTGATGACAGTCATTAGAATCAGGATGTTTCTCACTGCAATAAAAACTGCAGTCTTTGGCATCTGAGTAGCTCAGTGGATTGAGAGCCAAAACTAGAGATGGGAGGTTCTGGGTTCAAATTTGACCTCAGACACTTCTACCTCTATGACCCTAGGCAAATGACTTAGCCCCCATTGCCTAGCCCTTACCACTCTTCTGCCTTGGAACCAGCACTAAGTATTGGTTCCAAGATAGACAAGAAGGGTTTTTTAAACTGCGCATTCCCAATGGGTGGTCTAAATTTCCCTAAAAGGTCAGGACTCATGGAAGGAGGGAGATGGAGGATGGTTATCATATTGCCAAGGTCAACAAAGCTTGACCTCTGATTCCTTATAGCAAGGGTTTTCCCAAGGAGCAAGGCAGTGCTACCTTCTTATGGTCGAGCAGTAGAAAGAAGCCTAGAAGTTCTTGGCTTTACTGTATTTACAAAGGCAAACTAAGAGAAGAAAACTGAATCTCAAGAGATTGCACGAGAAAGTGGCTGGGGAATCAGGCCTAGATCCTCCCAGCTGAAAGTGGTCTCTTCCATCATCAAATTTCTCTAAGAGACCTGGGCCCCAAGCATTCATTTCCCACACTTCTACTCTTTACATCATTTCCCTGACAGCCTCCAACCTCAAGGCTCAACTTATGTACCAACTCCTTCATGTAGCCTTCCTTGATCTCCTCCAGCTAAAACTGTTTTTCTTTCTTTCTTTCTTTCTTTCTTTCTTTCTTTCTTTCTTTCTTTCTTTCTTTCTTTCTTTCTTTCTTTCTTTCTTTCTTTCTTTCTTTCTTTCCTTCCTTCCTTCCTTCCTTCCTTCCTTCCTTCCTTCCTTCCTTCCTTCCTTCCTTCTTTCTTTCTTTCTTTCTTTCTTTCTTTCTTTCTTTCTTTCTTTCTTTCTTTCTTTCTTTCTTTCTTTCTTTCTTTCTTTCTTTCTTTCTTTCTTTCTTTCTTTCTTCCTTCCTTCCTTCCTTCCTTCCTTCCTTCCTTCCTTCCTTCCTTCCTTCCTTCCTTCCTTCTTTCTTTCTTTCTTTCTTTCTTTCTTTCTTTCTTTCTTTCTTTCTTTCTTTCTTTCTTTCTTTCTTTCTTTCTTTCTTTCTTTCCTTTTTTCTTTTTTCCTCCTTTCTTTTTCTCTTTTTTACTTCCTCCATTTCTTCCTTCCTACCTTTCTTTCTTTCTTTTCTTCCTTTCATTCTTTCCCTTTCTTTCCTTCCTTTCTTTCCTTCCTTTTTTCTTCCTTTCTTTTTATTTTTCCTCCTTTATTTTCTTTCTCTCTTTTTCTTTCTTTCCTTCTTTCCTACTGTGCTTTCTTTCCTTTCTCCCTTCCTACCTTTCTTTCTTTTCTTTTCTTCCTATCTTTCATTCTTTCTCTTTCTTTCCTTCCTCCTTCTTTCTTTCTTTCTTTCTTTCCTTTTTTCCTCCTTTCTTTTTCTTTCTTTTTTACTTCCTCCATTTCTTCCTTCCTACCTTTCTTTCTTTTCTTCCTTTCATTCTTTCCCTTTCTTTCCTTCCTTCCTTTCTTTCCTTCCTTTTTTCTTCCTTTCTTTTTATTTTTCCTCCTTTATTTTCTTTCTCTCTTTTTCTTTCTTTCCTTCTTTCCTACTGTGCTTTCTTTCCTTTCTCCCTTCCTACCTTTCTTTCTTTTCTTTTCTTCCTATCTTTCATTCTTTCTCTTTCTTTCCTTCTCTCCTTCTTTCTTTCTTTCTTTCTTTCTTCCTTCCTTTCTTTCTTCCTTCCTTCCTTCCTTTCTTTCTTCCTTCCTTCCTTCCTTCCTTCCTTCCTTTCTTTCTTTCTTTCTTTCTTTCTTCCTTCCTTCCTTCCTTCCTTCCTTCCTTCCTTCCTTCCTTCCTTCCTTCCTTCCTTCCTTCCTTTCTTTCTTTCTTTCTTTCTTTCTTTCTTTCTTTCTTTCTTTCTTTCTTTCTTTCTTTCTTTCTTTCTTTCTTTCTTTCTTTCTTTCTTTCTTTCTTTCTTTCTTTCTTTCTTTCTTTCTTTCTTTCTTTCTTTCTTTCTTTCTTTCCTTCCTCCCTCCCTCCCTCCCTTTGTTCTGATTTTTCCTTTGCTCCAATTCCACTCTACCTACAACTTTGTATCATACATGTATATGTAATGGGAGTCTGGTACATGCACAGACTATGATGGTATTTCCATGTGATGGATGCCAGGGAGCTGCTTCTGGGAGAATCATGAGGATATGTAAGGAAAGGGCCTTCGAGAACCTGGGAGGTATGTATAGACATACTGTAACTGGTTCTGATTGACTAACCACATAGTTAGAAGGAGCCTTTATCAATTGGCTGCACAGTGAGAGTTGTCAGCATCTTCCAAAGGGCCTGAGTCAGCTTCTCTGGTTTCTTTTTGCTCTATTCCTGCTGAGGAGGCATGGTGACTCCTTCACTTGCAATGTCCAGAGAGACTATGCTATAAAGGGAGAGGCCTCAGGGTCTTCTCTGAGACAATATAATCCCCAAGAAATGGGGCTACATGGGCCTTTTTATTCATTCTACTCCATTCTAGGTGCAGGCAACAGAGTCTCTGACCACAGGGACCTCAGAATTGGGCCGTGTGTTGTGGCTGTATTGGGGCCAGCCCAATACTGATGCTCTGGGAGCAAGGAGCAATATTTAGAAGTAATGTTTAGAACTCATCTAGCCAAGCTATCACACTGGGACATAAACTTGGTAGAAGTAATGCTATATCAAAATGGAATTTAGCTAAGAGCCTAATCCCACTCATACCTAGCCTTGAAGAGAGATGGGGGGATTTATGACCCAGGGGTATGGGAATACACACACACACACACACACACACACACACACACACATATATAGTCTTTCTATATCTGGGAACGAAATATCCTTTTATAAAAACCAATGGATTCCCTTGCTCTTCTATCTTAGAATTGCTACTAAGATAGAAAGTAAGGATTATTTAAGGGAAAAAAAAAGAGGAAGCCTCTAGGTGACACAGTGGATAGAGGGCCAGGCCTGGAGTCTGGAGGACTTGGGTTCAAATTTGACTTCAGACATTTCCTAGCTGTGAGATGGGGGGGGGGGGAGGGTTATAGAGTCACTTAATCCCTTTGCTTAGTTCTTGCCCTTTTATCTTAGAGTTGTTACCAAGACAGAAAAGGAGGGGGAGGGGGAAAGAATGAGAAGGAAAAGGAGAAGGGGTGAAAGGAGAAGGGAGAAGGGGAAGGGGAAGGAGAAGGGGAGAAGGAGAAAGAGAAGGAGAAGGAGAAGATGAAGGGAAAGGAGAAGAAGGAGAAGGAGGAGGAATTAAGTAAGTAGCTAAAGGGAACTGGAGGACTAGTCACAGGTCCTTATCAAGTGGACTGAATATAGACAGTAGGAGCAATGGCAGTAGAGAAAACACTCTTCCAAGTTCCTCAAAATCTGGTGAGGGAGGTTAACTGATCTGGCCCTCGGGGAGGTGGGGGGCCAGAGTATAAACAGTAACCTATCCAACTCTGCTGAAAAAATGTGAACTCTTGAAGGCAAAGACAGACGCGTTGCATCGTTTCCAGCACCAGGTCTATGATCCTGCACACAGTTGTGCCTTAATGTATATTTGTTGACTGTTTTTAAGTGTCCCAAGTCTCAGTACATAATGTTGTGGGAGAGAACCCCAAGCTCGGGACAGACAACCTTTTGCAAGAACACAAGACTCCAAAACTTAGCTTAAAAATAAAAAGAGAAATGTATTCATTTGGAAGCCATGTAGAAAGGCCAGGAGCCAGGGTGAAGGTGGAGCACGCCTCCCAGAGGAGATGGGGTTTGGGGCCCCCCATACTCACATGTACGTAGTGACTTTCTGAGTAGCTTCCAGGGTCCTGCAGGGCCAAAGCTACAGGTAATGTATAGCAAACTACCAGGGTATTAGAGTACCGCCCCAGGAGCTGGAGATCCTCACATCCAAAAGCATCTATTTTCCAGATTCCCTACCCCTGTTGGCCTTATTATTCACAATATCCAATGGGCATCCCCAGGGCTACAGGGAAGGGAGCCTGATGGAGAAGCAAAAGGAAAGAGGTGCCCGGAAGCCTCCCGGAGTGACTCCATCTCTAACTAGTTTTTATTTGGGTGTTAAAGAGCAGTTACATCCACCCCCTTGTGTTTAGATTTTTGTCTTGTTTGAGGGTAGTTAAAGAGAAAAATCTGAGTCTCCCATTGGAGCGCCTGAGGGCAAAAACACATTAGCAAGTCTCCGTTCCCTTTCCAGGAACACACCGAACTTGCTTTGTCCCAAGGCCAGATGCAGACAGCTTGTGAACCAGACTAGCTGCTCTTTATCATTTGTATTCATCCTCCCTCCAGGATGAGAAATGGACTGAAGGGAAAGCCCCCTTGGTCAATGGAGCTTCTGATTCCCTGAGCAAGCTGGTGTCACCGACTCCACACGCAGTACCATGCAATATCAGGAACACTTTTTAGGGCCCCTAAAATGTAGGTGAGACAGGGATCTTTTAAACCCTGACCCTGGGCAGAACCCGAGTATTATGGATACACAGGGGAACTCTTGGAGCAGATGGTAGATCATGAGGGGGAGGAGGAATGGACATAGCCAGTGAATACTCTCTGGGAACCAAGATTTGCATTTTCCAAACCCTTCATAGCCTTTCCGAACTGCAAAGGCTCAATACACTAGCTGGGTACCTGGGACCATATATGGCCCCTCTAGGATGCAGCCCTCACTAGTCATTCACACTCTTACCAAGTATGGACAAACCTCCTTAGACAGTATGCAGAATACCTCTCTAAAGACAGCCTTCACTGTAGCCCAGCAGTTTAAAATAAAAATGTATTTAGTAAAAGAAGCATTCAAAATTGGAGGACATTTTTCCTTTCCTTTGAGGTCAGGAATATATTTTTTAAAATTCTGTATGTATGGGTTCATCAAAGGAGTTTCTTGATCAATTTGAGATTAAAGCTAGGTGGTGAAAGGAAAAAAAAAACTGAGCCCAAAGAAGACCTGAATTCAATCCAGCCCCAGGCATTTACTAAGTGACCCTGGGCAAGTCCCTTAACTGTTTGCTTCAGCTGTAAAGTAGGGATTATAACAATTTCTACCTCCTAGAGTTGCTGTGATGATCAAATGAGGTGATATTTATCCAGCTTTTAGCACAGTGCCTGAAGAGTGGTAGGTGCTTCCTTCTTTCCTAATCTGCTCTCTCCTTTCCTGGGTCATAAAACTTTGTTTGGGACACTGTTCATATCAATGAGGGATGAACTGATTGACTAAGATTGTTGAAAGTCTAAGACATCTCATATTTGTGCTATGCCTAAAAGTGAATCAGTTTTTTTACCCTTTTCTGAGCCCAGTTCAAAGACCAAAAAACTGAGAGTGAATATGAGAAGTTGAGGATTTGGGAAGAAACTTGAGTTTAGCCTTCCAGGGACTCCGCAACTCTTTTAATTCAGGGGATTAGACGACAGAGGAGCCATGGAGAGTTAGCAGGCAGAGAAAGGATTGTCTAAAAAGGTTCCAGGCAAGGAAGTAGGGGCTCTGAGCTGTCTCTGGTGACTAGGCAAGAAGGCAGCTGCTGGAGCCCACCTTGGGAGCACCCATGCAGGGACTTGGATTAGGCTTAAATCTCTTATATTTCTACTTATTCCAAATGCTTTATCTATCTAAGTGATTCTGATAAACCTTATAAAAGTCTAAGGACCAGTCTCTTAAATTTAATTTTTACAAAGGGCTATAAAACTGTGCATACCCTTTGCCCCAGCAATACTACTACCAAGTCTGTGACTCAAAGAGATTTTTTAAAATTTTATTTAATTAGATGATTTAGAATATTTTTCCATGGTTACAAGATTCATGTTCTCTCCCTCTCCCCTCCCTCCCCACCCATAGTCAACAAACAATTCCACTGGGTTTTACATGTGTCATTGATCAAGACCTATTTCCATATTATTATTTGCACTAGGAGGGGGCAGCTGAGTGTCTCAGTAGATTGAGAGTCAGGCCTAGAGATGGGAGGTTATGGGTTCAAATGTGATCTCAGACACTTCCTAGTTGGGTGACCCTGGGCAAGTCACTTAACCCCTTGCCTAGCCCTTACCACTCTTCTGCCTTGGAACCAATACACAGCATTGATTCCAAGACAGAAAGTAAGGGTTTAAAAAAATATTTGCACTAGGGTGATTCTTTAGAGTCTACATCCCCAGTCATGTCACCATCCCATGTGATCAAGCAGTTGTTTTTCTTCTGTGTTTCTACTCCCACAGTTCTTTCTCTGGATGTGGATAGCATTCTTTCTCATAAGTCCCTCAGAATTGTCCTGGATTGCTCTATTAGCATTGCTGCTAATAGAGAAGTCCATTACATTCACTTGTGCCACAGTGTATCAGTCTCTGTGTACAATGTTCTCCTGGTTCTGCTCATTTCACTCTGCATCAGTTCGCTGAGGTTCTCCCAGTTCACATAGAATTCCTCCACTTTATTATTCCTTTGAGCACAATAGTATTCCATCACCAACAGATACCACAATCTGTTCAGCCATTCCCCAATTGAAGGGCATCCCCTCATTTTCCGATTTTTTGCTACCACAAAGAGCGCAGCTATGAATATTCTTGTACAAGTCTTTTTCCTTATTATCTCTCAAAGAGATTTTTTTTAAGGAAAGAAAAGGTCTTCTAGGGACAAAAATATTTAAAGCAGCACTTTTTGTGGTGGTAGAGAATTAGAAATTGAGGGCATACCCATGATTTGGGAAATGACTAAACAAGCTGTGATATACAGTTGTAATGGAACACTGTTGTGCTATAAAAAAATGATGAGCAGGATGCTTTCAGAAAACCTGGAAAGACTGACATGAACTGATGCAAAGTGAAGTGAGCAGAACCAAGAGAATAGTATACACAGTAAGAGCAATATGTAACAATGATCAACTGTGAATGACAGTTATTCTCAGTAATACAACATTCCAAGACAAGGACTCGTGATAAAAAATGCCATCCACCTCTACAGAAAGAACTGATGGAATCTGAATTAAGAGTGAAGCAGGGTGCATCTAGATCACTCATTGGATTGAGATCGAGGCTAGGGAGGGGAGGCCCTGGGTTCAAATTTGACCTCAGATACTTCATAGCTGTGTAACCTTGGGTAAGTCACTGCCTAGCCCTTACTGCTCTTTTGTCTCAGAACCAAGACAACAGTTTTAATTCTAAGATAGAAGTAAGCATTTTTAAGTGAAGTATATTTTTAAATTTTTTATTTTTCTTAGAGTTTTTTTCTGTGTTTTCTTTCATAACATGATTACTAGGGA